>NC_137005.1:28338269-28350769 GCF_032717465.1 Coenobita brevimanus
TTCCTCAGTCAATTATAGACCCTTTCCCGGCATAGGGAGAGACTTGTTGGACGTTTGTTTAACCAGGCAGGTGCACTGTCCAGCTTAATTGGTACCACTACGTGAAAGCGTCCCTCTCCAGCACCATTATGCTGGTAACTAAGGCTATACCAAATTATATATCATCTAATAAGTGGTTTCGAGTATTGTAAAAAAATAAATAAAAAAATAAAAAAAAACGTAGTATTTACACTAGCACCACAAACAGGCTCACATATCACAATGTATGTCCATATGTTAGAATGTTATCAACGTATGTGGCTAGATACGTTTTTATCGAAAATGAGGAGGGGAGGTGGGTATGTATTACTCTCAGATATTAAA
Organism: Coenobita brevimanus; assembly: GCF_032717465.1. Taxonomy (NCBI): domain Eukaryota; kingdom Metazoa; phylum Arthropoda; class Malacostraca; order Decapoda; family Coenobitidae; genus Coenobita; species Coenobita brevimanus. Next base: position 28,338,633 of record NC_137005.1, read on the forward strand.
AGATTGACAGTGCGTTACATTCTTGCGTTCTCTTATCCCGCTAGTTCATTTGGTAAAATTTTCGTGTGTTTTTTTCATTGCTTATTTTGGCTTCACAGCTTTGTTAACTCAGTCAGTAGGATGAAATTCTTTTGTTTATTTTTGCTACCTCCTCAGGTTAAAATTGCTCACAATTCTTTATATTCTTTCTTTCCTGTTTCAGCTCTTCACTTTTGTTTCATGTGAGGTTTTTGTTTCTGTGTTTTGTTTATGATTTTGCTTTCACAGTTCATTATATGATTTCTTTTGCTTCTGCCTCAGCTCCGCATTTTTTTTTTTTTTTTTATGTCCTTGTCTCTATATTCATGTTGATTTATACTGCACAGCACTGCGCTTATTTATGGTTGCCTCTTGGCTAGTACTTTATTCCAGCTAATGCCAGAAGATATTATTGAGCTGAAAGTGAGAACAGGAGCCTAACGAGTGTTAATAAACCCACAATTAACCATTGCATGGTAGGGAAAACTCTAGTATTCCATTCCAACTAACGCCAGACGATTATATTTGGCTGAGGGTGAGTCCTGCACACTAGCTTGAAAACGTAGTTTTTTCAGTACAGCGGGAAAATTTTAAGTTTATTTTTACTATTTCAGAGCGATTATATTATTAAAAAAAAATTGCCAGTGAAGAGTATTATTGAAGACTACAGCCAACTCATCCATTTCTAAACCTGGGATTTTGCAGAGGTCTTATTTAACATACCGCCTTCCGCAACAGGCTCATCGTCACGAAGCTCGTACGTCCAGACTAACTCTCTTACCAGCTTCCAACTGGTCAACTCTTGACCCCTCTTCCTTATTTGTCTTTCTCTCTGCCTATGTACCTAGAATGCATGGATGAAAACTTAGGATTTATTGTTCTTCATTTTTTAGCTTATTCGTCTATATATATATTTGTTTAATGAAAAGACATATTTTGCAGGCTTACCGGTGTATGCAGTAAAGGATTTTTCCATTTACTTGTCAGGGGAAATACACCACTCACTCTACTTTCCCTAAAATGACCCTAGTATTGCCTTTCGCAAACAGTGTCACAATACTTTTACAACATCCTTTTTTCGCACCTGTTTGTAAACCCTGACAACTTTTATCCAGTATCACTATAAGTCATGTGTAATCTTAACTCGGCTTTCCAGTCTTGTTCTTTTTCACTCACTTACTTACGAGTCTGTCTTTTCTTTGTCTTTTCTTTCACTTTTTTTTTTTTTTTTTACGTCATCCTTTGTGCACTTACTGTGGCATGAAGCATCGAATTTCGTGGTCGTGGTAGTTGTCTTTGTCCCGAACCCGTTTGCCGTCGTCGTTGTCGCCTGTCGTCGTCGATGTTGTTTCACGTTGTTGTTGTAGTTTGGGGTCATCATACTTACGCGTCTCCAAAACTGTTTTATGTTTCTAGATCCGTTAGCTTTCAGTTTTCCCCGTCAAACTATTCAGTAGCTTCTTCTTTTCTTTCTCTCTTTATTTTTGTGTACTAATCACATCACAAATAACTATCCACCCATCCATTCTTCAAGCCTTCCCATCTCTCCTTTTATTCCTGGAGTTACTGACTCTTCTTCTTACTCTTGGTATACTCCTCCTTGTCATCATTCTGAATGGTCTTCTTACATCTACCTAACTTGTATTTTCTTTTTGTCCTTCGCCGGTCTGTTCGTTTCCATGCTTCACTGTAATATTGTTTCGATTTGTCTTATTTTTTCTTTGTTCCATTCCGTTTACATTCTTGTTACAGTAACCATAGTCCGTCTTCCAATCATAAAGGATAATTTTCTTCGATATACCCAACTTATCATTTTGTCCTCAACTGGTGTATCTGTTTCAGAGCCCTTCCACACTGTTCTTTCAACTGTCTTTGTTTCTGATTATTTGTCTTTATGCATACTGTAGTTACAGCACAATCCACCTTCATTTTATCCTCACCATATTTTTCTTCTATTCCAACCCTTTAACCAAGATGACATTTTATTTTTGCAACACCCAGACGATTTCATTCAAGCAAGGAAGAATCACTCATACTGAAGGGGCTTAATATATCTAACTACTCCAGTTGAAAAAGTCACTCCTGAGTGTAACAAAATGGTCTAGAGATAGCAAGTCAAACATGTCATCGGAGTGAAGTGTTCAACCCCTTTCACTCCGATGATATACAGTATTTTATAACTTATTTGTGTAACTTCCAGGCGATTTTCATCAGCACAGGAAAGATGTTTTAAACAAGAGCTGTTAGATAAAGCTTTCATTGACCCGTTCACTGTAAAAGGTCGCCCCTAAGATTAGTAAAATCGTCTGGAGGCAACAAAAATACACCAGTACAAAACGTCACCGAGTTATCAAGAGCACCACCCGCATTTTTATCGTTTTTAAGGAATAATAATCCTAGAAACGTATTTTTATGGCTTATGCCACTGCCATTCTGACTGAGTTACTTCATAACAACACAATTATTTCTTCCTTGTCAGTAAGGAAAATGACGAGGCTGACCAACAGTCTTGTACATTGGCCCTCCGTGGTGTACGGGGATCGTTTGGAGAGCAATTGAGGGCAGTGGTGAGAATGGAGGAGAGAAGGGGTAGGAAGAGATACGAAGAGGGAAAAAAGAGGAAGGTGAAGATTGGGATAAGAATGAAGGGAAAAAGTAAGTGAAGTTAGGGATGGAGGATGGGAGAGAGAAAGGAGGGTGTAGAAGATAGAGAGACAGGGTGGAAGAACAAAAGAAGAGAATAATAATTTAAAAAAAAATGTGAATGAGAGATGTAGTCAGAAGAAAGATTTTGATAGAGAGGGAAAGAGAGAGACGTGAAGATTGAGTAGACATTTCTAATTACATAAATGGTGAAATGACAGAAAAGAGAAGAGAAGAGAAGAGGGAGAGAGAGAGAGAGAGAGAGAGAGAGAGAGAGAGACAGTAATGATATTAGTCTTGACAATAAGTTATACAGACAGACAGACATGGATTGACTGAGTGGGTGAACGGGAGTGGGATCAGTGCTGTTAGAGAGAGAGAGAGAGAGAGAGAGAGAGAGAGAGAGAGAGAGAGAGGGGAAGGAAAAAGAAAACAGTAAAGAGAACTGGAAATAGAAAGGTAGAATGTATTGGTATGCAAGATGGTAATAAAAGAAAGTGAAAAAAGGTAGGATGAATGGCAAGAACAGAAAGATAGAAAGAAAAAAGAGAGTGATGTGATCAGAAAGGGAGCATAGGGATGAATGTGAGCAGGGTAAAAATAAGCGCAGGGGACAAACGTCTGTGACAAAAATTGGAAGAGGAAAACATAGAAATAACAAAACGGAAAAAAAAAGGAGGAGGAGTCTTGATTGAATTGAGTGATAGGAGGTAGGGGAAGGTAGGATGTAGGGAGGAAGGTTAAAAAGAGTGCAAGGGAAGTTTGAAATAAGGTGCATGAGAAAAATGAGAAGTGAGGGGTGAAGGGAGGAGAATTAGGAAGAAGGCAGAGAAGTTCAAGAGGAGAAGGAAGAGGAACAGAAGACGAGGAGAGAAGCGGAGAAGTTAAAGAAAGGAGTTGAGGAAATGGAAGAGGGTAAAGAGGGGGAATGCAGTGAGAAAAACAGGAGGGAATGAAGAGGAAATTATAACGAAATTGTGGGAAAGAAGACAGGAAAGGGGAGGTGAAAGGACAGAGGAGAGGAGGTGCCTGAAAGAGTGGTAGACAAGAGGTCTACACAGAATGGATTATGGAGGACAGAAATAAAATGAGGAAAGGAAAGATAATGTTAAGGAGGGGAAAGAGAGGGATAGATTGTGGAAATAAGGAGGCGAAGGGGAAAGAATGATGAAGACGAAAAGGGAAGGGGAAACTAATGTATATTATACAGTGAAAAGAGCGAATGGAAGAGGAAGGAAAAAGAGAGGATGGGATAAAGGATAGAGGGAAGGGAAGAGGGATGACGGGAAAGGAAAAGGAAATATGAGAAATGAAAGAGATTAGGAGGGGATGCTCAGCTATCACCGAAACACAAACATAAAATTGCGAACACAATCCCATCATCTTCAGCTTCGTCTATCATTGAATCTAGTTCCTCTTGGGTCGTACCAAAACACACATGGTTTGGTTTTTGACTTTTCTCCCAACACATGTACTTATTCATTTATTTATTTGCTTTTCTCACCCATTGCTTGCTTGCCTCTCGATCTGTGTAGTTCTTATTGGTCTCGGAATTAACTGTCACCCACAATTTTTCATATATATATATATATATATATATATATATATATATATATATATTGTTACGGTTGGCGACAGCCCGGGGCTATTACAAAAAAGACAACAAGTCAGCCTTAGATGATCGGCCTCCACTGCGTTGCAAAAATAACGCAGACCCCGGCACTGACACTCCGCAAACTAGAGAAAAACTGCGCAACGGAAAAGTACTTATTTAAGAACGCAACACTCTGTACTTTGGTAATAAACGGGACAGCCTACCTATAGATCTAGCCTACTATCGCCACTACCGGAAGTAATACCGCCCGAGACAGTCTACAGGAACACCTCCCACTTACTTCCGGTGGTGACGACTTTCTACTTAACCCGTGTCCAAGGGGGAACGCAGTTAATAGCTCACGATGGTTCTCACTAGCCTTGAGCAAAGAGATGGGATTAACTGTGTAGGGGTTAGGGGTGTGTGTGTATGTACGTGTGTTGGGGAACGTTAACAAAGGCAGCGAGAAGACCACGGTGAGCCAAACTGGCCCTCCAAAGACAACACGGTTACAAAAACAAAATAAAATAACTACTTCCCTCAGTCAGCAACAAAAGAATAAAAATAAACTTAAATGAAAACGCCAGCTCGGCATAAAAATGACTGGGGAGAGAGAGAGTGTGTACACACGCCCGATACGGAAGCTAGCTGGGAAGATACTGGCTCTGATCAAGGCTCGCGCACGGCCAAGCGCGAACGCATAATCAAATTAATTAATAAGAACTTATATTCGTGCCCCTCTCTCTCTACAATAAATTGGTACTTCTAATGCAAGCAAAACATCATTAAATATACTGGTAGCTCACATAAGAATCAAAATAATCAAATGCATTCTCAGCATGGTGTTAAATAAAATTGCCCTCAGTGGCAGGAACGAAAGAAACAAAAGAACTTGTAACACTCGCTAATATAAACTCCGCGAATGACGCGGATACATACTGCATAATCCCCCTAGCCCAGCTGTAACGGCTGCATCCGTGGGAACGGAAAGGCGGACAGCGTAACACGCCCTTCCCCAAGGGAAAATTTTGAACCCTGGATCAAAATTTTCGAATCAAGACCCTGTCCCCTCCCTGGATAAACAATCAGCAATTACGTTATCAGTCCCTTTAATATGCCTAACTTCTAAATTGTACTCCTGCAAAAGCAAACTCCAGCGGGTCAAACGCTGGTTCTTGAATTTAAACTTGTTCAAAAACTGCAGGGGATGATGGTCTGAATAAATCTTGATCACCGGGCCAAAAGGGGGCAGGTAGACAGCAAAGTGTTGCAGGGCCAGGATAATCGCTAATAACTCCTGCTCTATGACAGAGTAGTTCTTCTGGGCTCTATTAAACTTCTTTGAGAAGTATGATATGGGATGTTCAACCTGGCCCTCATCCGGCTGCATCAACACTGCTCCTACCCCTACTCGGCTAGCATCAACTGCCAGCACAAAAGATTTGTCAAAATCTGGTGCACGCAATATAGGGTGGTGGCACAGCAGAGACTTAACAGTAGTAAAAGCTTGCTCACACTCGGCTGTCCACTGCCACTTCTTATCCTTGCGCAATAAGTCAGTAAGAGGGGCAAGCACTGTGGAGTAATTCCCAATAAATCTTCGGTAATAGCCGATCATGCCCAAAAATCGCTGGAGGGCACGGCGACACTGGGGTGCTGCAAAGTTGGAAATGGCATCCACCTTAGCCCGAGGTGGAGCCACTTGCCCATGTCCCACAACAAATCCAAGGTACTGGACCTTAGCACGTACGAACTCGCACTTGTCCAAATGCTTAATGAGCATTTCCACATGATCAAGGTGCTCCTCCCACTTGGTGTCATACACAATGACATCATCGATGTAAACGACACAATTAGGTATGCCATCCACCACTTTATCCATAAGCCTCTGGAAAGTGGCTGGAGCATTCTTCAATCCATAAGGCATCACCTGGCACTGATATACTGCACCACTGACAACAAAGCTAGCCACTTGTTTAGCCCGTTCCGTCAGCGGGACCTGCCAGTATCCTTTTACTAAGTCAAGCTTGGTGATATAAGTGGCATTTCCCACCTTGTCCACGGAGTCATCGACCCGAGGCAAGGGATAAGCATCGGTCTTAGACAGTGAGTTAACTTTCGGAAGTCCACACACAACCTAACCTTCCCATCTGGCTTCGGCTGCAAGGTAACTGGTGAACTCCACTCACTGAAACTCCTCTTGATCAATCCATGGTCCAACATATACTTGATCTCATTATCGAGAGCTTTCTGTCTGATAGGGCTGATGCGGTAGGGAGCCTAATTTTACAGGCTTACTATCCCCAACGTCAATGTCATGAGTAGCCCAAGTTGTCAATCCCGGTGAATCTCCAAAAACTTTCGGATGTTTCCATAATCTGTTGCAGAGCTCTTCTCGCTTTACTGGATCAAGGTGTCGCAATTTCTCCACCAGAGCTGCATAACCATTGCCCTCCCATAGGTCAGCTGGTAACATCTCACCACGACTAAACACTTCCTCCTGCTCCTCCAACTCACTACCAACCACCAAAACTACAGGAGCGCTCTTATCCCTGGTTCCCTCAACGTCCACTCCAAAGTCACCTTCCAGGGACTGTGGCTGTAACCCTGGTCCACTACTCACATCACCGGCACCAACAGCTCCCTCCACAGCACGTTCCCTTGATGCCACGTCCTCCTTTCCCCGTCCTTCACATCCCAGGTGAGAGACATCAGCAGTCATCCCACAATGAGAATCAACTGGGCGGTAGTATGGCTTCAACATATTAATGTGGCACAACTGAGTACTCTTCCGCCTGTCTGGGGTAACAATTAGATAGTCAAGTTCCCCAACTCTCTTCTTCACAATATAAGGACCACTGAATCTAGCCGCCAGAGGTTTTCCTTGCATGGGCAGCAGTGCCAAAACTTCATCTCCTTGCTTAAACTCACGACTTCTGACCTTCTTATCGTAATGAGCCTTCATTTTCGCTTGAGCCCGATTAGATGGTCACGGGCAAGCTCTAAAGCGCAATGCAGTCTCTCCCGAGTGCGGCAGACATAGTCAAGCATGGATTCCTGGTTGCCAGATTTGTTGTTACTCCAGGCCTCTCGCACCACATCCAAGGGACCACGAACTCTGTGCCCAAACACTAACTCATTGGGTGAAAACCCTAACGACTCAGTTGGTACCTCTCTCACTGCAAACATAACAAAGGGTACCGCTGGGTCCCAATCCTTTCCACTATCATAGCAGAAGGTGCGCAGCATGGTCTTTAAGGTCTGATGATGCCTCTCCAGGGCACCTTGTGACTGCGGATGGTAGGCACTGGACAAAATGTGTTTGATGCCCAACTCTGTCATTGTCTGCTTAAATAAATTAGATGTAAAATTCACTCCACGGTCAGACTGCAACTCCTTGGGCAGGCCAAAATGAGTAAAGAACAGGATAAGTTGCTTGACTACTGACTTCGCCTGCATGCTTCTGATTGGTATAGCCTCTGGGTATCGCGTTGTAACATCCATTATGGTTAACAAATACTTGTTTCCAGCAGAAGTAGGAGGTAAAGGGCCCACGATATCAATGATTACCCGGGTAAACGGAGGTTCAACTGCAGGAATGGGAATCAAAGGGGCCACAGGAAGAACTTGATTAGGCTTGCCCACCATCTGACACGTGTGACAACTCTTGATGTACGCAGCAACTTGTCCCGGCATACTTGGCCACCAAAAATTATATCTTAAGCGCTGCACTGTCTTTCTGTTTCCCAAGTGACCTGCTAAAGGTCCCTCATGTGCCAACTGTATTAACGGCACCCTATACTGCACAGGCACCGCCACCTGCACTAACTCACTCACTCCTCCATCTACCGTGGCGCCAGTGGGCGTCCATCGGCGATGTAAAACATTATCTTTAATCAGGAACTCCTCCTTACCACACTCCATACTTCTTTCTTCCCCTACTCGAGCAAACAAGGGCTTTAATGTTACATCCTCCTGTTGCTTCACCCTCAATTCTGCTGGCCCAACACCCGCCAGCTCTACTGAGGACTGAGATAAGGGACTGGTCGGGACACTGGATTGCGAAGGGCGATCAATCTCAGCGTCACCTCTAGTACACTCGACAGGGGTAGGAATGTCAGACTCCACACTGACATCATCACCTCTACCCTCAACAGTGACACTCTGTTCCTCAGGCGCGTTTGACGGAGGTCCTGCATCCCCGCAGTCGACCCCAGCGTCCTGAAATTCTAATTCAGTCGGTGGGCTGGGTTCAGTCTCCACACAGACATACTCAGCACCACCTCTAGTGTCCTGAGTGGGAAGTGGGGCGGCACCCATGCACGCATTCCCCACTCTCCTCACCCACCACAGCAACACTCTGCTCACTAGGTTCCTCCATTGGTGGCCCTGCCTCACCACAGTCGACCCCAAGAACCTGTGACTTCACCAGTTCTTCCTCCCGGGCTGCAACCTGTGCCATAGATCGTGTAATTGCACAGACCGGGAACATGGCTTCCACTTCTGCATCAACTTCAATACCAATTTCTGGGGCGTCAAAACACTTCTCTGCCACAACAACTGGTGGGGGAAGAGTTGGAAATACTTTTCTCCCCAGCCAGGTCGTTCCCCAGCAGAAAATCAATCCCCTCTACTGGCATTACATCAGCAACAGCTACTTGAGCTGCAGCCTGAACAATGGGGCAATCGAGTTCCACATGAACATAATCATAGTATTCATCTGAGTTCATGCCTCTACACAGCACATACTTCCCTGAGTTTACAGGCCCTCCAGTCACGTTTCTGCACACAGACTGTTGTGCACAGGTATCACGAGCCACAGTAACTGGATAACTGATCCCATGAATTTTCACTGTGCCGTGACATATAAAAGGTTTACACCAGTCTAGGGACGATTTCTGAGGCAGTTCATCCGGAGGTGGCGTAGCATGTTGGGTAACCTTTTCAGCCTGAGCTGGCAGCGAGCACAGCCGGCTGCACTCCAGCTTTCCACAGACTTCGCCCTCACCGTTACCACTCTCCCAACTCCTCTCGTTCACCTGACTCGAACCTACAATTAGTGCCACTGGTTTGGCATTTTGGGAGGCCTTCCACTTAGGGCAGTTAGGCTTGATGTGCCCACTCTGTTTGCAAAAGTAACAAACTAGCTTCGAACTGGATACAGGGCTCTTTCTCCCAGAATTCTTTTTCTCCTCTGAACTTCCCTTGGACTGATTCACGGGAGATTTATCCCAGGCAGGGCCACTCACAGTCCTCTCCCTGGAATACTGAAAATTAGCATACTTGACCCCCATACTCCGCAAGGCAAACACCCGGTCATCAGCCCACGTCGCTGCTTCCTTCACGGTCTTAAATCTCTTCTCCCTAATTTTAACACCAATTTCTTTGTCAGCCATGTTGGTAAAATGTTCCATCAAAAACAGTTCACGCACCTCGTTATACGAAGTGGCGCTCTCACTCAGCAACCACTCGTCTAACCTCTCCTCCAGATACCTAGCGTAGGCCATATAGGTGTCAGCAGGCCTTTTCCGAGCACCACGGAACAACAACCGATAAGCCTCTGGTCTAAGTTCATATGCCTTCAGGATGGCTGTTTTAAATTCATCATAATCATCTACATCCTCAGGGCTCAACCTATTATACACTTCCAAGGCTTTTCCCTTCAGCACATTAGATACCAACCCCACCCAGCGCTGCCTTGGCCACTCAAACTCCCTAGCCTTCTTTTCAAATCTAACAAACCATTCTGTCACCTTCAACTCATCAAATGCTGGCACTAATTTTAGACTCCTTGAGAACCAACTCTCCCTATCCTCTGCACGGCCTGAGGTTTGGGTATCTGAAGTTGGTCTATTAGCAGTCAGCTCCAAGCGAGTCTTCTCCAGCTCAAATCGCATTTTTTCACGCTGCATCTCCATCTCCCTCTCTTCTTTCTCTCTGGCACGCTGCATTTCCATCTCCCTCTCTTCTTTTGCACGCTGCATCTCCCTCTCTTCTTTTTTAACTCCAACTGCAACTGAGCCTCCGGTGACAAGACTCCAGGGTATATGGGAGTGGAATGAACAGCTCCAGGGAAAGCACCAGACATCCCTGGGGGAACTGCTCTAAACTGGCTCGGCGGCATCATAGATGGTAATAGTGGGGTAGCGAAACGAGGCATTTCAGCACCATAGTCAAACTCAGGGCTCACACGGGGAGTACCTTTGCTATGTGCCTCTCGTTGTTCCATATCCACAGGTGACTCAGCACGTACGCGATCTGGTGTAGACACGCGTGACTCCATGACGACAAATCAATGGCAGTACTAAATAATGAAATACTAATGCTGACTGAGAAACTACAAAACACATCAACTTCACCTCAAAGCACAGAGAACGCCAAGGTAACGATATCCTAGCAAGAAGAAGGCACTGTTAGGATATCCTGATGCGAGGTCGCCACTGTTACGGTTGGCGACAGCCCGGGGCTATTACAAAAAAGACAACAAGTCAGCCTTAGATGATCGGCCTCCACTGCGTTGCAAAAATAACGCAGACCCCGGCACTGACACTCCGCAAACTAGAGAAAAACTGCGCAACGGAAAAGTACTTATTTAAGAACGCAACACTCTGTACTTTGGTAATAAACGGGACAGCCTACCTATAGATCTAGCCTACTATCGCCACTACCGGAAGTAATACCGCCCGAGACAGTCTACAGGAACACCTCCCACTTACTTCCGGTGGTGACGACTTTCTACTTAACCCGTGTCCAAGGGGGAACGCAGTTAATAGCTCACGATGGTTCTCACTAGCCTTGAGCAAAGAGATGGGATTAACTGTGTAGGGGTTAGGGGTGTGTATGTGTATGTACGTGTGTTGGGGAACGTTAACAAAGGCAGCGAGAAGACCACGGTGAGCCAAACTGGCCCTCCAAAGACAACACGGTTACAAAAACAAAATAAAATAACTACTTCCCTCAGTCAGCAACAAAAGAATAAAAATAAACTTAAATGAAAACGCCAGCTCGGCATAAAAATGACTGGGGAGAGAGAGAGTGTGCACACACGCCCGATACGGAAGCTAGCTGGGAAGATACTGGCTCTGATCAAGGCTCGCGCACGGCCAAGCGCGAACGCATAATCAAATTAATTAATAAGAACTTATATTCGTGCCCCTCTCTCTCTACAATAAATTGGTACTTCTAATGCAAGCAAAACATCATTAAATATACTGGTAGCTCACATAAGAATCAAAATAATCAAATGCATTCTCAGCATGGTATTAAATAAAATTGCCCTCAGTGGCAGGAACGAAACAAAAGAACTTGTAACACTCGCTAATATAAACTCCGCGAATGACGCTGATACATACTGCATAATCCCCCTAGCCCAGCTGTAACGGCTGCATCCGTGGGAACGGAAAGGCGGACAGCGTAACAATATATATATATATATATATATATATATATATATATATATATATATTTATATTTGTATATATATATATACTGTATAATCAGCAGCAGCAGTTTGAGTATCCACTGCAGGACCGGCCTATCCCGACCGAAGTCGGGATGATACAGCCAATGTATCTCTACCAAGTGGCTTAGGCTGTCTAGTAGAGATTATACGTAGGGTGAGAAGTGCTTGTACTGTAAGTGTAATCGTTGTGTTGGAGTGGCTTTGGATGTGTGTGTAGTCTGTGAACTAAATGTAATCGGCCCACGCAAGCTAACTTGGTTGCAAGCATACTTTATAGTAAGCGACGCTGGTTCAGCCACAGCACCCCTTATATCCGCCAAAGTAGTACGAACCCTGGCTTACCTGTGTACGAAAACGTACACTCTACCGCTGTACCACAGAGGCTCCATATATATATATATATATATATATATATATATA
>NC_137005.1:28355769-28362230 GCF_032717465.1 Coenobita brevimanus
GACAAGTTCAAACTCGTAAGGACAGGCAACTCTGCACTCTCCTTGCTCCCCTACCTCCCATCATTCAAGGTTTTCATGTTATAGCATGAACCGTCATTACTTTCTGATCACCCTTCGTATATATAACTACACATATATATAACTATATATATATATATAACTACACATATATATATAACTATATATAACTATATATATATATATATATATATATATATATATATATATATATATATATATATATATATAAAGTCAAGTGCTGAATATGTTTGCTTTGTCTGTGATTGTTCGTTCTTTTTTTTTCACGGTACGAGTCTGTTAACTTAGATATCTGCCTAAACTTTTTTTGGTACTGAATCACTGACATCAAGTTAAATAAAAATGAGATTCCAGAAGAAAGTCAAACAAAAATTATGGTGATTGTGTGCGACGCGGCAACTGAAAAAGTGTCTTAAAACGAGAAATGACAATTCCTTCGACACTATGATCAGGATTGGTCATTGTTGGGTAAATAAAGGTATAGACGCAAAGAGATATATATATATCGGTTCGTCTCGTTCGATTAGAAGGCTTGTCAACATGCTGTGCATAGGCGTCAGTCTTGGAGGCCACCTAATGGCTCTCCATATGCTGCACGTCCTATTGCAGCCTCTCTGTTCCAGTCCTTACGCCAAATGCGGGCGTCGCGTTTGCGGCAGCTCATGAGACATAACGGCGGATCGTCGCGTTTGTGATTCCGAGTTAATTTTGAATAAACGCGGGCAAGGATGTTTCCAGCTGGTACTGTCTATCAGTACCCTGCCTCCTTTAGCTACAATTAGCATACTTTACCTTTGTACTACTGACCCTCCGTTGTTGTCAAGTATCGCGTAGTTTTCCCCTCTCCCCCCACCACGGCGGCCAGCCTGGCTGTGATACGGTATGGCGCTCCGAAGCTGCTGAGCTGTAAATCTGCTCTCCTCTCACTATGCAGTTTATGCTAATGAGGAAACGCTTGTTTTCCCCTAGTTGTCACACTAGCTTTTTTTTCACGGTTTTCCCCCTGTTTAGCGTCAGTTTACACGCAGGGCTTTCAAAGTGACATTATGGCAAGTTCTAGCTCTTCCGAGTCAGTGCGAGCGGCCGACAGGAACGAGAAAAAAGTGACAGGCGTAAGGCAAAATAAAAAGCACGCTGCGGTGATCTTTTGGGAAGTAACATGATTGAAAATAATGTAGTATACGTGATTTTAGCTGTGAAAATGGAAATGTTTGTGACGGGAAGACCACCGCCGTGCTGCTTGTCGGCCGTATGCTTCGTTGATTTTAGCCTTATTTTCAGTGCTTACTGTACAAATACTGATTCCAGAATACCTGTACGTTGTAATATAAAGTTTACTGTGACAGAATGAGGCTCTGGTAGAGGGGAAACCGGGTTGCTGGAGGTGTGAAAGTGAAGATTTTGTTACCCAACTTTGCAAGTCTCCACAAGTCCTTGGGTAGTCCACGAAGGCTCAACACCTGTCTCTGGAGAAAGCTGAATGTAAGTACTATCTTCCATACCAAGTATAATGATCTAGGGTTAATCTCTGATTTTTGGCTAATATTTTCCTACAGGTACTCAGACCGCAATACAACCCCGCCACCCGGGGGGGGGGTCGGCTGTCCATTGGCCGGCATTAGGGGTTAACCCTGAGGTCACACTTAATGATCTCGTCCCATGTCTTTCTAGATCTACCCCTCACAACCCCAACCCCAATATTAACACTTCTCACCTTCTGCACCCAATTATCATCCCCCGTCCTCTCTGCATGCCCAAACCATCTCAATCTACCTCTCCTCATCACAACACCAATACACTCCAGTCCCATCCTACCTCTCAACTCTTTCATCATAAACCCAGCCCCCCCCCCCCAGGCCTTGGATGTAGGGAAACACTGCATATCCACCTAATCATTGTCATTTCTGTACGTCTGAGCCTGCAAATATCCTCCTTCTTTACTGCCCAGGTCTCACTACCATACAGAATTCCGCTCCTAACACATGATGCATACAAAGACCCCATAGCACCTAGGGAGAGTCCTCTCAATGTCAGGAGAGACAACACCTCCCTGAACTTCTTACCCCTTCTCACCCTAGCCACAGAGCTAGCTCCAACCCCACCTCCAGCACAGACAATGTCTCCCAAATAACAAAGCTCTTCCACACACTCAAGAGACTCACCAGCAAGTTCAATCCTTTCATACCTGACAATCTCCAACTATTCTCCTCGACACACCGCACACATAAAATCAGAATTATCTTGCATTCTACCTCTGATACCACTATATCTCTTGTGCACCCATTTATCACAAACACTACACAGGATGGAATTACTTCCTTGTGGCAAACTGCACATGGCCACTCTTTCTCCCTCTTTGACAGTATCACCACCAACCCCAGATATCATCACTTTGTTTTATCTGCATTTACTCTTAAGCCCTTGTGCCCCATGCCATCTCTCCACTTCCTAAATCATTCCTCCGCCTCCCTTTCGTTCTCCGCAATCAACGCCAAATCATCGGCATACAACATCTCCCACAGGAGTCCGTTTCTGAAGTCACGTGAGAGGGCTTCAAGCACCATGATCAACATGGGACTGAAAACTGACCCCTGATGCACACCAATGTTCAAGGAAAACTCATCACTCAAATCTCCATTCACTCTTACCTGGGTGCGAGCACCCACATACATAGCCATAACCACCCTAACCACCCAAGCTTTCTCATTGCCCACTTCACAACCTCTCTATTGACTCTGTGAAAGGCCTTTTCCAAATCAGGAAAAACAATATATATATATATATATATATATATATATATATATATATATATATATAAAACAGTACTCGAGAAAAGTATTGTGCACATATGTCAAGGCGCCGCAAACTTTTCAAAAAAAAAAAAAAAAATGTGCTTTTCGGGGTGAAGAAATGAAGGTAGAAGTTTTGGAAGAGGAAGAGAGAGTTATATGTAGAAAGAAAGAGGTAAAAAGATTAGTAAGAGAGAGTAGAAAGAGAGTGGACGAGGAATTTGGAAGGAATTTGAGTGTAAAGTGGAGGGACTGTAAGAAAATGTTCTGGAAAGAGGTGAAGAGAGTAAGACAGGGTGGAAGTGAAGTTAGCAGGGGAGTGAAAGATAAAAATGGTAGATTACTAGTGGAGAAGGGACGAAAAGTGAGCAGATGGAGAGAACACTTTAAGGAATTGTTGAACATAGAGGATGGAAGTGATGCGAGTATAAGTGGCTGGGAAATGGCTGGGAGAAGGAGGGAGGTGAGAAGACAGGAAGAAATCAGTAGGATAGAAGTTGTGGAAGCAATGAAGAAAGTTAAATTGGGGAAAGCCCCAGGAATTGATGGAGTGCGTGGTGAAATGTTGAAGCATGGGGGAGAGATAGTAGTAGAATGGATGTGGAAGATGTGCAGATTGGCCTGGGAGGAAGGTAGAGTTCCGGAGGATTGGAAGTCAAGTATAACTATCCCTTTGTACAAAGGAAAAGGGGAAAAAGAAGTGTGTGGTAATCACAGGGGCATTTGTCTTCTTAGTATAATAGGAAAAGTTTATGGCACGGGCATTTGTCTTCTTAGTATAATAGGAAAAGTGTATGGTAGGATACTTATTGACACAGTTAGGGGAATAACAGAGGAATAAGTTGGAGAAGAACCGGGAGGCTTTAAGAAGGGAAGAGGTTGTGTAGATCTGATATTCATTCTTAGATCCTTAGTGGAAAAGTTTCCAAGAAGGGAAAGAAGTTGTATGTGGCTTTCATGGATTTGGAGAAAGCATATGACAGTGTGGATAGACAAGGATTGTGGAAAGTATTAAGAAAATATGGAGTAGATGGGAAGTTGTTGAATGCTGTGAAGAGTATGTATGATGGTGCTAAGGTTGCAGTGCGTGTGGATGGTGAACTAAGTGAATTTTTCTCTTTGAAAGCTGGGTTGAAACAAATATATATCATATCTCCATGGTTGTTCAATCTGTTCATGGATGAGGTAATAAAAGAGGTACAAGGAAGGGTAATGGATGTTGGAGTGGCCCTGGTGAGAGAGGGTAGTGTTTGGAAACTCCCTGTACTGTTGTTTGCAGATGATACTGTGTTGTTGAGTGAAGACGAAGGGGAGCTACAAGGCTTGGTGGATGAGTTTGGGAGAGTGTGTAAGAAACGGAATCTAAAGGTGAATGTAGGGAAGAGTAAAGTGATGGTCTTTGAGAAAGGTGAATTCAGTGAATGTACACTGAGGTTGGATGGTGAGGAAATGGAAAATGTGAGTACGTTTAAGTACTTGGGTAGTGTGATGAGTAAGGATGGAGGTTTGGAGGGTGAAGTGCTTGAAAGGGTACAGCAGGGAAGAAAGGTTGCTGGTTCCTTGAAAGCAGTGATAAGAAACATGGAAGTGAGCATGGAAATGAAAAATTTACTACATGATGGTATTGTGATACCAACTCTAATGTATGGAAGTGAAGCTTGGACGTTGTTGGAAGGGCACAAGTCAAGAGTGAAAGCAGTGGAAATGAGTTATATAAGAGGAGCCTGTGGAGTCACATGGAGAGACAGGCTGACAAATGAGGATATAAAGGAGCCTTGTGGTGTGGATGTGGATGTGATAGGAAACGTTAGGAGGAATACACTGAGGTGGTTTGGCCATATGGAGAGGATGGAGGGTGAAAGACTGACGAAGAGAGTGTATGTGAGTGAGGTGGAGGGGGGAGAAGGAGGGGGAGGCCGAGGATGAGATGGGATGAGGTGGAGAAGTATATGAGAGAGGGGGGTGTGAGTTGGGATCAGGTCAGTGAAATGGCGGGGGACAGGGCGACGTGGAGGCGATTTGTTTGTGGCCACCCCGAACGGGATTGAGGCGTCTGGCAATAGATATATATATATATATATATATATAGATATATATATATATATATATATATATTTATATATATGTATATGTATATATACTACAAGTGATCGAAGTAGTGAAAGTACTGGACGCCTTGGGCACTAACTTGACATCAGGGCAGCCCGAGGCAGTACTGCACAGTGGTTGGCTGGCGCTTCAGTTGCCTGTGGGCTGCGAGAGAAAGGGGAACCCAGACTCTCCTCCTTCTCTTATTGCATCATTCTTGACTTAGTGAACTGCAGTGTTTTTGCTTTCGGTACTTTAATGTGGCCCCTACCCGTGAATTGTCGAATGAAATATCACAGATAATTGTCCTAAAGTAGGCAGGCCACCCCATGAAGGAAATTAGTGATTTGGTTAGTGTGCACGGTCGACAGTACTGAAGTGGTGTGCCTGTTACAGAGCGGAAGACAGTGGTGACATTCCTACTAAGAAACCACGGTCTCGTAGGCCCAGGAAAACTTCCCCGAGCTCTGCTAATGTGCTCAAATGTGCAGTGGAGTCTAATCCTCATGTAATTGCAAGGAGGATTAAGGAGAGCAACCCGGAAGTGTTTGGCAAGGTCTCTGTGGACAGTGTTTCTCGAAGAGTCCATGAATTTGGTTACACCAGCAACAGGCCTGTGAGAAAGCCTCGTCTTACACGTAACCAGAGACTTCGTAGGCTTGCTTTTGCTAACAACTACCTTACCTGGGGTGAGGAGCAGTGGTTGTCAGTGTTATGGTATGATGAGGCAATATTTACCGTTACCTATAATCCAGAAGTGCGAGTGTACCGGCGCAGAGGTAGTTTTTTTTTTTTTTCTTTTATGTGTCCGACTCTGGGCATAGGCTTCACAGCCTGCTATCAAGGCCCAGCAGTCCTCCGACATACCATACACCTCTACATGTCACCACTTCGGCGCTAACACCCACCGTCCATATTGAATACATGCTAGAGTTGTCTCATACAGGACTGGTGTATTGGTATTAGCACGGGTATTTTTACATGTCGGCGGGTCTTCTGGTAGATCAGTAAAGCCTGATTTAATGAAATTCAAATCCTTAAACTGTTCCTTTCCCGGCCGGGATTTGAACCTGGGTCCATTAGGACCGCACGCCACCTCTCTACCGGTTGAGCCACCGCCTTCCCAGCTTGACCCCCGTTACGTGGAAAGCACAGTTAAACACCCTGATTCACTTATGGTATGGGGTTGTTTTTCTGGTAAGGGGTTGGGGAAGCTTGTTGTGCTTCCCAGGAACCGCAAAGTGAATCAGGACATTTACGTGGAGCTGCTTTGTGATCATCTACCTGAGTCATTTGAGCTCACAGGTGCACAAGTGTTTCAGCAGGATGGTGCACCTGCTCATACCGCCAAATCTGTCACCAACTGGCTTCGTGGCTGCGAGGTATCCTTCATGAAAGAATGGCCAGACAATATCCCAGACCTCAACCCGATAGAGAACCACTAGTACCTCGTAAAAAAGGATCTCCAAGGGAAGGACGTGAGCTCTCTGCCTAAGTTGGAAGCAGCCACTCGTGAGTCCAGGGCAAATATATCACCCCAGCACC
>NC_137005.1:28367330-28412330 GCF_032717465.1 Coenobita brevimanus
TCATACTATATATATATATATATATATATATATATATATATATATATATATATATATATATATATATATATATATATATGGAGAAGGACTGCCATCAGTGCTTTCTTCGAAGAATCTATGAACAACCAATATTTTCCATTTTGATAAGGACGAGACTTACAAAGATGTTGCAATAACGATACAGCATCATAACAGTAACAAAGCATGTCATCCATCTTGAAGTACATTGAGAGCTTTTCATGTCTGTGATGGAAGGAGGTGGTACAAACTCCACCTTGTTGATTGTTCCACTGCTTGAGTCGAGATCCAAGGAAATCATATTCCTTTTTGGGGGAGTTAAGGTCTCTTATAAGGCCACGGAGCTCTGCCTGACTGATGAGGTGTGGCTCCTTGCTCTCTAAATCTTTTTGAAAGTCGGCATCCTCACAAGATTCTGATTCACTTGTGGTACTTAATGGTGAATTTGGAACTGGAAGCCCAGGGCCATGGGATGCTTGCCTTAGAGAAGGTACGTAAGGATACCTGATCTTGGACGGAGTTTTCACTGAATTCCCCTTGGTGTTAGTGAGGTAAAAGTAGCAGTCAGGATAGTGATCATTTGGTTCGCGCCAAACCACTGGCACAGCGAGAGACATACCTGATGACCGTTTCATGTGGTGTACACAGAGCTTGCATGCAGTATGGGGTGCCCACTTCTTGTCTTGATTACCATCAGGACATTTGAAGTAATGTTTGTAAGCACTTTTAACATTCCTTGTAATTGGTCTCTTCAGGCTTTCAGGTGTAGAAAACCCGCGGATGTAATAGAAAGAGTCTGATGCATTCGTACAGTTACTGTGCTTCATTGCGTGCCAATACGGATCAAGGCACTGTAACAGTAAAGCAAATGTGGAAAAATAACAAAAGTAAGAGTACCACTGCATATAGTGTGTCAAAAAATAAAAAAAATCATCTGCTTGATGGTTGGAAAATTTTACCCTACTTTCGGCTGTGGCTGATTCACTTTGAGCTGCTAAATATCTTTTGAGTCAGGTACTTGACTGAAACTGACATAATCGCCACAATTACTAGCTAAATGCAACTTTACAGGGTATATCTATAGTATCTCAATGACTGGAGCCGAATCGGATTTTCCAACACACGAGCAGATTTTCAAATGGTATAATGGTTTTCGAAAACTGGACGTACAGGCGAAAATTAAACATCATATTCGAAATACACAGGTTCATGTTGCTTAGATTCACCTAAAAATATACTAGAACCATAACACTTTTTAACTCTTGTCGACCAGTGGATTCATTTATTACAGTGTCTTACTAGAGTATATCTGAATAAGCATCGGACAGAAGAGCGAAGAGCCGTCTGGAAAAGGAGGGGGGGGTACCTCGATGATGTATGCAAATAAACTTTTTTCACGAAATGTAAGAAGTTGGGAATCATTTTTTTATTTTTATTTATTTTTTCATCTGACATAAGGGAGTCACTTCCACAAGCTGAATAATTTGCCTTGGGTGCATGAAATTCATCAAACCTTACTAATGAGATACGAATGAGTGTTCATTTTTTACTTGTTAAATCTACCCTCCAATCTGGCGTCAATTGGCCATCAACCGAGCTGAAAAGTTGGGGATCTTCTTCACGTTAGTGTAAACCTGGTACAGTAATACACATCATTCATCATCACCAGTCCGAGTGAATCCAGTGCAAGGCAAACGCTTGTCTCCTGTCTTCGAGCATTCTGACCTATTGGTTATTAGTCTTTTCCATCCAGTCTCAGAGAATCCCTGAATCTCATCTCGTCAAAAGGATAAAGATACCTAAAAGCATTACTAGAAATGTTATCTGTTGTTTTCTATCCTACGTAAGGTAAGATAATTTTTTTCAGCTGAGAGTAAGTCGCAGTCACAGGAATCTCATTGTTTATACTACCACCATTATCATTCTCATGACCGGGACAGCTGTAGTTTTTCTGTTCCAACTACCGTCAGACAATCTTATTCAGTACGAGTAAGTCATTCTCTTGGTCATAGTGTAGTCATGACACTGTAGTGTCCAGTTCCATCTACCGCCAGACGACCTTACTCTTATGAGTGAGTCACAGGAGCCAGTCAGTATTACTGTCATCTCTCACGTGGTTCTGGCAGCTATATAATTTTATTTCAGTTAACGCCAGATAGTTACATTCAGTTGAGAGTGTCATAGGAGCCTCAGGTATTAACTGGTATTTAAATACTCCAGCCAAACACTTTCATCCTACGTCTCGCCGATGTAAGGTTTTTACTCTACATGCAAATCGATGAGTTTAAATATGTAAATGTTTTTCTGAATACAGAAGTCAATTAAATATGAAAAGCTGCTTATCTCCCACTGTGATCCGGATAATTCTATTGTTATACTATACTCAGTTTTTTTTTTTTTTATCGAGGCGAAGATGCACTGGACAGATTGGTGATTATCGGCTGAATGCAACATTACTTCATAATCCAGCATTATTAACTGACAACAAATATCTGAGGTGGAAATTTGGGTTAGTAAATAATTTTTGGGCATGTTGCATTCAGCCAATCATCATCAACCCGTCAAGTGCATCTTCGCCTCAATTAAAAAAAAAAAAAAATGGAGTATAGTTAATGCCAGGTGATGTTATCTATTTTTGTTTATTTTAGTATATTTTTTTATTTTTTACAGCTGAGAGTGAGTCATAGGAGCAAGATTTCTGCTGCAGGAAAAATTCCATTATTCCGTTTAAGAATGTGCCAGACGACTATATTTACAAAAGACTGAATCATAAGAAGCTAAAACAGTTAATAATAGTAACATTAACCTCTCAGTAGCAGTGCCTTAAGAAATTGACAGCCCCTCCCCCCCACCTTGGCCAGCCCAAGGGCAAATTTTTCAAGTTTCAAAAATCGGATAGGCCTATTTTTCTTTACCAGTCTGAAGAGAATCGTCTGGTACACCTGGCAATGTAATTTTTAGTTTCCTAAACCCGTCCTGTGTTTCGTAATGAATCGCAGGAAATTCGCAAAATGACTGTGGACAGGCCGGTGAAAACTAAGCAAATGCGAGATGATACACCACAGTAAGAAATATCCATATATTCGACAAAGAAAAGTCTTGTTGCTGAAATGGTTTGAAATGACCAGAAATATGTAATACAAACAAAATCAGTACATGATAATGAGAAGTTCAGTAATAAATAAATTATGATTTGTTCACATTTTTTGATGTTTTGTAGTCTGGTTGGTTTAGTTTGTATTAAAAAGAGAGGCAAAAGATGCTACTTACAGTCTGTAACAAGATAAGGGTGTTTCTGCATGTATATAGGTTGAACCGTTGCTGCCAAAATTCGATGCGACCTGAGATTTGCACCTCGCACGAAGGTATTAGTGTGATGGGAAGGGAAGGTTTTATATCTATATACATTCACCACGAGAACACCTCATATGTTGCTGGAATGCTTGTGCAAATAAAAATGAACTCCCCCCCCCACCCTTTTTTCATGTTTATATGTTTATTCCTGTAGAGAGTTGTTCTTGTACTCTGGGTGGTATAGTCTTTGTGGAAAGAGAGAAGAATAATGCTATTTTTAGTCTGCTTCGAGGTAACGGGTGCACTTGTGTGTGTTTAG
This sequence comes from Coenobita brevimanus, assembly GCF_032717465.1. Taxonomy (NCBI): domain Eukaryota; kingdom Metazoa; phylum Arthropoda; class Malacostraca; order Decapoda; family Coenobitidae; genus Coenobita; species Coenobita brevimanus. The sequence goes on from NC_137005.1 coordinate 28,370,962, forward strand.
GAACAACCCTCGCGGTCAAAAAAACGGTAAGGCCAAAGATTAGCACGGTGGGCCGGAGAAGGAGTAAGGAATGGTGAGGTTGGAAGTTATAGTTTTAGTACAATAAGCAAGGAATATGAATATTTTTTTCTGCAAAAAGAAGAAAATAAGTGGAAAAAATACAGGAAAAGAAATAATGATACAAATAAACTGAATAAAGGAGAAAAATAGTCTACTTACCTTTTACACTTGTAGGGTTTGGGTTTTGCGTTGCAGAGTGAGCAGTGAGTGCAGGGGATGCTTATCTCTCTCCCCTTCCTTCCCAAGTCAAAAGCAAACTTTGATAAGTAGTCACTGTCTGGGAAACACCCTTTTCCTCTTTTCTTGGCTTTTTTACTTTCTTAATCTTACACTAACAGTTATTTTCTTAGTTAATCTTCTACTACGGCATTTCCTTAATTATAGTTACTACATTATCACTAATATATACTCATTTAATAAATAGTTCTTAATACACCATTTTGTCATCATATACAAGTATTTCATGTCACACTTAGTACTTTACAGTGGTATAGTACATTGGGAAGCAGGGAGGGCAGAGAGCCACCCCACATCTGTGATACTGCCAGGTGGTGAGTTTTTGCTCTCGCTGCCATCTCTTTGTTGTTGCACAAATGTGGCAGTGACCTGGGCACTCCTGTCTGTTCTTGTTGGTCCTTGATATTCACTGTGTGGCAGCAGCTTTTTTTTATTATTTTTTTTAAAGAAAATATACAGCAGCCCAGTCTTTGGCACAAGGATGGTCCAGTTGGTTACAAATTGGAAGTGTATGCCCCCGTGGTGTTGACGACAGTGGAGCCTATTCCTGCAAGATTCCAAATACATAGTCATGAATGAACTTCCTCAAAGAGATTTTCTGCCTGGTTCTCTGGTACTAACAGTGATGTGCATTCAGAATGTCTGCCAAGTGGAAAACTAGTTTTATATACCTCTTGACATAAAGACGAATGCACTCCACACCACCAACCTGCATGTAGCTCTTGTCAACCAAGTGCACTTTATGATAGCAGTCTGTGACTGCATTAGGGTTCAAAATGTGTTCGCCTGTCACACAATTCTATTTTCTGTGTTTCAACAAAAGCTTCTGTGTGCACAGTTGATAGCATGTGCACATCATGCTTGTCTCACCCATCCAGGGCAAGAAAATTTGTTTTTCGTTGCATCTCCACAGTGCCTGTTATTGGCTCCATACTGAACAATGGCATTCCACATTGGTTTGACCACACTATGCCACAGATCCCAATGTCCCTGGTGAGCAAGTGCAGTGCCAGTTCTGGAGAGGTGTACGAATTATCTCTGTAGAGTACGTGACCTCTTCCCAAATAATCTTCCATAATTTTTTTCACTACGCCAAAAATGCCAAGATGATCGTTATGTGGAGTTTCAGTCATTGCCCCAGTGTATATTATATGCAGGAGAACACCCGTCTCACAGTCACACGGTACAAGAATCTTTAAACCGTGGAGAGTGATAGGCCTCATTTGGGACCTACCAGAGTCGAAAGCAATAAGCCTCAATTGAGCTCGATTTTCAAAGGCGTACCAAAACCGCGCCACGAGTGGTAGGTGGCTGAAATTTGTATGGGAAATAGGAGCAGGTGGCAACTCCCGATACCACCCACACACTGCACCATATATGCTCAGAATACACGCGTGGGGACACCATAGAGCGTGCACGTAAATTTTCCTCCCATGACTCCGCCACCCCTACACCACGCACTAGGGGATCTGCAAACACACACACACACACGCACACACAGCACACATACACACACACATGAGACAGAGAGAGAGAGAGAGAAAAGAGCATTTTTCTGAGAAAGAGAGAGAGAGAGAGAAAGAGAGAGAGAGAGAGAGAATGAATACAGGACTGGCACAAGCAGCGTCCCTTCCAATGACGAGATAAGGCATAACATCGGTCCCTCTTCTTTCTCTCGTTCTCCATTCCCTCCCTCCTCTCTCGAGAAGAGAGAGAGAGTGAGAGAGAGAGAGAGAGAGAGAGAGAGAGAGAGAGAGTTACAGGTAAATTGTATAATAATGTATGCTTTGTTGGCAGTGCATAAGGTAATTTATCGTAGTTTGAGAGAGAGAGAGAGAGAGAGAGAGAGAGAGAGAGAGAGAGAGAGAGAGAGAGAGAGAGAGAGAGATAATGGGCATTTTTCTGAGAGGAGAGGAGAGAGAGAGTTACAGGTAACTTGTATAATAATGTATGCATTATTGGCAGTGCATAAGTTAATTTATCGTAGTTTGAGAGAGAGAGAGAGAGAAAGAGAGAGAGAGAGAGAGAGAAAAGGCATTTTTCTAAGAGGAGAGAGAGAGAGAGAGAGAGAGAGTTACAGGTAAATTGCTTTCTCGGCATTGCGAAAGGTAATTTATCATAGTTTGAGAGAGAGAGAGAGAGAGAGAGAGAGAGAGAGAGAGAGAGAGAGAGAGAGAGAGAGAGAGATTATGCTTTCTCGGCATTGCGAAAGGTAATTTATCATAGTTTGAGAGAGAGAGAGAGAGAGAGAGAGATTATGCTTTCTCGGCATTGTGAAAGGTAATTTATCATAGTTTGAGAGAGAGAGAGAGAGAGAGAGAGAGAGAGAGAGAGAGAGAGAGAGAGAGAGAGAGAGAGAGAGAGAGAGAGAGAGAGAGATTATGCTTTCTCGGCATTGCGAAAGGTAATTTATCATAGTTTGAGAGAGAGAGAGAGAGAGGGAGAGAGAGATTATGCTTTCTCGGCATTGCGAAAGGTAATTTATCATAGTTTGAGAGAGAGAGAGAGAGAGAGATTATGCTTTCTCGGTATTGCGAAAGGTAATTTATCATAGTTTGAGAGAGAGAGAGAGAGAGAGAGAGAGAGAGAGAGAGAGAGATTATGCTTTCTCGGCATTGCGAAAGGTAATTTATCATAGTTTGAGAGAGAGAGAGACAGACAGACAGACAGACAGAGAGACAGAGACAGAGAGAGAGTAAATTGTCTAATATGTATGCTTTGTCAGCAGTGCGTAAGGTAATTTATCGTAGTTAGAGAGAGAGAGAGAGAGAGAGAGAGAGAAAGAGGGTTGATGATACAATAATCACGTGATCCTTGCCCAAGGCCATGGTAAACATAGGCTGCCGGACAATGCCCTTCCTTACCTTACTCACCATGGGTGGTGGGTTGCTCGCGCCACCAGCTATTCTTCTTCTGGCCATTTAATTTCACTGCCATGTGACTTTCTTTGGTCATATCTATCTATCTATCTATCTATATATATATATTGCTGGATGCGCGCGAACAATATATATATATTGCTGGATGCGCGCGAACATTTCCAGGACGATGATGTGTGTTTAATTCAGTTCTGTAAGATTAGAAATTTCGGCCAAGTCGTCACTTGGCGGCAGGTACTGTACCTACAGAACCATGGTCGCTCTACTCGGGTTAGGCATAAATGATGATATTTCAATGGGATGTACTGTCTAAAAGAAATACAGCCACGGAATGACATTAGCGACCTATCAATCACAAGGAAAGCCTCCAAAAGCATTTTATCTTGCCTTTGCGGTTCTCCAAAACAGACCTGATCTTGCACAAAGTGTCTGTAGAGTACATGGTAGTGTTGTCTGAGAAATGTATGAAACAAAGGATGTTCTGATACATGTTTCAAGACATGTGGTTGCCAAATACATTGAGACATATAAGAACATCAGTATTCGACAATCACGTTTCTTCACCAAAGACATCAACATCGTCAGTGCCAAGAACATGTACAAGGAAGACGCTGTCATGTCAGTCCAAAACATTGTCCTGTTAGTCCCTTGCTGTTCTTCATCAATGGTAATCTGGTGGAAAAACCTGTTTTTCTCTGTTGCAATGAGTGTCATCAGGTATTTGTTGAAAAACAAAAGAAAATCACTCTGTACTGAACTGTCAGCCACCAGCCTTGTTGTGTCACATACACCAGAGCCACTTTCATCAAAAGTAGAGGTGCTTGTTATGAAGTCAGTAGCCAGTGTCCTGGAGTGGAACACTTGGGAAGATGATACCATTACCTGCGACTGCTGCCTGGAGTGACTGTTGATCCTTCGCAGGCGGTCACTTTTTACTACATATTGTTTAGATGTCATGAAGGCTGAATAGGAGTCAAGGTTTCTGGTGCTGAGGAGGATGGTCCTAGTACAGGCTCGGGTGAAACTGCGAGGGATGGTGAGAGGCCGTGTGAGGTGAAGGGAAGTGGTGGTGACTGCAGAGCAAGGGAGGAGGAACCCACACTGCACTCCTGCCAGTGTTCCTGTGACATGTTGCCTCCTCCTCAACCTTCATCACCAGAAATAATTGTTTTGCCTCCCTGTTCTTGGTCGGTGGTGCAACAATCTTGCAACGAGAAGGTGGAGCATTGTCCTCGTCCTCAGAGTCATCATCATTGTCCTCTTCAGTTCGGGTCTGGTTCCACTCATCTGTTTCATCTCTATCAGATTTAATGTGGTCGTCATCACTCTCCCCATCCTTGGAGAAGGCTTCAGTCCTGATTTTAGGACTTGTAAGGCCCTGGTGTGAATGCAGAGGTTGGTGGTGTGAGGGGGTGTTGGTTTTGAAGGAAGCAGAAGACGGACATCCACTCATGACTAAATCACGAGAAGTAGAGACCACCTGAGTGGTTTGGAGGGTAGAGTAGGTCAGTGTCAACATCTCCCAGACCTTTTTCCTCTACTCATAATTGTTCACAGTTATTTCCAGATGCATGAACTCCCTCCCTCATGATGACACAAAATGAATGAAAATGGTGTTGGACTGAAGAGGAACTGATGACACTCTATGACACACTTGTCAGTGTTGGTCTGAACAAATGCTGATTAGGCATTTTTGGACAAAATAATTAGCCAAAAATTAAGTTTCAGCATGAAGTGCTTCAATCTTTGCTGCATCATGGGGGAGGATGTCTATTTCAAGGCTAACACTCAAATAGTTGGCTTTCTCTTGGCTTTCGGTGGGAGGGGAGTGTGCGTGCACATGACTTTTGGCGATTTACTTGAAAACTATTGGTCGTATCAAAGTTCTGAGGAAACCTCGTGAAATTCTGTATATAGACATATGCTCAGCTATTGCATGGTGCTGGCAAAATATTGTGGTATGGTGTTGGGAGTTTCTTTTTGCTGTGGAAACACATTATTTTTTACTGCATTTCAGTATTTTCGTTGTCCTTTTCCTCACCAATTTTGTGTGTTTTTATTAGCTTATCGTATAGTATAAACTTCAGCGAAAGTGATCATATACAATTTATACCAATATAATCAGTTTCTGGGGCAATTAAAATCCATGGGAATGTTTTCCTCTGTGTGTTAGTCCAGGCTGCCTGAGTGATATTTTCTCTGAACACGTCACACAAACATACAGAAAACTTTTCAGTGTCTGAGGGAGAACATCCACCGCGAACATCCAGAACAGTGGAAGAACAAGGACTGGGTCCTGCATCATGACAATGCCAAAGCCCACACATCAATTGTTGTCTGTCAGTTCCTGGCTTCCACTAACACGGTAGTCATTCCCCACCGAGGGGGTTAATTTGATGCTACCGACCATGATACAACAAAGTATTGTTGGATGCCAGCCGACATTTAAGGGATAATTTTCACATACAAGACTTTTTGCTAATAGACATTGTTTAATACCGAAGTTTCACCTTTTGGGTTTAGAATTTTGGGCAGGCCTTTTGTTGTGCATTTGAATATATAACTTGGCTGCATTGCTGAGACTTTCTGTAAAAAAATTTCATGCAGCATTGATATCTAATGTTTCGATGATTGCCCACAATTGCCTTGATTAAAATTAGCCCTCTTATACAGTTGTTGGGCACTTTCTCTTAACCCCTAAAACGTGGCCATGGACAGCCGACCCCCCCCCCCCGGGTGGCGGGGTAGGATCGAGGTCTGAGTACCTGTAGGAAAATATTAGCCAAAAATCAGAGATTAACCCTAGAACATTATACTTGGTATGGCAGATAGTACTTACATTCAGCTTTCTCCAGAGACAGGTGTTGAGCCTTCGTGGACTACCCAAGGACTTGTGGAGACTTGCAAAGTTGGGTAACAAAATCTTCACTTTCACATCTCCAGCAACCCGGTTTCCCCTCTACCACAGCCTCATTTTGTCACAGTAAACTTTATCCTACAACGTACAGGTAGTTTGGAATCCGTATTTGTACAATAAGCACTGAAAATAGGGCTAAAATCAACGGAGCGTATGGCCGACATGCAGCGCGGTGGCGGTCTTCCCGTCACTCAACAAACATTTCCATTTTCACAGCTAAAAATATGTATACTACATTATTTTCAATCATAGTACTTCCCAAAAGACCACCGCGGCGCACTTTTATTCTGCCTTACGCCCGTCACTTTATTCTCGTTCCTGTCGGCCACTCGCACTGACTCGGAAGAGCTAGAACTCGCCATAATGTCACTTTGAAAGCCTGTGGTAAACTGACGCTAAACAGGGGAAAACCGCGCGAAAAAAAGCTAGTGTGACAACTGGGGAAACAAGCGTTTCCTATTAGCATAAACTGCTTGTGAGAGGAGAACACAGATCTACAGTTCTGAGCAGTCAGCGCGCTGCCATATATCACAGCCAGGCTGGCCGGGCCGTGGTGGGGGGGGAGTGGGGAAAAATGAGATACTTGGCAACAACGGAGGTCAGTAGTACAAAGGTCAAGTATACTAATTGTAGCTAAAGGGTGGCGGTACTGATAGACAATACCAGCTGGAACATCCTTGCCCTCGTTTATTCAAAATTAACTCAAAACGCAAACGCGATGATCCGCCGTTATGTCCTTTTTGGCGATCGTTGCAAATGCAACGCTCCATGTTTAAAGGGTTAAGTGGTCTAGATATTGTCTTCACTGAACATAAGGTTAAATGAAACTCATCGTTGATCACTTTAACTAAATTTTCCTCATGTAGTGCATGGGATGATAGCTGTATGCGTTGTAAAATTTACAAACTGATACAATGAGCTTCCCTCCATGTTCATATACTTGTCTAATCCTGTAACCCTGTGTTTGTGACCATAGGGCTTCTCCCCATTTCGGAACTAGTAAATTAATATCATGATATTACACTGCTTTTTCATTCAAGAGATTTCGGCAATTTCATTGTAGATTTCGTTTTCGATGCCAAGTGGCTTCCTGGGTGGACGATAAGTTAATCTAAGAGTGATAATATGACAAAACTTATTTCTAAGCTGAATGTAAGGGATGTTGAGAGGGAAATACAAGGTGCTACCCAAAAGTTCCAGTAATTTGAATATTGTAGGAAAATAAGTTGCCTTACCTCCTAGTTCTCACTGTCGCCTTCAAAGTAGTCCCCTTGGGCATGTATACAGTGGTCCCAGTGTTTTTTCCATGAGTCCATGCATCCCTGGAAGGCTTCAGGCGTGATGGTCTTGAGCACCCCCTGCGATTCTGTCTGGATCTCCTTAATCAAATCAAATCGACGTCCTTTTAGTCGTAATTTCAGCTTGGGAAACAGGAAAAAATCACAGGGGGCAAGATCAGGTGAATAGGGTGGGTGGGGAATGACTACCGTGTTAGTGGAAGCCAGGAACTGACAGACAACAATTGATGTGTGGGCTTTGGCGTTGTCATGATGCAGGACCCAGTCCTTGTTCTTCCACTGTTCTGGATGTTCGCAGTGGATGTTCTCCCTCAGACACTGAAAAACTTCACAGTAATACTTTCCACTGATAGATTGACTGAGTGGGACGAATTCCCTGTGAACAATCCCTTGGATATCGAAGAAAATGATCACCATTGACTTGATGTTGCTGCGAACTTGACATGCTTTCTTCGGCCTCAGTTAACTGGGAGACTTCCATTGCAATGACTGCTGCTTTGTCTCTGGGTCATAACCATAAACCCATAATACATCACCAGAGATGAAGGTGGCATCATCTCTGAGCTGATTCTTGAGCTCTCTGCAAACTGCAACGCAATGTGCCTTCTGCTCGTCACTCAGCAGTCTTGGCACAAATTTTGGAGTGATGCATCTCATGCCCAACACGTCCAACAAAAATGCATTGCATGTTCCCATACGAAAGTCCAATGATACCACAAACATCATGGATAATTCATCTGCGATCTGCAAGGATACCCTGACGAACATTTCCAACGTTTTTGATGCTGTTGCTGTTGACGGTCGTCCAGAACGATGATCGTCTTCGGACTTTCATTTTTCCTTGAACCGCTTGCACCAGAAAAATGTTCTGCTTTGAGACATGGCATTGTCACCAAAGGCTTGCTGATGCAACTGGTGAGTTTCTGCAGCCGTCTTGTTGATCTTGAAGCAGAACTTGATGCAGGTTCTTTGTTCTGTGAGGTCTGCCATTGCAAAACCGCCAAACCACCTACACACAACGTTACAATACTAAGCTTAGCTGAACAACACGTCTGCTCACAGACACGGGCGGGGCCACACTGACGCACAAGGGGTGCTGCTGACTCCTAGCGGCAAAAGACAAAACCGCAAACGGTTGGCTCCCTCTGTTCAAATTACTGGAACTGGGTAGCACCTCGTACAAGGGGCTGGAAGGGTGAGATGGAGTTCGGAAGGGTGAAAGTGATTGGGAGGGGTGAGGGAGGTTGCGAGGAACATGGTTTGGAGAGGGTGGTAAGGAGGCATTGGAATGATTTGGGGGGCTGGAAGAGGTAGGGAGGAGAGAAGGGAAGGCTTGGGAGGAATAATGAGGGGGATTGGAAGGAGAATTGCTGGTGGGGTTGCATGAGAAGGTTTTGGTAAATGTGAGGGGGTTGGGATGGGTGAGGGGACTGGGAGGTTTGCAAGGAATTGGGAGGGGTTTGAGGGAGGAGTTAGCAGGTGTGAAGGTTTACTTTCTTTTTTTTTTCTTTTTTACGAAAGGAATAGGAGCCATAGACCAGAAGCCCACAAAATTGTTCCCTACAAGAAAAGATAAAAACAGAACAACAGAGATCCAAATTCAAGATTCGTTCATTTCAAGATGCCTGGACAATGTGTTGAGAAGATTGGAGGTCATAGGCAACAGGAAATATAGACAGAGGAAGACACTTCCAGAGTTGAGATGCTGCATAAATGAAGGACTGGGAGTAGCAGTTAAAATAAACATTAGAGAGTTGCACAGAAAAGGGAGGAGAATTTACTGTACTACCAGAGGGGAGATACGTGCTCACCTTAGTACTGGAGGAATGCAAGTTGACATTCAGAAGAGCAGTGACCATTGAAGCAGCAGCAGAAAAGAGATAAAGATGGAACAGTTAGGCAAAGAAACAGAGGCTGAAGGGAGATAGTACGAGGAGGAGAGTTAATGAGACGAAAAGCCTTTGTCTCCTCACTGAGAAGAGCTGTACGTGGGGAGCCTACCCACACATGAGAGTTGTACTCTACAAAGGGGAAAAAAAAAAAAAATTATATAAAGTCAGCAACTTTTGGGGAGTAAAGAAGGCATGGAGTCGGACCGATACACTTAATCTCTTGGAAGTAGATTATATAGGAGATGTAATATGACCATTCAAAGATAAATATTGAGAGAATTATATCCCAAGTATGTTGAAAAATGTTGCAGGACTGAGATTGAATTGTAGAAAATTAAAGAATACCATGTGGAACAACTGACAGGTAGAAAGAAGTAAGAACTGAGTTTTTGATGCATTAACCCATCATGTCCTGAGCTATTTCGCACCTCCGACACGCCCCAATCACGAGCTAGTTTGGATGTTTTTTTTTTTTTTTTTTTGCTAAAACCTCCGCTTTTGTTGAGAAAGGAAAATCACCAAGAAAGGACTTACTGTGGTCCATAAATGGTCAGAACAGGTGAGGTCCTCTGCACCAGGTATTGTATTCTGTCACTGACATGTGAGGCACTCACCTTTTCTATGTAGGTAATTTTGGGAGAAACAACAAAGAACACCTCTACATTTATTGAATTTGAACTAATAAACAATAACAATAACAATATAATGGTTTTCAATGACATATATATGAAAAATAAGCATTGTACCTTTGCGCGAGCATAGCGAGTTTGGTCAGAGTAGTAACACACTACGTGCTAAGTTTCTTGTTTCAGTCAACATATCATTTTTTCTACTTGTATAATACTGTTTCAATGCCATTTTTACCATTTAGTACTGTATGTAAATGTTTTCAGCTGTTTTCATTCATTATGATGACACGCAGCATAACTATAGCACATATCTGCTTACTCAGCACACTCTCTATGACTCGTATCTCAACATACCATATTGTTTTATCACTTTCATAGTATTGCTTTCTTTACATTGAACTTTTCCTCCACCACTGTAAATATTTTCAATTATTTACATTCATTACGAGGGCATTTAGCGAAATACTAGCGCATATTCACATAGCAAGCAAACTCTCCACCAGTCGTGTTTCAACTTCTACTTTATTTCTTGACCCCCAATATACTTCGAAACTTACATTACACCCGTTTCCACCTTATACTACACTTTACATATTTACGGGCATTATTTATTCCACTGAGCATCAGAATATCGCACCAAAATACCCTCGCAATGAATGTTTCGACTATAATATTCATACACTTACATACTCATTTTCCACTTATATTACACCAGTTTCCACTTGTATACTCCTATTTACGTATTTACGGGCCTTATTTATTCCACTGAGCGTCAGAAAATTGCATCTATATACACTTGCTAGGAATATTTTGACTTAGAATAAATTTCTGCACTTACCAAACTTTCAACTTATATTACACCCGTTTGCAATTTTCATACTAATATTTACATATTTACAGGCCTTATTTATTCCACTGAGCGTCAGAACAGCGCATCTACATACAATTGCTGGGAAGGTTTCCACTTGAAAATATTTATGCCCTTACAGATTTTTCCACTAATAATACACCCATTTCCACTTCCATACTACTATTTACTGATCTACGGGCCCTATAGTTATACTGAGCGTCTGTTTGTCGCATTTCTTTCTGAGTATCAGCGTCATATCGCATTCACATCATATAAGAAGTGCATCAAGGTGTGATACTCACTGAAACAAGGGTGAATGCAGAGACCCACGTCACACTCAACGCACTGGTAGAGGGTGTCTTTTCTCTGAGTGGTGGGTCTCACACGGGAATTGCTACACACATGACACCTGCATTGGGGCCTAGGTCTATTTGGCTGGGGAGGTATAGGAGTGGGGAAATGGCTAGCAGATATTCTCAGGGGAGTTTGTGCAGTAGGGGCAGTGCATGTACGGTGTTGGGGCCTTTCAACCGCATACCGGGCAAAAATCTCACGAGTAAGCTCCCTCACGAACCCTTCAAAGGTTTCCTGAACGCCTGTTGTCATGGCATGCAGGTGGTGGCAATTCAGGACAGTTATATCTAGCAGGTGAAAGAAGAGCTTCTTGTACCACTTCATCGTGGTCCTGGCACACTCGACAATGGATATCATGGAGTCTGACTGGTCCACCAGGCGCATGTTGATGTTGTAATCGAGGACACACTCAAGTTTCCATATGTGGCACCTGTTCTTGCTCCGGTAATCCATGGACTCTGTACAGTGCATCAAGGGACGGTGAACCGTGGACAAGAGGCTGACTTCTCTATTGTGGTTCCACACTGTTGCTAGTATATTGTTCGCCTGGAAGAAGACAATATCATTTCTGTCAAGTTTCCGCCCCACCTTGACCATGTGATGCCGGTTCACCTTGATGGTACCATAGATTCCCGTGTCATGCCTGTGTAGATAATGAGCGAGAAGAGGGCTAGTGTACCACTTATCCAGGTAAAGGACGTGACCACGATGAAGGTAGTCTTCTATCATTGTCTTTACCACTGCTCCAGACAGTCCAATACTCCGATCTTCTATTATGTCTGTCTGTGCACCGGTGTACAAGACTATGTCTTGCACATAACCAGTCTTACAGTCACACATAACAAAGATCTTTAACCCAAAACGGTGCCTTTTGCTGGGTATGTACTGCCGAAATGAAATATTGCCTCTCCACAACACGAGACTCTTGTCTGTGTCAAGGTCTCTATAGGGATAAAATGAGGAACGGAATGTTTGCCTTAGGTGATCAAAAACCAACCTAATTCACCTCATCTTATCATTCTGTGTCATTTGCATTTGCAGGATCATCAGAATCGTAAAAGAGGAGGCGACTTAGAATTTGCTAAAAGCGATTACGGCTCATGATTTGGCCAAATATTGGTGTCAGCATGATAGGGTCCCTTGTCCAGTATGCCGGAATTCTGTTTTTTCGTACAATACCCATCAAAAGTACCAGGGCAAAAACTAAAAACATTTCTGCAAGGGAGACCGGGTAATCATATTTGATGGAATGCCTGCTCCTTAAGCCCAGTCTTTCACTCTCACAGTGCTGGCTGCTAGCAAAACGATTTGATTGGTCCACTATTTGTTCCACAAAACCCTAACTGAAAAAAAGGTGGAAAAAATCCAGCCTGGTGGAATCAGGGTGAATTCCTGGAGCAGTGCAGCCAGTGCGCCCCTGCTCAGTGAAGGGGTGAATGATGGGAGAAAAATCACTCCCATCCTCCCAATTCCATGACACAAATCCCTTGTCCCCATCGTCCCCATCGTTGCCTTCGTCTGGGTGGGGAGATGCTGGTGTGGGAGGTTGGTGAGGAGTGTGGAGGGCTTCCCCATTCGCACTCTTCCCTCGTCCTTTACCCTTTCCCTTTCCCTTACTCTTACGGCCTTGTAGAACATTAGGGGGTGGGGGGGATGAAGTCTGGGAATATTGGGGAGCATAAGACGTCCTGGGGAGTGGTTCCTCCTCACCTTCCCCCTCCATCACAACACCACGTGATTCATCACGCACCCTCACTCGCCCAAGTGTCTGGGAATACTGGGGAGCATAAGACGTGCTGGGGAGTGGTTCCTCCCCACCTTCCCCCTCCATCACAACCCCACGTGATTCATCATGCACCCTCACTGCCTCACGTGATATGCCCCGCCGCCTCACACCACCACGGGAGAGCAATGACTCACTCCCGCCATTCTAACTTTCTATACTCACCCCTACACTTTCCATTTCACTCCCCACTCCCTCCACACCACTTCCGCCCTCCCCAAACAAAAGACTAGGCCCATACTTGTACGACGTGGTGTGCGATTGGGCCCGCGATGGGTGATAATCTCTTGGCCGTACCACGTGGCAGCACGTACCATGGCTCCATCCTCGTCCTCATCCTCATCCTTGAAATCGGGCTTCATATCACATAGGGGCTGCCGAGAAGATTTTGCACATTGTTTTTGTGCAGGCTGGCCCTCTCTAGCAGCACAATAAGTCACGTAGTGCCGCTTCCTGGGGGATGGGACCTCCTCATCACTGCTGTTGGTTTCCACCTCCTCTGGCTGGACATAATCTTTGTCTTGAACCTCGTTGTCCAGTGGGTAATCATTGTCACCTGTGAAGGCATCCAGGGAGGCTTGGATTTCCTCCTCCGAGAGACCTCTATGCGCCATGTCTGACCATGGCCACTGCTAACAGGTGAGTGACGGAGCCGAGGGTGAGCGCGGGTCGCGCGGGGTCGCCGAGTGTCCCCACCTGGTGGCAGGTAGGGGAAGGTCGAGCGACCCTACATACCAAAAATCAAGCGCGAATTTTGAAAATTGTGCAAATTATGCACCTTGCAATTGCGTGACGTACCAGTATGTCAACGGGACTGGCAATTACATAATGTTGCAACGTAGTCATACGTCGATGGGATGCCTCGGGTTAAAGATAAAAAGATTACTTCAACCCCACTGAGAGATATTAGCTGAGTCAGACAATAGGTGTGCTTTACCCTCACTCCATGTTTATTGAAGTGACTGCAATGTTGGATGCTGATGAATGCGAATTTCAAGGTGAAAGGTGGAATTAATAATGCATGAGTGACTGATTCAAGTTAGATGTACAGCTTAAGTGTATAAGGCCACTGATGAATAGAAGGAAATGAGTTGTGATAAGGCAGAAACTTAAGGAAATCTGTTTTTGATAGCTTTAGGAGACAAATGGTGGCACAGAAAGAATGAAAGAAAAGCATTCAGGACCCGAATGGTAATCGCCTGCCAGAATATGCTGTTGGCCAAATCCAAGATTTTGGCGATATCTTGATACCCTGAAGGATTCATGATGATAGCTTTAGCCGGTGATGAGATATAATGGTGCTAAAGGTGGGCAATAAAAACTAGTTGAGTTTGGCAGCCATTTTAGTGGCTCTGACCTTGACCCCGAGTGCTCATTTTCGAACTCAGGCAAGATTTTGGCCATATCTTGATACCCTGAAGGTTTCATGTTGATAGCTCAAGTTGTTCATGAGATATAATGGGAAAACACACACACACACACACACACACACACACACACACACACACACACACAGGGGCTAAAACATTAACCCTCTGCCTTGTAAAGGTGGGTGATAAATATAGAAATCCTAAGAATGCAGTATGGAAATTAATCATTTATGCCTGACTCAACTGAAGGCCTGTGAGATGGTAAGTGCAATGGCGAAGCTTTTACCCCAGTCCCAGGAGACAGATGACCAGGACTCTGCAAGGAAGGTGAGAAGCTCGTCAGTAAGCCGTCCCTGGTAGAACCGATACTGGCGATTGGAAAGAGGCTTCTGATATGATAGGTGCTTTTTTTTTTTTTTTTTTTTTAACCCGCCCCATCCTGACCGATTATTCACCATTGACCCCCCCCCCCAATCCTGACAGGTTTTGGAAAAACTTTTTTTTTGGCTCAAACCTTTGCCTTTGGTGAGAATCATCAAAATTCATAAAGAAATCACTCACCTGATATTTAAAATACTGGATACAGGTAACAGTACCCCTTACCTTACTGTGTTTTCTATGAAGCAGGCTTCAGAGAAAACAGGTTCTATGGGAGGGGTAACTATTCCTCCCCACTCATAAACGGTATTTATTTATTTATTTAGTACGAATTTATATGTAGTACAAAAGTATATTGGTTTTCATACAGGAATATAGGCGATATAAGCATTGTTTCACTCACCAAACACATCGACATACCTCACCTTTTTTGGCGACATTATGTGATCATCATTTCTGACTGTTTCTTCCTCTAATGCTACGTACACTTTGTCCTCCACGTTGTCATCAATTGGGGAATCATTCTGGCCTTGAATTTCGTACTGTGGCACTACATGTCTTTACTGGCCAGGTCACTGGTAACAGGTGAATTGCCAAGACAATGGCGTGTGGGGGTGGAGGTCATGCGGGGGTCATGCCTGGCATCTAGTAGAGGAGGGTGTCCCGTGTATACGTACCAAAAATCACACACAGAATTTGGAAAAAGTGCAAATGACAGACCCTGCAATTGTGGTGCGTTTATATACGTCAGTGGGAGTCACGGTGACAAAACATTTGGACGTATATACAGTACACGTCAATCAGAGTCGGCAGGTTAAGAATATATTCAAGAATTTGAAAAATACAGGATGTCAAAATTATTGAGTGACAATTAGAGGGGTGGGAATGGTCACTCTTCTTTTGGACTGGCTGAATGGGGGCAAACTTCCTGCAAGAAGGAAAGGTACAAGCCAACAGACAAAGGCAAAAGACCTAGCCAGGGTTGAGGGCAACGGGAGGGACCACATCAGTCACATATGCCCTGTTAGCATTAAGACCAATATGGGCAAAAATAACAACTAAAGGAATTTTAATGTCAGGCTTGAGGAAGTCAGAGTGGGAAAATGGTGGAGGAACGGCACCAGAATCGTCTGAAGTGGAACTGGATGAGAAAGTCTGTGCAAAGAGTTCAACTTTTTCAGTAGAAACAGCTAAGGAACCGTCAAGAGTGGGAAACAGGGAGGAGAAAGATGAAAAAAAAATATTGCTAGAGAGGTTTTCGGCAAGATACCAGAATTTGAACTGGAGAGTTTAGAGCACTTAGTACAAGGGAAGTTATTCTTAGCAGAGAAGAGAGCAGATTTAGACAGATCCAGACTGAGACATAAAAGATATGATACTCAAGGATGGCTTGACTCCATTATATTTTGTAGGCCTTTTCATTGTTGTGGACTGCAAAAGGCCAAGTGTGAATAAACCACATTATTTTTCAATAGCCACAAGATAAGAGAAAGGAATGTATGCTTCTTTGCCCTAGAGAATATCCTCTGTAATAACTGATGCACAGTCAGATAACTTTTGATCATGGAAGCAATAATCATTCGAGGAAAATCAAAGAGATACTGCCTGAGCGCCTCCTAATTAGCAGCTCTAAAGTGCCACAGCCACTGCCTTCTGAGAGGGTCCACAGGCCACACTGGAGCAATAGAACAAGTTAAGGTGATAAGGTTTTGATCAGATGATCCAATGGAGGAAAAAGAGAGAGCAGGCAGAAGGATCAGTTGTAAGAAAGAGGTCAGATATGTTGAAACATTCTCTCCAAGGCGATCAGGGATATGGGTACCATTCTGTACAAGCTGCTATTGGTCATAAAGGACAGAATAGATGCTGGCTATTTCGCTAGGTGTATCAATGAATGGAGATGAGAACTAACGGTGGTGGTGAACATTGACATAGGCTACTCTTGAATGTAGTTTTCGGAGAAAGGAGAAATTAATAGGATGTCTTCCATCTTTGAAGTAAAACAGTCAAATAATTTTTCATATTCAGTTGATGTTGGGGATAATTACACAGCGTGAACATATATTTAGTCAGAGAATGACAGGATGGCTGAGGCCAGAGAGAAGAGGATCAGAGGATTCTAGTCCAAGAACACGAGAACATAATATGTTGTTACGTACATACACACAACAGCCACCTTTTGCTTCGAAGTGAGTATAGAGAAAGTAGGAGTTTACAAAGAAGGTGTTTGCAGTCAGTTGCCTCAGACAGCTGAGTCTCAGTGTGAAAGAGAAGGTGAGGTTTAAAGGATGAGATACGGTGTTTAAAAGAGAGAAAATTAGAGGAAAGGCCACGTATGCTGCAGAATTTAATAGTGAGTCACACAATGGTTTCATGCATTTCTCTTGGCTCTCACCGGGAGAATGGAGGATGGTGGGCGCGTCTGTGGTCTTCTCTTCCTGGTTACTCAGAAGCTGGGTACTGAGACACCCCTTCTTCTGAGTAAAGAATAGAAAGAGTGGTGTGTAATTTGCATGTAGTTTCATGTTGACAGTTAGAGGAAATTGTATAGGAGAGCATGCTGGCCAACTCTGTGTTACTGAAGTAATGAATAAGTCCAGCAAAGGGGGATGGTCAGAAGCTAGTCCTGACGGCTGATGAGACAGGAGCTCCAGCTTTGCCTGTCATCAGCTTTCCATCCTCCTTGGGAGTATTTCCCCGTTCGGCTAGTGCTACAGTCAACTCACGACAGAGAGAGAGAGAGAGAGAGAGAGAGAGGTTGGGTTGGGTGGGGTGAGGGAGCTGGGAGAGGTGATGATGCGAAAAAAGGAATGGCAACACTAAGGAGAAGAAATGTGAGGGTATGAAGGAGGGAAGGAGGGGAAAGGATTGGGATGGCTTAGAAGAGAATGAGAGGGATTGAGACAGGATTAGTTAGAGGAGAGAGAGAGAGAGAGAGAGAGAGAGAGAGAGAGAGGCATGCAATTGCTCTAAAAATTAATTCATTTGTGTTTTTTGCCATCCTATCTGTGAAAAGAGCCAGCCGAAAGTCGGTACATTTTTGGTTTTCTGTTTCCACCTCTCTTCATGTTTTTTTTTTACCTTGTTTGGTATTTCATAAGTCTAATATAGTGATGAGATATTAATTTTGACTTGACTGGATTAAGCAAGACTATGTTAAGCTGCGTTAGGTTAGAAAAGATTACACTATCTTAATATTAGTTGAACTGGGTTAGGTTCGGTTAAGGGTTAAGTTTGGATAGATTAGTTTAGATTTCACTGGGTAAACATAAAATGAGTTAGGTAAGGTTGGTCTAGGTTAAGTTACGTTAGGCAAGGCTAGTTTAGACAAGTTAGAATATATTACAGTGGGTTGCATAAGATTAGGCTGGGGGACGTGGTGACCGTGTGCTGAAAGATGTAACCTGGTGTTCAAAAAGATGCTGTTTGCATCTGAGGCTTGGACGGGTATCAGTTCTGTGATCTGATTGTCGTTGGAACATTCTATACTTATCATCCACATGACCCTTCGACAGGTCTGTCATAAGAACAGCTCCACTATCACCATCACAGTAGTCCAGCAGGAGACATCCCTAGCGTATATTCAATTTGGACGGTAGATATTATCGCTGAAGTTATGACATGTGACAATGAATGGCACATAGGAGGAATGCTGGGTCTCAGGAAACAGTCTGTTACACCTGCACCAAGAGTTAACACACACACACAAAAAATGACTGGGTCGGTAAAATGCCCGCTGCCGGGCCTTCCGCCCTGCCACCTCCCACCCCACCACCGGGCCACCACCATCCCACCACCCGAGGAGGAGATAACAGGGAGGTTAATGACCCAGGGCAAAAGGGTCACCCAACCACCACTGACCTGTGCCCCTTCTCCCCGCAACTGCCCCAACGCCAGGTGAGCCTAGATCCGCAACAACTTCAACGGCGGGTTGACCATCGACAGCAGTGGGGTGGGACTGATATAAAATCAGTCCCTGGTAGCTTTGTGGTGACGACCATAGTTACACCCCTTAAGGGCAGGAGGTCCCTTGGTGAGCCACGAGGTGTCCGCACCTCTGCCACAGTGAGCCACGAGGGAACACCACCCTCTGCCACAACTCTGGTGAGCCATGAGGGGCTAATACCCTCTGCCACAGTGAGCCACGAGGGAGAAATACCCTCTGCCACAAACAGGGCAGGAGGTCCTTTAGTGAACTGCGAGGGAGAAATACCCTCTGTCACAAGCAGGGCAGGAGGCCCAATAGTGAGTTATAAGGGGCCAGCACCCTTAGCCACTCCAAGGGTAAGAGCCCCTTGTATAAAGCCAAAAGTGGGTCCCAGGGTAAACCAACCTGGCGCCACGGCTGTGTCGGAGACAAGAGAGAGAGTCGCCTCCGTGCTACCCTCCCTGTGTAAGAGAGAGAACACGGTCTCCGTGTGTCTTCTATCTTCAGCCAACTCCTGCAGGAGTAGCTGGACATCACTCGGGAGAGTTGCCCCGAAAGTGTCACCCGAGTAAAGACCTAATCCCAGTCGGGACCTACCTCCCACTCCCGGGAAATTCTTGTCTCCCCCAGGCACCAGCAGGAGGCGAGGCCGCAGCCCACACCTGATGGCGCATCCCCTGACAGACCTCCACAATCCCCGGACCCCCAGGTGAGCCCAGCAGCCTACCAATGCTGTTCTCCTCCCACCCCGGAGCCTCCGACGCCAGACACGACTTCTCCACCTGTTTGGCTCCAGTCCCAAGGGCCACCACACCAGGTCGAGGCCCCACATAGGCGGGCCTCCCTGCACCATGACGACGAGACCCAGAGAGGAGGGTTTACATCAGGTCGAGGCCCCACATAGACAGGCCTCCCTGCACCATGACGATGCGACCCGAGAGGAAGGTCTACATCAGGTCGAGACCTCAGGCAAGAGGGTCTCCCTGCAACGCCTCAGTGGATCGGACCCGGGTAGAGTCTCCCCCCAGTGGGTACAGTGATTCCCGCCATGGGTAGAGCCCCCGGAGGTCCCCCCTATAGTGACAGAGTGATATCGCCCCAGAAAAATGGGTAAGATCAGTGACACCCCTTCCTATACCCGAGAAAGTGGAACCGGAACAGTGACAGAGTGACTGTGATCTAGAGGAATCCAACCTATAAGTGCCTGTGATTATCACAAACTCACTTGCCCCCTGACTAAAGACCGTAATTCCGAAACAGTGAGTTTAGTGTTGCTTCCCCAGCCCAGAATAGAAGAGTTCCCCCTTGTCAGTGTACGTGCGGGTGAGTGTCACCGCGCCCAGTCTAACAAGTCAGTTGTTGTGACCCGTCCCCCTGTCCTTTTATAGTAATATTCCTCCCCTAGACCATTAAACCTGTATATTCCTCTTGTGACTGTGAACTGAGACCTTTTGGGCTTTGATGAAAGACAATCACCTCCACTTATAGCACCCCAACCCATTGTAAAGTGTAATTACACTGTATGTTGAATATCCCGTGTTATCCTAACGTAACTTTGTATATCTGTATCCCCTGTCCAGAATATCATTCTATGTAATATTGTAACGGTGTTAGAATTAAGGTAATAGATGTGTTAAGGTGGACTGCCTACGTTTTATGTCCTGTTCCTTTGTTAGTGCTTTACTTCCGGTCCGGAAAGAGGACCCCGCTCAGTCGCTAGTGTTTTTAGGACGAGGAGTCGACCTAAAAACACTCAGCATAACAGTCGGGAAAAACTAGATGTAGTTTTAGTTCAATAGGCATGTGTCAGATCGATTAGTTTAGGTTGGTTTATATTGGTGTGCAGCTATAATGGAGGCTTGTGAGATTATCCTATCTAGAGCTGTACTTGATTAGGTTACATTAGGCTGGGTTAGGTTACTTAGTTTAAGTGTGCCTAGAATAGCTTAGGTTGTAATGTAATGGGGTAGGTCAGGCTGGAGTAGGTTAAGTTAAACTGGATTTAACAGAGTGACATTGAGTAATTTACCCTGCCATGTCCGGGCAGATTTTTCACCAATGACCCCCCCCCCCGAATCCCGGCAGATTTTCAAAAAGTTTTTTTTTTTTTTTTTTTTGGCTAAAACCTCCGCTTTCTATGAGAAATTTCAAAAATTCAGAGAGAAAGTGCTCACATGAGCTTATAAGTGGCCTGTACAGGTGATCTTCCCCTCACCTGGTACCATCTTCTATGGAGCCACACTCCAGAGAAGACTTTTTCATGGGAAGGGTAACTATTCCAAACCATTCAGAATAGGTAGATATTTATTTATTTGGTACTAATTTATGTGTAATACAAGAGTATATTGGTTTTCACACAATAATATAGGCGATATAAGCATTGTTTCACTCACCAAACACATCAACATGCCGCACCTTCCTTGGCGACGTTACCTCCTCATCATTTCAGTTCATTTCGTCCTCTGGCACCATGTAAACTATTGTCCTCCACACTGTCATCGATTGGGGAATCACTCTCGCCTTGAAATTTGTACCGTTGTGCAACATGTCTTTACTGGCCAGGTCACTGGTAGCAAGTGAGTTGCTGAGACAATGGCGTGCAGGGAGGGGGGGGGGGTCACGCGGGGTAAGGCATTGTCCCTGCCTGGCCTCAGGTAGAGGAAGGTGTCCCTTGCATACGTACCAAAAATCATGCATGAAATTAGAAAAATGTGCAAATGATGGACCTCGCAATTGCAAAAAACATGGATACATCAAGGGATGTCACCGTGACAAAATGTGGTGACATTACATTGCACTGAATTTGCCAAAAGGAGATGGGCTAGGTTATTTTGTAAGGTTACAGTAGGAGAGTTTTTTGTCTTTTAGGTTAGGTTGCGGCAATTCTTCCTGTGTTAGGCTAGGCTAGGCTGGGCCAGTGGTTCGCTGCTGGTCTATTATCTTTAAGGTATCCATTAAAGGACACTGAAAAAAAAATCATGTCACATGGATGAAAATATCTGATTCTTACAGTATTTATTTTGTGCTGAATCCAAAAATGCTTATAAAATTATTCTATTTATGGGTTTGAAGGTATGTTAAATCCATTTTTGCTAATATTCTAAGAATACCATGTCACTGATATGCACAGAGAATTTGTGGCAAATGCAAATAATTAGAAATCTGTATTTTGCTATGACTTTATGAACTAAAGTAGACTTCATCAGATGTTTTTATTTTTCAGGTTGGCTACAGATTGCAGTGCAGAGGCAGAAGCACATAGATGGATTGAAGACAATGTGAATGGAATGAGATGAAAGCACAAGAACAGTTTGATATTTGTGTTTCCGTGATAAACCAATCACCTCAGACCAAAGTACAGTCACTAAAAGAGGCCTACCTAGCATTTTGAACATTAGTTTTGATTTGAGGGATGGACTTGATGAAATGCTATTATCTAAGGTGTTGCCAGTTATGGGTAATAAATGATGGAAAGAACATCATGCCATCATACATAAAAATGCAAAAAAAGGAGTCAGAAGACTCGGAGAGACAAGTGCATTAGAAAATTGGCTGCTGTTCACAGACCACTATCTTTAACCCTAGAACACGTCCCCTATTTTTTATGACAGCAACACGTACGGGGGTAATATTTTACCTCATTTTCGGAAAATAAAATAAAATAGTTCTACTCAATTTTTATTAAATCTAAATGTGTCATTTGAAAGTATAATGATTGAACTTTCATTTCCATCTCTAAATAAAACCAAAAAAGAAAACGTGATATAAAATGAGAAACTTAAAAAAAACTCCACAACTGAGGAAAGAACGTACATTTCTACACTAAAACTATGGTAAATACAAAGCTTTATATGTTAGGCAGTTGCTGCCTGCCCCATGTAGAGCCGGGTTCGTTGGAGTTACCGCTGGTGGACTCCCAGTCCTCTGACTGCACTACAGGCTGTGGGAGATGCTGTCAAAAAAAAAAAAGGAGGACATGGCGCCCGCACATCGGCCTCCTGCAGGTGTAGCACTGATAGCGGGACTTCTCGTCTTCCCTTCTGGGGCATTTGCTGCAGCGCACTATAGGGTTCTGGCTGCTGTTGGCCAATACCGCCTGCTCCATATCCATGGCAGCAGTGCCAGGAGAGGGGTGGTCGCAGGCCAAAATTGTACACGCTTACGTACAGGGGTGAAATTTTACCCCTGTGCACTCCTAACGCCCACACTAATAGTCACAGCACCAAGCACATACCTCTCACCCACAGAGCAAACACCAAACTTAAGCTATAGCCCTACCCAGCCTGGGCTCTCTTTGGCAGCAGTGCCAGGAGAGGGAAGGTTGCAGACCAAAATTGTACACACTTACGTAGGGGGGTGAAATTTTACCCCAGTGCACTCCTAAAGCCCACACTAATAGTCACAGCACCAAGCACATACCCATCACCCACAGAGCAAACACCAAATTGAAGCTATAGCCCTACTCAACCTGGTCTCTCTATGACACATAGAGTGCCACGTGATTAAGGTTGGGGTGGGGTAAAATTTGACATCCGGACGTGTTCCAGGGTTAATGTAAAACAAGACTGTCCGTACTGTGGGAAATATGTGGACTATAGCAAACTCGCCAAATAACCAACGGACGAACGTGAGGCGACTCATGAAGCAGCAACAACTGATCTATTATTATCTGTTGAACCAAGGCAATGAAGCAAGCTGATAGTTGGAGAGAATCTGTATATACACACATTCAAAATGTTGGTGATCTAGTGCCAGCTGAGGCCAAGTACCACCATGATTGTGAAATCCCATTTCATGATGGGCGAGGGCTTCATGGGAAACCAAGGAGGAGGCCTTCAGGGTCAGTTGACACCAGAAAACAACAATTATTCCTGAAACTCTGTGAGCGCATAGATAAGCGTAATGAACATCAGTTCTCCATCACAGAACTAGAGTCATTGATAAGAAAGTACTCTGATGATGGTGAATGCTACATTACCAAGTGCTTGAAAGATAAGTTACAAGAGTGCTACAGAGATAGCATGATAATGACATGTGACAGTGGAAAAGACACCATATACACATTTCAAGATGAAGGTAAGAGGATACCGAGAAAGAATTACAAAGCGACAAGTTAACCAAAGGATGTTGTTGACATGGCTGCATTGCTAATCAATGACCAAATGAGGACCATCATGTATGACACATCTAAATATCCCAGATTATCTGACATGGACAACATTGAACATATGGTGTCAGAATTTCTGGTACGTTTACTATCTCTGCTGATCAAAAGTAAACACTGTCAGATAGGAAGAGCACACAGTATAACAAGTGCTACACATCCCTGATCTTTCATATCACCAATTCTGTTGGCGATATCTGTATACATCAATTCTAAGTTAGAATCTCGTGAACTAGTAGGTTTGCTTAGTAGATTAGGATTTGCAGACGACTATTGAGAGGTCCTATGCCTGTATTATGTAATGATACCAACAGGGGAGAAAGAATATGAATCCACAATTGCGTGTGATGGCAGACACTTTCTCCCCTTTCGGTATTACCTACCACACTACTCACCATTTGCCTACACAGGTGAATACCGTGAGAGACTGGTCTGCATTGATATTGGAGCCATAGCATCTATTTGTGCTAATGCAGAGTATGCAGCCACATCATGTGAGGAAGCAGCTGCATGTATCACTGCCCTGAACTACACTGATGTTAAGGTCAAAAGGAGTGACAAAGTTATATACGAGTATACTAGTGCTGCAACCTGTACTGCCACTGTCCGTGGCAAAGATGCTGAGGTCGACCCACACTACTCTTCATACAACCTATCTGATATGGAGACTCACCTTAAACAGGAGTTTAGCAAACAGCCACGAGCTGTATTTGACAAGGGAACAATGCATAAAACCAACAAAAGTGGTATTGCCAAGGTGTTAAAAGTTCCAGTAGTACGAATATCCACTGAAGCTCTTAAGAATCCATACTATGTGATGGATAGAGGGGAGTTGCTGCAAAATGTGACATGGCCTGTGGACTGCACGTATAGTGATGTGTGTTACAGCTATGTGAATTACGTTATCAATAACTATGACAAAGAATATACTGTCTACTTTGATGACTACACAAATCTTACCCTGTCAACCAAGAAGCCGAACAGAACTGCCACACTGATCCAAATGTCTCTGCAGACATAGTGTTTGATTTCAACACATCAGTCACGGGCAATCAACGCTCCATTTTAACAAATTGTAACAACAAGTCACAGTTAATCAGTAGGCTGAAGGACCGGCTTACATGTGAAGGCATTTTTTGCTGTCAAAGTCAGGCTGATGATGACTACTTAACAAGTAACACAGCATTTGCATTTGCTGGAAATACCACACGACCTGTTGTACTTGCGTCAAAGGGTACAGATCTGCTTGTCACATCGGTTGACAGAGCACAGCAGACAATAACTGTTAGTAGAATACACAACATCCAGCAAGCAGTGCATCCACACACCCGACAACACATACTGATGGCACACGCCATCACTGGATGTGACGCAGTCTCTGCCTTATATGGCATTGGCAAAAAGAAGGCCATGCCAGTGGAGGAAAGCGAGGATTGGAGGACGTTGGATATCTAAGAAGCAAGATGCTATCCATGAAGAAGTAGCCAGAGTGGGGGAAATATTCTTACTGAAGTTATATAATGCCAATCCGACATGTACAACACTTGATAAGCTGACATTTGTGCAGTACAGTACATGCAGAGGATGAGCAAAGCATCCGGCAGCTTCCACCTTCAGAGCCTACCTCCCACTTCCTCATCTGCAAAGTACCACTCATATAGAACCTACTTTGCAGTTAAGGAGTGGCTGGGCAATGTTGACTGGGGTTGGAGCTTCAAGGTGGAATGCTCAATCTCATTTTGACTGAAAGACCAGTAGCAACAAAGCATGTTCTTCTCGTTGTGTCATGTGTGTGTGTGGCAAGAGATCAAAATGTCGGAAAGCAGGACTCTACTGTATGCCTATTTGTTCCTCAGGTATTGGCCAATCTTGTCCTAATTCATGCCCACCTTATGGAGAAGATACTGAGTCCCTATGCTATAATTGTGACCATAACTAGTTATGATACTAAAATAAAAGTTTTATTTAGAAGTAGTTCAATAATTGCTGCTGGCAAAAGTCAGTATTGGTTGTTGACTTTAAAAGTGTTGAATTTACCATTTTATTTAAAACAGTACCATACATTACTTTGATCATATCTTGGACATTCGTCAATTAACCGTCGAAGTAATGGTAAAAATTGTTTTCTTATACCCAAAAACCTTTAAAAAAGAGGTTTTATGTGACCATCTACCACCCCTGGTTCCAAAGCTATACAACTGTCTCATGCCGCTGGTGGTCATCTTGGATTTTCGTTCCACACGTCTAGCTCATGTGGAATGTTTAGAATGTTTGTGGATTTCGACTTAGCATGCCTCCAAGTAGCTTTCCTGAAATAATTAGTTTTCTCGATTTTTTTCTCAGGTTCTCTTCGATTATGAACTAATGCTCCTGGCCTACCTTTACTGTAATCTTTGGAGCCAAACAACTTAATCAGAACATTGAATAAGGTAGTCGTAATTATTCGACTAAAAACTGGATCGTTATTATTGTCGAAAATTTTACTTTGCCCGTCCTCGCTGAAGCAATGGTTACTGTCAACTCTGTAGTTCAATTTACTTCGCTTTAGGCGTTGTGCTGGGGGTCCAGGAGTAAGAATATGATTGGAAAAAGTGGTGAGACAAATAACTTTGGGAACCACTAGACTAGATTAGGGTAGGGTAGGAGAGGAGAGAATAGGATACGTTACATTAGGTTAGGATGTGATAGGTTAAGTTAGCTTAAATTAGGACTGAAGAAGATGAGTCAAGTTAGGGTAGGCTAGAAAAGAATAGGTTAGGCTAAGTTAGGTAGCCTAAGGGTTGGATAGGGTTTGGTAGTTATGACGTGCCATGTTAAGTCAAGTTAGATCAGAAATGAATCGGATGAATTACGATAGGATTAATTTAGAAGAGCATATGCAAGGTTAGGTTCGGTTACGATAGGATGAGTTAGGTTAGGATATGCTATTTTTGAGTAGGTTAGTATATCTTACTATTATGTGTGAAAACATGCTATATAATTGTAACACGTACAGACCGGAGCAGTGTGTGTGTGTGTGTGTGTGTGTGTGTGTGTGTGTGTGTGTGTGTGTGTGAGAGAGAGAGAGAGAGAGAGAGAGAGATTATTTATCTCAAAATCATGTTGATGAGAACGTGTGTTATGAGGAAGGGAAGAATAAGAGTATGTGAGAGAGAGGCAGAAATTCAAGAAAGTACTCGTGTGTGTGTGTGTGTGTGTGTGTGTGTGTGTGTGTGTGTGTGTGTGTGTGCAAGTAAGCATTTCTATGTATCAGTGACGGTGTCAGAAGGCATAACACTGTTTCGACGTGAAGGGGAGGGAGGTTCATGTGTGGAGGGGAATGGTGGGGAGAAGAGGAAGGGACGTGTGGTAGGGGAAGGGAACAGGGGCCGGAGTGAGGGAGGTGGGGGGATGTGTTGTGAGGGTGAGTAGCGAAGACGGCGAGGAGAGAGTGTGGGAAGAGAGGGGTTGGGAAAAAGGTGATATGATCCAGAGAATGGAAGGGGAGATGGGATATACAAGAATGGAGACGGGCAGAGAAAAGGATGTGTTGCTGGATAGGAAGGGGGCTATGTGGTGGGGAAGGCGGAACGGGAGAGAAGAGACGAGGCAGGTGAAGAGGGGCGTGTGTTAGGGGAGGTAGAGGAGAGGTGAATATGTGAAGGGGAGGGAAGGGGAGGGGGGGATGTGTAGCAGGGGAAGGAGGGGGAGAGAGGACGTGTTGCATGGGAGGGGGATGTGTAGTAAGAGGGGGATGACAGGAGAGGAAAAGACATCTGCATGACTGGATAGGGGAACGTAGGAATGAGAGGCAGGGGAACGGGGATATAGGTGGGAAAGAGGAGAATGGCAGAGGTAAGCAGGAAGGACAAGGATAAAGGTATGGAGAGGGGGGAGGTTTATGTGAAGGCAAACACTGATAGCAAGCTTGGTTGACAATACCCGCTCCCCTACCACCTTCACCTTTACCAAATTCTCCCTCTGCATTCTCTTCCCTCTCTCCTTCCCCTTGTTTCCTCTCTCCTTTACATTCTTCCCTCTCTCCTTTACCTTCTTCTCTCTCTCCTTTTCTTCTTTCCTCTCATTCTCTCTGTCTCTCACTTTCCCCTTTTTCCTTCATCTTATGCATCTTTTTGCCTTTTCTTTATCACGTCCCTCTTTCTTGTTTTCATTTCTGCCCTCCTTTACCCTTTATTTTGCCTTTTATTTTTCCTCTCTCCTTTCATCTTCCTTAAACACGAACTCACCCTCTTTCTCTCCTACTTTCCTTCTTCCTCTCTGGCTCTTTCTTTTTCTTTCTCCCTCTTATTTTCCCCTTCCTCGTATCCTCTTCCTTCCTTCCGTCTTCTCTCTTCTCTTTTCCTCTCGTTCTCTTCCTCGCCCTTCTCTCTTTTTCTCAACTTTCTCTTCTTCGTTTCATCTTTCTCCTTCCCTCTTCCTTCCTTCCTTATTTCCTTCCCTCCCTCCCTTCTTTCTATGCTTCCTTCCCTCCTTTCTCCCTCTTCTTTGCATTTCACTGCCTTCTCCTCTCTTCCTCTTCCATGCTCTTCATTGCCTTCTCCTCTTTCCCTTCCATATCTTCCGTATTCCTTTCCTTATCCTCCCCTCCCTTCCTTCCCTCTTTCTTCCCTCCCTGCCTATCTCTCTCTCTCTCTCTCTCTCTCTCTCTCTCTCTCTCTCTCTCTCTCCTTACCTCTTCCCCTTCCCTTTCCTCCCTTCCATCTTGTTTTCTTCCCTTTCTGCGTTCCTCTGTCTTTCCTCTTCTTTCTTGCTCTCTCGTTTACATTCCTCTCCATCTCTCCCTTCTGTACGTTCCTCCATTTTTCCCTCCTCTCTTGCTTCCCTCTTTCTTCCCTTCCTTTCTTTCCCTCCTTTTCTTTCCTCCATCGCTCCCTAGTCCCTTCCCTGCCCATCTTCAGGCTATTCTCCCTCCGTTTCCTCCCCTATGTTTTCCACAACAGGTTTTCAATACTGCGTTTTGGTTCTTTTGCTTTTTCGAGCCAGACTTCACTGGAGGGATTGGTGAGGGTTGGGTGGGGGGGAGGAGAGCCTTCTTGCCTGGGTTTCCTCACCTAAGATTTACAGAAAAGATAATAGTTATAGGTCTTTAATTGTCTGTTTTGAACTGTCTACTCAGCATCTACCCACTCGCTGTAGTGCTGTTCCCTTTCCTCCCTTCCTTCCCTCCTTGTTTGTCTTTCTTTCCGTCATTCTTTCCTCTTCCTTCTGCCTACGGGTGACATTACATTCCTTCTTCTGTCTTTCTTTCCCTCATTCTTTCCTCTTTCTTCTGCCTATGGGTGACTCTACACTAAATGAGAAGCCAAATGGTTTCCTGTACACCAGGAAACCATGTACAACGCTGGGTGGTAACCATATAACCAAATTATTGTGCCTGTTGGTTCAGTGGCTAATTAGGGCGCTCCAATCGGATTATGCCTGTGTAGGTTTATATCCAAGGGGTGATTGGGGTTTATTGCTCACATGATGCCACTCAGGGAAGAGAAGCTGGCCACTCTTATCTTAAATGTCAGGACCAACTTGCCTAGCCCCGGGCTTCTACGGTCCTATTAGGGCAACGTAGGATTGGATGATGGATGGATGGAAGGATGCTGAAACTGTATTAATTGAGAAGATGCAATTTGTATTTGCACAACAATTATTATATCACTTTGAGTGTATTTTTACTTCGTTGTATAGCTTTTTCAAGTTGCCGGCAAGGGACGCCTTCACACAGTGGCGCAGTTAAACAAACGTCCTTAAACTACCTCTGTCACTTGAAAGGGAAGTGATGGACTACAGAAGGGACAACGCTGCAGTTCACCGGGTTCAAGTCCAGATGAAGTACAGAACCACCTCCTCCTCCTCCTCCACCACCACCACCACCACAACAACAACAACAACAACAACAACAACAACAAGAGCAGCAGCAGCAGCAGCAAAAACAGTAACATCGTCTTCGTCGTCGTCGTAGGCATCATTATCATCATCATTATGATTATCATTGTCATCATGATTATCCATATCCAACAACAATGACAATAACATCGTCGTCGTCTTCATCGTCTTTGTCATGATCATTATCGATATCATTGATATCATTATTATTGTCATTATAATTATCATTATCATCCTTCAACAAGAACATCAATATCATCATTATCAGCAGCAGCAGCAGGTGCAACAACAGCAGCAGCAACAACAATAACAGTCTTTCCGATAGCAATGGGTCTGTAAATCAACAATAGGGTCGTTGCTGTGTGCTCCCCTTTGTACTTCTTCATATCCTTTCCTCTTGTTCCAAATCTCTTTCACTAGGATGACTTCTTAGTTCAATTTCTCATTCCTACCTCCAGACGATCCAATTCAGCTTCGTACGACTCGTCAGGTGCTAGAGAGGGATGCCTTCATGCTGTGGCACCTATATAACTGGGCTACTCCTCTGCCCGATTATGCAAACATTCCTTAACTCTCTTCCTGTCCACCGATAGGAGGATGGTGGACTGCAGAATGGTAACTCCAACTAGCAGTCCACCGGGTTCACGTTTCAGATGAACCAGGGACAACAACAACATGATTTAGTTCTCGTTGTTGTTGTGGAGGTGGTGGTGATGATGGCGACGGTTGTCATCGTCGTCCCAGGCTCACCTGGACGTAAACCGGTGCCCTGCAGGCTCAAGTTTCCTTTCTGCACTCCACCATTTTTCTTCTTTGGTGATGGGGAAGGAGTTGATGGACCTTTATATAGCCGGCAGCGTAACCGCTTGGTTATATCAGTACCACTAAGCGAAGGCGTCTACCTACAACATAAGGGCCTAACATACTGAAGGAATTGCCAATAGTAGGCTTTGTCTTAACTCTCCAATTCTGAAGTCCTCAATAAAGTATTTTAATAAAACGGTCTGGAGATATGCAGGATAATACGTGGCAGTCTGTAAATAGAGCTCCACTAGAACTCAACTGGCGGTAGGCTCTCATGTGTCGTGTGCACTGATCAGTCTGCAGGTGTGGTCATGGGTGTGGTAGTGGGAATAGGAAATTAAAAATGATGCAGAACAGACAATAATAAGGCAGAGTGAGCCGTCCACGCAACACACGAAAAATCGTCCTATGGAGTGGAACAGGAGCTAATATATAGATCATCCTGTACAAAAGCCTTCCTCTGGCTGATGACGTTAAGCTACTCTCCCCATCCTTTGCTTCCTCTTTCCTTCCATGTTGTCCTCTCCCTTCTCACAGTCCATCCTTCACTACCTTTCTTCTCTTTTTCGTGTGTTTCTACCATTTTCCTCTTTCCTTTTCATTTTCTTCTCTCCCCACCTCAACTACGTCAACCCGAGGACCACCTTTTTGTAGCTAACTCTTGCTGTCTCCTAGTGATTCACATCAGCAGAGGCTATTCGAAGTTTTACTATTAGATATGGCCTCCATTAATCCCTTCCCTTATGATTTATTCTCCCAATCTGGATAGAATCCAATGCGAAGAATAAAATGAACACAGAAATTATTGCTGCGCTACTTCCCTACCTCTTCCTTCACCCATCTCTCTCTCTCTCTCTCTCTCTCTTTCTCTGTGCAAAGCGGAAAGATAAGAGGGTGGGGAGGAGGGAGAGGCTTAGGCTTAGTGAATTAGGAAAGGATGGGAGAGAACAGAATTAAGTTTGGGGGGATTGCGAGGAGCGTTGAAGATGAGAGAGAGAGAGAGAGAGAGAGAGAGAGAGAGAGAGAGAGAGAGAGAGAGAGAGAGAGAGAGAGAGAGAGAGAGAGAGAGAGAGATTATTTTGTTGCTCCTTTTGATGAATACGAATTTAGTTTGGTCCTTTTTCTAAATTTATTAAAAGGTACACCAAATTAACTCCTTTAATTAGTAGGAAAAACTGTCAGGATTAAAATGACCTGACCAGCAGAAATTACTGAAACGTACAGTACTTCAAATGAACTCTTAACTACAGAGCTCTATTATGGTAAGTATTTTCCGCTAAAGTCCGTATTATTTACAGCGCCTTTACTCTAACCTGACGAAGATCTCAAGTACCTGTCAGCTTGGTTGACTGCCAAGTATAATAGAATTGGAGGGAAGATTTAGCTAGTAACAAAGGAACTTCATTACAGCCCCATAATAATGATCTATCGAATTTCACACAACCATGACTTAATATATATATACCATCTATTTACCTTGATATATACTGTGAGAGAAGACCAGTTCGAACAGATGAAACCAACCACTACAGTTCGGATTGTGAAACTCAAGAAGTCTACTATTATGTACTGACGTATCACACACACACACACACACACACACACACACACACACACACACACACACACACACACACACACACACACACACACACACAGCCCTACACATATCAGAAAAGGAGAAAACCCTAGAAATGATTATCAATAACAGATTATCTCCAGCTGACCACATAAATGAAAGGGTACGGAAGATGCACACACTGCTTGCTAATATGAGAAACGTATATAATATAAACGAAGACATGCTGAGAAAGATAATATCATTCATCAGACCAACCCTGGAATATGCATCAGTGGTCTGGAATCCTCATCTCAAAAAACATAGATAAGACTGAAAAAGTACAAAGGGCTGCTACAAGATGGGTACCAAGCTTAAAGGATCTAATCCATGAAGAAAGACTAGAAAACTGAACCTACCAACATTGCAAGTGAGAAGGAAAAGAGGAGACATGATTACGCTATATAGATGTATCTCAGGGAATGAGAAAATAGACATCAGTGAGTATATAACCTACGGGGAGGCATCAGCAACATAACACCGCAAAAAAGCTGCATAAAAAAGAGATGACATAGACGTAAGGAATTTCAGTTTCCCAAATAGGGCAAAGGGATGCACTACCGAATGAAATAGTGTTTGCGAAAACTATTAATCAGTTTAAGGATATGTATGGTAAAAATGATTTAATACACGGGACAGTTATAACTTGATTCATTCCGGTAAAGATGCAATTAGGTAAGGTAAGAACACACACACACACACACACACACACACACACACACACACACACACACACACACACACACACACACACACACACAGCTACAATCATAGACCAACAAACCCACACACACTCAATACTCACACTTCCCATCACATTGCAGTACACTGTAAACACAACACCCCAAAGCAAACGAAACACCTACACAAACACACAGACACAAACACTCACCTTCACCGCAACTGAGCCGCGGTTTGCTCAGGCGAAGTTAAAACCAACGCGCTTGGTAATTGGGATATTACGTGAGGGGGACAGCCCGGCGACCCCTGTGAGTCAATAATTTTTGCGCTGACTCTGAGCGATTATTGACGATGATAGATGACTGGTGTTTTGATACGGATTATTGTTGTGATTGTCTGACTAGCCCTTCCCCTGCCTACTTTTATTCATTTTTCTTTTCTTCTCTTCCTGCTTTGCAATCCTTGTCTTTGACTCAGTACAGTTATCTTAGTTATATCCTGTAGCATGCAGATCGAAAGAAAAAATAGGTTTGTTGCTTTTGGCTCTCCTCTGTTCCTCTTTGAAATTTCCTGTCTTTTTCTTCATTTCTCCTTTTCCTATCCACACACCTTTAAATTCTCCTCCCTCCTTTCTTCCCTCCATTTTTTAATTTCTTTTCTCTGTATACCTGTCCCTTTCCTTCCCTTCGTGCGCTGCCTTTTTACCAGTCGCGATAGAGAAGCCGGTATTGTTTTCGATTTGTCTGTGTGCGTGTCTGTTAGCACCATAACTTCGGAGCCACTCAAAATATCATCACAAAATTTTACAGGTGTGTAGTAGGGAAAATAATCGATCAAGTGTTCGAAATTGGTGAAAATAGGTCAAGGTCTGTGTGTCTGTTGCCACGACAACTTCGCAATCGCTCAAGATATCATCACAAAATTTTACAGGTGTATAGTAAGGATGAAAACCTCCAACGAGGATTGTTTTCAGCTTGTCTGTCTGTCTGTGTCTGTTAGCATGATATCTTCGCAACCGGTCAAGATATCATCGCAGAATTTTACAGGTGTGTAGTAAGGAGGAAAATCTCCTACGAGGTCGAAATTGGTGAAAGTAGATCAAGGTCAAGGTCATATTCCGAGCCGCGCAAGACATGTATCGGCTCACCGCTGATGTGATTCTCCCCTTTGGGGGGCCCTCTGGTTTATCTTACTATCGTATAAGTTTCCCTTCCTTTCCTTGTTACCCTCCCACCCTGCCCCCCATTTTTCTTACATCTCTTACCCCTTGCTCTCCTCATCTCCTAGTCCGTTCCACACATTTCATCGCTTCCCCTACTCCTTGCTTTCTCCTACATCTCTCTCTCTCTCTCTCTCTCTCTCTCTCTCTCTCTCTCCCCCTCCTTTCCTACATCTTCCTCCCTCCCCTCCTTCCCTGCCTCCTTCCTCTGTTGTACACAGGCGTCACCTCCCCATTTTTATTTCCATCCACTCCAATTACCATTCCATTTTCATTTCTTATCCTTTCACTTTTCCTTGGTTTTTCCTCCTGTCCTTCTCTTCGTTTCTTGCCCTTTCCCCTCTTAATTTCCCCCCCCTCCCCTCCCTTTCTTATACCTTGCCGCCTCTTGTCTCTGGTAAGTCACACAGGATGTTATTATTACTGGTGTGTAAGTATAGGAAATATTACAGTTAGGTAATGCATCTGCAAACATTGTTATTATTCAGAAGAGTCGTTCATTTGATAAATATTCAAACTATAGGCCTACTCTCCGAACGCGGCTGCACCAGCGGCCAGTGCATCAGTCACGCTGGGCACTTGTAGGGTGAGGATGCAAATGTGTGTGGACTCTGTATCACTAGTGGAATTAAACTTATTTTTAATGTGTACAAGCACCTTTCTTTCTCCACGACTTCATCAAGGTTTGTTGGTAATCTACATGCCAACAAAATGGTGGCTATTTGGTGGGATACGAAGGAAACAAGCCACTCAGCCAGCCAGGTCACTGCGCGCTACCCAGACTGACGCCAACCGCACCCAACTGTCAACTTCCACCACCACCCGCCTCTCACCTACCACCATACGGGCTCTCCAGCCAATAGTTCCAACTCCTCAGCCACACGCAAGTTACCTTTATCCTTTGTCACCCCACACGAGCCGCTATGCCTCACATGAACTCCTGCCAGGCTCACCAGTAAATCTCCAGCCCTCTGCCAGCCCCTGTCGCCCTACCAGTTTCCTGAGCTTCCACGCCACGAGACACTCACATTTATGCTACCTGGAGTTATCCCGTACCCCCCCATCGTCGTTCGTCGTACAACGGTCCATAGGAGCCGCCGTAGACCCGTCGTCATACCCCGTACGATTCGCAATTGCAAGGCACATTGTGTGTACATTTTTCAAATTTCGCAGTTGATTCGTGGCAGGCAGACGTGTGAGACCTTCCTCTAGTGTATTTAGAGGAAACAACAATATCAGCTAGTCAAGTGTGCCAGAAATCGGCGAGTTGTGGGTGGTACCATTATGAACCTACATTATTTTCACCCATTTTTGTTATATATATACGACAATACTGTTGCTGTATTTGTACTTTTGTAGCAAGTAGATATAAATATATGTACTGTATTTAGGTTGGTTTTTGATTAGTTACCCTCCTCCTTCCCACTGTAGATAACAGAGCAGCTGCACCAGCCCGGCCACAGAACACCTGGCTGAGGTGAGGGGAGACCCACCTTAGGAGCACTTAAGGGTGGTGGGAGCAACTTTCTTGGTGATTCTCATTAGTTTCTCACCAAAAGGGAATGTTTGAGCAAAAAAAAAAAATCGACAATTAAGGTTTTCATGAAGTGGGGGTCCCGAAAAACCGGGAGGGTATGGATTAAGGTCGACTGGCCGTCATCCCATCCCAGCCGCCCCTGACAAACCTTCCTACTGCTTCTGTGCCCCCCCTCCCCATTGTCGTGGCTTCGTTTCCTGCTGCTTGTGGACATTTTTGGGACAAGTGTGGCAACTGCTAGTTCTGTAAACAACACTGAGCTGACTACCTCCCCTGACTCTCCACCACCATGACCGCTCCTCCATCTGCAATAACTTGTTACAGCCTCGCTGATATGTTACTGTAGATCACTTGATGCCTGTTTTCTTATAAGAATCATTCGATGTGTGGTAAGAGTGTAACCTGGAATATTTAACCACCGTGTATCCTATGCAAATGTCGTGTGCAGTAACAAAAGAAAAGCTGTTATACTGAAAAACATTGTTTTGTCAGTCTCTATACCAACAGTTTATGATTCCGTAGTAATGAACAATTTAGTTAAGTTTATATTTCAGCAGTAGGTATCTGTGCATTAACATTCATTTTACAGTAACAGTGACCTGTGGGTTGACAGTCTTTGCTCATTAGTAGTGATATACACTATGTGTTGAGATTTATTTAGTAGTGTGCTAAGTCAGTGTAGGTTACTGTACCTGCGTTTGCTTACTCCTTGTGCTGTAAGTGAACTGCTGTAAGTTAATATGCTACATACTTGGAATCCACCTTGACTGTAAATTACTATGCTAAATCTTGCCCCTCTCCCCGTCTGTACCCCTATTTGTGCCTATTTTGCATGTCTTTTTGCAGTGTTTAGGAACTCTACTTTTAGGATTCTTTATGTTGTAGCCACATGAAAGCCACGTATTAACTCACACCTTTTGCCAGCAGGCCCCTTGCAGTCGTTGATTTTTTAAGCCTTGAGGATTTCTGGTCCCTCTTTGGACAGACGTCAACTTGCATCGCACCCTGGCAGAGTCAGTGAGTGGACTGTTGTGATTGGTGTTTCACCTCCAGAGGTACCCCCTTCCCTGTAACGTCTTTGCCTCCACAGGTTCCTCTTTGCCTTAAGTGCTCGTTTGCATTATTCCTCTTTAGAGCACGTACAGTGTCTTTGAAACCCATATCCCTCCTGCTAGTAAGTGTTTTACCACCCTTCCATGTGATTCCCATGTAATTTGCGCCCTAGATAGTCTCCAACTCAAGGAGAGACAGACACCTTCACAATGTTCTCTTACCTTCCCTCTATTGGCTTTGACACCATCCCCTAACCTCCCTCTTCTTCTCCTTTGTTCATGGTCGTATGGGATGATCCTGGTCTCCCTAAATTTTTCAGCACCTACCCAAATGCCTCCTCCTTCCTCAAGGAAATTGAGAGTTAAACTAGACAGCAAAAAGTGACATCAGTCACATACAAGATCATCGTCCTGTGCGTTTGCATAGATTTGTGGGACTGTAAAGCAGGAAACGTCCTGTAATCCGACATTTTCAAGGAAGCAACTTTATTTGACGAGTATGCCAAACAGTTTCGCAAAGAGATCGTGGATACAGTAAGCTAGGGGCTATTCCCTCTCTACAAATTCGCTCATAATCACAACCTCGATCCCCACACAGAAAAGCCCAAAGCAGTCAAAGTAGCCTTCACATTTAAGGGTGACCTCAGGCAATTCCTCAAAGAGTCAGACTGGTGTGAGGTTGACAAAAACGTCTCCATGGAGAATGTAGTATCCTTGTTTGGCTTTTGATCTCACCTGCTTTCACCCGAGCACCCTCGCCAAAGCGAGCTCTGTGGCATTCACCCCCCAGCATTACTCTCACTGAGTTTGCATGCCACTTCGAGGAATCCACTCAAGCCTCACAGCAAATCGCTTTGCAACTTTCACGAAACCCTCAGCCTACATATCCCATTGTCCCAGTCTCAGCGGGCACGCACACCTGCACACTATCCCACAATCAGTATGATTGCCGCCAGTCCTCCCACTCACCTTCCCAGTCATGTAGACCAGTGTGTTTCAACTGCTCATGCCCAGGCCATACAGCAAACCATTGCTACCGGTGACAGTGGTCAGAATCATAACAATACTGTGATTTTCATGGCTGGACCTTGCACAGATCCAAAGATTGCCGCACTCTTGCATCACAATGCTCACAGCCGACACAGTCATCCTCACAACCATTTCAGGCTCCCATGTGACAGCGTCCCCTCCGCAACTCCCCATTTGCAGGCAATATCAGTTCCAGCTCACCCAAAACCTCCCCCTGTTCTTACTCATAAACACTGGTGCCACTGTTATTTCTTGCCTCCAAGGCCTTCAGCAAACTACACTCTTCTAGCTGCCACGTCACAGTCCTTGAACCCCCAGATTTGAAAGTTTGGAGAGTTGACAGCACCAACCTTCCTGTTCATGGAAGGACGTTCCTAGAAGTCTACCTCACAGATAGGCATCATCAAATTTTCCTCCAAGATTATGTAGCTGATGTTCATTCCCCACAGACTTTCTTATGGGATTGCCAGACATGATTGCTAATGACATCATGCTTATCCCAGCAAAGAATGGCATCAGCTTGTCTTGTTGTTTCGTGCCAGCCATGCCTGAACCTGCTCCCTTGCTTACAAATCATCGACCTCACGTGGCCAAGCGGTCTGTCAATCAGTAAACTGCCCCAGTTCATTCCACTGTTGTGTCTACCCCAGAGAACGTTCTTCCCAAGGCTGCTACAGTTCCTGTCATGCCATAATCCACTCATGATACCCCCTTGGTACCAGTCAGTCAGTTCCCTAGTAAGGCACAGTCAACTCTAACCAGATCCCTCATCCTTCTCAGCCTGTCATTAGTGCAGTGTATTCATGCCCTGCTGAGCCCCAGACTTACACACATACTAGACTATCATGACATTCTCGCAAGCACAGACCTTCCACCTGCCAAGTGTATCTCCAGGCTTGTGTCATTGCTCATGTATGTAGTTCAGCCATAGATGCTGCAGATGACTCTCCATCTGACATTTTCCAACAACTACGGGTGCTCTTATCTACAGCCATGTCAATATGCACCTCCCAATCGTACATTGTCCTGACCAACTTCACTATGCCCCCACCCCCCACGTTTGTTCGCAAAAGTGCACATACGCACTGTCAGCACCCGGGACACTGATGCTGTGTGCCTCCAGTACTTCTGGTTAACCATGCACTGGGACATTCAGGACTATATATATGTTTGTCACTCATTTGCTTCTCACAAAAGAAATGCCAGTGGTACTGCCCCCATGTTGTTGTCCTACCCAGTACCCTCCCAACCATTTGATGCAGTCACATTAATGATCTTTTAAAGTTGCCTCTGACCTCCAATGGGAATTACTTTTCACATTTCTCCATCCTTGTCCCCTTGTAAAACAAATCAGCATAGGCTGTTACCCAAGTTTCTGTCAATAACATATTTTTTTCTCTTCATCACCCCAAGGACCCTTAAGACAATGACAGAGAATTTAACAAGAAGCTTCTCTCAGGGATATGTGGTGCCTTTAATGACAAGTGCAGCACTGTAACCTACAGTCCTAGTTCCAGTGGCATAGTTGAATGCTAGAATAGGAAAATCTTTAAAATCATCCAGCAGTTCTGTACAGAGGCCCATGCTTGTTTAGAGAGCACATCCCCATGGTGGTGGCTGCCCTCAACTGTGCTAACAATAAGTCCATCTCTCATTGTTCTTTTTGGCATGGACAAGCATCTCCCGTGCAACCTTCCTTCTTTCTCGTCCTTCTCCTGTCCACAACTTCGACAATTATGTGACAAAGTTGCTGCACTACAGTAACTTTTTAAGAGAATTCACAACTCATGTGCTTTGTCTAAAATGGAGATGCTTGATCATCACAACTCAGCTAAATAAACTCAGCTACTGGATGGGGCCATTGTATATTCAGTCAGCCAAACCTCCACCTCTAAACTTTCCCCAGAATTTGAAGGCTCATACCGTGTCCCCTGGCGTGAGAAGGGCAACCATATCGAAGTTTTGCATTCCCAGTCAGGGGAGGAGAAGACACTGGACGTAGACCACCTTAAAGTTTTCCGCGGCTTGTATGCAGAGACACACCCCCAGCAGAGTCAGTCTCACCCTGCCTGTACTACCCCTGACATTACCCTGCTCTCTAGTCAGTCATACAAATTAAGTATCCATGTCATCACCCCTAGTCGTTACTTGTAGGCAGCCCAGTCACAACAGTTCACCTAAGCCCATGTTCAATGCCGTAGAATGTACAATATTTTGTGATTCTCCTTAGGATGTGCTATGCCTTTGTGCTTTGTTCTGTGTCCTTCAGGCAAAGAATTTCTTTTGTTTCTCAGGTATCTTATGTTTCTTGCCAGGGGTCTCACAAGCTGAGGTCAGCTCGTCGGTAGTGACCGAGCATTTATAAGTCACGCAGGATGTCAGTATTATTACTGTGTAAGTATAGGAATTATTTCAGCTAGGTAAAGCATGTGCAAGCATTATGTTTATACAGAAGAGTTGCTCATTTGATTAATTTTCAAACACAACTCTCTGAGGACCGCTGCACCAGTGCTGAGTGAGTCACTCAAGGTTGGGAGCTCGTAGGGAGAGGAAGTCCATGCATGTCGAGTCTGTAGTGCTAGTGGAAATAAACTTTAAGGAGTACAAGCACCATTCTTTCTCCAAGACTACATCTAGTTTTGTTCATAACCTACATGCAATCTTTTTCTCCTCCTCTTTTTTTTTTTTTTTTTATTCAGGTCTCATTCTTATTCTTTTTCATGTCTCCTTTCCCATTTTCCTTTTCACTTTCCAAATCCTATCCCTTTCATTTTCCCCTTGATTTTCTACCCCTACTCCATTGAGTTATATATTTTTTCTTTTCATTTTTTTTTTCTCGAGCTTCATTTTTATTGTCCTCTTTGTTCCATTCCTCATTTTACGTCCCTCTTCTTTGCCCGTTTTTTCCTCCTTTCCCCTTGCCATTTATTTTTCCATCATTCCTCACTTCTTTCAGTTAAGTAAATTGCACTGAATACATAATTTTCTGTCCTTTATTATCATACCAATTAATATTTGCCGTAAGTATTGTAATTAGTTGATTGGGATAGTTTTTCATTGCGTGTGTGTGTGTATGTTTGTGTATGTGTGTGTGTGTGTGTGTGCGTGTGTGTGTGTGTGTGTGTGTGTGTGTGTGTGTGTGTGTGTGTGTGTGTCTACAACTCTGTACCATTCAACCACTGTACCATCCTACTGTACCATCCCACTACCGTCCCACCCACTGTACCACCTCACCCACCATACCATCCCAGCCACCAAACCATCCCAGCCACCATACCATCCCACCCACTGCAGCGTTCCATTGAACCATCCCACTCAGTGTGCCATTACACTGAACCATCTCAACCACTGTACCATTCCACAGAACCATTCCACCCACTGTACTATTCCACCCACTATACCATCCCACCCACTGGCCCATTCCACCAACTATGCTATTTCGCACACTGTACCACCCCATCCACTGTGTCAGGACAGCTAAATACTGGCAAATGTTTCTGATCCCGACCCTGCCAAAACTAACACGTGTGGGGGAAGAATTTATAAATCAGGTAAACATGGGAGGGGTCTTACCCTCGATCCCTTGGCCTACCTGACACACCCATTAATATCGATTTAGGATCAGATGGCAACAACGGAGTGAGAGGAGAGAAAAGGAAGAAGAGGGAATTCGCAGAAAGGGGAAGAAATAAGGTGTGAAATATATGACAGTGAAATATGCCAAGGTTCTTGAGACCTTATAACGTAGGCCTGACTCTTGTGGAATACCAAGGATCTTTTGTGGGGCGTGGAGTGAACAAGCAGGGGTTTTGG
>NC_137005.1:28417330-28427330 GCF_032717465.1 Coenobita brevimanus
CTATTGGAA
This sequence comes from Coenobita brevimanus, assembly GCF_032717465.1. Classification (NCBI taxonomy): domain Eukaryota; kingdom Metazoa; phylum Arthropoda; class Malacostraca; order Decapoda; family Coenobitidae; genus Coenobita; species Coenobita brevimanus. The sequence continues at coordinate 28,417,340 of NC_137005.1, forward strand.
AAAATAATCAGGCTCATGTGTCTGTGGTGTCATATTTGGCAATGAAGATGCAACTCCATGCATACCCTCTGAGGTGACAAGCTCTGTTACGATGTCAGAGTTACCTACAGAATATTAGGGCAAAAGATCACACACGATACACTAAAGCAATTAAATTCCATCTGCTCATCTCACGAACTGTGTAGCGATATGAAAGCTGGCCATAAAGCGACAACATACAGCGTGACATTTTAGTCAAATCAAAATTTCTGAACCAAAAGGCTGTGACGGTATAGGAAATTCTCTTAAAATTAAGAGAAAATGGAGCTGAAACATTTTGCTGTATGATTCAAAGTTCGTATGTTGAACTCATAAGCTTTGTTACGATATCAGTTGGTAAAAAAAAAAAAAAAAAAAAAAAAAAAAAGAAGGAACCGGAGCAGTAACATTGTACTCGAATTATGCACATCTGACTTGAAAGGTATTTTATTGAATGTCAGTTGGCCATAAAAACAAAGACATTGATAAGAAGAGAATTTCGCTAGTGAAAGATTTCCTGATCTCACAAGGCTGTGTTACGATAGAGATATTGTCATTAAAATAGGGAAAACAGAGAATCAGAGGTGTTATCTAAGTCCATCTTCTGATATCGCAACCCTCATTATGATATGAGAATTGGTCATGAAGATAAGAAGACAAGGGAGCTGCAATGTTAAAGGGTTCTCAGGTCCATCCGTTAATCGTAAACCTGTGTTACAGAATGATAGTCTACCATTACGATGTGTAGTGGAGCAATAACGTAATACTAAGCCAATTTTCTAATCTCCTAGCTTGTGTTTTGATAGAGAGTCAGCCAAGAAATAAAAAAAATAAAATGTGAGAGAAGAGGTGTTGGAATGTTGAAATCTGTTTGGAATAATAATATGCTTTCGGTACTTACTAAAGTGAAAATTTACAAGTCCATGGTTAGACTAATTTTAATTTATGGGCATGAGTCATGGTACAGTACAATTGCAACAGATCAGAAAGTATTAGGATTTGAGAATAAAATACTGAGAAGGATTCTTGGGGTAAAGTGGCAAGGCAGAGTTACAAATGCAAGAGTACGGGATATTACGAAAGTGGAACCAGTTAATGAATATGTGAGACTGTCTCGCTGGAAGTGGCTGGGGCACATATACAGAAAAGAAGGTAGTTTAATACAGGATGTGCCGGAGTGGAGTGCAAGAAGAAGAAAAGGTAGAGGTAGGCAGAAGGAAACCTGGTTGAGGACAATGAAAAAAGAAGCAGGAGAGGAGTGTTGGTGGGACCTGAAGGAGATGGCAAGAGACAAATATTGGTGGAGAGAGTTCATCGAGGCCCTATGCATCCCGAGGGGTGCCACAGGAAATGATTGATTGATTGAGAGAAGCGCAAGAGTCGTTTACAGCCAAAGACACGCCGTCTGATCTCATAAGTTAGGGTGAGCTGCGAGAGTTGTCCATAAAACGAAGGAGACTGGAGAAAATGGGAGATTTTACGTAATTGTGAAGCAAATATCATAGTTGGCCATAAAAACAGAGACAGAGGTGAACAAGGGTAGTTTTAAGCCAAAAGCACCCAGTCTGATCTCACAAGAAGAAGGCAGGAGAACATTGGTAATTTTACACCAAAGGACACCAAATCTCACAAACTGCTTTTTAAAATATGGGAGTGGACTTAAGAAAGGGATAATGAGGACCACAAACAATTCACCGATCACATCCCCTAGTGTCACAAGTTAAGTTTCTGCAGTACATCAAAGCTGACCATAAGTTGCCTTGTAGAGAAGAGCGCAAGGGTAATTTCAAAGCAGTGAAACCTCATCGTCCTATTTCAAAACATGTTTTACGATAACACAGTTGGTCAAATAGAGATGAATACAGAGAAGCAGAAACTCTTGCTAAGCGATTCAGTGTCCATAGTCTGATCTCACATACTGCGAGTATGTTACTGTATGTTAAGAGAGTTGGGCATAAAAAGTTTGTAAAGGTAAATTTAGGTCAATAAAAGCCCATCCTCTGAACCAGTATGATGTTTTATTAATGCAAGGAAGGAGGGACCAAAGGCCAGAAACACACACGACTGATTCTCCCAAGAAAAAATAAAAATAAACCAACAGAGAGCCAAACTGATGATCTGATCATTTCAAGATGCCTGGACACATTACATCTAAATGACTGAAATTCATAGGTAGCTGGAAATACAAGCGGAGAATGACAGGTTCAGGGTTGACATGTTGCATACATGAAGGACTGGGAGTAACGGTTAACTCTTGCATAAGAGAGGTGGACAGAAAAGAGATGAGAGTTTGCCGCTTGGCAGGTGTTATGCACCCACCGTAGTGATGGAGGAATGCCAGCAGAGAGTTCGGAGGAGCCACGGCCCAGTAAAACAGGGCTACAGAAGGAGCAATAACCATTGAAATAGAGATACAAAATAAAGATGCATCAGTGTGGCGAAGACAAGTTGAAAGGAGCCAGTAAGAGGAGAAGTGTTGATGAGACAAAATCTTTGACCCCACGTTGTTGAGAGATGTATGTGGCCCCCCCCCCCACACACACACATAATAGCTGTATGGTACACAGGGGAGAATAAAACCCCCTGTGTAAAGTCAACAACTGTTTAGGGGAAAAGAAGGCACGGAGTCGGCTTAGCACACCTAATCTCTTGGAATAAGATTTTACAAGAGAGGCAATATGATCTTTCCAAGAAAAATCCCGAGAGAAAGAAACACCAAGTATGTTCAAAGATGATATAGGATTAAGCTGGATATTGTTAAAAATAAGAGAATACTCCTGTAGAAAATTTTGACCAGTTGAAAAATGTAAAAACTGAATTTTTGATGCATTAAAACCAACAAGGTTACTTTTACCCCAATCAAAGATATGAACGAAGTCAGGCATTGGGTGTGCTACTGGCTCATCTCTTGTTTCTTGAAGTAACTGCTGAGATGGATACTGCAAGTGGCGAATGAAAATGTGAAGTGTGGGATCATCAGTGTTAGATGTACAGCTTAGGTCAATAATGAAAAGAAGGAAGAGAGCTGGTGGTAGGACAGAACCCTGAGGAACATCACTAGTGATAACTCCAGGAGAAATATAGTGGCCATCTACGACAGCCACTACAGAACGACCAGAAGGGAAGCTAGAGATTATGACACAGATACAGGGATGGAAACTGGTAAATGTAATTAGGAAATTATTGATTTATTCCAAAATCAATCGAAAGCATTTGAGATGCCAAATGCAATGGCAAATCTGTCGCCAAAGTCACTAAAGGAAGATTACGAAGAGTCTAAAAGGAAGGTGAGAAGATCTGCAATGGAGCATCCCTGGAGGGACTCATATGGCGTTTGAAAAGAAGCTTCTGACAGGAAAGGTTCTTTACGATATTTTGGTTGAGAATAAATTGAATAATTTAGAGATACAGAATGTTAATACAATTTAGCGATATTTAGAGAGCTGAGGATGATCACACTTCGCTGGGACAGGCTGAATAAGTGCAAACTTCCAGCAAGAAGGAATGGTATACGTAGGCACGCAAAGGCGAAAGAGTTTACCTAGGTAGGATGTAAGCACAGAAGCACCATTCTTTACGACAACAGGAGGGACCTTATCAGGCCTATATGGCTTGTTAGTACTGAGGACTGAGAAGGCAGAAAGTACAACAGTATAAGAAATTGTAGTGCAGTCATGAGAAAGTCAGAGGGAGGAAATGATGCAGGAACAGCACCGGAATCGTTAGAGGTGGAAATGAAGGAGAAAGTTGGACATAAAATGAGGACATGGGGAAGGAGAAACATTCTGCTAACACCATCTTCTTAATGTTACAAGGTACACTACGATATTGGAGTTGGCCATGAAGAGAAGATCACAAATGAGCACAAAGGTATTTTTATGGGAATCAGTGCACACCTCCCTTTCTCATAAGGCAATTTACGAGATGGGAGTTGACCATAAAAACAAGGAGATAGAGGACCAGAGGCATTACACATACCTCATCCCCTGAACTCAACAACTGTGTTATTGAATTGCAGTTGGCCATAAAGAAGAGGTCACAAATCGGCACAAAGGCAGTGTTAGGACAGTTCAATCACAGTTTCTTATCGCCATACCCATTTTAATGAATCACAGTTGCCCATAAAGAAAAGACAAAGAAGCACAGGTTTAATTTCAAGGTATTGTTCATCTGAGCTGATGCAGTGTATTGTGATATCACAGTTGACCATAAAAATAAGGAGCACAGAAGTAATCTTAAGCCAGTCAAAGAACAGCCATGAGCAAAAGCTCGTCAAGTGTCCCAGCCAGCAGCGTGTCCTGCCTTCCATATTTCAGATCCCTCCACGAACGACAGAGAGCATCTTTCCTTCACCTAGTCTTTTGTTCTGTGATGCATATGGGGGAGGCGGTGGCTGAATCGGTAGAGAGACGACCTGCAGTCCTAGTGAACCCAAGTTCGAATCTTGGCTGGGGCAGGGAACAGTTTAAGGATTTGAATTTCATAAAAAGCAGATTTTTCTGATCTACCAGATGACCCGCCGACATGTCATAAAAGTACCCCCACTAATACCAGTACACCATTCCTGTATGAGGCAGCCCTAGCATGTATTCAATATGGATGGTGGGTGTTAGCGCCGAAGTGGTGACATGTGGAGATGTAGGAGGACTACTGGGCCCCAAGGAGGATTACTTGGACTTGGGAATAGGCCCTGAAGCCTTTGCCCAGAGTCGAACAAGTAAAAAAAAAAAAAAAAAGTAATCCATGTAACACCTTCTGTTGACTTGGTCCTCACAGAATGACTATGTCTGACCTCAAGTGTTAACGAAATTGCACTTAGCTGTAAAAATAAAGGAGAGTAAATAACACAAGGGTAATATTACAGCCAAGATGTGGTATGAAGGTAGTGTGGCAGATTTTAGCGGTCTAAGTTAGCCAGCGTTACTAAGCTGGGGTGATCAAGCTGAGTGGGGACCTGGCCGACACTGCTAAACCTGAAACACAAGTGTGTTGTGTCTAGTGCCTCTTACATTGCGAGCTAGATCGATAGATATGGTTGTCAGAGAGGGGCTGATAGATAGATTATGTCAGGGTAATTGCCGTCTGGAACCATTGCTCGGTCTATTACCAGATACCAGAGACAAAGGTATACAGACAGATAAATGTATACATGGGGAGATGGATAAATAGTTATATATATATATATATATATATATATGGATCGGTTAATAGAAATATATAACAAGATGATTGAAATGAGAGAGAGAGAGAGAGAGAGAGAGACTGATAAATCAACTTTACCATTTACTGTGTCTGGAGTATTGCAATCTTACTGTTGTTATCGCCCGCTTACTAAGGCGATAATTTAATCCCCTGGATCTGTGTCTGGCTGTTGCCAAAATATCTCACATCAAGTGGGTAAATTGTACCCAAACTTTGTGTGCCGTATCCCAGGATGTGTGGCTTGTTCTTTAATAATTTTTGCGAAGCCCCGATGATATGCAACGGATTGCCAGACGATTTTGCAAGAAAACAAATAACATCTAAGTTTTTCTCTTAGCCTGCCATTATTCTATCACATATCATCAATGGAGACAATGCATATTTAAAGGGTAACTATTAGAAAGTCTTAAAATGCCTGTATTACTCAATGGCCTTCACCAACATGATGCCCTTGACTTCAGGCTTCTGAATGATAGTGCAATATTTAACTTGACAGGAGTATACAGCGAACTCCTAAGACTTTTTTTCGATGCTGTCGAAGGTACGATGCTATGCTCCGATTGCCAGAGGTTTACTGATGTATTTATTTAATAATTTACTTAATTATTTTAGTGATGGCGGGCGATACACATTTCTTGGCTAATTATTTGGCTTTTATTCTGACTTTTATAAGATTTGATAACAGATATACAGATATATATTCAGTGAATCAACTGTGCCTTATAAAAGAAGACATTGCATTGTAAGGAGAGTGAATGGACTGGTTGATGGTCGTGTACAAGTTACATAAAGTAATAAATTGGTCACTGGTAATCATCGGAATATCATTTTTTGTCTCTCTCTGTGTGCATACTTCAGGTTCCCTAAACACAAAGTAGTCTAGCGAATAGATATCATAAATCAGGGATCAGGTATCAGGAGTGTTGCTCTTGGGTTAATGGTAAACAAGACAAAACAATAATAAATATATTACAATAACAATAACATAATCACAGCACTAAAGGTTCGTACTACCATTAGATACAGAAAGAGAAGTCCCTTATAATGTTCCCCTTCATAAGATATGTTATAGTTTGCCTGTGTTAAAAGTACGATTGTTGGCCCTTTCCTGTATCCCCGGGTGTTCCGTAAGCTTCGCCAGCCGTGTACCACTCGGACAGTAACACCTCACAGAAGTCACTAACAGGACCTGAAGGATGCCTCTCCTGTTCTGCCCTCGACAGAAGTAGGGCCCTGGCTGGTGGTTGGGGAGCAACTGACGGTACTACGAATGGAAACTACCATCTAACCTCGTATGTCACGTCACACCTCCTTGCTACTTCCCACCTCACCAAACGAACCGAACCGAATACCAAAGAAAAAAGGACAAACCAGTGACCAAGCCGAACGACACTCAGGCACGAAGCACTTAACATACTACAGCCTCACATGTGTCCCCCCAACAAGTATCTAGCCCAGAATAGATACAACAGTAACAGATATTACGAATATTTACAAAGGATTTCTGCTCAACAAATCCGCCTCTATGTTATCCGTGCCAGCAATATGAACGATCCTAAATCTGAAGGACTATAAACATAATGACCAGTGAACAACTCTGCTGTTACCAGACTTAGCACTGTTCGTATAAATCAATGGTTTGTGGTCTACCTCTAGGATGAATTCTTTGCTTGTGAGATAGTACTGAAACCTTGTGACACCAAACACTATGGCCAAACACTCTCGTTCCACTGTAGCGTAGCGGCGTTCCCGGTCTAACAGCTTCCTACTTGCATACGCCACAGGGCAAGGAACGTCATCAACATACTGCAACAGCACAGCACCAACACCATAGTTAGACGCGTCAGTTCTGAGGGCAAAGGCGAGATTAATGTCTGGCAACTTGAGGATAGGTTTTGTTGTCATGAACTGTTTAATGCTTTTTTCCTCCACCCTTGTTTCTAAGTCTTTCTTTACTTTCACCATTTCAGCATACGTGGTGTCCACATCATTTTTGTAGCTTTGCACGGCTTCATTCACATGTGTTATCTTCTCCTCAATATCACTGCTCTGGTCAATAAGACTGCTTACTTGCCTTATTGTCTCTGTGTCATTTTTGAACTCTTCCATAACACTCTCGTGATTGACTACTGTACTTGCCATTTCACTCATTTTCTTCCTAAGTGTACTCATTTCCACTGTAAGTTCACTGATGGTTGTGTCTTTCTTATTGGCCTCCCTTCCTAGTTTTTCTATTTCTTCCTTTTGCAAGTGCATCTGCTTCTTTATTTCATCAATTTCATTTTTGAAAGCCATTTCTAGTTTGTATGTGTGTGTGTGTGTGTGTGTGTGTGTGTGTGTGTGTGTGTGTGTTTAGTATACAGGAACTTGGGACATATTGTTGATTACAAAAGTGTCAACAAGCCAAGTGACAGGGTGAAATAGTTTGAGGTTGTATGGGCGTGGTAGCGTCACATGTTATTTTTTGTACTTCTATCAGCGATTGTGGATGAGTGTAGTACGCTCGCGCGCGCGTGTGTGTGTGTGTGTGTGTGTGTGTGTGTGTGTGTGTGTGTGTGTGTGTGAGGGGAGAGGGGTTAGTGGCTTTGGGTATGAAGTGTGTATGGTATATGATGTGTCAGATTCAATTATATTTCCGATTGTTATTTTATTATAATACTGACAAACACTTTCTATCATATTATTTGTGAGATTAAATGTAGTAGCGTGAGTATGTCAAGCAATGTATGTTTTTATATTTGCATACAAAGATCTCCATATATTTGTTTAAATAATTAGGTACGCACATACAGTATATATATATATATATATATATATATATATATATATATATATATATATATATATATATATATATATATATATATATATATATATATATATGCACGAATATAAATATGTAAACATATATATATATATAGATAGATAGATAGATAGATAGATAGATAGATAGACATAGATATAGATATACATATATATACTGTACATATAGATATAGATATAGATATATAATATACATACTGTATGTAGATTTCATTCAATCATTCCGTCATTCATTATCCAGTCTTACGTTACCCCATGAGGAGCGTAGGAGACCGGGGCTAGTCAAGTTGATCCTGACATTTAAGAAGAGTGTGACCAGCCTCACTCATCCCTGAGTGGCATTAAGTGGGCACTAACCCCAACTATCCCTTGGATATAAACATACACAGGCTAAATCCGATTGGCGCGCCATAATTACTCACTGACACCAGGCGCAAAAATTTGGTTAAACAGTATGGTTACCACCCAGTGTAGTATAAGGTTTCCTGGTGTACAGGAAACCATTTGGCTTGTCGGTGTAGAGTCATCCACAGGCAGAAGGAAGAGGAAAAAATGAAGGAAAGAAAGACAGAAGAGGGAGTATAGTCACCGGTCGGCAAAAGGATATATGGTTGGGAGGAGGGATGTGAGAAGAGAGGAAATCAGTAGGATGGAAGTTGTGGAAGCAATGAAGAAAGTTAAAATGGGGAAAGCCCCAGGAATTGATGGAGTGTGTGGTGAAATGCTGAAGCATGGGGGAGAAATAGTAGTAGAATGAATGTGAAAGATGTACAGATTGGCCTGGGAGGAAGGTTGAGTTCCGGAGGACTGGAAGTCAAGTATAATTATTCCCCTGTACAAAGGAAAAGGGTTAAATGAAGTGTGTGGTAATCATAGGGGCATTTGTCATCTTAATGTAATAGGAAAAGTATATGGTAGGATACTTATTGACAGAGTTAGGGAAATAAGAGACGAATTAGTTGGAGAGGAACAGGGAGGTTTTAGGAAGGGAATAGGTTGTGTAGATCAGATATTCAATCTTAGATCTTTAGTGGAAAAGTTTCTAGGGATGGGAAAGAAGTTGCATGCGGCCTTCATGGATTTGGAGAGAGCATATGACAGGGTGGATAGGCAAGGATTGTGGAAAGTATTAAGAATATATGGAGTATATGGGAAGTTGTTGGAGGCCGTGAAGAATATGCATGAGGGTGCTAAGGCTGCAGTGCGTGTGGATAGTGAACTTAGTAAATTTTTCTATTTGAAGGTCGGATTGAACCGAGGATGCGTCATGTCTCCATAGCTGTTCAGTCTGTACATGGATGGGGTTATAAAAGAGATACAAGGTAGGGCAGTGGAAGTTGGAGCGGTCCTAGTGAGAGAGGACAGTCTTTGGAAACTACCTGTACTGTTGTTTGCAGATGATACTATGCTGATAAGTGAAGACGAAGGGAAGCTGCAAGGCTTGGTGGATGAGTTTGGGAGAGTGTATAAGAAACGGAATCTACAGGTGGATGTTGGGAAGAATAAAGTTACGGTCTTCGAGAGGCGTGATGCCAGTTAATGTACAGTGAGGCTGGATGAGAAGGAAATGGAAAATGTGAGTGCATTTAAGTATATACTTGGGTGGTGTAATGAGTTAGGATGGAAGTTTAGAGGATGAAGTGCTTGGAAGGGTGCAACGGGGAAGAAATGTTGCTGCTTCCTTGACAGCAGTGATAAGAAACAGGGAAGTTAGCATGGAAGTGAAAAATCTACCATATGACAGTATCGTGATACTAAGTCTAAAGAATGGAAGTGAAGCTTGGACCTTCTTGGAGGGACAGAAGTCAAGAGTGAGAGCAGTGGAAATGAGTTACTTGATAAGAGCATGTGGAGTCACATGGAGAGACAGACTGACAAATGAGGAAGTGAAGGAGCATTGTGGTGAGGATGTGGATGTGACAGGAAGCGTTAGGAGAAACACACTGAG
>NC_137005.1:28429830-28659830 GCF_032717465.1 Coenobita brevimanus
GTGTAATCGGCCCGCTTTAAGCCGACTGGGTGCAAGCATACTAGTATGCTACACTGGTTCAACCACAGCACCCCTTGTGTCCGCCAAAGTAGCAAGTGGCTTGGTGAACGCTTCCCAAATTTGTTACAACTCTGGCGGGAGGCGAACCCGCGCTCACCAGCGTGCGAAAGGCACACTCTATCACTGTACCACAGAGGCATATATATATATATATATATATATATATATATATATATATATATATATATATATATATGTGTGTGTGTGTGTGTGTGTGTGTGTGTGTGTGTGTGTATGTGTGTGTGTGTGTGTGTGTGTGTGTGTCTACACACAATATTATTTCAGTGAAAAAAGGGGTATGTGTGCAGTAAAAATATTTTATTCTTTTAGTGTGCCCTATGAAAAGGAGACTGAAAACCTCTGGGTTAGGGTGAGTTTGGAGTGTGCTTGATTAGGTTGGGATGGGTTGGTGATAACTCTGGTTATGTTATACTGGTTTGGTGTGGGATTTTTCTCTAACACCAAAAAATGGGACCAAAAGCTAGAAGCCCGCATAACTGTTCCCTCCAATGAAAGATATTAATAAAAGAAGCAAATTCAAAATTTCTTTTGAGATTTCTGGACACATTATTCTTTAAAGACTGGGGATCATAGGCAGAAGGAAACAAAGTTGACCTGTTACATACATGAAGGACTGGGAGTTACGTTTACCTCTTGCATTAGAAAGTTAGACAAAAAAGGAGTTAGAGAACGTGAAGGTGAAGACAAGCTCCCGGTCACTGATGGTTTGGAAGCGTGTGACAATGACAGAACATGCCAGACCTTTTTGTATTGTTGCTGACTATATACTGTAAATCTGGATGCCGCCTGATCACACTTAGCAGTTAAATGTGTTCCATACAACGCTGTGTAATGTGGGGTGCAAGTTGATCATATCGAACAGTTATAGTTGTTATAAAAATGGCTGAAAAATTAAGGACGTGTTTGCATCGTCGCTTACTCTGTTTTAGTAGTACGACAAATATTCTGCCATCTCTCTTGGACCGGCAGTGTGCAAAGTGTTTCTTTGTTTGGTTCATTGCTGTGGAAATTTAAACCAGAAATCCAGTATAACGTCGTCACTTACAATTTGAGTCAAAATTTTACAACCCAGCTGGGTAGGCAATGATGATGAGAGACTGAATAAAGGCAGTATGTCATCATCGTCATCATCACCATCATCATCATCATCTTAACCCTACTCTCCAGTGGTGTAAAACAGCATTGGGAACTGAGTGGCTGAAACAGGGCTGATGGGGCAAGGTGGGTGGAACATCAAGAGTGGAACAAAATAGTAACACAGCTTGGATAGATCACAGGGATGGAATAGTTTGAGTGGAACAAAGGGGATGGAAACATAATGAAGTGGAACATAAGATTGGAATAGAAGGAAGGAGCAGAGTAAGTTGAACAGAGGGGTGGAACAGATGATAGGTGGAACATGGTGGGTAGAACTGGAGTAGAACGGAAAGGTTGAACAGGGTGGGTGGAAGTAAGTGAAACAGGGTCAGTGGGACAGTGTGGGAGGAACAGAGGGATGGAACTGGATAGGTGTAACAGAGTGGGTGGAACATGGCAGACAAAATATCTGACGGAGCAGAATGAGTGGAACGAGGTGGGTGGAATACGGTGGGTGGAAGAGAGGTATTGATTTAGGAAGAGTGGAAAATTATGAACAAAACAGGAGGGTTAGTGGAAAAGAGTGGATGGAGGGAGCAGACGGAGTGAAACAGAGCGATGGAAAAGAGTAAATGAAACCCAGGAAAAGGAACAGGATGGGTGAAGCATGATGGCTGGAATAGATGGTGGAACAGAGGATGTGGAACAGGGTAGGTGGAACGAGATGGGTAGAACAGGATGGGAGGAACAAGATATGTGGGAGAGGATGGATGGGACGGAGTGTGTAGAACAGAGGGGTGGAACAAGGTGGATAGAAGAGAGAGCGTGGAACAAAGGAGACGAAGCAGAATGAGAGGAACAGAGCTGGTGGAACAAAGTAGATGGAATAATGATGTGGAAGAGGGTGGATGGAACAGTGTGCAACAGTTTGTGACGAACAGGACGAACGGAACAGGGTGGGTGGAACAGAGCGGTGGAAAAGCTTGTGTCAAACAGGTTGGATGGAACAGGGTAAGTAGAAGAACGTGAACAGAGTGGGGTTGTTCAAGGCAGTTGGAAGAGGATTCATTCAGGACAACAGTAATATATATATATATATATATATATATATATATATATATATATATATATATATATATATATATATATTCTAAATTTCTGTCTGTCCCTCTATTGACTGTTCGACCTTCTCTATGGTCATTGAATATATTTAAATATCAGCCTGTCTTTACTGTCGGTCAGTCTGTGCAACTGTTTATCTGACAGTTCATCTGCCTGTTTTTCTGTCAGTCTGCCAACTAACCGCTCTATCCACCTGTCTGTATCTGTCTGCTTCATTCTTTCTGCCTATCTGTCTATGTAAATCTGTCAGTCTATCGGTCAGTTTTTAATATTTATTTAATGCAAAACAGTTAGTCAAAGATTGAAAGAACGCAAAATCTATTTGTCCAATCCCCTAGTCCATGCAATGCATCGAAGCATATCCTACCACTAATTTGTCACCGTTAGCCACTTCAGTACGATCACATTTAATTTTATTCAGACCACCAGACCATTTTATTCTGCTTAGAAAAGACTGCTATGACGTTTACTTTACTGTTTGCCACCTCCAGACGATTTTCTTCAGTTTAAGGGAGACATTTAAAATTGATGAGGTTATATACAGCCTTCATTAACCCATTCATTTTTCTGACTTTAATGAACTCGTCTGAGTAGTATGAAGGGAATTAATACTGCCTGCAACTAACCCCTTCCATTATAAAAGCTTCTCTAACTGACTGAAATCGTCTGGCGGTGTTATCTCCTTCAGTTACGTGAGGTATTGGCTGTTATAATCTTGTTATATCCTCACTTGTTAATTCATCTATGGATGTATTTTTCGTTCTGGAGCGTTAGGTATGTCCTTCATAAATATCTTCTGTATTACAAGGATTTCTTGGACTGAATAAAACCATTTGGCACCAGCAAAATCACGCAACAAAAGGCGTTACGATACTCAAGGTTTAGGAATAAAGTGATAAGATATCGTGTGTTTCTCTCCGATGACGGATTTTCATACATTTCTCTTGACACCAATTAGAGGGTTTTCTCACCTTAACTTAGACTTATCAAACTGGTGAAGTATCTCTTATTTTAGTATATGTTTGGTACATTCAGAGACTCTTATTTAGCTTAGGAGTGATAACTCGAACTGCAGGTGTTGGATATAGACTTCGTTTACTCCTTCACATACTAGAGGCTTTTCCAAAGCTGAATACACTAGCCTGAGATTAGATGTAATAAACTGCTAAAAGGAGTCCTTATAAAGGAGGGACAGGATGCTGGTGTAAAATTATTCCTCCTTCCCCACACGAAATTTCATTTATATATATATATATATATATTTTCTGTCAGCCTGCATATTTGTCTATCCGACTGACTGTTTGTCTATATCTGTCTCTTTATCTGCCTGTCCTGCATCTGTATATGAATGCATCTTTTTTTCACTTTACCTGATTACAAGTTTATATATATATATATATATATATATATATATATATATATATATATATACAGTGGGCTTGCACAGTGCGCGTCACCACAGTGCACGATTAGCCTTGTGCACGAGTGACCAAAAATCATAACCAAAAACCCTTTAATGCGCAAGTTTACCGCACAGAACGCGAGGCAGAGGCAAGGATTGGTTAAAAAATGCCATTTTCTACTAATGCGCGACCACCCCTCACAGAGTGCATCACGTGTCATGTTGATGCACAGATATTCCCGGGCATTTTACTGCGCAGCTTGGGGTACAAGGGAGCGGGCGCGCCATAACAGTCCTGGCTCGTGCACTGTGCGGATCCGCTCTCTACAGCTAACCTGTCGTGTACAATGTGTGGTGTTTTTTGTGCTGCCTGTACTTTGCTGCACCATGGCTCCAACCCCAAGAGTAAAGAAACTTCTGACGCACGCCACCAAGTTAAAGATAATTAAGATGAAGGAGGAGAGTCAAGGAAACACGGCTATCGGGAGAACACTGGGACTGGCTGAATCTACAGTGAGAACTGTGTAGAGGAACCGTGAAGCTGTAGTGAAGACGTACAGTGCCTCTGACCTAGACGGCCGTTCGTGGGTGGGAAATCGTGCTATGATATTAATGGAGCGCTATCTTGCCACCTTCATAATGCGGAAAGAAAAGAAAGGTGTTCCACTCAATGGAAGATTTATTTGGAACCAAGCCCAGCTCTTTTACAAGGCTGCATCTCGAAGGTTAAATGTGGAAAAACCGTTCAGGGCATCGGTTGGATGGCTGGACCGTTTTCTCAAGTGCAAGGAACTCCGTTACGTGAAATTGTCTGGTGAACGTGCCTCTGCCGATGAGCTGGCCGCGAGAGACTTTCCTGCAATATTTAAAACGATTATTGAAGAGGGACAGTACACCAAGGACCAGATCTACAACATCGATGAAACGTCCTTATATTACAAGGCCATGCCAAAATCAACTTATATTGCTAAAAGATAGAAACAAGCCCCTGGTCGCAAGCTCCAGAAGTGTAAGATGACGGTAATGTTCGCTGTAAACCTGTCTGGGAGCCACAAGATGAGGTCAGTTGTTGTACACACAGCTTCACATCCAAGGTGCTACAAAAACCTCATGAACATGGATCCAAGTGGCGTGTATTGGTTTAAGTCCGTAAATGGTTGGATGACCGGGAACATTATGGCAGATTGGTTAACGAGGCAATGTGTCCCTGATGCGAGAGCCAAGTGTTGGGAACTGGGCATTCCATTTAAGATGCTCCTTGTGCTTGATAATGCACCAAGTCACCCTCCATACCAGGAAGATCTTCACAAGGATTGTCGTGTTGTGTTTCTGCTGCCCCGTACAACGTCACTAATGTAGCCGCTCGATCAAGAACTAATCGCCACAGTGAAGCATTTCTACCATAAGGAAGTGTACGACTACCTACGCAAGAAGACCGACACACAAGAGAAGCTTCATGCCCTACAAGAAGATCACGATGAAGGCCTTGATGAGGCATCTGCTCCCGTTCCATCTCCACCAGCACCTCTATCCCGACCTATCACAGATGCCATGACTGTTGAGGCATTTTGGCATAACTTTACGGTGAAGGACGCAGTTGAATTTCTCCTTCAAGCCTGGCACCAGATTACACCTGCAACAGTGAACCATGCGTGGCGAATGCTCGTGCCTCACCTGTGCATCACCCAGGAGACGGCCATTCAACCACTGGCCGATGCTGAGGCAGCAACATTGACAGCAGCACAAGCTGTACCAGGTTTCGAGGACGTTATATTGGCGGACATACAAGAAGTGCACACTGCTACTGAGGAACAGCCTCCCGAGGAATTGTTGCAAAGGATAGACGAGGCTGACGCAGAGCCCAACGCCAGACAGAGTCAAGTTGAGCACCCTAGTGTGATGGAAGGCAAGACTGAGCTGTGTATGTCAAACATTAGCAAGGTCCTTGCTGCCGTGGATAAGCTCAAAGAAGAGGTGAAGGCACAGGAAGTGAGCAACCTAAGAACGGAGGAACTTCTGGTTGGTATCGACAAACTCTTCCGTTTCTACACAGACAGGCACAGGGAAGAAATAAACAGGAGAAGACAGACGCTCATAACAAGCTACACACTGCGGACTCAAGTTGGTGAAATAGCAGAACCATCGACATCGTCTGCTCCTGATCCTGTTGAGGATGAAGAGGATGCAATGTCAGAAGTGTCAGCATTGGACTTTGAAGGGTTTATGGCCGAAGTGAGTGACTTGCATGCTCCTGGGGAAGGTGATCAAGAGGAGTCTGCGGAGGGAAGTGTTGGTGCGGTGGGAGGTGCGGTGGAGAGTGCAGTGCTCCAAGTGTTGCCACGCCTCGGAACCCCTGTTATTTAAAGTCATCAGGCCTGTTGTCTACTGTTGTTAAGGTGACTACCAATATTTTTGTTATTGTAGCTATAGCTTTAGTACAATGTCTGAAACATATGACCTTTATTATGTCTCTAAGGGCCAAAAAATGTCCAGGTATGAAGGGGTACCGCCCATATGTAATTATTCCCATAAGATTATGTATTCCTAGTATGCGAATTCCAAGTGCGCGAGCCCAATCTCTCGCGCACTATGCGAGCCCACTTGTATATATATATATATACACCGCATCTATCTTCTATCTATCAATCCTTTTGTCTGTCTATATCTATATTTATCTATCTGTCTATCAGTCTATCTTTATATCTACATTAATATCCATCTATGTATCAATCAATCAATCTATCTTTCTGTCAGTCTATCTATCTATCTACCTATCTATTTATCTATGTATCTGTCTATCTATCTATCTATTTATTTATTTAGATAGATAGATAGGTAGATAGATATAGTTATAGAGTTATACAGTTATATATAGTTATCTATTCACGAATCAGCCTTTCTGTACGTACCTTCCTTTTGATCCAACTCTATCATTAAAAATAGAAAGGAACACGTTAGCATACTCAAGAAAATTAAAGATAGATTACACCTTCATACAAAGGCTTCAGTACAAGCATGTTAAAGATAGATCTCATCTCCATACGCACCCTATAGTTAAGGGTTTGAAACACCCCATCCGTGACCCAAAGAAATAATCAATGGAACAAAAGTTGCATAACACCATGCTGGTGAAGCTCTCTAGGAATACATGGATTACCAAGCAGAGAGAGTAGGTCAAGGGTGAATGAACGGTGTGTGAGTGTGTGTGTGTGTGTGTGTGTGTGTGTGTGTGTGTGTGTGTGTGTGTGCATCCTCTTCCCTCTCCAACCTAGTCAACTCAGTCGCACCCTCTCATCACTATCACTTTTATTTTGTACATACATATATATATATGAGCCGCATTGTTTGTTCGTTTGTCCTTTAACCCGCAGCGTCCCGTTGACATGAATAAACGTCCACACGTATTGTCACTGCCAATCCCGTTGACGTACATAAACGCGAATCAATTGCAAGGTCCCTAATATGCACAATTTTCAATTTTCGAGAATGATTTTTGGTACGTATACATGGAACACCTTCCTCTACAAGTTGCCAGGCAGGGACAATGACTTACCTCGCATGACCTCCCTCCCCCCGCATGGCATTGTCTCGGCAATTAACCTGTTACCAGTGACCTGGCCAGTAAAGACATGTTGTGCCACGGTATGAAATTCAGGGCCAGAGTGATTCCCCAATTGATGACAATGTGGAGGACAAACTTTACATAGCATTAGAGGAAGAAACAGTCAGAAATGATGATCAGGTAATGTCGCTAAAAAAGGTCAGGTGTGTTGATGTGTTTTGTGAGTGAAACAATGCTTATATTGCCTATATTACTGTGTGAAAACCAATATACTCTCGTACTACATATAAATTCGTACCAAATAAATAAATAAATACCGTTTATGAGTGGTGTGGAATGGTTACCCTCCCACAGAACTCGTTTTCTTTGGAGCCAGCCTGATAGAACACACAGTAAGGTGAGGAGGTACTTCTACCTGTATCGAGTATTTTAAACCTCAGATGAGCGATTTCTCTATGATTTTTCGATGTTTCTCACCAAAAGTGGAGGTTTGAGCCCAAAATTTTTTTTTCCAAAAATGGTCGGGATTGGGGGGAGTCAGTGGTGGAAAAGTGGTCGGGACGGGGCAGGTTAATCACACCCAAACCAAGGGCCAGAGACTCCAAACCCATATATTTTCTGAATCAGGATAACCCAAGGATGGTTTAAGGGGCGGCAAAATTCAGATCTGGTTCGTTTGAGGTCACCGGTAGAGTGTTCGTCTTTTTTGGCCAGGGTAACGCTGGGTACCCCTGCACCTGATTTTTGGCATGGAGACTCACATGACCTCCAGTTCAGACACATGCTATGTGAGGGTGACCTCTTAGATCACGTGAGGTTAGTGGATGTAGGTCATTTGAGGTCACCGTAGTACACGCTCGAATGACAGAACCCAGGAGCCCAATTTTTTTCATCAAGGCTCACATGCCCTCCAGTTCGGACACAGGCTATGTGAGGTTGACCTCCAAAGCCACTTGAGGTCATCAATCGGAGGTCGTTTGAGGCCACCAGGTAATGGTAAACACGTGCGCACAAATATTGTGGGCTAGTCTGTGACAGCTGAAATAGACAGTTCCTGGACCTCCTAAAATCCCTCACCAAAAACATAAGAAGTGTTTGGTTTTCTGGAGTAGAAAGAAAGCCTGAACAAGAACAAAGAGGATTAGAGTGTTCACCTTTCTGACTTGGGAAACGCCGAGTACCTCTGCTAGTATATATATATATATATACAACGGCCATACCACGTTGAGTACACCGCTTCCCGTCCGATCAGCGAAGTTAAGCAACGTTGGGTCTGGTTAGTACTTGGATGGGTGACTGCCTGGGAACACCAGATGCTGTTGGCATCCCTATGTGTCAAGTGGGGTTGGTGGAGGATTAGTGCCCCTCCCTATAAAACAATTAATTCTAAGCCCTTGGCCACCCCGTTTGGGGGGATACATGGCGTCTGGCAATGGATGGATATATATATATATATATATATATATATATATATATATATATATATATATATATATATATATATATATATTTGTGTGTGGGGGGGATGGATGGATAAACACACATTCCGTTTTAATTCTGGGAGGGAAAAATATATGTATGCACTGAACTCTTCGGGTGGGGGAGAGAGAGAGAGAGACTACAGACAGACAGACAGACAGACAGAGACTGAGACACACAGACAAACAGACAGAGACAGAGAGACAGAGATAGACAGACAGACGGAAAGACATAGAAATAGATACACACCTAGACAGAATAACATGAAGCAATCAAACAGCAGAAGCAAACACACACACACACACACACACACACACACACATATATATATATATATATATATATATATATATATATATATATATATATATATATATATATATATATATATATATATATATATATATATATATATATGTGTGTGTGTGTGTGTGTGTGTGTGTGTGTGTGTGTGTATATATATATATATATATATATATATATATATATATATATATATATATATATATATATATATATATATATGTGTGTGTGTGTGTGTGTGTGTGTATATATATATATATATATATATATATATATATATATATATATATATATATATATATATATATATATATATATATATATATATATATATATATATATATATATATGTGTGTGTGTGTGTGTGTGTGTGTGTGTGTGGCAGGGAGGTGAGATTATTTGCCACAATCCTCCCAACGAAACATGAGTTCTATTGCAAAGTATTTGACGGGCGTTCCTGTTGGATCATCGTTCACTAAAGGTCCAACCGCACTGCCTCCCGTGCTTATGGGCAGTGTGCCACCAAGAGTGAATAAGCACTGTGTTGACAAGATAGAGACTGGGATATTAAAGACTCTTAAATCAATGAACATCTATGCATACAATGTAAGAAGCCTCGCTGAAGATTACAAACTTGATAACTTAATGGCTGAACTGGAAAACATTAGTTGTGATATTGTAGGTTTGAGTGAGACCCACAGAAAAGAAGAAAAAGTAATTCAGCTTAATGACAGTGGCCACTTATTTTAACACAGAGGAAGGGAAAATGAAAGAGTTAGTGGTGTAGGATTTCTAATTAACAGAAATCTTGCAGACAACATTGTTAAATTCAGCAGAGCATCTGACGGAGCAGCAGTGGTTGTAATTAGACTGAGCAAAAAATATACCCTGAAAGTGATACAAGTATATGCACCAACTTCTCAGAGCTCAGATGAAGAAATTGAAACATTCTATGATGACATCTCCCAGATTATGGGAGACTTCAATGCAAAACTTGGAAAATCAAAAAATGGAGAAGCATGCATGGGAAAATTTGGAGTGGGAGAAAGGAACGAAAGAGGAGAAATTTTGGTAAACTTTGCAGAAATGTTTAACATGAGAATAATGAACACATTCTTTCACAAAAGAACAGGGAGAAAGTGGACCTGGAGAAGCCTAAATGGAGAAACAAAGAATGAAATCGACTTCATTATAGCAAATAAGAATACCACAATCACAAACGTCGCAGTTATCAACAAAGTAAATATTGGAAGTGACCATAGAATGGTGAGTTGCACAGCAAGATTCAATTTCAAAAGTGAAAGAAAAAAGATGATTAAAGACAAAAAGATATGCCCAATAAAAGTCAGCGAAAACAAAGCAGCTTTTAAGTTGGAAATAAGGATCAGATTTCAGGCTCTCAGTTATGCTGAATGTGACACTGATGAGTTGAATGACAGACTAACAAAAGTCCTAAAAGAATCAGCGGAGGTAGTAGGAAAACCTAATACAACCCAAGCCAGGAAGTATTCAGAGAAGACACTTGAGCTTATGAAAAAAAGAAATGTGATGAAATAGAACGAACGGAATTAAA
This sequence comes from Coenobita brevimanus, assembly GCF_032717465.1. Taxonomy (NCBI): domain Eukaryota; kingdom Metazoa; phylum Arthropoda; class Malacostraca; order Decapoda; family Coenobitidae; genus Coenobita; species Coenobita brevimanus. The sequence continues at coordinate 28,440,430 of NC_137005.1, forward strand.
TAAGCTTATCAACAAAAGAAAAAGAGAAGAAAAAAGAAAGAGAAACATGGATCAATTCAAAGAAACCATCGAAAAAGGAAAAAGTCTGAAACAGGTCCGAAATAAAATGGCACTTGGAAAGCAACAAATTACATCAAACGGTGAAGCCATTAAAAGCAGAGATATGATGCTGAAACGAGCTGAAGAATTTTACATAGCACTGTATGCATCAAAGACAGTAGTACCAATAGCTAACTTTTCTGTTGACACAAGTGAAATACTTGAGATAACACCAGACGAAGTAAATATTTCTCTTAAAAATATGAAAGGAGGGAAGGCTCCAGGAGAAGATGGAAGAGTAGCAGATTTACTGTTGGATGCAGGAGCAGAAGTACAAAATAGGTTTGCTCACTTATTTACCCAATGTATAAAACAGAAGAAAATTCCCAAAACATGGTGTAATGCAATTGTTATTCTACTTTATAAAAAAGGCGACTCAAAAGACCTTAGTAACTATCGACCCATTAGCTTGCTATCAGTCATTTACAAACTTTTCATTAAAGTCCTTACAAACAGAATAGCTACAAATTTGGAGGAAAACCAACCTCGTGAACAGGCAGGATTCCGATGCGGGTATTCGACCACTGATCATCTGCACACAATGAATCAGCTAATTGAGAAAACTACAGAATATAATAAACCACTGTGCTTAGGTTTTGTTGATTAAGAAAAGGCTTTCGACTCAGTGGAGCACATAGCAATTATAAATTCATTGCGAGAACAAAGAGTGAATGAGAACATTGTAAAACTGCTCGAAAACATATATAAAGAGGGAACTGCTACAGTTAAGTTACATAAGGACTCAGAGAAAATTAAGATTGAGAAGGGTGTGCGTCAGGGAGATACAATTTTACCAAAGTTATTTACACCACGCCTAGAAAGTATTTTCAGAAAGCTAGACTGGGAAAACAAAGGAGTAAACATAGATGGAGAAAAGCTAAACCATTTAAGATTTGCAGATGACATTGTCCTAATCTCAGAAAAAGCAGAGACATTGCAATAAATGTTAAATGACTTGAACAGAGAAAGTCTCAAATTAGGGCTAAAGATGAACCGGAGTAAAACTAAAGTAATGTTTAATCCTCAAACACCAAAGAGCGTCATAAGAATAAGAGGAGAAATTCTTGAAGAAGTTTAGTACAATTACCTGGAACAAATACTAAAATTAACGAAACATAATGATAGCGAAATAAAAAGACGCATTACAATTGGGTGGAAAGCTTTCGGTAAACATAGAGACATTATGAAAAGTAGCTTGCCGGTTTGTATGAAACGAAAAGTATATAACGAATGTATAATTCCAGCTATGACATATGGTTGTGAGACGTGGAAACTGACAAAATCGATGGAAAATAAATTAATTAGTTCTCAGAGAGCAATGGAAAGATCAATGTTGAGAATATCTTTAAGAGACAGGAAAAGTTCAACTTGGGTGAGAGAGCAGACTAAAGTCAAAGATATTATAGAAGTTATAAAAGAACAGAAATGGAGGTGGGCAGGCCATGTAGCAAGAACAAGGGATAATCGATGGAGCAAGAGGTTGACTGACTGGACACCAAGAGATGGTAAGTGTAGCAGAAAAAGGCCAGACAGGAGGTGGAAAGATGAGATAGAGAAGTTTGCAGGGAAAACGTGGCAAAGATTGGCTCAGCCAAGGAATTCGTGGGGAAGGTTGGGGAAGGCCTTTGTTCAGCAGTGAACTTATAATGGCTGATGATGATGATGATGATGATGATGATATATATATATATATATATATATATATATATATATATATATATATATATATATATATATGCACAGGAGAGAGAGAGAGAGAGAGAGAGAGAGAGAGAGAGAGAGAGAGAGAGAGAGATTGAAATTCACAGGTAGAAGCACACACAAACATAAAGAGACAGCAAGTTAAACACACAGAGAAAGACTGATAGACTGAATGACAAATGCACACACATATTTAGAAAGACTGACCTTTACACAGAAACACAAGCACACAGACATTTTATTTCTCAGCGTAGTGATATTTTTCACGGAACTGTTTTTTTTTAGCGAGTCAACTTCCCTGCTCACCAAAATCTTTGAGCTCCTAATTTTCAGGTTTGCATAAATCACCGGGCAAATATCAAAGGGACAAAATGGACATGAATTTTGTATGTCCCTGGCGGACGAGTGGACGAACTGGCCAGGCAAAATAGTGGAGGAGACGAACACGGGAGAGAGAGAGAGAGAGAGAGAGAGAGAGAGAGAGAGATAGAGATAGAGAGAGAGAGAGAGAGAGAAGTTTGTCACTGAACATAAAATGCCTCCTAATAGTGCACAGATACCTCTGTGCTTTCTTCTGTCCCTCAGCACCTGTCTAGTAGCAAACTCTCATCCCTTTTCTGTCCAACTCTCTGATGCAAGAGTTAACTGTTACTCCTAGTCCTTCATTTATGCAACAGGTCAGCTCTAGAACTGTCTCCCTCTGTCTGTATTCCCTGCTTCCTATGATCTCCAGTCTCTCAAACACAGCGTGTCCAGGCATCTCGAAATGATCGGATCTTGAATTTAGCTCTCTCTTGTATTTTCTTTTTCTCTTGGAAGGAACAATAATTGCAGGCTCGCGGCCTTTGGTTCCTTTTTCCCCCTAAATTAAAAAAAAAAAAGTCAGTATTGTTGATTGCACTTCCAAGTGAAGATGATTCTTGAATCTGCATAACCAATGTGCATCATTTTGCACTTGTCCAGGTTGAACGTCATTTGCACTGTTCAGAACACTACCCTTGTTTATCCAAGTCCTTTCGAAGTTCTTCTGTTTTCTCGAATGATAAGGTATTATCTTCATTATCTTCTACTCGTGTGCAATTCTGCTGATGATAGCCATATATATATATATATATATATATATATATATATATATATATATATATATATATATATATATATATATATATATATATATATATATATATATACATAGATATACCGTATATATTATTGCTGAAAATGATAAACAGCAATGTACCCAACAACTGAACCAAGGGGCACAACACTTGTAACTGATGGCGACTTTGATAAGTCAAACGTTTCCCCATTGACTACCACTCTATGACGCATATCGGTGAGCCAATTTTAAATTCATGATGCTAGTTCTTCCCGAATTCCCATTTCTCGATTTTTTGCCACAAATCTTCGATAGGGCACTTTATTGAACACTTTCTGGATGTCCAGACAGAATGTCAGTTGCCTGGACTGGCCATGTTCAGAAAGCATGCAGTGCAACATTTTAGTGAAACAGGTCAAACACGAACGACGACAACTCAAGTTATGTTTCGAGTCTTGCATTAAATTATTTGGTTTAAGATGATCAACAGTTTTATCTGCAAGAGAGAGAGAGAGAGAGAGAGAGAGAGAGAGTATTCATTAGACAAGGCGTGGGGAACCTTTCTCTTATTAAGGGCCATTAGGATATTTTTAACATTATTCGCGGGCCATACAAAATTATCAAGTTAAAATCAACTGTACCCCAGTACATAGTATATATATATATATATATATATATATATATATATATATATATATATATATATATATATAACTATCGGCCAGTTGCTTTAACATCCTGTCTCTCAAAAGTTTTCGAGCCAATTCTTAATAGAAAAATTTTAAAGCACCTTTCCTATCACAACCTTCTTTCTGATCGTCAGTATAGGTTCCGTCAGGGACGCTCCACTGACGATCTTCTCACCTACCTTTCAGACTCCTGGTCATCCTCCTTTCGGGACTTTGGCGAAAGCTTTGCCATTGCACTTGACATCTCAAAGGCTTTCGATCGAGTCTGGAATAAATCTTTAATTTCCAAACTGCCCTCTTACGGTTTCTATCCTTCTATCTGTGCCTTCATCTCTAGCTTCATTTCTGGTCGTTCTATAGCTGCTGTTGTAGACGGCCATCGTTCTTCTCCTAGATCTATCAACAGTGGTGTTCCTCAGGGCTCTGTCCTATCACCAACTCTCTTCCTTTTATTCATCAATGACCTTCTAAGCTGTACATCTAACCCTATCCACTCATATGCTGATGATTCCACCCTTCACCTATTCATTCGGTTCCCGCAACGTCCATCTCAGCAGTTACTTCAACAAACAAGGTACGAGGCTATGGCACACCTAATGTCTGACTTGGTTCGTATTTCTGACCGGTGTAAAAATAAGCTGGTTGTTTTTAATGATTCAAAGACTCAGTTTTTACACCTATCAACCCGACAAAATATTCCGCAGGTATACCCACTAATGTTTAATAATATTCAGCTTAATCCTGCATCATCCTTGAACATGCTTGGGGTTTCATTTACTCGGGACTTATCTTGGAAAGATGATATTACATCTCTTGTAAAATCTGCTTCCAAGAGATTAGGTGTGCTAAGCCGACTCCGTTCCTTCTTTACCCCTGCACAATTGTTGACTCTATACAGGGGTTTTATCCGCCCCTGTGTGGAGTACAACTCTCATGTGTGGGGAGCTCCCCACAAACAGCTCTTCTCAATAGGGTGGAGTTAAAGGCTTTTCGTCTCATTAACTCTCCTCCTCTTACTGACTCCCTTCAACCTCTGTCTCTTCGTCGCACTGTTGCATCTTTATCTCTTTTATGTCGCTACTTCAATGGTCATTGCTCCTCTGAACTGTCTGCATGCATTCCTCCTCCTCTACGACGGGTGCGTTGCACCCGTCTAGCAACAAACTCTCATCCCTTTTCTGTCCAACTCTCTAATGCAAGAGTTAACCGTTACTCCCAGTCTTTCATTTATGCAACAGGTCAACTCTGGAACTGTTTCCCTCTGTCTGTATTTCCTGCTTCCTATGATCTCCAATCTTTCAAACGCAGTGTGTCCAGACATCTCGAAAAGATCGGATCTTGAATTTGGCTCTCTCTTGTATTTTGTTTGAAGGGTGGAGTCATCAGCGTATGAGTGGATAGGGTTAGATGTACAGCTTAGAAGATCATTGATGAATAAAAGGAAGAGAGTTGGTGATAGCCCTGAGGAACACCACTGTTGATAGATCTAGGAGAAGAACGATGGCCGTCTACAACAGCGGCTATAGAACGACCAGAAAGGAAGCTAGCGATGAAGGCACAGATAGAAGGATAGAAACCGTAGGAGGGCAGTTTGGAAATTAAAGATTTATTCCAGACTCGATTGAAAGCCTTTGAGATGTCAAGTGCAATGGCAAAGCTTTCGCCAAAGTCCCGAAAGGAGGATGACCAGGAGTCTGAAAGGTAGGTGAGAAGATCGCCAGTGGAGCGTCCCTGACGGAACCCATACTGACGATCGGAAAGAAGGTTGTGATAGGAAAGATGCCTTAAAATTTTTCTATTAAGAATTGACTCGAAAACTTCTGAAATACAGGACGTTAAAGCAATTGGACGATAGTTGGAGGGTTGGGAGTGGTCACCCTTCTGGGACTGGCTGAATGAGAGCAAACTTCCAGCAAGAAGGAAAGGTACAAGTTGACAGACAAAGACGAAAGGGTATGCCTAGGCAGGGTGTAAGCACAGAAGCACAGTTCTTGAGAACAACAGGAGGGACCCCATCAGGCCCATATGCCTTGTTAGTACTGAGGCCAGTGATGGCAGAAAATACATCAACTGAAGAAATTTTAATGTCAGCCATGAGGAAGTCAGAGGGGGGAAGTGATGGAGGAACAGCACCGGAATCGTCTAGGGTAGAATTGGAGGAGAAAGTCTGTGCGAAGAGATCTGCTTTATCAGTAGAAGAAATAGCTACAGAACCATCAGAGTAGAAAAGAGGAGGGAAGGATGATGAGGTAAAGTTGTTAGAAAGATTTTTGGCAAGATGCCAGAAGAAGCGGGAAGAATTCGAGTTGGAGAGTTGAGAGCATTTAGTATGGATGAAATTATTTTTAGTAGAGCGAAGAACAGACTTAGCACGATTCCGGGCAGAAACGTAAAGATGATGTGATTCAGGGGTGGGTTGGCTCCGGTACCTTTTGTAGGCCCTCTCCTTGTTGCGGACAGCATTAGAACAAATGTGATTAAACCAAGGCTTTCTTGCGTTAGTCAAAGGATATGAGAAAGGAATGTATGCTTCCATGCCCGAGAGAATAACCTCCGTAATGCGCAAGGCACACTCAGATGGCTCACGGCCATGGAAGCAATAATCATTCCAAGGAAAATCAAAGAAGTACTGCCTGAGGGCCTCCCAGTCTGTGGCTCCAAAATGCCACAGACGACGTTTCCCTGGAGGGTCCACAGGCCGTACCGGAGTGATAGGACAGTTTAAGGTAATAAGGTTGTGATTGGAGGAGCCCAACGGAGAGAAAAGATTAACAGAGTAAGCAGAAGGATTAGTTGTGAGGAAGAGGTCAAGTATGTTGGAGCTCTCTCCAAGGCGGTCAGGGATATGGGTAGGGTGCTGTACAAGCTGCTCTAGGTCATTAAGGATAGAAAAGATGTAGGCTTGTTCACCAGGTGGATCCGTGAAAGGAGAGGAGAGCCAAAGGTGGTGGTGAACATTGAAATCTCCAAGAATGGAGATTTCAGAGAAAGGAGAAATGGATAGAACGTGTTCCATCGTAGAAGTAAGATAGTCGAAGAATTTTTGATAGTCAGTAGAATTAGGGGATAAGTAAACAGCACAGATATATTTAGTCAAAGAATGACAGGAAAGCCGAAGCCAGAGTATGGAGAATTCAGAAGAATCAAGTTCAGGAACATGAGAGCAAGATAAGTCCTTGCGTATATATACACAACAGCCACCTTTGGCTTTGAAATGAGTATAGAGAAAGTAGGAGGATACAGAAAAGGGTTTGCTGTCAGTTGCCTCAGACAGCTGAGTCTCCGTTAGAAAAAGAAGGTGAGGTTTAGAGGAGGAGAGGTGGTGCTCAACAGAGCGAAAGTTAGAGGAAAGGCCTCGAATGTTGCAGAAATGAAGAAGAAGAGAGTCAGACAGTGGTTCCAGGCACCTTGAGTCGTCACCGGGAGAGGGGCAGATGGTGGGGGCATTTATGGTCCCCCTCCCTGAGGACTCCGAGGCTTGATAAAATGACGCCATTTTTGGTCAATTTTGAATAGGAAGTGTAGTGTGTACTGTGCATGTAGTTTGGTGAAGATAGTTAGAGAAATTTGTACTGGAGAGCATGCTGGCCTACTCTCTGTGTAACTGAGACACTGAAAAAGTTCAGCAAAGGGGGATGGTCAGGAACTAGTCCTGAGGGCTGATGAAACGGGAGCTCCAGCACTCCCTGTCATCAGCTTTCCATCCACCTCGGGAGTACTGCCCTGCTCGACTGGTGCTACAGTCTACTCCTCACACATATATATATATATATATATATATATATATATATATATATATATATATATGTAGGTGGGGCACTCACCATCCACTCACTCGATGTAGAGCTGCTGTCGGGTGTCTGCCCTTTCCTCTCCTCCATCCTTCTTTCCTTCCATCCTCTTGTGTCTTCCTTTCCTTCTTTCTTTCCTTGTCCTTCTGCCTACGGGTAACTTTACACTCCCTCTTCTTTCCTTCTTTCATTCTCTCCTCTTCTGCCTGTGGGTGATTTTACAATTAATGACAAGCCAAATGGTTTCCTGTACACCAGGAAACCATTTACCACGCTGGGTGGTAATCATATAACCAAATTTTGGCGCCTGGTGGTTTAGTGGGTAATTATTGCGCTCCAATCGGATTGAGCCGGTGAAGATTTATATCCAAGGGGTGGTTGGGGTTTATTGCCCACGTAATGCCACTCAGAGATGAGTGAGGCTGGTCATATATATATATATATATATATATATATATATATATATATATATATATATATATATATATATATATATATATATATATATATATATATATATATATATATATATATATATATATATATATATATATATTTTGTTACATAGCCTATGATTTCATCATCCTTTGTGTAATTCTAACGTACAGTATGCTGCATGTTTGATCACGAGCGTGTTCTACCTCACTCCCCCCCTCCTCCCTTATAGTAGAGTAAGTCATTCTTTCTGTTGTTCAGAGCAGGAGTGTCAACTCTTTGTCGCCTCTGGCTTCATTTGCGCGTCTTTCTTACAAGTTGTATAAAGCTCTGCTGGCCCCTATATAATGAGCTCAATCTCTGCATTAATTGCCACTTAGATCTACTCCTCATTTTGCTCACATCTCTGTCCTCCCCTGTACAGTTGTTATTATTGTGAGTGCTCAGGAAGTCTCCAACCATCTAGCAGCTGTGTAATTTGAGTATAAGTGTTATTACATTTTGTTCTTGTACTGTATAGCATAAGGTGTTGATTCGTAGGTCTAATAAAGTTTTTGTAATTCATATTGTCAGCCAGTGATAATATTATTTTGTATCTGTAATAATATATCTTGCATTCACTGAGCATTATCCAGTGTCTTCTCATTTTATTAGGGCTGACTTAGATAAATTTACTCATGCTAATTTCGTGTTAATAGAGGCTATTGCAGTTAACCATATATTTAACCTGTTTTTTGCCATTACATTATCCTTATGAGTCCTGAATGTTTAGTTGTTAGTTTGAGCATTAAACTTTAACTTGTAATTTTACCTAACTCTTTTGTTTTGAACCTGGAACTTTACAGGACAGTAGTGATTTTTAGTATTCTCACTTAAAGTGTATATTATCTTTCTCTGTTCCGTAACATAAATTTGGCGACCTCTTATCAGGATATTCAGGATATTATCATAAGGATATTGCTTGATATTTTGTGACTGTTACTTATTCATGATGTCTACTATTACTACACTTGATGAAGCCAAAGATTTTTTGTCAAATGTGCAAACAGTGTGTGATGTAGAAAACAGAACAAGGAATGAACTTAAGCTTGTTGCTCAACAATTGGGAATTGCTGTTCGCTCTCATCATTCTAAAGATCAAATTGTTGACATGATTAATGAAAGCTTGTTTAATGTAACTCCTCCAAATGAGCAAACGCAGATTGAATTAGCTAAGTTACAGCTAGCCCTGCAGGAGGCTCGTACTAAGGAGGTTGAATTTCAGGCAAATGCTTGTATTCAGGAGGCACAGGCTCAGGCACAAATTGAACTAGCTAGGATTCAGGCAGACCATGAGAATCGCATGAAACAAGGTGGAACTGGATCATCTAGCTCTGATGATTATGATGTGGCTAAAAATGTTAAACTTGTCCCTCCTTTTAATGAATCTGATTTAACAAAGTATTTTCAGTTGTTTGAGAGGGTAGCTACAGGTTTTAATTGGCCCAAAAATATTGGCCAGTACTCCTTCAAACTATTCTCACCGGTAAAGCTCAAGTAACTTATGCATCTTTGCCTCAGGATCAATCTGATAATTATGATGTAGTTAAGAGCTTGATTCTTAAGGCCTATGAGCTTGTTCCTGAAGCCTATAGAGTATAATTTAGGACAACTTACAAGCAAGATAAGCAATCCCATGTTGAGTATGCAAAAATCAAAGAAGATCTGTTAGAGCAGTGGTTAAATTCTAAGAATGTGGGTTCTGATTTTGGTAAATTTAAGCAGATGATTTTGCTGGAGGACTTCAAAAGGTGTATTAATAAAGATGTAAGCTTATATCTTGATGAGAAAAGAATAGATAATTTGTCTGATGCTGCAGTTTTAGCTGATGAATATGTTCTCACTCACAAGAGATATTCTAGAGAAAAAAGGAAAGCTGAGAGTAAGTACGTTGCCTCTACTCAGAGTACAGGTAACAGGAAAGAGAATAAAGATGATGTTTCTCAGGAAGTAAATACCAGCTTCACCTCTAGATTTCAGAAAAGTAAATGTACTTATTGTAGTAAGCTTGGTCATACTACGGAGAAATGTTTCAGGAGACAGCATGATGTGAACAAAAAGGAGTCTTTAAATATTCAGTCAATTGGTCTAGTGTCCACCCTTGAGAGTTCCCAGAATTCTTTAACTGAGTTAACTGAACCTGCTTTGAGGGGTAAATTAAATCCTCATGATGAAGCTCCTCTTTTGAGCAGTAACGTGGGTGACACTCTCAAGAGTTCATGTGCTAATTTCCTGTCTGATGGTTTTGTCAGTCCTCTGGACAGTAATGACAGGAAATCAGTTAAAATATATCGTGATACAGGTGCTTGCCAATCCCTTATGCTGACCAGTGTTCTAGGCTCTAATGTTAATTCCTCTGATGAAACTGTAATCTTACAAGGTGTAGGGAATAATTACTTCTCTGTCCCTCTGTGCAGAGTGAATTTAGAGTCTGGTTTTGTTAATGGTTCCGTTATGGTTGGGTTGGTTGAGACACTCCCAATGTCAGGTGTAACTTTCTTACTTGGAAATGATATTGGCGGAAGTCAAGTGTGTCCAGCTCCTCAGTTGTCTAGTGAGCCAGTGGCTGCGGCCCAGGATTGTGATGTCCCTGATGTGTTCTCTGCATGTGCTGTCACTAGGGCTAAGTCTAAAGTTACTGGTGACTTAGAGGATAATGAAAATGATGATGTTATCCTAGCTGACACTTTTCTTGCTAATTTGGACCACTCACCAGATGAGGCAGTACCCCGTAGTGTTGATAATTTGTCTCGTCAAGAGTTGGTTGAGTTGCAGGTTGCTGACCCTGAGTTGAAAGGTCTAGCTAACTCTGCTTGCAGTGAGGAAGAGTCAGCCGGTGCTTCTACTTGTTATTATATAAAGTCAGGAGTACTTATGAGAAAGTGGAGACCCCCAACAGCATCAGCCGACTGTGAATGGGAGGTTGTACATCAAGTTGTCATCCCTCGTGTTTGTAGGCAGGATATCATTAGAGTGGCTCATGATTCCAGTTTGGCAGGACACCTTAGAGTGAGGAAGACTGTGGCACGCATTTTGAAACACTTCTACTGGCCAGGTATCTTCAGGGATGTTTCCTGGTATTGTAAGTCTTGTCACACCTGTCAAGTTGTGGGGAAGTGTTATCAGACCGAAAAGGTTGCACCTCTAGTTCCCATTCCTCCTTTTGAGGCGCCATTCACCCGTGTGTTGGTGGATATTGTGGGCCCTCTTCCTAAGACTTCTTCAGGATTTTCTTATGTATTGACCCTGATTGATATGGCTACTCGTTATCCTGAAGCCATTCCACTTAGAAATATCTCAGCAAAGAACGTGGTTAAGGAAATGCTAGGGTTCTTCACAAAGTTTGGTCTGCCCAAGGAGGTACAGTCAGACCGGGGAAGTAATTTCATGTCAAATGTTTTCAAGCAGTCTCTGAAAGAGTTGGGCATCACCCAGATCACGTCTTCAGCTTACCATCCCCAGACCCAAGGAGCGTTGGAGAGATATCATCAAACACTCAAATCGATGCTCAAGAAATACTGTTTGGAACATCAGAAAGACTGGGATAAAGGTCTTCCATTCGTTGTATTTGCCGCAAGAGAATCTCCAAATGAATCACTGGGCTTCTCACCTTTTGAACTACTGTTTGGCCATGAAGTAAGAGGACCCCTTAAACTACTCAAGGAATGCTGGCTGTTGGAGGAAGATGACGTCAACCTGCTGGAGTATGTGATGAAGTTCAACGAACGGCTGTCCACTGCTTTACAGCTGGCGAGAGAGAATTTAGGAGCTGCTCAGGAGAAGATGAAGACTTGGTATGATAAGAAGTCCAGGTTACGCCACTTTCAGCCAGGAGATCAGGTTTTGATTCTGTTACCGGAGCATGGGCAACCTCTTCAAGCCAAGTTTAGTGGTCCTTATTTCGTGGAGAAGAAACTCAGTGATGTCAACTATTTCATCGCCACACCAGATTGTAGAAAGAACAAGCAACTTTGTCACATCAACATGCTAAAGTTATATCACAGGCGGGACGAAAATAACCCAGTCTGCACTGTAGCTGTTCCACCCGAGTCTGGAAGTGAAGTTCTCCCATGCAGCATGAGCCTGAGTGATAGTTTGGGGAAGAATCATGATATCATGAATGATCTCCAGACTAAGCTTTCTCATCTAACTCCCGAGGAAAGGCAGGAGTTTTCGGCATTACTGCAGGAGTACCCGCAAGTGTTCCGTGCCACTCCAGGAAGAACCACTGTGTTGATGCATGATGTCGATGTTGGAGAGGCAAAGCCAATTAAACTGCCTCCTTACCGTGTGAACCCAGTGAAAGTTCCTCTCATCCAGAAGGAGCTTGGCTACCTGTTGAACCACAAGATGATTGAGCCCTGTCAGAGCGAGTGGAGTTCTCCTATCACTCTAGTCCCTAAGCCAGGTGGGTCACAGCGGCTTTGCATCGACTACAGACGTGTTAATCAGATAACCAGAACAGACACTTACCCTCTCCCTTGCATAGACAAGATCGGAAAGGCTAGGTACATAAGTAAGTTTGATTTGTTAAAGGGATACTGGCAAGTACCTATGACTGAATGTGCTAGGGAGATCTCATGTTTTGTAACACTAGGAAAGACTTTTGCATGTTCTGTAATGCCATATGGTATGAAGAATGCACCAGCCACATTTCAGAAGCTCATGAATGTCGTAACAGAGGGTTTGGCAGGGTGTGTTGTTTATATTTGATGATGTATTAATCTTCAGTGACAACTGGAAAGATCACCTATGCCATGTCAGTAAATTTTTTGAGCGTTTGGTTCAGGCTAATCTTGTAGCTAATTTATCAAAGTGTGAGTTTGGTCAAGCTAAAGTTCAGTACCTTGGGTACGTAATTGGTGATGGACATGTTGCACCACCAGGAGCTAAGGTTCAGGTTATAAGTGATCTTCCCAGACCTAAAAGTAGGAAAGAGCTACAAAGATTTTTGGGAATGGTAGGTTATTACAGGAGATTTGTTCTTAACTTTTCAGTTCTTGTATCACCACTTACAGACCTACTGAAAAAGGGAGTTAAATTTGTCTGGACCGATAACTGTGAATCCTCTTTCAGCAAACTTAAAGCTATCCTATTAAGTCAGCCAGTGCTCGCTACTCCAAATTTTGCTAAGCCTTTTAAGATGGCTGTTGACGCAAGTGATACAGGAGCTGGGGCTGTTTTGCTGCAAGAGTATGATCAGGGTATTGAACATCCTGTATCTTATTACAGTAAGAAGTTCACTCCACCTCAAAAGAACTACTCAACTATTGAGGAAGAGCTTTTGGCCTTGATTTTGGGTTTACAGCATTTTTCATTTTATTTTTGTTATGGTTTTGACTCCATAGTCATTTATACCGATCATAACCCACTGAAATTCCTTAGTAAGTTTAAAGATAAAATATCAGAGATTGACAAGATGGAGTCTACTTCTTCAGGAATATTCATTAGACATACAACATGTCAAGGGGAAAGAAAATGTTATTGCAGATTGCTTATGTAGACATTAGACAGATTGTTTTAGAGTAATAAGAAATTTCCTTTGTAAATTTCTTTTTCTTTGTGGGGAGGTGTTACATAGCCTATGATTTCATCATCCTTTGTGTAATTCTAACGTACAGTATGCTGCATGTTTGATCACGAGCGTGTTCTACCTCACTCCCCCCCTCCTCCCTTATAGTAGAGTAAGTCATTCTTTCTGTTGTTCAGAGCAGGAGTGTCAACTCTTTGTCCCCTCTGACTTCATTTGCGCGTCCTTCTTACAAGTTGTATCAAGCTCTGCCGGCCCCTATATAATGAGCTCAGTTTCTGCATTAATTGCCACTTAGATCTACTCCTCATTTTGCTCACATCTCTGTCCTCCCCTGTACAGTTGTTATTATTGTGAGTGCTCAGGAAGTCTCCAACCATCCAGCAGCTGTGTAATTTGAGTATAAGTGTTATTACATTTTGTTCTTGTACTGTATAGCATAAGGTGTTGATTCGTAGGCCTAGTAAAGTTTTTGTAATTCATATTGTCAGCCAGTGGTAATAATATTTTGTATCTGTAAAAATATATCGTGCATTTACTGAGCATTATCCCGTGTTTTCTCATTTTATTAGGGCTAACTTAGATAAATTTACTCATGCTAATTTCGTGTTAATAGAGGCTATTGCAGTTAACCATATATTTAACCTGTTTTTTGCCATTACATTATCCTTATGAGTCCTGAATGTTTAGTTGTTAGTTTGAGCATTAAACTTTAACTTGTAATTTTACCTAACTCTTTTGTTTTGAACCTGGAACTTTACGGGACAGTAGTGATTTTTAGTATTCTCACTTAAAGTGTACATTATCTTTCTCTGTTCCGTAACAATATATATATATATATATATATATATATATATATATATATATATATATATATATATATATATATATATATATATATATGAAATTGCATTAATGAATTGCCTCGCGGGCCTGATCAAATGGTCTTGCGGGCCTTATACGGCCCGGAGGCCGGACGTTCCCCACCCCTGCATTAGACTGTGGATAGGCTGAGGAAAAAAAGGCACTTAATTATAAGAATAAGTATGTTGATGATAACGGTACAGGGGAGAAGATGAAGGATGATGATTATGATGATGATAATAATGACGATGATGATGAGGAGAAGATGATGGTGCTGCTGATGTAGACGAAGAGAAGTAGGAATAGAAAAATTGTATGAGACAGGAGAACGAGGCGAAAGAAAACAGGTAGCCGGAGTGGACGATTAAAAACATCGAGGAGAAAGAAAGGAAGAAACCTGGGAGAGAAAGATAACGGAGAGAGAGGAGGAGGGGATGGTGGACGTAGAGTCTTTTAGAGAGAGAGAGAGAGACAGCAATCACCCGGTGTCTTTGAGGTCTAGCATGAGATTGGGAGGGATATCTGACGGAAGGGTGTAAAGGAAGAGGAAGAAAGCACAGTAATGGAAAGAGCAAGAGGTGAAGTGTAGGACTTGAGCAAGACCTCCTGCTGACGAGGGTTTGGGATGTCTGGAGGGTATAATTTATTCAGTTTATTCAGTTAATTGGGGTGTTTATTGGCGAGTTCGCTGGCGCAGGGGATTATTAAAATTTGATTAAAATCCCTTCAATACCATTTGGCCCTTCAAAGCTAAAGAAAATCGTCTGTTGGTAGCAATAGTATCATAAATAAAGCGTCCTGAGATTGAAGATAATATATGGGGGGGGGGGAGGATAAAGTAATAGTTGTACCAGACAAAATAATGTATTCAGTTCCGGATATATTTTTCTAACTGGTGAAATTATGCTGTTTTCATTACCTCTCTCATCACCAAAACGCTGTTTCAAGCTGAAAAAAAAAAAAGTACGAAAGACTAGACAGATACAAGGCCGTCAGGTCTTTGCATGGGACTTCCCTATAGTCTAGGGTAGTGAAGCACCTCCAGTCTGAATAACGATAGGGAATGGGTGACGGACAGAGCAGTTCCACGAGGTGCACTTATACATAAACAACTATCTGGCACAACATGATTTTTTATAATTCTGCAGTTACTTATCTCTTTGAAGCGAGAGGTGCCACAATGAGAACTTTAATCTCTTAAACTTATGGGCGTCTTTTTGACCATGTTAGCGTTATATACAAAAGACTTTATTAGTTTTGGACGGCACCCGATGACTAAAGGGGTTTATAAAGGCCATGGTTAACCCTTCCAGTGTGAAAAATCTGTCTTATACAGAATAAAATAATCTGGAGATAACAATTGTGAAACATAAAATACGTTGTCTGTCTAAAGACGATCATAGGAGTGGTCTTTCCTAAGTTAATACATTAGACAGGAAGTAGCAACAATGAACTAACAATAATACTTCATCGTACTGAAAACGTTAATCCATTCAGAATCATGACTCACATACATGTTTTCTTGCTAGTTTTTGGCGATTTTAATCGGTTTACGAACTACTTTGGGAATGGAGGCATTAGATTCTTCATTAGCCCCCTCATAACTACAGTAGATGGCTTTCCCGAACTGAATGAATAAGTCTGACAGTAGGAAGAATAAATTAATATGTCATCTGACTGAAAAGGTTAAGTGTAACAAAATCGATTGATGGTAGCAAGAATTAAATCAAAATAACGTTAATGCACAGGAGTTGATATGCGTCGGACATAAAAATGAAATTTGTAATAAACGTTGACATGATCTGGTACGAGAATACCACACACACACACACACACACACACACACACACACACACACACACACACACACACACACAAGAGTCATCACTGGTAAAGATGAAGAAGATATAAGTAACAGAATCACTAGAGACAAAAAGGAGATGGTAAATATAATGACCATATTACAAATAGTATCAGAGGAAATCTGCGAGAAAGTTACAGAGGAATTTAAAAGGCTAGGGAAATACGAGAGAAATAAGTCAAGGTCCCTGAAAGTTATATTCCAAAGTGTGAACACTGTAGAAGTTATAAAAATGCTAATAAATGGAAGGAATCTGAGAAATATACAAATGTCTGGATAAAAAGGTGCCTAACTCAAGAGAGATGGGGATTACTAAAGGACAAGAGGGAAGAAACAAAAAGAAAGAATAATGAAAGATCAGATGAAGAGAGAAGTAAATATTTCTTACACAGTAGTAGGGTTACATGGGACTAAATGAGAGTAGGGTAGCAGACTCAACCAACGCCAGTTATGTGAATAATATAACTAAGTCGATGTACTCAAATGTAAATGGAATGGTATCCAAATTATTAGAGATAAAAGAGTATTCCAAAGAAAATGAGCTTCATATTATATGTCTAATAGAAACAAAATTAATCCAAGGATATCCAACGACTCCTAAAATTTTGATGAATACAATATTTGGTGTAGAGACAGGAACTTGCAAAAAGGAGGAGTTACATTAATAAAGAAAAATCTCCAAATCAAAGAGATAGAACTAGATGCACACCCACATGTAGAATTAATTGCAGTAGAGATTAGTACATCTGAGGGAAGAATTAGTGTGGCAAATTTAAATATGCCACCTACGACAAACACATGGGATAGAGGTGAATATGAAGACCTGGTAGAAAGGACAATTCAGAGTTTAGGAGCCCTGCTATGTAGAATGGAAGAAAAATATGAAAGAATTAAACTAGCGGGAGCTTTCAACACAAATATTAATCGGAATACTCCGGATGTAAGAAGCTATGAAAGTTGCTGGCATCAAAAGTTCCTGGATCAGGAGGTTTACCTAACACAACGCATAAAGGAAAACGCCAGAAAAGAGGACCAGAACACCCCTCACTATTAGATCTCATATTTAGTAGGCAAGAAAATGAAACTGACAGTATCACCACCCATTCGGCAAAAGCGACCAAGCAGTATTGAATTACTGTTTCAGGATAGCATATGATGTAGTTAGAGACAATGAAAATTACAAAAAAAGGCTAATCTACAAAAAGGGCAACTATTATGACCTAAAGAAGTACTCCATGGAAATAGATTGGGAAAAGGAGCTAAGAGGACAAGAAATAAATGTTATATATTAAAGATTCTGTTAATTTTACGAAACAGGGGTGCAGAATTATGTTCTCCGCCTTTCAGGTGTATTTAGACATCAAAACACACATGGAAATAGCCAGTGCAATGCTAGACACTAAGAAAACAACAAATAAACAACAAAAATCCACAAATATATGTACAGTGCCCCTCGTAATTGTGGCAATGCTATTTGGTTTTTCAGCTATGCAGACATCAAAACACACATAGGATTATCCAGTATAATGCAAGACACACACACACACACACACACACACACACACACACACACACACACACACACACAAAACTGCATAAACAAAAAAAATTCACAAGTACCTTACCTATATGTACAGTACCTTTGCTAAATGTGGCAGTGTTCTTCGGTCTTTCAGCTATGTATACACCAAAACACATATAGGAATATCCAGTACAATGCTAGACACTAAGAAAACAATGCATAAACAACAAAAATCCACAAAAAAATTAATGAAGTCGACGGTTGCAAAAAGATATTAACCCTCTTGGGAACCCTAAGTTTTCAAGTTTCAGGGACAGCGGCTAAGTGAAGACTGGAGAACTGAGATGTGTTGATTCCGAGGGCATAAAGAAAAACGTTTCCATGGCTAAATTGGCCCACGGAAATTGGTTATAATTGTATAAATTGTATACCATCATTTTTGCTGGTGTTTATACTATAATATAAGCTAATAAAAACTCACAAAACTGGTGAATAAAAGTCCAGAAATTAAGTGAGAATAAACTTGTTCAAGAGTAAAAATACCTTCAAACAACTTCCCAACATCCTAGCGCAAAATTTTGCCTAGACTGTGGAACAGCAAAGCATATGTCTAAATACATAATTTCACGAGCTTTCTCCTGGTGTTTTCGTAATTTCGATATAACCAATAGTATTCAATTAAATCCCCCAAAACTTAAAAACACTGATGGCAGTGTAGGGGATGGTGGGAGGCAAGGCAGACGGCGCAGGGGAAACGGAAGATGGGGGGCGGGAGGGGACAGGGAGCTAGATACGTCTAGCAACGCTGAGGATTGAGGAGGGACAGGGGAGGTGAGAAGCGAGAGCGGCCAGGGAAACTCTGACAGTTTGACAAGGAGCAGACAAGTGTTTTTGCTCTGCTGATGGGTTAGGGTCTGTGTTACTCATGTGCTGGTGGTACGTTTCAAGTGATTGGGCAGCCAGGGAACTTCGACCATTTGGTGTAGAAAATGACAGCCATTTTTCCACAGCTTGTGGGTTACGGTCTATTACCTATGTAAGGCCGGTAACATCCAGGTGAACCGGGCAGCCAGGGGACTTTGACTATTCAGTAGAGATCCAGACAGCCATTTTAGCTCAACATGTGGTTTATGGTCTACTATCCATGCGTGAACAGGGAGGCCAGTGAGCCACCCAACCAATTTTTTGAACCTGTCGACTGCCTAGTCACCAATGTCAGGAATTTTATGTATGGATATGGACAAATAAATCTGAATACAGAAATAATACAGCCAATGCCTAACATCTGTATACGGAGCATGTCCGGTTATAGAACATTCAGATAATCGAGTGATAGTCATTATAAATGACATACACAGCAACATTGGAAGTGGACGCTATCTAAATATGGTTTCTGATGATGCAAAAATGCAGTGGAAAATTACAAACACAGTCTTTCGCATAGAGCTACAAGAAGAATTAAATAAGCTACATGAATGGAGCAGTAGATGACAAATGGAATTCAATGTGGACAAATGTCATGTAATAACGTTTGGTAAAAGTGAAAAAAGATTAGACTGGGATTATAAGTTAGGAAGTTCAACCTTACACACATCAGGAAACGAGAAAGATTTTGGAGTGATTATCAATAACGACTATCATCGGCCGACCACATAAATGAGAAAGTAAGGAACATGTACACATTGCTTGCAAAAATGGGAGTAGCATTCACATATATAAACGGAGACGTGCTGAGAAAAATAATCACGTCATTCATTAGAATAACTCTAGTGTATGCACTTGTAGTCTGGAATCCACATCTCAAAAAAAAAAATAATAATAATAATAATTATAGATAAGATTGAAATAGTACAAAGGGCTGCTGCAAGATGGGCGCCAAGCTTAGGGGAGCTATGAAGAAAGATTAGAAAAATTAAACCTACAAACATTACGAGAGAGAAGGAAAAGAGGAGGCATGATTATGTTATGTAAATGCATCACTGGAAAAGAGAAAATAGACATAAATGAGTATATAACCCATAGAGATGCAACTTCAAGATGACACTGCAAAAACTGTACAAATAGAGGTGACAAAGACGTAAGGAAATTCAGTTCCCCAAATAGAGCAACTAATCAGCGAAATGCACTACTGAATGAAATAGTGTGTGCCGAAATTTAGAGATATGTATGTTAAAAATTATTCAAAACACCGTACAATAAGAGCTTGACTTAATCCTGTCAAGATGCAGTTAGGTAAGAAAATTGGGAAAGGTAAGAACACACACACACACACACACACACACACACACACACACACACACACAGATAGGCAGGAAGATGGAGTCGTGAGAGAGATCAACATACTGAAATGAAGTCGATGGTGAATGCTGATAAGTGCTGTATTTTTTTTAAGTATGATTTATGCAGAAGATGCTGTGCCATTTACTGTAAGTCGAATTCGTGTAAATTGACTCAGAGTTTCACGGATACCTCTGAGGAGTGAGGCTTTGAGTAAACTCAGATAACAGTTCAAAACAATGGCTGCTGGGAAAGAAGAGTACTTACAGTATGAAGTAATGGTTAATCGGGAGACACTGGATGTGGTGGAGGAGTTTTATGTATCTACATGTACTAACAGAAATGTGAAGCATATATTATTGACCCCGTTAACCCTGTGACGTATTTTTCATCTTTGTTCTTCCTTCTTATGCATTATTTTACTTCCTGGTAACTTAGGAGAGCCCCTTGGTAGTGAATGGGTTAATGAAAATTATATTTAATCATTACAGTTCGAGAAACATAATTCCTAACATGAATATAATCGTTCCGAGATAGAAAAAATAAAATACAACGATACGTTTCAAACGAGTTGAGACAGCGTAGAATCGAAGGCAGTAATGTGGTCGATGCCATGAAGATTTTAACCCCTTTAGCACGAGGACTTCACTTTAATTTTAGTCCTGCTATCTTTAGACCATTTTATCCAGTGTGGGAAGAGGAGTCTCAGGAAAAAGGCTAATTCACGAGAAGAAAAATGTCTACTTGACAGTCAACCCATCTTTAGATGGAAAAAAGCGCAGGATGACGATGGTCGTCACGATACTGATGATGATCATGATAATGATGGTATTGCTGCTGCTGATGATGATGATGGTGATAATGTTGATGACAGTGCTGCTCCTGATGATGATGGTGATCATGATCATGATCATGCTCGTGTTGATGATGATGTTGATAAAAGTCAATCGAAGGGCGAAAGGCTGATTAAACCTGTCTTGGTAATGGAGGGAGCTCATTTAAATCTGAAAATGGGAGCGCTTCGGCAGTGATGAGATATTATTCCGTGCAAATTAAACCCGGCTGCCGCGACTGGTGTGAGTGATGATTTTTAGATACTATTTTTACTTTACCTGGGCCACAAATTGCCATTTCTCCGTCTTGATAATATTTTCATTTTAGTCTGGCCTATAATTACCATCTCTCCATCTTGATATTCTTTTCACGTTAATCTGGCCTATTGCCATTTTTCCATCTTGACTGCCGATTTGCAACAGTAGATTAATTCTGGAATACGATGCTAGTCACGAAGCAGTGTTATGATGGGATTTAAGGCTATAGCATCGTCTTTTTCTGTCACTGAACTATGTGAAATAATCTGTAGAGGGATGGCAGTCCGGGCTAAGTTAAGGTGAAAGAATTATAGATGTTTACTGACAGTAGGTGGTAGGTAGGGGCGTCCACTATCCACTCACTTGATGTAATAGTACTTTCAGGTGACTCTACACCGAATGAGAAGCTAAATTATGTAATTTCCTCCAAGAAGTCATATACTTTGCATGCTAATAGCAACATCGACAATAGACGCCAGGAGGATTAGTGGTTAAGATGCTCCAGCCGAATGTGGCTAACGAGGGTTACTTAGGTCACTTAGGGCAAAAAAGACTTGTCCATTCTTTAACCCCTTCAGTACGATGACGTACTTTGTATATAACTCTTCCGATTACGAATTTTTTTTAGTGAAGTATGAATAAAATTCAGTAAATTAACGAATCAAATATATGCTCCATTAACTCCTTCATTATTCTCTAGAGGTCTTTCGTCCATCCATCATCATTCAATAACACGTTGCCCCATGAGGAGCGAAGGTGACCGGGGCTTGGCAAGTTGGTCCTGATATCTAAGATGAGAGTGAAGAGGTTTTTCCTAAGGCCAAAAAGAAAAAAAATAGTCTGAAGGTAACAAGAAAAAAGCGAAAATACACATCATTCACCACTACAAAAAAATTCCTGAAGATGAATTAAATAGTCTGGAGGTTGTAATTATATTCCAGCAGAATACATCACCCAGTTAAATGAGGATCATAATCTGCAAATAGAGAACCCGTAAGTACAATATAATCGCCAGGAGATGGCGATATATATATATATATATATATATATATATATATATATATATATATATATATATATATATACATATATATATATATATATATATATATATATATATATATATATATATATATATATATATATATATATATATATATATATATGTACAATGGAGTCTCTTTTATCCGAAATTCTTTTAACCGTAATATGTCATTAACCGTAAGTTTTACTAAAACGTTCTCATTTCGATTAACCGCAAAAATCTGAAATCTATCCGAAAATACAAACACAGCAGGCTTGTTTCGCGCCACTAGCTTTAGTTTACGGTTGCATATATATATCCCCTTCTATTGAGTTGCCCACTCCCTCATCCACCACCTCGGAAGATTTGGATGATGTGGGAGATGATGTGGATGATGTGGAAATGACTGAATAAGGAAACAAAATATGAAAAAAAAAAAAAAAAAAAGGTTTAAGACTATTTGTTCGAATTGCTTACAGTGAATTACGAAATTGTTTTGGTGAAAGTTTATTTGAGTTTATTTTAGTGAAGATTTATTTAAGTTGACAGTTTCTATTACAGTTACAAAAGTGCAGTTACATACGTAGTTACTACAATGTATTAAGTGTTTTGGTGATGGCTGAGTGGCTTTTGGGGTGCTGGTGGTGGTGGTGGGCTAGACGTCGCCAGAAATGGGTGATGGCTTAGCACAATACTGTTCCCTAGCATTCTACACATTATTACAGTATCTTTTATCCGAAAAATTCGATTAAACCTAATTTTGAAAGTCCCATGATTTTCGGATAAAAGAGACTCCACTGTATATATATATATATATATATATATATATATATATATATATATATATATATATATATATAAATGTAAGGTTATGAGTATATATTACCATGCACTCTTAATCTTTTATCAATAATCACGAGGAGTAAGGTAAACCTCACAAGAAAACTAACTTTACTTACACCCAAATATACACACAAACACAAACCAGGATTCGTATATCAAAAGGGGGATTCATATAGTCTTACAAAAGCAAATATTAAATGAATTATTGCCCCTACCCTTTTTTTAAATAACAGAAGAAGAAGGAAAAACAAATGAATAAAAAAGTAATTCATTCACCCAATTACTTGTGTCCTCCATTCATAAAATATCTGTAACAGTTGGACTTGAACAGCTGTCGGTTGAAGTTTAGGGGGAAACAAATCTGGGGAAGCGATTTCCAAAGAGATGTAGTTCAGGGAATAAAAGATTTCTGATAGGTGGATGTTCTGCAACATGGCAGTGTGACTTCCCAGTCTTCAGCTCTACCTAACCAAATTACAATAAATGGAAGCTATGTACTCACAGCTTGAGAAACTGGGAGAACTAGTTGGTGATATTATTATCCACACCAGCATTATTTGGAGCTGTAAGCCAAAAAGGGGAAATCGTGCCCAGTCTGTGTTTTGTAATCACAGTGAACATGTGCATCTCCTCAAATGTTTCTAGTGATACTCTGTGTCTAGTTGGAAATGCGTCCCGAATATGTCTAGTGAGCTGTGTCACATTGTTTCTCTCCTTCCTCCTCACGCTTAAGTAGCATAGTACTCCACCTTCTTAGATTTAACAAGCCAATGGTCTGTTTTAATGTATTCGCCAGCCTATTACATAGAAAGGAATATCAGCTACCATTTACAAGCTAACATATCCCAACTCTTAGCCAATTAGGAGATATTAAGAAGGCAGAGCTGGGCAGTCATTGGAGAACAGTCTCAACAGCTGCTCATACAGTAGTATATGGGAAATTACAAAGTGTTATTTAACCCAGAATCATAGAATACACAAATATGATTTAGTGATCTTTCTCGCCGCTGGGCAAATATTTTAAAAAGAGTGATGTCATAATTTCTCCAACCAGTTGCGCAGCCGGGGGGGGGGGGATGGGGGCCCGGGACCCAACCTGAAATTTCTACGTGTGTTCGAGAATAGACTGCGAATCTGAAATGTCGAATACTTGTTTAATCCAGGGTGTAATACTCAGTATGTCACATATTTGGAGTACTGAAAAAATATGCATTCCGAGTAAAATGTCTTGTATACACATAAACCTTTTAAGACTTACTTTAGGTGCGAGACAGATATTTGAATTTACGCAGGGTAAGACGTTGGCATGCAGACGGGTGAGGAGAGGAGGCAGGAAAGGAAGCAATAAACGTGTGCCGCTCTGCAAAATTTTCAATATTATTATGTACCTCATGACACATTATCTTCGAAACGGGAAACACTGCTGCCAATAGGTTTATGAAATTAACTAGTTAGGAGTACCTGTTGACATGTAGGCCTACATGTGGCAGAATTGGCAAGAAAAATTAATTATCGTGGCAACGTTTACCGGCCATGAGCTGAGTGTCACTTGCTCATTACCCGCCTGCACCATCAGTCATCACTCAACTCTCATCACATTGTGTTGCAACAGTGACCAGTCCATACAACGCTAATTTTGCTACTTGCATGCTGTACTGTGACAAGAAGTGAAAAGACATATTCTGTGGGTTTCCCTGGATCACTTTAACCCACCACGTGCGGCTATTTTTAGCCCACTGCGTCACCCCAGTGCCGGCCAATTTTCGACCTTTTTTTTTTTTTGGCTAAAATGATAGATTTTGATGTGGAAACAACGAATTTTGCCATTAAAATACTCACCGAGGCTCGAAAATGAGTTTTATTGAGTCCTGCATACTCGTGTACAGGTATAGCCGCTCTCGCACGCTCACCACGTACGTGAGAGAAAGACGTTTTCTATGTAAGGTATACTCAGGTATTTACGCTGGGAAGGTATAGCAATGTTCAGTACACTTTTCTGATCACTTATTACTTCAGCATCTATCAGAATTTGCGTGTCTTTCTCACTGTGAATGCATTATCTTACACTTACTTGAAGATAGGTACAACTTATCTTCAATGCGTACAGTCCTGGCACTTACAAGAAGGTATTTACAACTTGACTTCACTATATATTCTTACACTTACAAGAAAATATTTACAACTTACACAGACATGAAAATATTTACAAAATGCCATCACTATGTACAGCACTGGGTGAGGCACAAAGGCAGAGTGAGGCAGAGCGAGGGTGAGAGGGGGAGCAAGTGAGTGTATGGCCTTGACAGCCTGGGTGATGGTAGAGGAACAGTTACCTTACATGCCTGCCAAGTTTTAACCGCGAATCTTGAAAAATGCGGTCACAGTGAAGTTTTTTTTATTTTAGATCGTTTTAAAACAACACTGGAACTGGCTGCGGCATTATGTCAGACTGTTTTAAAATGGCACTGGCACGCGGTGGGTTAATATCAAACGGAAGCAGCCGCGGCAATAAAGTATATTGGACTTCATAAGTTCAAGTTCTAAAGGTCAGTTTATGTTTAGCAAATGCATTACATTGTAGAGGATATTATTACTGCCTGTAATAGTAACAAATGATACTATCATGCCATGAGCTCTACATAAGTGTAGGTGCAGCAGAAACTGGAAGCCAATGATTGCTTAAGATTTTCCTTGTGATATATTTCAGACTTTAGCTACCTGTGCCCTGTGTGGCAGCCATCACTGAAGTAAACTAATCATCAGTGAACTAAGTAAAGTATTTAACAGACGATGGATTTTTATAGACATTGGCGTTGAATGTGGTGAGTTGGGACAGTGCGGGATATGGGGTGAGTTGGAACAGTGGGCGCTGCAATGCTAAATACCAAGACATTTCCATTATATGGTGCCCATTCCATAGCCATGCCCCAACTTTACAAATGTTGTTAATACTAGGTTTCTGTAGAACCACGAATAATGAATGAAAAATGTGCAAATAGGAAAGGGTAGCATTTTGACCTTCGTAGAATTTCACTTTTGAAAATACACATATTTTCCCGATTCTCCTTTCCCACAGTCAGTTTTAGAGCTAAAAGTCTACTTTTTGGTGGGTGAAATCTTCAATTGTTATAATTTTTTGTGATTTATCCAGAAAATGCATTTTGTCAGCAGAGCAGTGCTGAGAGATTAATAGACAATAATTGTCCCGACTTGCCCACCATTTTTATTTTTTTTTTACCCAGGGTGA
This sequence comes from Coenobita brevimanus, assembly GCF_032717465.1. NCBI lineage: Eukaryota > Metazoa > Arthropoda > Malacostraca > Decapoda > Coenobitidae > Coenobita > Coenobita brevimanus. The sequence continues at coordinate 28,466,542 of NC_137005.1, forward strand.
GCTGGGACAATAATTTCATTTGTGATTTTCGCAGGGAAAAACCTACTTTTCATGCATAATAGCACCATATTTTATAGTTTGTTGTATTTATGGTGGATTTTGGTGTCAACATGTAGATATTTCTCATTTTCAGGTTGCATGCATCCCCTAATGAGAAAATACTGTTATGTGGAATATGGCATTTAAGCATACAGTATATTGGTATAGTGGTAAATATAGGGAAAACGAGTAGTAGAATGAAATTTCTGGAAAGAAGAGGGACTTAGAAATGCAACTGGTCATTTTTTTTTTATGTGTGGAAGAAGGAACCTAAGGCTGCGAGCCCTTCCAAGAGGAAAACAAAAGACAAGAGAGAGCCAAATTCAAGATCCGATCATTTCGAGATGCCTGGACACAATGCATTTGAAAGACTGGAGATCATAGGAAGCTGGAATACAGACAGAGGGACACAGTTCCAGAGATGACATGTTGCATAAATGAAGAACTGGGAGTAACGGTTAACTCTTGCATTAGAGAGTTGGACAGAAAAGGGATGAGAGTTTGCTACGCGTCCGTCGTAGAGGTGGAGGAATGCATGTAGACAGTTCAGAGGAGCAGTGACCAGTGAAGTAGCGATAGAAAAGAGATAAAGATGCAACAGTGCGAAGAAGAGACAGAGGTTGAAGGGAGTCAGTAAGAGGAGGAGAGTTAATGAGACGAAAAGCCTTTGACTCCACCCTATTGAGAAGAGCTGTATGTGGGGAGCCTCCCCACACATGAGCGTTCTACTCCATACATATATACATACATACTGATGATGATTTTCGGCAGTATATCATTGGTGGACCTGTCTTATTAGCAGGAACTGTACTTTTTATAATGCAAGAGGTGAACAAAGCCTTTCATGATTATGAAAAGCATATTCCTCAGTAACAATTTTCAGCATAAATACTTACAGGCAACTTAATGGAATTTTAACTACGGAATATGGTTAGTCATTGTGCCCCCCCCCCAATTATGTTTCTGGCTGCGCCCCTATCTCCAACTAGGGTGTAACAAAACCGTTAACCATTCTTAGATTGGTAAACACAGACCTTCGAAAATGATTTATTGTTTTTGGCTGTTTGTCTTATCTCCCTACTATATTTTCACCTCTTTCTGTTCCAGTTCAGCTCCACTCCATCACCACTCCACTGGGCAACTACACCAATGACACCTCCCTTCATGAGGAAACAATTTTACCAAGCGGAAACTTCTGGGTATTGTACAAAGTTAAATCCTGGGCATGTAGTCTGCTGGAATGTTAGCAATCCCTTTTACATGTCGAATTTCTAGGGAGTACTCTTGGAAAAATGGGGCCCAGTGGGTCAGTCTGCTATTTTTCTTCTTAAATTGGGACAAATAATTTAGAGGGTGGTGACCAGTGTACACTACCACATTACCTGACCCTGAACCAACATAAACTGAGAAGTGTTGCAGAGTTAGTATGAGTGCAAGGAGTTCTTTCTCATTAGTAAAATTATTTCTCTGGGCCTTTATGAATTTTTTGAAAAAATAGCACGCAGGCATCTAAAAACCTTAATTATCATGAAACAAAACTTCACCTGCCTCTAGGCCACTGGCATCAACAGCTCATTTAAAGGGTTTATCAAAGTCTGGAGCTTGAAGCATAGGGTGACTTGATGGCATAGCTTTGACTTTATATTAGGTGTCCTCACATTATGACATCCACTGTTACTTGACTCTTTCCTTAATATATCTTTCTTCTTATTTTTTTTTCTTATGTGTCCGACTCTGGGCATAGGCTTCACAGCCTGCTCCCAAGGGGGGAGGGGGGAGCTACAAGATTGGAGAAGTTCAGGACAAAACGTCAATAGTACCCTACCATACCCAAGAATCGCTGCAACTGTCTCATATTTTTGGATTGGGGGAGTTGACAATGGCTTGAACTTTAACATCAGGCGGTCTCTCTTGGCCTAATCCCACCAAATAACCTGGGTGATGTACCTGAGCCTTTACAAAATCACATTTAGTTAAACTGAGCATTAAATTAGCAGAGGACAGTCACTGCAGCAAGGCATCTAGCTGGTTCAAGTGTTCCTCCCAGGAGATACTAAAAACAGCTGCATCATCAATATAAGTGACACATCCCTTAAGAACCTTTGTGAGATCATTCATCAGTATCTGGAAGGTGGTGGGGGTATTCTTCATACCAAAACGCATGACTTTACATTTATAAGTATTGTCACTGACCACAAAACAGGAATTTGGGGGGGCCCTTTCTGTGAGTGGGACTTTTCAATATCCCTTCATCAAATATGTCTTGATTATAAGCACTGCACTACAGTATCTGTAGCATCTACACAGTCATCCACTCTAAGAAGTAGGTAGGTGTCAGTCTTGGTATGGGATATGACTTTACAAATAATCAGTACAAAAACGATATGACCCATTGGGTTTTGGGACCACTATAATCAGGGAGCACCACTTGCTTGACATGGCTCAATAAACCCCTGCTGCAGCATGTAGGTCAGTTCTTCTTGGATGATGGACTGTTTCTGAGGACTAGCGCAGTTGGGTAACTACTTTACAGGGTTGGTGTCTCCAACATCCACGTCGTGCTGTGCTACTTCCGTCCGTCCTGGCGTGCCCCAGAAGACATCAAGGAACTTCCTGAGAAGAGCAACAAGTTCGGCACCCCACTCTGCTATCAAATGGGAGAGTTTATCAGTTAAGGCATTCCATGCCTCTTGGTTTTGTCTCCAGCCAGTTGTCTGGTCCAAAGTCAAAGGGCAGCCCTTGTCCTCCACGAACTCGATAGCCGACACCACACATGCAGCACGAAGTCCATGTTTCACCTGTGGTACTCCTTCAACATGTTCGCATGGCACAACCTATGTTCCTTCCTGCGGTCTGGGTTTAAGATTTCATTATTAACTTCACTTACCCTCTTCTCTGTTACATAAGGGTCTGCATAACTTGCCTGCAGAGGCTGACCATGAATGGGATGCAAGACAAGAACTGGGTGAAACACTCTGTTCCTAACTTTCTTGGAGTGGTCATACCACCCCTTCATCTTCTCTTGAGATGACTCTAAGTTTGTCCTGGCTACTTCCATACTGTAGGCCATTCTCTCTTTGAACTTCAGACACATACTTTAGCAAATTAATTCGGTCTTCATCCTTCACCCATTGTTCTTTTAGTGGTTTAAGAGAACCTCTTCCTTCATGGCCAAAGATTAACTGAAATGGAGAGTAGCCCAAGGACTCACTCAGTGTCTATCTGGTTGCAAAAAGTAGGAAGGGCACACACTTGTCCCATTCATTTTCATTAACACACACCTTTTTAAGCATACTCTTCAAAGTTTGATGATACCTCTTTATTGCGCCCTGAGGATCACAAGCTGACAAAGTGATTTGGGAGATTCGTAACTCCTGAAGGGTTTGTCTAAAAGCCTGGAGTTGAAATTACTGCCTTGATCTGACGAAACTTCCTTTGGGAGACCAAAACGGGAGAAAAAGTTCAACACCAATGTAGCTAAAATATTTGTTAAGGGGATGGCTTCGGGACATCTAGTGGCCATATCTAATGTCATGAGGATGTACTGGTGGCCTGAGGAGGTATTAGGCAAAGGGCCAACAAGGTCCACAAGGACTCTAGTGAATGGGAGACTCAGATAGAGGAATCAAAGGAGCTGCAGGGATGGGTTTATTGCTCTTACCGACTAGTCTTTTTTTTTTTTTTTTTTTTAAGTGTCCGACTCTGGGCAAAGGCTTCACGGCATATTTCTTGGGGGCAGTGACCTATCCCAAGGCCCAGTAGCCACATGTCACCATTTCGGCGCTAACACCCACCATCCACATTGAATACATGCTAGGGCTGTCTCATACAGGATTGGTGTATTGGTATTAGCAGAGGTATATTTACAACATGTCGGCGGGTCAACTGGTAGATCAGGAAAGTCTGCTTTTTAGGAAATTCAAATCCTTAAACTGTTCTCTGGCCAAGCGGGGATTCGATCCTGGGTCCATTAGGATAGCAGGCCACCTCTCTACCGATTCAGCAATAGGGGTGACGACCTGCAAAACTAGAAGACAACTCGGTGGATTCCAAGCCAGTAAAAATGCTGCCATATCCGGGAGAGGGTCTTCCTCACCCTACGTGACCTGCTACGGATGAGTCATGAGCAATGGACATAACTCTCTCAGTCGTTAGCATGAGCAACACTAGGAGGTCTCCATCTTTGCAGTAACACGTTATTTGGCCTTAAATAATAAAATTCTGATCATTCAGGCTCACATTCATCCTCCCTGACTCCTGAGTCAATTAGAGTGGCCAGCTCCGGTTCAGATCATTGCATATCAGCTACCCTTGCACTTACATCAATCCGGGGAGAATCATCAACCTCAGAGCCTGTCAACTAGGCAAAGAAGGTATCGCCTAGCCCAATATTGTCAGTGTTTTCATTGCCATTACTGTCAACATTATCATGGCTGGCCTTTGCCGTCGTAACTCTAGTTAAAGCACAAGTGGAAAACAATATAGGACATACAACTTCCATTTATTTAGTTCTATCCTCACTCAGCGGGTTTTTTGACACGCAGGGAACAGCACTCACTTGTCCTCCCAACAGGTCATTACCCAAACGGAAAGTGGTCCCTTGTATAGGTAGCTGGACAACAAGACCAACACGCAATAAACCAGTAACTAACTGTGACTGGAGCTTCCCTTCAACTAGGGTAACAGATACAAACTCAGCTATGCTCTGTAACAAGACACATTCACTGGGGTCAGCAACATCAACTATCCCCTTCAAATTAGTGACTGTGAAGCACCTGTGTCTCTAAGTATAGTGACTTCCTTACCACCTTTCCCATCAAGTGAAACTAACCTCTTAGATATGAAGTTGGCAAATAAATGATCAGAGAAGGAATCACTTTATGTACTGCTTAGGGGAGGACACTCTGATGGAGTCTTATTACCACTCTCACATGATCCTGAAGGTTGCACTGCTCCAGTCTAACTAGTGTCAAACAACAGCTCAACAGAAGTCTGTCTACCAACCATTGACAGCTCCACTCTGGCCTTATCAACAATATGCACCTGCTGGGGGTGGGGTGGGGAGGGGAGGAGGTGTCTTACTATCGCTAGCACTATATGTGGGTGGCTGCTCTGTGCTGGTGTCAAAAGATCCCCAAGAGTTTAACCAAAGTAATGGGTTTTGCTGTGGAACCTTACCCAAGTTTCTTCCAGCACCAGTCCTCCAAATGTCCCGGTTTCTTGCAATATTCGCAAAATCAGACACTTTTTTCTGACACTCTGGCAACACTTCCATCACTTACTTAAGTGGAACTAACATTCTCTGGGGTTGCAGTTTTCCCAGTAGTGCCTCTTGACATTAATTTGCTTTTGCAATAAGGGCTCACATAAACTGGTTGGCCCACTCTAGTACCTTTCACAAATGACTGAGACTTACTGTACGTTCATGCTTATGAATTATACTAAAATGATCTGCGATAATGGCAGCCTCTGCTAGGGTATCTACATCTTTCCCCACTAGGTGAGTAGTAACATCCTTGTCTACTGTATGTTACCAGTAAAGTTCTCCAAGAACAAAAGCTCTCTCAATTTAGAGAAATCGTTAATTTTCTTAGAATACAACCATTGATCAAAGAAATCTGCGATTACTCTTGCATATTCCACATGAGTTTGATCTTTCTGATTAAAGGTGGATCTAAATATAAGCATGTTTGCCTCTGGCATGAGCATATTTGCTTTGAGAATGGTATCTTTTACACAGTCATAGTCAGCACACTGATCAACTGATAAAGAAATATAAGCCTCTTGAGCCTTTCCTTCCAAAACATTCTGCAGCAGTACTGACCAAGAGTCTTTTGGCCAAGAAAGACGACCTGCCACGTTTTCAAACATTTGGAAGTACTTAGTGACATCTTGATCATTAAAGGGAGGTACTAGTTTTATTACACTGGTATCATCAAAAGATTCCTCAGAAGAACTAGGAGCTCGAGGTGAACTATCTGGTTGGCTTAGTCTGTATTCATGATCCATTTCCGTTTGTCTTATTTGATCTTGTATTTCTACTTCTCTCATTTTAGCTTGCGATTGTTGATCTCACACTTGAGCTTTTACTTCTAGTTCGCTCTTTCGAGCTTATACGTCTTGTTCTCTCAATCTAATTTAGGCTAGCTCAGGTTACACTTAGTCACCGGTATCGTGAACAGAATAATCACTGGGGCCAGGTATTTTCAAAGCCAAAAGCTCAGTGTCAACACCTTGTGTAGTATCACGATGAGTAGGTTGCTCAGGACTAACTATGGGGGACTCACTGTGCTCAAACATGGTGTCCAAAATTTGATCAAGTAAATCACTCAGTGATTTTGACAGAATATTTCAACTATAAGTCCTGGGCAAGCAATATGAGTTCATGCCTTGTGAAAGCTTTCACTGTGGTAGGGGAAAGGTGAGAATCTAAAAATTTTCTGACATCACAATCATTTGTTAGGCCCATGAATACTGAGTATGGGTTAATTTGGTAAAAGTAAGCACTTTGGGTCTGTCCAAGGTTGCCAATATTACGTTACATAGCTGTCCTGGAAAAAGTTGCCAAATTTGATATGGATATATAATACGGTGCACTCATAACCTTTTATCAGTCACCAAAAGGGGTTAGGTAAAGCTCACAAGAAAACTAACTTACTTTACACTGTAACATACAAAAACAAACCAGGATTCGTATATCAAAATGGGGAAACATATAGGCTTACAGTACAAATATAAAATGAGTTACTACTCTTACCTGACCAAATTACAATAAATGGAAGCTACGTACTCACAGCTTGAGGAACTAGGAGAACTCATTGGTGATATTATAATCCACACCAGTATTATGTGGAGAGGTGAGCCAAAAAGGGGAAATGGAGCTCAGTTTGTGTGTTTTGAAATCAAAGTGGACAAATGAGTCTGCATAAATGTGTTTAGTGATACACTGTGGCTAATGGGAAATGCGTCCTGAATGGGTCTAGTGATGAAACCATGTTAAACTGTGTCAAACTGTGTCTCTTGCTAGCTCATCATGCCTAAATAGTACCTTACTCTTCCTCCTTGGATTTCACAAGCCAATGGTTTGTTTTAAATATAATCCCGAGCCAACTACATATAAGGGAAGCACAGCTACCTATTACAAGCTAAAAATCCTAACTCTTAGCCAATCAGGAGTTGTTAAGATGGCGAAGCTGGTCAGTCATTGGAGAACATTCTCACTAGATCCTCATACAGTAGTATATGGGAAATTACAAAGTGTTATTTGACCCAGAAATAGAAACACAAAAATGATTTAGTGATTTTTTTCGCCGCCACTGTGCAAAAATTTTCAAAAGAATGAAGCCATAATTTCTCCAACTCTGGTATGACAAAACAGATATGGAAACCTAGACTGGTAAACACAGACCTTCTAAAATGATTGTTTTCGGCTGTCTTATCTCCCTACTTTATCTCCATCTCTTCCACTTTCATCCAATTCCACTCCACTCCATCTACACTTCACTGGGCAACCATACCAATGACTCTCTCTCTCTCTCTCTCTCTCTCTCTCTCTCTCTCTCTCCTTACTATATATATATATATATATATATATATATATATATATATATATATATATATATATATATATATATATATATAAACCCATTTTAGCCCAGTGTCCGAAATATTGGACGGAACTGGGATTTTCCAAGTCTTCATAAAGTAGGGAACCTCCCGCTGGTGACCTATGAGCTTTGCGACTATGAGCCGATAGGCGGAGGGCGGTATGCTCAGTCCCCACCCAGTGCCATGTCTCGCCCAGCACCCCTGGGATCCAATGGGATATATATGTATATCTATATATCTATATCTATCTATCTATCTATATCTATCTATCTATCTATCTATCTATCTATCTATCTATCTATCTATATATATATATATATATATATATATATATATATATCTATATATCTATATCTATATATATATATATATGTATGTATATATATATATATATCTATATATCTATCTATATATATATCTATATATATATATATATATATATATATATATATATATATATATATATATATATGGAGCCTCTGTGGTACAGTGGTAAAGTGTGTGTTTTCGTACACTGAAAAACGAGGGTTCGCGCCCCGCCTGGATAATAAACTCTGGGAGCGTTCTTCTGGCCACGTACTGTATTGGCGGACATCAAGGGTGCTGTCGTCGAACCAGTGTCACATACTATAAAGTATGCTTGCACCAAGTCGGCTTGCGTGGGCCGATTACACTTGGTTCACAGACTACACACACATCCAAAGACACTCCAACACTACAATACAATTACAAGCACTTCTAACCCTACGTACAATCTCTACCAGACAGCCTAAGCCACTTGATAGAGATACATTGGCTGTATCGTCCCCACTTCGGTTGGGATAGGCCGGTCTTGCAGTGGGCACTCAAACGGCTGATGAGAAGAGATGAGATTATATATATATATATATATATATATATATATATATATATATATATATATACTGGGTGTTTCAAAAGTTCCTCACTAATTTGATTTTCAATTTTCTTTGCAGGTAATCGACCAACGACGTTTATGTTGTAGTAACCTCTTACACAGTAGTTGAGAATTTTTTTGAGTCTACATTTGAAGTTTTGCACCGTTTTCTTCTGCTACCATGCTGACTCTAGAGCAGAGGTGTAAAATCGCTACATGGCAGGAGGTTTTTCAATCGTGGTTGAAGTACAGCGACAATTCCGGGCAGTCTACGGATAGCATTATGCACTGGATTGGAACATCATCATCGCCACCCTCCAGAAGTTTAAGGAGACTGGATCCGTTAAGGACAAACCCTGATAAGGAAGACCTTGATGTGGGCAGAGTAAAGATAATGTCGTAACTGTCCATGAGGCTTTTGCTCAAAGTCAAGGAAAGTCGTTTAGGCAAGCAGCTGCGGAATTGAACATCAGCGTGACATCTATCCAATGGATTTTGCAGCGTGATCTCAAGCTGTATCCGTAAAAGATCCAGGTGGTTCAGAAGCTGGAACCTCAAGACTGCAATTGTCGGGTGGAGATGTGTGAGACACTCCTGCATCACTACGAGAGAGACCCATCAATCCTGGAGGACATGTGGTTCAGTGACGAAGCTCTCTTCCACCTTATTGGTCAAGTCAATCGGCACAATACCCGCATCTCGGGTACTCACAATCCTGTGGAAATCCGTGAACATGAAAGGGACACACCGAAATTGGTCGTCTGGTGTGCCATCTTCTCAGCTGCGCTGATTGGTCCGTTCTTCTACCGGGATAAAGATGGAAATTCCGTGATCATCAGTGGAGACAATTGCCTTCAGGAGTTCTGCTTCCCCCAACTGTCAGCTGTAGCCAGCATGGAAGAAGTCATTTTCTAGCAAGACGGTGCCCCTGCTCATTACTCACGTAAGATTCGCTCATTTCTGAATGAGCAATTCCCAAAAAGGTGGATTCGTCACCGTGGTCCCATCAAAAGGGCTGCTCGCTCGCTGGATCTTACACCATGTGGCTTCATTTTGTGGGGCTACATTAAGAACAAAGTGTATGTCACCAAGCCGTGAGACCTCCCCACACTAGAAGAACAGATCAGGAATGCGTGTGCTTCTGTTACTCTCGAAATGTTGTTCAAAGTCCGCCAAGAATGTGTAAAATGGTGGTTTGCTTGTTTTGAAAAAGGCGGTGCCCACGTTGCGGTGTACCAGTGACTTTCCAGTAGACTTATGTAGCCGAATTTGATCCCACCCAAATTCTCGTGAATCGTAGACTCAGCAGCCAAATTGTCATTTGGTTCCTCTTGTAATTGCAATTTTGGTAAATTTTAAAAAAATAATGAGGGACTTTTAAATACCCCGTGTATATATATATATATATATATATATATATATATATCCAGATATAGAAAAAAGTTGCAATATGCAGTAAAAGGTGGGTAATATGGGAATATTGAGTGCAGTAGAGTGAGGTATGGCGAGGTATCGCAAACCAGCGTGAGGTGCGGCAGTATTAGGTATGACAGTGTGAGGTGTGGCTGTGTAATGAACAGCTGCTTAGTACTCAACATATTTTTTTCAGAGCTTGTTGTTTATAAAATTCATCTTGCCATTTTCTGGTCATACAAAAATAGTAATAAGCAAAATATTTCACTCAGTTTTTTTTTTTTTTTTTCCGAATTAGGTTAATCCATCATAGAATTTCCTAAACCAATAAAAATACAGGCATTCTGGTATTTTCTTTTTGCATTTGAGTTCCCTGAGTGAGTTTCTCTGAGTCCTGAGCCTCCCAGAACGATTCTGTGACGACGAGATGCACCAAACACCCTAATGTGATCCAGTGCTTGTGTGTGTGTATGTGTGTGTGTGTGTGTGTGTGTGTGTGTGTGTGTGTGTGTGTGTGAGAGAGAGAGAGAGAGAGAGAGAGAGAGAGAGCTGTGTGTGTGTGTGTGTGTGTGTGTGTGTGTGTGTGTGTGTGTTTGGGTGGGTGGGTGGGTGTGTAGGAGTGTCTGACAGATACAAGAGAAATTCTATAAGCAGAACTGTGGCTACTGTTTTGCATTCATCGATCTTGCAAAAGCATTTAACACTGTCGAGCGAGACATTTTATGGAATGCTCCTTCAGAATTTGGGAATCCAAAAAAATTTCTTACTATCCTGAAGAGTCTGCATGACAATATGAATGCTCGTATGTCCGTAGGTGGGAGCAAATATGAACCCTTCAATGTGCATATAGCCGTAAAGCAAAGATGTGTCCTGGCTTCTGTCATTTTCAACATCTATCTCATTGCAGTCACCTTTTTAAGTCACCAGCAATGAACCCTGATGAAGGAATGAAAATCCAGTTCCGTCTGCACTGTGACCTATTTAATCTCAGACGTCTTCAAGCACAAAGACTGAAATAGGTCATTTCCTAGAGCTGGAACATGCTAATGACTATGCTGTCCTAGCACATACCCCAGAAGCCCTACATCAGTCTCTCACCATCATTTCCAGCATATCTAATGGAATGGGTCCCCGAATAAATGTCAATAAAACAGAACTTACATCTCAGAATAACAACGCAGCAGATCCTTTTGCAATTCAGATAAATGACGAAAATGTAAACCAAGTGCAGATGTTTACTTACACTAGAAGTGTGCTTACTGATAAACATAACAGTGATGCAGAAATCCTTACACCAATCAGTCACTCCTGAACCTCTTTTGGGAGTCTCAGATCTAGAGCTTTTGAAAACACCAAATTGAGAATCGAAACAAAGGTATCGAGTTTATACAGCTTTATGCCTGTCCACCCGCTTACATGGTGCTGAATCTTAGACTACTTACCAGTGTCGCATCAAACGGCTTGAGTCTTTTCACATCCAATGCTTACAGCACATCCTAGGACTCACTTGGGAGAATAAAGTCCGTGATTCATAAATTCTTCACTGGGCTAAGCCAACCAGCATAGAAACCATGCTGACTAAAAAACAGCTCAGATGGGTCAGAAAGTGTTCCACATGCCTGAGCACCACCTTCCCTGCCAGGTTCTGTATGGCCAACTCCCCGCAGCACCTTGTGACCCAGGAGGACAGAAGAGATCATAATGGACAACCCTGAAGAAATTTAACATCATACCAAAAGATCTTTAATTCAGTGCCTCTGACAGAAAACAATGGCGAGCCCTCTGCAATGAAGAAACCCTTTACAGTATCTAGAAGCTCGGAACCTGGACAGAGAAGAACGTAGACAACGGAGGCACAACCAAAACAGAGCTCTTCCAGCATACCCGGACTTGACTTGCCAACTGTATGGCAAAGTTTGTAGATCCAAAACTGGTTTGCACAGTCACACACATTGGCACAAAAGACTTAAAGCACACCCTCTTACTGAGTATAGTTGCCGTCATCTTCTGTAGTAGAAGGATAGCTTTATGTAATTCACTGGGTCGGTCAGGATCACTTGATGGTCGTGATCGTCAGCTTTTACCCTCCCAGAAGGGAGCTGAGAGCTCATATAGTCCGATCTAAGGGCAAGGCTGTGACCTTCACACACGCACACACCAGTCCCCTTGCTCAAGGGGGACAGTAACCACCCGCTTCGTCAGTGAAACTTTTCGGAACCTGAGCGAGGCACGAACTCCCGTCCACCAGTTGGCAAGCGGGAACGTTACCACTGCACCAGCGAGCGGTGTGTGTGTGTGTGTGTGTGTGTGTGTGTGTGTGTGTGTGTGTGTGTGTGTGTGTGTGTAGGGGGATGTTTAGGAAGGAAGGGAGATACAGCATCAGCATATGTGTGCGTGTAGATGTGTGTTAATGATCCTATCGCCTTCAAATTTCTTAGGAGAGTTACCATGAGTAACAAAGAAACATACATACAAACATATATTTCCCCAAAGTTTAATATTTTGAATTTAACCTGCCAAATCCAGACCGATTTTTCACCACTGACCCCCCCCCCCCTGGAATCCTGGATGATTTTCTAAAAGTTTATTTTTTTGGCTAAAACTCCGTTTTTTATGAGAAACATTGGAAAATGCCCATAAAAGTGCTCAGCTGAGCTTATAATTGCATTATATAGGTGTCCTAAAAGGTTAGATATTTATTTATTTCGTACGAATTTATATGTAATACAAGAGTATATTGGTTTTCAGACAATAATATAGGCGATATAAGCATTGTTTCACTCACCAAACACATCAACATGCCTCACCTTCTTTACGATGTTACTGGCACATCACTTCTGCTTGTTTCTTCCTCTTGTTTGTTTCTTCCTTTGTCCTCCACCTTGGGAATAACTTTCGCCTTGAATTTCGATATTGGAGAGACCCTGGCGCGACATGTCTTTACCAGGCAGGTCACTGCTAACAGGTGAGCTGCTGAGAAAATGGAGTGTCGAGGGGGTAGGAGGGTCAGGTGTGGCCAGGCAGTATCCTTGCCTGACGAGGGGTAGAGGAAGGTCTCCCACATGTGCCTACCAAAAATCACCCTCGAAACTTGAAAAATGTGCAAATGACGGACCTTGCAATTGCAAAATGTATGGATACGTCATTGGGTAACACCGTGACAAAACGTGGGAATGTATCCATACGTCACTGGGGGGCCTCAGGTTAATATCTGTTGGTGAAATCGCACTTTGAGTCCTTTTGCCATTTTCCTATCTATCTATCAATATACCATGGCTGCTTCCCCCAGAGAAAGGGAGGTAGCAGAGACAGGATGACACACTCCCAATTTTCTCATCCAAACACACACATTTATTTATATCTTAGCCCCAGTGGGAGAAGGGGCAGATCATCACCACACTACACTGCACGAGGGTCAACTGCACAATTCAATCACCGACATCTGCAGCAGGGCCCAGCAATAGAGCTGGGTTACCCCTGCAACATCATAATGGACCCATCCCCTTACCTGCACCTGACCTGATCAACTGATCAGACATAATGTGGTAGAATATCCCCTTGGGGCTGCGTCACCATTTATTCATTCACACTTTCTCTCTATTCGTTCCTATCACACGCAGCCACTCTTCCTTGCCAAACAGATATCTCTCTAGCACAGGGGTGGGGAACTTTTCTCCTGTTAAGGGCCATTAGGATATTTTTACCATCTTTCGCGGACCACACACACACACACACACACACACACACACACACACACACATATATATATATATATATATATATATATATATATATATATATATATATATATATATATATATATATATATATATATATATATATATATATATATATATATATATATATATACATACATATATATCTATATATATACATTGATGAGTTTATGAAATAGCATTTATGAATTGCCTCGTAGGCCTAATCAAATGGTCTTGCGGGCCTTATGCGGCCCAGAGGCCGGACATTCCCCACCCCTGCTTTAGTATCTAATGCTCGCTTCACACTATCCATCCATCCTATTCGTGGCCTTCCTCTCAGCCTTACATCCCTCACATCCGATCCTATCCAGTTATCTTTTTCATCAATCACTCATCACCTATTCTCTCCACTTGTCCAAACCATCGCAACATTCTCAGCTCAGCTCGACCAGCCATCTCCTGCATAACTCCAGTTCTTTACATGTCGTCATTTCACACTCAGTCCATACGTGTCACTCCACACATACTCCCCAGACACCTCATCTCCATTACATTCAAACTTTTACTCTCTGCTACGCCCATATTCCACGTTTCAGCCACATATAACAGTCGGAATCATTACATCCTTATACAGCCTTCTCTTTACATCTGTTCTATGCCATTTTCCACAACATATTTATGTGCATCTCGTTACTCCACCCTCTTACACATAAAAGTAAAAGCTGAAACCGGTTGGATGCAGACCCAGATATGAGATGTGCGTATCAGTGACTCAATCTTTAATCAGTCGACTGACTGAAAGCAAACAGTGTCATCAATTCCACTGATATGTAACAAAATATGCATTCTGGTTGATGGCTGTAAGCATTAGTGTAAATGGAGAGCACAGAAACAGTTTTTTTCATCATTATTTGTGAGCGGTTTGAGAGAAATCTGAAGGAGGGCTACGAGGATCTTAAGATCCCCACAAGTGTGGAATGAAGTGAAAATTTTTTTAGAAACACTACCCTAGCAGCTCTCTGCGACCCCTTTCGGATCTGCGGTTCACTGGTTGCGAAACAGTTAACTATAGCTATCATAAACCCTTTAGTACGATGACACAGTGAATTTCCTTCTGATCACCTCCCGTCGTCTTTCTTCACCTTATATGAGGGCTATCGAACTGAAAGTTAAATTTAGCAATAGCCATTATTAATTCCTTGAGCACAAGAAATCCTGATTTAAATAATATCAACTGGAAGTACAGCTGATAGAAGACATTCGCTTTAAGTTTCCCTGCATGGTGTAAGTTGGTGACCTTGTAACACTGTATGGCAAGGAATTAACATATAGAAATTTAAATATCCATGTACAATTTCTATATACTCACTGACGAATAATACACTTCCTGCATGATGCCAACGTATCCCCATATCATGCGGGTAACTCTAAGCAAATTTCTTCTGTCGACTGTGCCGTTAATAATCAAAACTTGAAGGTCATAATACTGAAGGGACTAACTGGGATCCCTAGGCTTCAGACGCGTGATGCAGGTGATCTCTCTCTCTCTCTCTCTCTCTCTCTCTCTCTCTCTCGAGAGAGAGAGAGAGAGAGAGAGAGAGAGAGATTATTATTTTCAAAAGCACATCTGATTAACCTATTTCGAACAATGACCATTGGTGCTGCCACCAATTACAGTGATTAGCTGAACTGCTAGAAATAAAAGTTTGCTTAATATTTCACCTCTCTACTTTTCATTCTCCTCTACTTGCTAATATTCCTAAGCTAAGCGAGATTCGGTATGATATTCCACCCAGACGATTCTCTTTGATATGATGCACTAGGGAGGAATGTGGCAGACATGTCTTAAATGTACAGTATAAACAGTGGAACAGCATGCAGACAAGTTTTTGTCTCTATTCTCCCTCACTGCGATGAAGTGATTATTTAAATTTTCCGGATAATCTGATTAAACATAGAAGAGGTTACCCGATACTGAAAGGTAAAATATAGTCTTCCTTTACCTCTTTACTGCTAGGGGCTCTGTTAAATGAAATAAAGGAGTCAGACGTTAACATGAAGAAATATATGAAAGACATCATCCGAGTGAAGTAACTAATGGAGACTGTTTCTGATCCTATCAACCCAGAAGGGAAATGGTCTCTCATAAGGTGAATAAGATCATCTGCCTTTACCTTCGTTATAGTACAAAAGATGTCTTGAAACATGTAGTAAAGGAGGTTAACAGGTATAAGATAATAATCTAAGATCGAGGAACTTTAAAACTAAATGGATCCACAGCTCGAGGAGTCTGTTTTATTGCTAATCTTGCTGGTATCAGACGTTTTCATTCAGCCTGAGAGAGGACTTTTGCTATTTCGGTATTAATCGCTTCAGTACCATTAGTCTTTTCTTCAGCTTAAGAAGGTTCTCTTGGCAGAGTTTATAGAAACTGGAAAACAAAAGACTGACGAGGAAAAAATAATGGAGTTGAGTTGATTAATGATCGTAGTTCATTCACCTTCCCATCTTTGATACAGTTATAGTATGGATTAGTTAACTAAAGACAACTTTACTTCAGTGGACAACTCGAGTACTGTATTCCGGCTGAAAGTAAGTCACAGAAGCCAGAGTGTTAATGAAGTTGTCATTAACCCTCTCACGGTCGTGGCACTGACTCTTAGTTGTACAGGATTTCGGGATATACAGAAGTTAAAAAAAATAATAATAAAATAAAAGAAAGCCACTGAAGAATTTACAAAGGATAAAGGACGGTTCACACACACACACACACACACACACACACACACACACACACACACACACACACACTGAGTGGATTACCTAATGTAATTTATTTACCAATCTCCCGAGTCGTGTATATTGCCGTCCTTCATTACGGCCCTGCCACTATCGTAACAACACCGCCAGCTCATTGTCCATGGTAACTGGCCGTAGTTCCCATATCATTTCAGAGCCAACGACTAATTGGGGACAACCGGCATGTTTTTTTAGGGACGAGATAAATTCTATAAGGGAGTTGTTGTGAGTAATTTTGGGGCCGTTATAGTGACACTAATTTGGGCGAGGTGTGTTTTAGTGGTGGTGGTGACAACGACTGTGTTGATGGTGGGGTGTTGTGGTAGTATGATTTTTTTTTTTACGTGTCGACTCTGGGCAAAGGCTTCATGGAGGTGTTAGTGGTATGTTGGTGTTAGTGGTGAGGCGATAACAGCATGATAGTGGTCTTGGTGTTCTCATAATAACAGTGCGTTGCGATGTGTTCTCTGAGAGTGATGTCAGTGAGGTAGAGGTGTCAGCGTGATGCTGATGTCTGAAGTAGTAGTTTCAGTATGGTGGTGGTGATTGTGGTCATGGCATTGTCAGTGTGTTGGTGGTGTCACTGTGGCGGTGGTGTTAGTGTGGTGTCAATGTGGTGGTGATGTCATTGTGGTGGAGGTGGTGGTATCAGTGTGGTGGTGATGTTACTGTGGTGGAGGTGTCATTGTAAAGATGCCATTTTGATGGTGATGTCAGCGTAGTGGTTTTGGTGTTAATGTGATTGTGTTCTCGGTATGGTGTTGGTGGTGGTGGTGATTTTAGTATAGGGGTGGTGGTGGTTGTGGTGGTGGTGATGTTAGTGTAGGGGTGGTGTTAGTGTGGTGGTGGTGGTGGTGTAGTGGTGGTGTTAGTGTGGTGGTGTTTCAGTGTGGTACTGTTGTCAGTGTGGTGGTGATATCAGTGTGGTGGTGGTGGTTTCGGTGCAGTGCTGGTGTCAGTGTGGTGGTGGTGTTAGTGTGATTCCTGTCTAAATGGTAGTGTGGAGAGGGAGGCAACGATCACTCCTCAGCAGAGAAACAAATAGTTGGAGAGCTTTTTGTCGAAGCTACCCCTTCCTGTATGCAACATCAAGAGAGAGAGAGAGAGAGAGAGAGAGAGAGAGAGAGAGAGAGAGAGAGAGAGAGAGAGAATACTTGAAAAATAGCTAGACAGATAGATATTGAAGAAGTAGCTAAACAGACATAGAAATATTGGAAAAGTAGCAAAATGGACAAATGGATTAGTGTATATTTAGATAAACAGATATATAAATTGATATCTATGTAGATCGGAAGATGATGGGCCGAGAAATTGATAGATATATCAAAAGGCTAAAGCAGAAGTTGTTGCCTAGATGCTTTAATAATCTTGATATTTGATGCAGTTGCTCTGAACTACATAAAACATAGTCATAAAAAAAAGATTGCGTTTGACGTTCACATACACGGGATGACGCAAATTGCATGGTTGTACTGCCCTGTATCTGTATTTGTTTGAGTCCATATTACAACCCCTAAGGATCAGACCATCACTTGGGAGGGAGAGTGAGAGCCAGAGTTAACACTTCACCATGCTGGCAAAGTATGAATGTGCAAGGGTGTTCTTAGGATGGGTGATGCATGTGAAACTCTATGTTTTGCACTGGCTATGTGTATGTGTGCCAGGAGTTTATGTATGTCATCAGTAAAACTGACAAGGTGCAAGGATATACTAGCAAATGGTAGGACAATAGGACCATCTTTAAATGTCTGCTGCAGTTTGCCCTCGAACCCGAAATGAATAAGTAAACCATCGGTTCACTGCAGCGTCCTGTAATGGACATTCGGTATGTCCTGCCGCCTCCCCTATCTCTCTCCTATTTGCCTAATCAGTGTTGTGAGTCTGCAGTAATTAGTACATGGTGACACAGAAAAAACTGACAAAGGTGAAGGAGCAAGTGGGTAGCACTTGATGTAGTGCTGCCTACTTCTTTTTTCACATTTATCATTCTTTTTCTGCATCTCTCCTCTCTTCTTATCTCTCCTGTCTTTAGGCCGATTCACACGACCCGTTTTTGTTCCGACAGGCAGTCCTCCGGCTTGACGCCGTCAGAATGTTGTGTATTCACATGACGTGTTCCCGATCCATCCAGCATCGTCATTCAGTATGTGTTCATTGTTGCGTGAGGATCAAGGCTAGTCATTCTCTAAGGAATTTGGCGGCAATTGCTCTACTATTAGAAGAAGAGGAGGAAGAAAAAGTTCGTGGAAAGAGAAAAGATTATGGGTACACCAGTCACTGAAAAAGAGAAAGTTCGTGGAACAATTCTGGACCCCGTTTAAAGAACTGGCAGATGATGAGGTAAAATTCTACCAGTACTTCAGAATGCCCAAGGCTAAGTTTAGTTGTTTTAATAAGTCAAAACACTCTCAAAATACTTTGCTAAATTTACCTATACAAGGTGGAAACAATCAAACTGCATTTAATGTCAGGGAAAAATTCAAAGTATTTTTCAGTAGTCCTGCTGGAACACTACCTTGGGAGTGATATAGCATATAATTTATTAAGGCTAGAAAAAAGAGTGAATTTTACCTGCAGAGATTATGAATTATAATTTCATGTATAATATAATAATGACACTCACATGATTTATTTACTTTCTCGCCAATCACTTTCCATATCTTATCTTTATGCAGATTATCATTGTACTTCTTGTTAGTCATAGCAAATAACTATTCATAAGAACGCACAAAGTTGATCAGCCTCTCGTCCATAATGCCAAACAATGAACTGTATGTGTTACCTACATGGACAAGGCGGTAACAGCGAGTCATGGAATAGACGGGTTTGCTACGTGTCCTCGTTCACATGAGCCATCACCAACCCGTCATGCTGGCGTCAAGTCGCCAGCTAGCCAGCCAGGATTTCTTGAGAAGATATCCGTGATGTGTCGGTCGGCTGATGGACGGCTGTCGCCGTCAGCTTGACGGGTCATGTGAACAGTTACATTAGAATGCATGTAAGAATACTCGATGGCGTCTAGCCCCCGGACTGCCTGTCGGAGCCAAAATGGGTCGTGTGAATTGGCCTTTTTGCGTCACTTTTCATTACTCATCTTTCTTTCTCAGGCAGCTTTACATTGAGTGACTAGAATAATGTTTTCCTGTAAGCCAGGAAACTATTTACAGTGCTGGGTGGTAACCATTTAACCAACCCATACATGTTCCCTACATGTCATCAAGTTGGTTGGAGAAGGGTTAGTGCCCCTCCCCATAAACAACTAACTCTGTCAAACAGCAACCCCTTGCGGAATAATGGTGACTGGCCATAAATGGATTGATAGACTTATCTGGCCACAGATCAGTGTTATCAGTGTTGTTTTCTGTGGATTTGCCAGACCGGTTTCAAACTCCATCGATATTATCAGGAGAGACAGCAGGACTTTTGAATTCGACAGCTGAAGCAGGGACAAAAATTCTTTTAGTTCTGAGCCAAATAACACCAAAGCCTACCCGGTTGAACTAAACAGTCAATACTCCAACATTTGCAGACTTTCGTTTTGACAGTAAATGAGTATATATAACAAATGAATCAAGGCCAAGACCATTCCTTCCCATCCTAATTAGATTAAGGCTAATTGTTAATCAAACAACTCTTCTGCTTCTCCATTTCTTCTGCTTGATTACATTCCTAAGATGAAAGAGGTTTCCTGTTTTTCTGTCCACAGATGTTTTTCATTGATATGGTGCAACAGGAAAGGAAGTGACGGACATACCTTAAATGTTAAGTAAACTCACTGGAATGGCAAAGTGTTTGCCCAGACTGTACTTTCCGTGTTGTCAAACGTGTATTATATTACTCACCGTCTCTCATTAGGGTATGGTAAAAAAATATTAGTCAAAATTTTGAGTTGCTGATAATTTACCTGACATACCATTTGCTAATACTGAGATACATTGCTCTGAGGGTTGTGTTGATAAAATGCTTCATATTTTTACCATAAACAAGAGTCCATAAATTAACTGTTTTTTGCATATTGCAGATTATCCATTTTTCTTCATATTAATGTTGTAATTTGAATAATGAGTATTTGGTTCTAGAATGAATGAAAACAACGTGAATGCAATTAAGCCAGTTGTTATCACAGATCGCATTTATCATAGTTTTCAAGCAATATTCGCTCTGATTTCATTACAAATTGTCTGCATGATGCATAAGTGGAGAGAAACTAATATAAACGCAGTTTTATGCACAACCTAAGCATTGCCAAAGTTCAGAATACAGTTTTGACTCAAACTGCATCGAACCAATGAAGCATGATAATGTCTCTCTCTCTCTCTCTCTCTCTATCTATCTACTATATATATATATATATATATATATATATATATATATATATATATATATATATATATATATATATATATATATACACACACACTAAAACCCGACGTTGCCGGGCCAAATAGGCGAACACTCTAATCCTATGTGTTCTAGTTCAACCGTTCTTTCTACTCCAGAAAGACAATGTACCACTTTTCCTTTTGAAGAGGGATTAAAAGTCCAGGAACTTTCAGTTTCAGCTTTCACAGACTAAAGCACAGTATTTGTGCGTACTTGTTACTAGTACTGCTGATCTCAAATGACCTCCAACTGGTGACCTCAAATGACCGCACAGGTCAACTTCACATAGCCTATGTCCGAACCGGAGGTCATGAGAGTCTCCATGCCATAAACTGGGCTGCTGGGTCCAGTCGTCCGAGCGTGTATTACTGAGACAAGAAAGTATATATATTGTTATGAAGGAGAATTTGCCAGTTAGGTAATCTTGTACGTTCGAGACGTTTCTGGTACCGTAAGTTCGGTACGAGTCGTCAGAGTTGCCAGTTTGCCTGGTGTTTGTGAGCGTAGTTATTTCGTAAGTTAAACATTCATTTATTTTTGTGCTCTTTTTCTTTATAATGTTTTATTTAAGTAATTGTTTGTTAAATAATGTAATTTAAGTTCGTATGGTTAATGATTTAGAGTGTTATGTAATGTAAGACAACTCTAGAATGTTTTGATGTCTCGTAGTTGGTAACTGTTGTTGCTAGGGGCTGATGCAAGACAGTATGTCCTAGAATGTTGGAGAAGTATAAGTTTCGAGAGTAATGCAAGCTTATATAAGGATGGGAAGAACTTAGTTAGTGAGTCAGTTTGGAGTTTAGTCGGGTGTCAAGTCAGTTTGAGTGAAGTGCAGTCAGTTTTGGTACAGTGTCAGTGTCAGTGAAGGTTGTATACTTTTGGTACTTGTGAAAACAGTGGCAAACAGTGACGGGTTATTGAAGTTTGTATATCACTGGAACTTGAGAAGACAGTGAAGTGTATTAAATGTAATTACTCTCAGTGAAGATTAGTTTCAGTACTTGTGTAATAAGTGAAGTGTTAGCAAGCATTAAGTGTACTAACTGTGAAGTGTTGTTAAACATTGAGTGTACGGTAACTGCAATCTATAAAGTGTGTATAGCTCCAGTGCTTGTGAGAACAGTGAAGTTGAAAAGCATTAAGTGGAATTATTTGGAAAATAAAGACAGTGAACTTTAAGGAGCCAGTGTTTATTTTTGTCTCAGCTGATCTTGTGTACTGCACACCTAAAGGCTGACCATAAGAAGAACAACTCACTGGGCAACGTCCTTCCTGTACTGTACTATATATATATATATATATATATATATATACCAGGGTTAGCATGGTTTAAATCAAGTGATTTTCAACAGTGAATTATAGCATGCTTTAAATCAGCTATTATTGACCCAAGAAATGTGTCATAAAAATCACAAATGTATCATTTCACAAGCAACTTTTTTTATTTGGCAAATAGGAATGCATAAGAAAATATTAATTTTCATATTTTTTATTTATTTACTAATGTATGATAATATCAGATGGACATGAAGAGTTATAGTTGTGTAATCATTTAATAAAGCGAAAAAAGCGAAAATCATGAAAAGCTGTGGTGGACGCAAGGACTACCAGGTGAGACATTTTTGTTTTATTTGTCCTTGTCTGACATTTATACTATAGCTATAATACTGTGGGATAGCTTAGGACATTTATGACATTCATGACATGATTTAATCCGAGGCGTCCTGTCGACGTATGGGTACGTTGCAACATTATGCATTTGCCAGTCCCGTCAACGTACTGGTATGTTGAAAAAAATTGAAAGGTTCATATATTTGCACAATTTTTAATTTTCATGCGTGATTTTTTGTACGTATACACGGGACACCTTCCTCTATTCCTCTACAAGATGCCAAGCAGGGACAATGCCTTACACCGCATAACCTCCCCCCC
This sequence comes from Coenobita brevimanus, assembly GCF_032717465.1. Classification (NCBI taxonomy): domain Eukaryota; kingdom Metazoa; phylum Arthropoda; class Malacostraca; order Decapoda; family Coenobitidae; genus Coenobita; species Coenobita brevimanus. The sequence goes on from NC_137005.1 coordinate 28,489,330, forward strand.
CCCACACGCCATTGTCTTGGCAATTCACGTGTTACCAGTGACCTGGCCAATAAAGACATTCAGGGCCAGAGTGATTCCTCAGTCGATGACAATGTGGAGGACAAAGTTTACATAGCATTAGAGGAAGAAACAGTCAGAAATGATGATCAGGTAATGTGGCAAAAGAAGGTCAGGTATGGTGATGAGTTAGTGAGTGAAACAATGCTTTTAATGCCTATATTACTGTTTGAAAACCAATATACGCTCATACTACATATAAATTCGTACCAAGTAAATAAATAAATACCGTTTATGAGTGGTGTGAAATAGTTACCCTCCCATAGAACTCATTATCTTTGGTGCTAGTCTGTTAGAAAACCCAGTCAGGTAAGGAGGTACTGCTACCTGGATTGAGTATTTTAAACCTCAGGTGAGCGATTTCTCTATGAAATTTCGATGTTTCTCACCAAAAGCGGAGGTTTTAGCAAAAAAAAAAAAAAATTTTGAAAATACCTCGGGATTGGGGGGTGTCGGAGGTGTGAAATAGCTTGGGACGTGATGGGTTAAGGCATGTGACGAATTGTTATTATTACAAGTGCTCGAGGGCCCTTCAGGCCCCTCGCACTTGCTCCTGCGGAGGGCTGTCACGCTGCTATAATATATTTTAGATATAACTAAGGACAAAATGTTCTACGGAGATCCTATGCCGGGCACCTGGAGCAGAGTTTTTTTGTCATAATGTGATCGCTCATTAAATATAGTGAAAGTTTTTCAATCGTGATGCGACCAAGTTTTTTCACATCAGCGAATTTTTTGCGATTTTTTTGCCAATTTTGGTGCAATTTGAATGTGTAGTTTCGGCTGCCCAAAACACACACACACACACACACACACACACACATACACACACACACGACTAGTGCTATAGTATATTAGATTAGAGGCCTCCAGTCAGTTTTTTACTTCGTCATGGATCACAAATTTTAGGAGCAAATACATTTTTTATTCTTTTCCTGTAGGAGAATGCGTTTTCTATTAATGTTCGAAGGCACTGGGAGTTTCATCATTTTTCATTCTTAAAGCACAGTCCTAAAGGCTTATATAAACTTCTGCTGTTAAATATTTTTGATATGTCATACATTTTTGTCTGATGGTCCGAACAATGTTTACATTTCAGAGAGAAAAACGAATTCAAGTTTATTAGGACTCAAGTATCAGATGTCTGTAAATATATGTAAGTGTTATTTATCCCATCTCTCTCTCTTATATTTATATAGATTTTGGCACGACAAAGGTAAGCAGTCAACAGTCTGTTTCCGGAACTGTTGTGAGGAAACACCCACCATTGGACACGTTCTAACTCTTTTTCTGGAGTTTTCTGATATCTGTTCCTTTTTTTTCTTTTTTTTTTAGCATATTTCTCCATATAAAGTTCACATTCCAAGCAGACAGATAAACAGACGGATATACTGACGCGATATTATGATTACATATTTTGATGTACCATATATACTGCTTTGCCCTGCTCTCCTCTGGCATTGTACAGGTATGTGGTCCATTTTTCGGGAATGTCTCTTGGCTATAGCAGTCCAAAGGGTCACTACAGTATATTTTATTCGACTTCATTTGAGAAGAAGAGAGCCTTAAGCTTCTGAAACCTGGCAGGTGATTTTAGTCTGAGTGCATTCATTACTGTGCAGTAAAAAAAAAAATAATAATACTATATGGGTTACAATAACCATTTGACAATAGTTCTCAAATAAAATAACTAAGTACATAGCTATTTGCATAAATAAAAACTGACTCTTTAGAAAGTCGATCAGGTGGGATAGATACGAGTACGTGCCAAATAGTATTCTGTTCTTCTGCCAAATAAAAACTTTCAAAGATTGATGAGTACCTTGATTTTTTCCTGTGTTCGGGTATATTAAGGTAAATTACGTTCTCCCTACTTGTCAAGTGGGGTTGGTGGAGGATTAGTGCCCCTCCCTGTAAAACAATTAACTCTAAGCCCTTGGCCACCCCGTTTGGGATACATGATGTCTGGCAATGAATGAATGAATGTAATTATTGTGACATTATATAGAAGTCATTGTATATGAAATGAAATACGACATAGTCTTTGAATTCTGATGAATAACTGGTGGACATGGGATGGGGGGTTGGGGGGCCGCCCTTAGGAACAGCAGGCAGCCAAGAAAGGCGAGAACTGGCATGTCGCATTAAGTACACGAATTTTCGATTTTACCAGAGAGCATTTTGGTGAACCAACAGTTTACATTATTTTTTTTTTTTACTTTCGCTTAATCGGTGAGTTTTCTGTCGTTTTAGTATCGAATATCTACAGTTACAATAGCTGTGACAAGATATGGATTGGGGGATATTTAAAAGTAATGGGTGACATGCAGCTTCTTCACCAGTATCTACTATCCATCAAAATTCAAGGAATATGTTATATTTAATTAAAACTCTGATGGCTTACTAGGTTAGAGTTTATGTAATGTTGCAGTAATAATTTACCTGAATTTGTCTGAACAAGAGAAAAAATTAGGGTACTCATAAAACATTGTCCGAAAGTGTTGATTTGGTGCAGGAACAGAAAATTTCACACATCTAGGCCATCTGATAGACTTTGTAAGGCCTCGTTTTTAAACTGATCTATGCAATTAACGATGAATGTAGATATTTTTCTTGAACAATCTTGTCGCCAAATGATTACTATAACCCTTATAATAAGAATTATTTAAAGTATGTAATTATTAATGAATGCACTTGGACAACAAATCAACTGGCAGCATTAAAAAACTTAAGGGTCTGCTCTTCTCACATTAAATGGTATAGGCTATAACAATTTTAACTCTTCGGGTTTGTTGCTAACTTTCACCGATTGTGTATAATGCTTAGCACAGCGGCTCTGCTGGCACGACACATGTATGTGGTTGACGCTGGGAGGTGGCCTCTACCCTGTCAAATGTAGTGTTCCGTGGTGAAAGACCAGCAAGGAATTAGAATTAGGCAGAGTAGCCATGGTGTGCCTGTTGATCCCTATGGGTTAGAACTGTATAGATAAGGGTCTTTGTATTTTCAGCCATAGTCTGCAGTGAATAAACTACAAATTTTTGTCATCATCATCATCACCATCATCACATACTCACAGGCCAAAATACAAACATGCTGATATATGAACATACCGACATATCCACATAACAATCGTAACACCAATATCCCTAGTTCTTATAATGCATAACTGGGAGACGCTAGAGGAAGCCAGCAATGTGTGCTGCTCTGCAAAATTTTCAATTTTTTTATGTACTTTATGACACATTATCTTCAAAACGGGAAACACTGCTACCAATAGATTTATGTAATTAACTAGTTAGGACTACCTGTTGGCATGTAGGCTTACATGTGGCAGAACTAGCAAGAAAATTTAACTATCGTGGCAACGTTTACCAGCCATCAGCTGAGTGTCACTTGTTCATTACGCGCCTGCACCATAAGTCATCAGTTAACTCTCATCCGATTGTGTTGCAAGAGTGACCAGTCCTTACAACTTGCTAATTACGCTCCGTGCGCACTGTACTGTGACAAGAAGTGAAAAGATATATTCTGTCGGTTTCCCTGGATCACATTAATATGAAACGGAAGCAGCTGCAGCGATCAAGTATACTGGACTTCATGAGTTCAAGTTCTAAAGGTCAGTTTATGTTTAGCAAATGCATTACGTTGTAGAGGATATTATGATTGCCCGTAATAGCAACAAATGATCATGTCATGCCATGAGCCCTACATAAGTGTAGGTGCACGCAGAAACTGGAAGCCAATGATTGCTTAAGATTTTCCTTGTGATATATTTCAAACTTTAGCTACCTGTGCCCTGTGTGGCATCCATCACTGAAGTAAACTAATCTTCAGTGAACTAATTGAAGTATTTAACAGACGATGTATTTTCATAGACATTGGCGTTGAGTGTGGTGAGTTGGGACAGTGCGGGACACAGGGTGAGTTGGAAGAGTGGGCAATGCAATGCCAAATACCAAGACATTTCCATTTCATGGTGCCCATTCCACAACACTGCCCCAACTTTACAAATGTTGTTAATAATAGTTTTCTGTAGAACCACGAATAATGTATGAAAAACTTGCAAATATGAAAGGGTAGCATTTTGACCTTTGTAGAATTTCATTTTTGAAAATACACGTATTTTCCTAATTCTCCTTTCCCACAGTCGTTTTAGAGCTAAAGGCATACTTTTTGGAGGGTGAAATTTTCAATTGTTATAATTTTTTATGATTTATCCAGAAAATGCATTTTCTCAGCAAAGCAGTGCTGAGGGATTAATAGACAATAATTGTCCTGACTCGCCCACCAATTTTTTTTTTTTTTTTTACCCAGGGTGAGTTGGGACAATAATTTCACTTGTGATTTTCGCAAGAAAAAAACTACTTTTCATGCATAATACCACCATATTTTAAAGTTTGTTGTTTTTATGATGGTTTTCGGTGTCAAAACGTATGTATTTCTCATTTTCAGGTTGCATGCATCCCCTAATGAGAGAAAATACTGTTATGTGGATTATGACATTTAAGCATATATTGGTATAGTGGTAAAAGTAGGGAAAACGAGTTGTATAATGAAATTTTTGGAAAGGAGAGGGACTGAGAAATGCAACTGGCCAGTTTGTGATAATATACTTTATACTGATGATGATTTTCGGCAGTATATCATTGGTGGACCTGTCATATTAGGAGGAACTGTACCTTCTACAATGCAGGAGGTGGACAAAGCCTTTCATGATTATGAAAAGCATATTTCTCAGTAAAAATTTTCAGCATAAATACCTACAGGCAACTTAGTGGAACTCTTAACTGCAGAATATGGTTAGTCATTGTGGCTCCCCCCGAATTATATTTCTGGCTGCGCCCCTGTACGTATGGGTTGGCTGTATGGTTACCACCCAGCATTGTAAAAGGTTTCCTGGCTTACAGGAAACCATTCTTCTTGTCACTCAATGTAAAGCCACCTAAGAAGGAAAGAAGGGTAATGAAAAGTGACACGAAAGATGGGAGAGATTAGAAGAGAGAAGTAGGTAGCACTACATCAAGTCTTGCTCACTTCTTGCTTCACCTTTATCAATTTTTTTCTGCCACGATGTGCTAAGTATTGCAGACTCACACCACTGATTAGACCAATAGGAGAGAGGTAGGGGAGGCAGCAGGACATGCCGAGTGTACAGTACAAGAAGCTGCAGTGAGCCGATGGTTTGCTTACTCATTTTGGATTCGAGCACAAACTGCAGCGGACATTTAAAGATGGTTCTATTAGTGTGTCTTACCATTTGCTCATATATCCTCTCACCTTATCAGTTTTATCGATGACATACAAAACCTCCTGACTCACATACACATAGCCTGTGCTAAACATAGTTTCAAATGCATCATCCCTCCTAAGGTCTTGACCACTTCCTTACAACTAAACCTTCCGCTTACACTGAATCTTTCCTCTCGGTTGGGCTCCTCCGATCACAACCTTACTACCTTAACCTGTCATATCGCTCTGGTACGGCCTGTGGACCCTCCAAAGAAACGTCGTCTATGGTATTTTGGAGCTGCGGATTGGCAGGCTTTCAGGCAGTACTTCTTTGATTTTCCTTGGAATGATTATTGCTTCCATGGCCAGAAGCTATCTGAGTGTGCCTTGGCATTACGGAGGTTATTCTGTCTGGCATGGACGCATACATTCCTTTCTCATATCCGTTGACAAGTGCAAGAAAACCTTGGTTTAATCACACTTGTTCTAAAGCTGTCCACAACAAGGGGAGGTTCTATAAAAGGTACCAAAGCCAACCCACCCCTGAATCACATCTTTTTTATGTTTCTGTCCGGAATCGTGCTAAGTCTGTTCTTCGCTCTGCTAAAAATTTAATCCGTACTAAATGTTCTCAACTCTCCAAATTATCACTGCTCCTTCTGCCACCTTGCCAAAAACCTTTCTAACAACTTTACCTCATCATCCTTCCCTCCTCTGTTCTACTCTGATGGCTCTGTAGCTATTTCTTCTACTGATAAAGCAGATCTGTTCGGTCAGACTTTCTCCTCCAGTTCCACACTAGATGATTCCAGTGCTGTTCCTCCATCACTTCCCTCCTCTGGCTTCCTCATGGCTGACATAAAAATTTCAGTAGCTGATGTATTTTCTGCCATCACTGACCTCAATACTAACAAGGCATATGGACTTGATGGAGTTCCTCCTGTTGTCCTCAAGAACTGTGCTTCTGTGCTTACACCCTGCCTAGGTAAACTCTTTGCCTTTGTCTTTCAACTTGTACGTTTCCTTCTTGCTGGAAGTTTGCTCTTATTCAGCCAGTCCCAAAGAAGGGTGACCATTCCCAACCCTCTAACTATCGTCCAATTGCTTTTACATCCTGTATCTCAAGTGTTTTCGAACCTATTCTTAACAGAAAAATTTTGTAGCATGTTTCCTTTCACAACCTTCTTTCTGATCGTCAGTATCGGTTCTGTTAGGGACGCTCCACTGGAGATCTACTTACCTACCTTTCAAACTCCTGGTCATCCTCCTTTCGGGACTTTGGTGAAACTTTTTCCATTGCACTTGACATCTCAAAGGCTTTTGATCGAGTCCGGCATAAATCCAAACTGCCCTCTTATGGTTTCTAACCTTCTCTCTGTGCCTTCATCTATAGCTTCCTTTCTGGTCGTTCTATAGTTGCTGTTGTAGACGGCCATCGTTCTTCTTCCAGATCTATCAACAGTGGTGTTGATCAGGGTTCTGTCCTATCAACAACTCTCTTCCTTTTATTTATCGGTGATCTTTTAAGCTGTTCATCTAACCCTATCCACTCGTACACTGATGATTCCACTCTTCACCTTTCCTTTTGGTTCCTGGAACGTCCATCTCAGCAGTTACTTCAACAAAAAAGGGATGAGGCTATAGCACACCTAATGTCTGATTTGGCTCGTATCGGGATAAAAATAATACTGTTGTTTTTCATGCATCAAAGACACAGTTCTTACACCTAACAACCCAACAAAACCTTCCACAGTAGTTCCCCCTAATGTTTATTAATATCCAGCTCAATCCTGCATCATCCTTGAACACGATTGGGGTTTCATTCACTCGAGGTTTATCTTGGAAGGATCATATTACATCTCTTGTAAAATCTGATTCCAAGAGACTTGGTGTTCTAAGCCAACTACGTACCTTCTTTACCCCTGCACAGTTGCTGACTTTATACACGAGTTTCATTCACCCCTGTGTGGAAGACAACGTACATGCATGGGAAGGCTCCCCACATACAGCCCGTCTCAATAGGGTGGAGTCAAAGGCTTTTCATCTCATTAAGTCTCCTCGTCTTACTGGTTCCCTTCAACCTCTGTCTCTTCGCCACACTGTTGCATCGTTATCTCTTTTTTTTCGTAACTCCCATGGTCACTGCTCCTCTGAACCGTCTGCTTGCATCCCTCCACCTGTAAGACAGGTGTGTAACACCCGTTTAACAACAAATTCTCATCCCTTTTCTGTCGAGTTCTCTAATGCAAGAGTTAACCCACTCCTTCATTTATGCAACAGGTCAACTCTGGAACTGTCTCCCTCTGTCTGTATTTCCTACTTCCTATGACTTCCAGTCTTTCAAACGCAGTGTGTCCAGGCATCTCAGTATTAACGGATCTTGAATTTGTCTCTCTTTTGTTTTTTTGTTTTTTTTGGAAGGAACTGTTATGTGGGCTCGCGGCCTTTGGTTCCTTCTTCCTCGCATAAAAAAATACACTTCAGTGATTTTCACAAGTACCGAAGCTACTCAAACTTCACAAGGCCACAAGTCAAACTAAACTGAAACTGCTCTTTTCTCTTCCCCATTCTTTTAAAACCTTGTTCGACACTCGAATGTTCTAGCATACTCAAGCAACAACAGTTCTCTATTCCAGAGATTTCTTACAATATGTAGCACTCTAAATGCTTTATCATAGGAAGTGTAATGGAACTACATAATTTAAAAAAACACCTAAACAAACATAATGGACAAAAAGATGATAAATATTATGCATAAATTTACAAAGTACCTCCACTCACAACAGCTGGCCATCTGGCAACTCTGACTGGTAACTGAAGAGGCACGAAACATCGTGAATTTTCCACTAGCACTCCTGCTTCTCAACACTAACCCTTCCCTAATCCTTTTGTCGTCCCAACAAAACTATGCGATATTTACAGTCACAATCCTTAATCCTAATAAAACATCGAATTATACATAAAATATTCCCCCAACTTATCAGATCTTCAAGGTCGTTTCTGACAACGTCCTTCCTCTTCCGCACAGTCCACTCCTGAAATGACTTGGTCCTCTTCCTGATAACTTCTTCCTTCAGGAGACTATCACCATACCCTTGTACTTCAGCTGTTTGGTCCTCCTTAACATCATTGGCTATGGATGTGCATGATTCCTCAGAGATGTCCCAGCTGTACCATCCTGGCCAATGGTTCTGCCACAGACAATATTCACGTGTACCACCTTTAGCTGAGACTTCTTGCCTCCCTGAATCCTGTATGTTACATCTGAAAGGTGGTCCACCACAGTGTAATGCCCATCCCATGGGCTTTGCAGCTTCGGTGACGTCCCTTCTTCCGTTAAGGATTGTATAACCAAACTTTGTCGCCATCCTTGATGCTCACCTTACTTGCCTTGGCATTATGCTTGTGCTTTGTCACTTTGCCTGAAAACTTCAGAGCTCCTTGAGCTAAATGATGTACCTCAGCCAGTCCTTGCAGCTCTTAACCAGGTGGTCTTCCCAATGAAAGATCAATGGGGAATCAGAACTTGTGGCCCAGAAGAAATTTTGCAGAGGTGTGCTTGATAGACTCGTGGGATGTAGACCAGTATGTCATCAGCAATGCAGGTAATTTCTGGTCCCATACCTTCTGTCCCTCTACACAGTACTTGGCCAGATCTTGTCCCAGAGTCCAGGTTTTTCCACCATCCCATCTGACTGTGGCCTTAGTTGGATCGTCTTAGTCCTCTTGATCCCCTGTATCTTGTAGCACTCACGGAACACAGCAGACTCGAAGTTTCTACTCTGGTCTGAATGTACAGTAGCTCTTGTGACATCCCAAAATGACAGAAGAAGTGGTCAACCAACACCTGAACAACAGCCCCGGCCTCTTGATCGGGGATGGGATAGGCTTCTGGCCACTTTGTGAAGTTGTCCATGACAAAATTATATATATACCAATTTTCCTCTTTCAATGAGTAACGAAGGTCCAGCAATGTCCATCGCGACTCTTTCCATCGGTGAACGCACTTGGTACAGCTGAAGAGGGTCACAACCATGTTTCTTGGGTCTCTTCTAGGCACAGCATACATCACAGGCCTGAGACCACTCTTCAACATCCCGATGAATGCCAATTCAGTGCAGCCTATATTGCAACTGACTTAGAGTTTTCTTCATTCCCAGATACCTATTAATGATTTGGTTATGTTACTCTTCTAAGATCCCAGATCTCATTTTCTTAGAAATCACCAGTTGCTAATACTTGCTGAGGCCATCAGATGTCTCCCACTGATGCTCCAGCAGTCCGTTGTTCAAAAGAAGAAGGTCCCATTGACTCCAGTAGCTCTTGGTTGCAAGGCTGAGCCTGGAAACCTCCACCCAAGATGGTTGCACTGTACTCTACTGCAGTCACTCTAGCACTGGTTGTTAATCTGTGTCCTCCATTTACATCCTCTTCAGGCCTTCTTCAGCTGACACTGGCCCTGTCACTGTAGTATGATTGCATTTCTTGCTACGATCTTCTTTCCTACTACACTGCTTGCAAACTGGGTCACAAGGCTGACAACTCAGGCTGTCAGTATTGCCAAATACCCACCCAAGACAGTGCTGCGCCTCATAGTTGTGCTGGTCCAGCTTCCCCAGTCAGAGTGCCAGTTGTCCTTCCAAATTCTTTCATATGTTCAGCCACTTGAGTGCTGCATGGTCTGTCCTGATAATGAAGTAGGACCTATAGAAGTAGGGGTGGAAGAAATCAAGGCTCTTTGTCACTGCCAAGAGCTCTTTATGGGTCACACAGTAGTTCCGTTCCAGTAGACTGATATTCTTGCTATAATACAGCACCACATAGTCTTTGTCATCCTTCTTCTGTGACAGGACTCCACCAGTAGTGTGGTCACTAGTGTCAGTGTCCAGGATGAATGGCTGACTCTGATCTGTGTACAGCAACACTGGAGAGATGGCCAACACATGCCGCAGTTCATCAAAGGCCTTCTGAGTCATTGCAGTCCTCGTAAACTTCTGCCTGTTTCCTCACCATTTGTGTAGAGGTGCAGCTATCTTCACAAAGTCCTTTGACAAAATGTAGGTAGTAGGTACACAAACACAATTAAAGACACAGCTCCTTCACACAAGTTGGAACTGTCCAATTTTTCACAGCTGTCACGTTTGCCGCATCAGTGCAGACACTGCCCTTGCCTACAGTGTGTCCCGGGTACTTTGCTTCCTTCTGGAACAAGTATCACTTCTAAGGGATCAGCTTCAGATACGCTGCTCAGATCCTGTTGAACACCTCAGACAGCCTAATCCTGGTCGAAAGTCCATCCAAACACAATCACATCATCTACTATGGATCGATGAAAGGTGTCTGCCAGTGCAGGCCTTAAAATACTCTATCCATGAGGTGCTCAAAAGTAGCCAGGGCATTACACAGGCCACAACTTTGAAGTGCCATAGACCCCGATCTTATGAAAAGGCTGTTTTTTCCTTGTCCTTTTCTGTAACCTTGACCTGATGATCCCTAACTCGTTCATCAGACACAGTTGGAATTGAAGCTCGCTGCCACATAGACTTCACCTTTGAAATGACAGCAACACTTATCTCAGAAAATGTTGGCTCCTTTTTAGAAGTCTTCAGATTTTGCCGTACATACAAATAATATCTCATTACATCATGATATGTTGGGAGAGAGTTCATATTTAAATCATCTGGTGTCCCAAAAATGGGACACATACTTGCAAGTCTTGTTTCGTGGCAGGCCATCCTTTGAATCAAATCAGACCTGTCTGTAGGGAGCAGACAAGTAAAGACAAGTAAACATACATAAAATAACAGACAAGTAAAGACTGACTGACAGTGAGAGAAGAGGAAACATGTAGTGACATGTCATGACATTAAGCCTATCTGGGGAGGCAGAAGATATTGGACTACAGCACTGAGACTTGAAATACAGACATTTATGTTGCCCAATAGTATATTTTCAACTATTAGAAGCGTTTTTGGCTCTGTCGTGATTTTTAGAAATATTATGAAAAAATGGCTATTTCAGGAAAATTTGTTTATAAACTGATGCTTTGGGGAGGCAGAAGATATTATTTAGTAAAGAGCAACTTTTTTCTGTATGTTTAGGAAGCAAACTAGAAAATATTTATAACTATTGCAATATGATTTATGCCCTGCTTAGTATAGGTAAAAAGTCCAAAATGTATCATATATTTTCTTGAATTTTGCAGTTTGTGCACCTTGGGGAGGCAGAAGATATTGTTGTAGAAACTTGATATTTCACAGTAATTTTTTTCTCATGGGTACACAACTTTTGAACACTATTGGATTTTGAATTTCTAAAAAAGTTTAAAAACGATCCACGCTAATGCACAGATCTGGTTGAGAATTGTATCAACACTGGTAATCACCATCCGATTAAATAGCCAGCTCGGAGGATGTCCCCAGCTCAGCAGCAAGAAATGGAGAGGGTGATGGAGATTCTTCAAAGTCAAGGAGCGATAGAAACATCCAGCAGATCTTGGGCATTAACAGTTGTTCTGATAAGGAAGAAAGATGGCTCAGTAAGGTGCTGTGAGGACTATCGGGCCCTGAATGAAGTGACAGTGAAGGATGTGCACCCCTTGCCAAGAAGTGATGATACACTGGATGCTCTGTCAGGGGCCAAATTGTTCTCCACTTTTTATTGTGATTTTTAGAAATATTATGAAAAAATGGCTATTTCAGGAAAATTTGTTTTAAACTGATGCTTTGGGGAGGCAGAAGATATTATTTAGTAAAGAGCAACTTTTTTCTGTAGGTTTAGGAAGCAAACTAGAAAATATTTATAACTATTGCAATATGATTTATGCCCTGCTTAGTATAGTTAAAAAGTCCAAAATGTATCATATATTTTCTTGAATTTTGCAAAATTTGTGCACCTTGGGGAGGCAGAAGATATTGTTGTAGAAACTTGATATTTCACAGTAATTTTTTTCTCATGGGTACACAACTTTTGAACACTATTGGATTTTGAATTTCTAAAAATGTGTAAAAACGATCCACCCTACTGTGCATCCCAGGTCGAAGCCTCTGGTGGAAAAGACTTCAGCAAACTTCACGAGCAGCTGCCTTGACTGCTGGACTTGTGAATCATCCAGGCACTGGCAACTCCTGGAAAATCAGGTTTTGGAAGTGGTCTGGAAAATTCCCATATTCGACTGCACTCCTTGTACAGGCCATCCACTGATGCCACTCAGGGTCCACTGCGTGACAGTCCCACTATTTCTCCCTCGTTTGTCTTCTGTGTCTTACACGAGCGATTGGCCACCACAACCGGCACTTCACCTGCACTTGTTTCCACCAAAGTCCTCTCACCATCACTCCGGCTGTCATCTTGCACTGTACATCAGGCTCCACAACCCCTAGACGGTTGTCAAACGAGCCACTCACCTCGCACTGGACCAACAGTTCTGATCTTGGGGATATCACTGTAGTGCAGAGTGCCTTCACCCCACCACCAGAACATGTACGTTTCACTGCTGTGACAGGAACCAACTTTCCTCGAACCTTGAGACTCATGGAGCAGAATTCAGCTCACATCCCATGGACATCAGGTAGTCCAGACCAAGGAGGCAAGGATCCTCTATCTCGGCCATGGAGACTGGAAGTGTCACCTCTTGCCCTGCCACTTCAGTCCGGACATCCAAGGGTTCCTTTAGGTCTGTGCAGTGCCCAGTTATTCCACACAATTGTTCTGATAACTCAGGCAGATACTGAAGATGTAACACATCAGGCCTCACGAAGGTCTGCTCTGAGGCTGAATCAATCACTAGGGAACACTCCTTGCTGTCTACTCTTCTGTCTACTTGTACACTGTCAATTGTGGTTCTCTTGCATTTCCTCGGTGGTGAGGGCTACTTGGGAAAAACTGAATAATGGTTGCCCCTTAACACCAGCCTCCACTAGTTTCTTGCTCTTTTCTTGTCATCTTCTGCCTTCTTCTTATCCTCCTGTTCTTCTTTGAACGGTCAGAATTGACGTGTCCCACCTCACCACATGTTCAACACCTTTTGGTTGCACTAATAGGTTTCCTTGCACCGTTTTGTTCTTGCTCCTTCCATTTGTTACAATCCTCCCTCTTGTGTCCTAACTTCCCACAGAAGCAGCAACCTCCTCCGATCTTCTCCTGTTCCCTATTCCACCCGTAGCAGTCCTCTTTCCTGTGTCCTGACATTTCACAATACATGCAGCTTACATCAAATTTCTCCACTTCACGTACATGCCTCTTTCTTGCTTTGAATCCTACACTATGACCTTCCTGCAAACTGGAAATACTGGACCGGATGTAGGACTTAAATTCCAGAGTTCTGGCTAGTACTTCTTGTGTGCATCTTGGTTGTGCCTACTTCACTTGCACTTTCAACAATGTACTATCAAGAGCATAAGAAAAATAGTCAACAAGTTAGGTGCTGCACCAGGCTATGCATTGTGTGCCATACTCTCCTGGTCATGAGCAACTTGCTGGTGGGATTTGCATTGAGCCCGTACGCGAGTGTGGCATCTTGTCTGTAAACCTTATTCTGGTACATGGTTCTGTATTTTGGCTCCTGCACTTCTACTAGGGGATGATAACTGTTCCTCTCCTCCACTGACATCTGGCCAAGAACCTCCATTGCAGCACACTTGACACTAGCAGCAAGCTGCACTGGCCTCTACCTTTCATCCCAACCATTCTGATCAGCAAGTAACTGCACACGGTAAGCTTCTCAAGATACTTTGCCATCAAATTCCTGTGGTTTCTTTTCAGTTGGACTCTCACTATGGCCATGCATTTCACTGGTTTAGGGCCTAAAAACTGGGGTATCATAACTAAGTTCAGGGCTCAAAACTTCTATATCCAGATTATTCATTCCTGTCATGCTATCTTTAAATGCTTGGGATTCGTCAAGATTCACAATACACTGTCCATTTTTTTTTATATCCTCCATGTACAGTCAAGGAAAGTTCCGCATTACCCACTGTTTGGAGCACTGGTGGTCTATGTATAATCACGAAGCAGCAGCCAGACCCCACGTGTCTGGTAACTATGAGTTGGAGGGTGGGTGGCCGAGGGTGGGAGGGTTTGGAGAGTTGCTCACGTCACAGTATCAGTACATGTTTACCGTCAAAGGCATGCTTCTTTGCCTTCGTTTTGTAATGATCGATAGGAATTATACAGTAGTTACAGAGACTGGTCTTATAATTAGGACTTCCATGTCATTCTGTTAACCCTGCTCACGTATCGCTCAAATAGTGTCACGGAAAAGGAACCGCGGACCCCGCTTGGTGACTGGTACTTTATAGGCCTATTACCCAGAAATTACTGGACGGTTTCCCAAAATGTTTGTATCAACATGAAGTGAAATTATTACCTTTTATTATGTTAGTAGGGTATAAAACTACTGTGACTGTTACTATTTATTGTAAATTTACAAACATAAGCTGTGGGGGCAAAAAGTACGTCCCACTTAGAGAGGCCCAACCTGGGAACTGAAGATCCTGGCAGGAGTCTGATTGCAGCGCCGTGCAGGGGGGAGGGGGGATGAGGCTCTTTGGTCTCCTACTGCTATACGTTCAGGGCCAACCACTGCAGAGTTCTGTGGGGGAAGAAATGAGTCAATTATTTTTTTGCCAAGAATCATGATCTTTTTACGTGTTGCCTAAAGGGCACCTAAATATGGAGGGATCTGCATGAAATTTGGTAGGCTGGTAACCTTATCATCCATCATCACATAGACATTTCCCAAAATGAAATCGGAATTAGTTTCATGCCGAAAAAAGAAAGTATGTAAACCCAACTTTAGGAGGCCCTAAATTTTTTGACAATTGTTTGGTGTTTGACCAAATATTTCAGCCCTAGCTCACTGTAAGACCACTCTAAGACCACAGAACTTCGTGCAAGACAGGTAAGTACATCATGGAATGACAGGTAAGAACATCATGGAATGACAGGTAAGTACATCAAGGAATGACAGGTAAGTAAAATATAAAAGCTCGGTCAGTACTTCGTACATGACAGGTAAGTACATCATGGAATGACAGGTAAGTACATCAGGGAATGACAGGTAAGTAAAATATAAAAGCCTGGTCAGTACTTAGTACATGACAGGTAAGTACATCATGGAATGACAGGTAAGAACATCATGGAATGACAGGTAAGTACTGCAGGCAATGAGAGTTAAGTAAAATATAAAAGCCTGGTCAGTACTTCGTACATGACAGGTAAGCACATCAGGGAATGGCAGGTAAGAACATCATGGAATGACAGGTAAATAGGACTACTTACTTGGCTGATTTGTTAGTAAACGTACAGCCGACATGACTGGGTTGTACTGGGGTGGCAGGACCGGGTGGCACTGTGGTGGCACTGATAGGTGGCACTGAGTTGGCAGGACCGGGTGGCACTGTGGTGGCACTGAAGGGTGGCACTGCGGTGTGAGACGGTGTAGATTTAAATAGCATATGCTTAACGACGTTTCCTCGATGCCCTGGGAAGACTTGTGGTGGAGTGTGGTGGGGGCATTTTGCCCTTGGGTGAAGCGAATCAGGAGGCTGGATCAGTGCATGACGTGAGGTCTTGCTCTGGGGTTCCCCGGGTGGGGCTCACGGGGTAACTTCTTGGTCTTCTGTGATTCGTTGAAGGCCCTGGGCTGGAGGAAGGTCCTGGTAAAGATTCATGCAAATCCTGCTGGATTTGTTCAACTGCCAGAGAAATCCGCGATCTTGTGTCAAACTGTGTGAGCGGTTCATTGGTCTCCTCGTCGTCGTCATCATCGGAGTAGTCGAAGTCCAGTCTTCTAAACTTCTTGAGGGACAGTCTAATCCTTCTCCTCCTTTTGTTGCCATAAAAGGACCCCGGTGATTTCCCGTACAAGGCGTCAGAGGAGTTGCTTGATGGCGTTGGTGAGGGCCACGTCACCCCAGGCCGCCTGCCTGCGATGCTGCCACTTCCCACTGGTGACTCCTCCTCCTCCCTCACATCCCCGCTCTTGTGAATAATCGGTGTTGTGGTTTGGGTCTCACAGTCGCTGCCGCTATCATTGGAGAATAATATTCCGTGTATATCATCATCACTGACCCCCCCCCCACGTGACACTGTCGAAATCTGAAAAGTGAGGAAAAAGCAAAAGTCAGTAATCGGCATGCTGAGACAACATGTGGCACCACTGTAGTGAGTTCCATATTCTGTTATCACCAGGCAGGCCTCTCTTATGGTGCCATGCAGTAATGGAACTTTGGCTCTATTACATGTGGCTATAGGGATGAATATGCCAAGGTATATACAAGTGAGGAATTAGTGCAAACACAGTACCGCAGAACCTACTTGGTGACTGGCACAGGTTGTTGCACGTCAGTTAGTGGAGAGCACGGGGGCAAACACCCGCAATCCATTGCCCCGCAATGCACACTGATGCTGCGACGAAGTAGCCACCTCACCGGGCGAGTTATCATGAAAAAACGTGTTTTGCGCATGCACTCGGACACCACATAGTGCCGTCAAGATCGAGAAAAAACCAGGTCCGCGCGTACGCACATTTCCGTTAGATCAAGCGGAGGATTTTTCTCTATCTCGCTCTCTCTGGTTTTCTGTTTATAATTCAGCGGGAACTATACTATTTGTGATGTAGGATTCAACTATGTGTATATATATATATATATATATATATATATATATATATATATATATATATATATATATATATATAATAGCCTAACTCCATCTCCCAATCTCCTTGATTATCTTCCTTTGTTCTTTTCAGTTACTAAGTAAGCATAAGAGATTACACTTTACTCGATTTGCCATACCCTGATTTGACGGATTTCTGATTTGCCTGTCACTTGGAGAGAGAAAAAGAGGCTGTATGACTCCTCCACTGAAGGACCATAAAGATGTGTATGTCTCTTTAATCATCCTCCTTCTCACCCTCTTGGCCACCCTCCGTGAAGGGAGAAGGGACGCATGTTTGATAGTTCTCAGCATATTTATCCAATTTTTCTTATAATTCTTTCACTCACACACACACACACACACACACAAGGTAGGGAAGGAGGGATGGGAGGTGAGAAGGTATGAGAGAGAGAGAGAGAGTTGATGATTCTACACACACACACACACACACACACACACAAGGGGGATGCAAGTACATTAGGGCAAAAGTTGGGGGAGCCTTGTGTCTGTTGGGGGGGGGGGTGCATTTGCAGTTGTCGGACCGGCCTTCCCCCCATTTAATACTTATACACTTATCTTCCCTACTGAAAATTGTATTACAATGGGAAATTACCTGTAGAACCTCATTTTTTGATGGGGGGGTAGAATGACGTATTTTTTTTTTTTTAATCCTCTGGCATTTCCAAGATATTGCCTTTTGACACACACACACACACACACACACACACACACACACACACACACACACACACACACACACACACACACACATGGTTATCATCAACTATTCATATTTTAGTAAGGCAAAATTAGGTAGGCTATATGGTAGGTACACTGTAATAGTAATACCATAACAAGGGCATAGGCTAGCCAGGAAAACGAATGGGGCGGGGGGGGGGGGGCGGTAAGAAGTATACCCGCGGCGGAGGACGCACCGTCGGCCAGCCCATACGGTTTCCTATGACTAACTGATACGTTGCTTCAGCGTCACCAGATGCCAGTGACAGTAATATCGTACAGCCTTAGTCAAAGTTATCGTATTTTGGCTCAAATTATCGTATTCAATTGCTAAACCTAATCTTCGCGATACAAAACTATTAGTACACTTAATTCTTGACAATCAACTTGCATTAATGTTATCTAACTAAAAAAAATATATATATATATTATCTTGGGATTACGTGTTTCTACTGTAAAGAACGTTAATGAACTTACTGTTGTACGTGGCCCTTTTTCTACTCTATGTAGATGTCTGGAACATCATGTGGCTCCTCTCCAGCAAGAGCTGTACTAGGGTACAGCACTTTTGAATTCATATTACGCATCATAGCTCTTGATGGTGTGAAAGTTGTACAGTTGCTATTTTGGTTCCACTGCACACTGTGCTTAGCTAATAACATGTCTCCAACAGTGTCGGTTTTTAGCCTGTTTCTGTCTTTACTTTTCATCCTGTTAATGTCTGAGAATATTTGTTCACAGTCAGCATTTGAATGAGGTAATGAGAGTACTGCCAGAGCAAAATTTGCCACACACTCGTATTTCGGGACTCCCTCATCATCAACCACCGTTTTTACAGTTCCCCAGAACTTATCAGGGGAATTTTCTTTGATCATCCCCTTCTGTTGAGCCATACTTGTTACTTCTTCTGGTAGATTGTCCATGCCAAGCCTCCTCCACTCATCATCCAATTTCTGAAGGGTCAGGTCATCTTGCTCAATAATTCTTGGCAGACAGCTTGCAAGGGGAACAAGACTTTGTTCCCGAACTCCTTGATGCCCGACAACATTAGCTGGGTTTAGTATGCTCAGTCGTGACAAAATTGGATCTCCAAAGTCATACCTCTTCTTCACTTGCTTGGCAGCAGTGACAAAGAATGATCTACACCCGAGACGAAATTCTTTCATTCTTTCTCGGTCGTTGTACATTGCTACATTTTCCACTGTCCTCTTTAACACTGATGCCCCTAGGTATACTTGTTCAAGCAATAGAAATTCTCGTTCTTCATCTGGATCAACATCAGCCAGAGATCTTTTCATCACATAATCCCGGTTCATGTACATCAGCAGAATATCTTTGTATAGTTCACAGGCTTGTCCATGCAGTGAGGTTATCACAACGCACTCACTTTGAAACAGTAGGTTAAATTGTGTAAATTTTTGTAACTCACAATCCAAGAAACAAAAATACAGTCTGCAGTAAGGATCATGTAACATCTCATATGCTTGTGCTACTGATGTTGCATTATACTTTTTATGGTGCTGGAAGTGCAGATCAGTAAAGGACATCTGCAGAGGGCCCCACTGTTCAAGCATTCTTCTCACGACTGCGGCATATGAAAGCCAGCGTCCTGGAAAGTGTTAAAATGCGGTGCTTTCGTACACCAGCAAAATCCTGGAACTCTGAAAACTGAGCTAATCTCTTGGATGATAGTTTTAGGATGTTGTGAACATCGTGAACTAGCTGTTCAATACTACTGGGAAGCTCCTTACATGCCTCGGAGGCACATAAATGTGCCGAGTGACAAATGCACTTCATTACAAATATTCCAGGACACACTTCTCTAACTCTGCTGCTAACGGAATTGTGCTGCCCCATCATTGTGCTGCAGCCATCAGATCCAAAACCAATAACATTACCAACAGGTACATTAAAATCACTCAGTGTATTCATAATTACAGAGAATATTCGTCTTCCTGTTGCACCCTCAACAGTTCCTTCTGGATCTTCAGCTGTAAATATCGGTACCAGACTCCAAAATTTGCTTACTACTTCTCGTGAATCTACAGATCGTACCACTACACACAAATTCTGAGAAGCTGAAATGTCCGTTGATTCATCAACCATAATGCTGAACTTTGTATTCCTTAGTTTTTCTGCTAATTCTTCCTGGTAACATTTTGCCGTGACTTTCGTACAAACATTGTGGCATTTGGTTCTTATCATATGTAGGTCCTTTGCTATGGCAGAGTCAGGGAAACAGGCCTTCACTACATCACATAAATGACCTGCAGCTAAAAATGATACATTATGTTTGTAATGCTGAGTAGAATTTGGCTCGACTTCTCGTCCCAAATCAACTCAACACTGAGCGGGGTCCTCTTTCGAGACCGGAGCTAGTGCAATGAAGAGAGGCAGGACATAAAAACTTTCGGCAACACCATACACGTGTATTATTTCAGTTAGACACAAGACATTTCAGCAGACATTACATCACAATATAGAGCAATACAAAACCTTATCTAAAATATTGTGTATCACGCAGGATACTAGCTTCCTAGATATTAATGACAATACAACAAATCTTAGTACTAGGAGTACAGTAAATACCCGTGCGCGCGGAGCACGTGAGGGGAGAGGGGGGGGGTTTGTGATCTACCAGGAAGGGGGGGGGAGGTAGGGAGACACGGAGAGTGACTTAGAACGGCGAGGGGGAAGTTATGGTAATATTTAATGAGGCCCGATATTAACAAGGGAGTTTAGGTGTTTTCTGTTGGCAAGAATTCTTTGGCAATTAACTCTGGTTCTTATTTGGACTTTAAGAGAGGGGGTGAGGAATGGAGAGAGTTTTTAGGGATAGCGTGCGGAACAGGGGAATATAGTTATTACTCGCTGTCCTCGTTGTTGTGGTGACACTAGATTTCTGTCGACACAACTTATATATTACACATTTCCCCGGTAGGTTATATAGACTTGCATTTCCCAACGCGTAACAAAGTCGGAACCCTCGTAAATTCTATTCCACTATATTACTCAGAGCTTAGCCAATAGCACTCCAATAATGTGTTATTCTTTCTTCGGGCTCTAGAGAGAAGTCCTCAGTAAACTCGGGATGACACTCGCACGTATCTTCACTTGAGGTCTCTACCCATATTCTCGCCCGTTAATGGAGCATTATGTCCTGGGTTACCCCAATGGAAATTACATGAAATTACTGCACTAGTCTTATTCTAAGAGAAAAGGAGTCACACTTAACCTACTTCACAATTACAGGATCACTCGTATCTCTCGTGGAGAGAAACACGGTTACCTCAGTGATGATCCGGTCGAACTGAGGGCGTCGTCAGGGTAGGGCGAGCCGGGAGGGCACGGGGCGACTCACTAGGGCGTCCTCTCACGTCCGGGGGTTTCCGGACTGGGGCCGAAAAGGGCTAGGAACCTCTGGGTCAGGTCCCGGCGTCGCTGGGGCGTGGTGAGGTCTCGCCGGGGTGTCCTGGGGCGGGCCGGAGAGGCGACGGACTGCGGTCTCCTATGGGCAGGGGCGCCGGCAGGGAAGGACTGCGGCAGCAGCTGTCACGGGGGCCCGACAGGTGGGTCTTCTCAAGGGCCTCGCGCAGGGAACAGAGGCCGGGGGAGACAGGGAGGTCTTTCCTCCTCACTATACCCTGGGAGCGACCATCGATTGTCTCCACCGGGGTGCTGAGGGAGCGACCGTGGATCGTCTCTACCTGAGCTTTCAGGGAGCGACCATTGATCGTCTCTTCCTGATTTTTATATGAGCGACCATAGATCGTCTCTATCTTTTTTTTATGGGAGCGACCATTGATCGTCTCTACCGGTGTGCTGAGGGAGCGACCGTTGATCGTCTCTACCTGAGCTTTCAGGGAGCGACCATTGATCGTCTCTTCCTGATTTTTATATGAGCGACCATAGATCGTCTCTATCTTTTTTTTATGGGAGCGACCATTGATCATCTCTACCAGTGTGCTGAGGGAGCGACCGTTGATCGTCTCTACCGGAGCTTTCAGGGAGCGACCATTGATCGTCTCTTCCTGATTTTTATGTGAGCGACCATAGATCGTCTCTATCTTTTTTTTATGGGAGTGACCATTGATCGTCTCTACCTGGTTTTGAAGGGAGTGACCGTTGATCGTCTCTACCTTGTCACTATTAGAGCGACCATGAGATCGTCTCTACCTTAGGGGCGCTGCCTGGAGTACAGTTTCTAACTCCACCCCTAGCTAACTTAGTGATTCCGCCACGCGAAGGTAGTGTCTTTCGCCTACGGTGGCGGCGGCGTGGTGGTTGAATGTCACAGGGGCGCACGGTCCGGGCTGACATGCGTCGTTGTTGCCCGGAGTGGTGATGGCTAGTGGCGGCTACCCCGTGGGGTCCGAGTGGGGGTGTCGGCATTCTCGTGGACGAACTCCGTTGTTTCTGGTTCGCCCTGTTGTCGGGGATACTATGGTATTCTCCGGGATATTCTGGAGTACCGTATGTGTGTCTGTTAAAGCCACGCATTTCACCACCGTGTTCTTGAAAAAAGTCACGTCCCTGTGGCTGGAGGTGGAACGCTAGAGTGTTGGGGGTGGTGTAAACGGGCTGGAGGTGTCGGAGTGTGTTCTGCCAGGCGACAGTGTAGGAATTTTCCTCCTGTGCTTGGTCATAGGTGAGGAAGAGGGTGGAGGAGGCGGTGGTGGACTGGAGGATATTTAACAGGTGGTGTGGCCCGCGGAGTCGGTGGTTCTTGGTAAGGGTAGGGGCCCATACGGCCCGCTTAATTCTCATGTTGCTTGGTGTGGCTGTCGGTGTGGTTGGAGGTTGAATGCTGGATAGAGTGGGTGAAGGCCGGGTTTTGTGTCGCGGTAATGCGGCTTTGAGTCTTTGGGGAGTACAGGTAGGAGGGATTTGGGCCTGATGTAGCTTGACGGTGTGTGTGTATCGGGTGGGTGGGCATAAGAGTCGGCCGGAGGGGGTGGTGGTGGTGGTTCTGAGGGTGGGTGTGGGTGGGGAAGCAGGCGTGCGGGGTGGGCGGGGTCGGTTAGCGCGGGCCGTCGCGCGCGTTGGGGACGCGGAAGAAGGTGAGAACGTCGGAGTGGGCGTGCGTAGGTGTGGAGGGGAGAGGGCGGTGGTAGTGGGTTGTCCTGCGGGGGTGGCGGGGTGGGCGGGGCACGTGGGCTTGGGTGGAAAGGGTGAGGCGGCGGAGGGAAGGGGTGAGGGTGAGCGAGGCGTGGCGAGTGAGATGTCAGGTGCGGTGCAGGGGGTGGTGGAGGCGGTGGAGGCTGAGGTGGTAGGGGAGGTGAATGAGTTAACTTTGTGGGCGGGGAAAGCGAACGGTGGTGAAGTGATGGCGGTGGGTGGCGCGGGGTGGGAGGTGGAAGGCAGTAGACGGGGGGAGGTGGTTTTAGGAAGTAGGTTAGGGGAAGATGTGGAGAGGGTCCTAGGAGGCCTGTGAAGAGGGAGGCCGGTTTTGTGTTGCGGGAGTATAGTGGTGTGTGGGGTGGGAAGGTTAGAACTAGGGGCAGGAATAGGGGAAGGTAGAACAGAAGAGATAGTGAGAGGGGGGGAAAAGGAAAAATAACGTTCTCCCCTGTCGTAGACTGGGGGAGAGGTGAGGTGGCCCCCGCCATTACGGTGGGATGCGGGGGCAGGGGGGCGCTTTTTGTTTTTCCCTTTTTGTTTTTTCTTCCCCTGGGGCTTAGGGGAATTTGCGTATGGTGGGGAGGTTTGTAAGCGCCCTCGTGTCATTTGGCTGCACTGGGCTAGAAGCTCTAGCTGCTCACGGATATCGTGAATCGGACATCCGTGGTAGCACGGAGAAAATTCCCACGGGTTGATGGTGATGAGGTCAACGGGGAATTGATTTATTTCGCCGATGCATTGAGGGGTGGCATGGACGCCTAAAAGGCACCTCATTAAACTGATATCTTTATCCATGTCTCCTGTTGGATCATGGATAGTGAAGTGTTGTCTTACAACACTTGGGAGTACTCTGAGCAGAGTATTAAATGTGTGTTGATCCCGGGTTTTTTCATCTGCCTCCGGGTAGGCAGCAGTAACCAGGCATCTTGCCTGTAACAGGGTATTATCTAAATCCCCATCATAAGTAAAGCTATCCAATTTGGATAGAGCCACCACTTTCCCTAATGATGGGGTGATGGCTTAGACTGCGAACTTGGTAAAGTTCTGCCAGGTGAGTTCTGGGACAATTTTTGGCGCAATGTTAGCTGCGGCTTTACCCAGTAGTGGAAGTGTGACTGCAATTTTTTGTTGGTCATTATCGAAGCCAATATCCAATAAGGGTTTAACTATTGCAAGATATATGTATGTCATACTGGTCAGGGTCAAACTTGGATAACTGGACGTGCGGTTTAGTTGCCATTTTTCCAAATATTTCCTATTTACCTCTCTTCTACGCTCGGATCTAGAACCACCGCTGGCCACCAGTGTAATGCTGAGTAGAATTTGGCTCGACTTCTCGTCCCAAATCAACTCAACACTGAACGGGGTCCTCTTTCGAGACCGGAGCTAGTGCAATGAAGAGAGGCAGGACATAAAAACTTTCGGCAACACCATACACGTGTATTATTTCAGTTAGACACAAGACATTTCAGCAGACATTACATCACAATATAGAGCAATACAAAACCTTATCTAAAATATTGTGTATCTCGCAAGATACTAGCTTCCTAGATATTAATGACAATACAACAAATCTTAGTACTAGGAGTACAGTAAATACCCGTGCGCGCGGAGCACGTGAGGGGAGGGGGGGGGTTTGTGATCTACCAGGAAGGGGGGGAGGTAGGGAGACACGGAGAGTGACTTAGAACGGCGAGGGGGAAGTTATGGTAATATTTAATGAGGCCCGATATTAACAAGGGAGTTTAGGTGTTTTCTGTTGGCAAGAATTCTTTGGCAATTAACTCTGGTTCTTATTTGGACTTTAATAGCCGGGGTGAGGAATGGAGAGAGTTTTTAGGGATAGCGTGCGGAACAGGGGAATATAGTTATTACTCGTTGTCCTCGTTGTTTTGGTGACACTAGATTTCTGTCGACACAACTTATATATTACACATTTCCCCGGTAGGTTATATAGACTTGCACTTCCCAACGCGTAACAAAGTCGGAACCCTCGTAAATTCTATTCCACTATATTACTCAGAGCTTAGCCAATAGCACTCCAATAATGTGTTATTCTTTCTTCGGGCTCTAGAGAGAAGTCCTCAGTAAACTCGGGATGACACTCGCACGTATCTTCACTTGAGGTCTCTACCCATATTCTCGCCCGTTAATGGAGCATTATGTCCTGGGTTACCCCAATGGAAATTACATGAAATTACTGCACTAGTCTTATTCTAAGAGAAAAGGAGTCACACTTAACCTACTTCACAATTACAGGATCACTCGTATCTCTCGTGGAGAGAAACACGGTTACCTCAGTGATGATCCGGTCGAACTGAGGGCGTCGTCAGGGTAGGGCGAGCCGGGAGGGCACGGGGCGACTCACTAGGGCGTCCTCTCACGTCCGGGGGTTTCCGGACTGGGGCCGAAGAGGGCTAGGAACCTCTGGGTCAGGTCCCGGCGTCGCTGGGGCGTGGTGAGGTCTCGCCGGGGTGTCCTGGGGCGGGCCGGAGAGGCGAAGGACTGCGGTCTCCTATGGGCAGGGGTGCCGGCAGGGAAGGACTGCGGCAGCAGCTGTCACGGGGACCCGACAGGTGGGTCTTCTCAAGGGCCTCGCGCAGGGAACAGAGGCCGGGGGAGACAGGGAGGTCTTTCCTCCTCACTATACCCTGGGAGCGACCATCGATCGTCTCCACCGGGGTGCTGAGGGAGCGACCGTGGATCGTCTCTACCTGAGCTTTCAGGGAGCGACCATTGATCGTCTCTTCCTGATTTTTATATGAGCGACCATAGATCGTCTCTATCTTTTTTTTATGGGAGCGACCATTGATCGTCTCTACCGGTGTGCTGAGGGAGCGACCGTTGATCGTCTCTACATGAGCTTTCAGGGAGCGACCATTGATCGTCTCTTCCTGATTTTTATATGAGCGACCATAGATCGTCTCTATCTTTTTTTTATGGGAGCGACCATTGATCGTCTCTACCAGTGTGCTGAGGGAGCGACCGTTGATCGCCTCTACCGGAGCTTTCAGGGAGCGACCATTGATCGTCTCTTCCTGATTTTTATGTGAGCGACCATAGATCGTCTCTATCTTTTTTTTATGGGAGCGACCATTGATCGTCTCTACCTGGTTTTGAAGGGAGCGACCGTTGATCGTCTCTACCTTGTCACTATTAGAGCGACCATAGATCGTCTCTACCTTAGGGGCGCTACCTGGAGTACAGTTTCTGACTCCACCCCTAGCTAACTCAGTGATTCCGCCACGCGAAGGTAGTGTCTTTCGCCTATGGTGGCGGCGGCGTGGTGGTTGAATGTCACTGGGGTGCACGGCCCAGGCTGACATGCGTTGTTGTTGCCCGGAGTGGTGATGGCTAGTGGCGGCTACCCCGTGGGGTCCGAGTGGGGGTGTCGGCATTCTCGTGGGCGAACTCCATTGTTTCTGGTTCGCCCTGTTGTCAGGGATACTATGGTATTCTCCGGGATATTCTGGAGTACCGTATGTGTGTCTGTTAAAGCCACTCATTTCAATGTTCTACCATGAACACTGTTAATTTTATTTCTGCAGCCCTTACTGCATCAGCTTTACTGTTCTTAACTTCACCACTTGCAAATGCCTCAGATATCTTTTTTGATGAAGATGGTACTGACAGTTTTTTGTGTTTTACACTTTTTTCATGCAATTTAATTGGCGTTATTTGAGCTGATATTTCCACTCCACACACACGACACAATGCCTTCAAGGCACTTTTCTTTGAAGGCTGCAACCACGGAAACTGTTTTTCCCACGCACTTCTGTACTTTTGCTCACATCTCTGTTTATTCTTCGATAAATCATCACTATGGGTCTTTTCTTCTGTGCCTTTTCTTTTATGTATTTTACTTTCAGACATGTTTTACGCTGAGGTAATGCGAAAGCTGTCAAAATTTTACGCTCCTGGGTATAGTTGCTCACTCGTGGGCACACAAGGCGAGGGGAGTCAGGCTACTGGGAGGAGGCCAGCAGCCCGGGCAGGCCACTAAACTCACGCGAAGCGAACAGGTCAAACGCCCGCCAGCCGCCCGGGTAGGCCACTAAACTCACGCGAAGCGGACAGGTCCAAGTACCGTCCAACTTACGTTTTATGGGTGATGAACGGGTAATTTGATTACCACTACATCTCGAGTTAAAATTGTTAATGACTAGCGTTTTTTTATTAAAAAAAAAAAAGATTATTATTAGCCATATATTTTCACGTATTTATCGTATTATATCGCATTAAAATGAAGAATTATCGTATATCGTAGAGACGTTATTGTTTATCGTACCAAGCACTGATTTATCGTATTTATACGATAATTATCTTATATCTGGTAACGCTGCGTTGCTTGCCTCCGCGCCTTTTATACGTCCTCCACTACCCGTCACCTGCGCATAACAAGCCAAAATGAGTCGAGAAATGCGTTGACCTGGTGTTTTTTTTATCTTGAGTGCCGTGCCGCGATTCATGAGCAGGGTTAAGGAACACAAAAAACCTGGTAATCGCTCATATAGATTATTATTATTATTATTATTATTATTGTTATTATTATTATTATTATTATTATTATTATTATTATCATCATCATCATTATTATTACACACTACCCTAGACTCTAAGTTCGAGATTAATAATTACCAGAACAACACTGGAAATGTTTGCAGGCGAATGTTTACAGACGGATGACAGGATAAATGAGAAATCTAATTTATAAGAATTTACACGTAGATAGATAGATAAATGGATAGATAATATAGTGGTTTTGTTTTCGACTCAAAACATAATATAAATATATGTTATATCGTTAAGAATATCTCCTGGGGAAAAGTCTCATGTTAAAGTCGAGAGGGAATGAAAGCATTCAAACCTCTGTCCGAACCCAGCAAACTTCCATAACTTTCCTGAAACACTAGCTCTACAGATATTATTATAATCTTTTTCAAAAAATGCTAACATCACATTGTCATCTATCCTTACTAAAGTAACTCTAACACACCGTCCAAGTCATACATTGCTAACCTACACGTGATTCCCAGTTTATCACTGTATCTTCCTCTGTCCCCCAATCCCCAGCCTCCCGCTCATCACACTGACAGTTACCAGACATATGAGACCTGGCTGCTGCTTAACGTTCACCCGTCTCACACCAGTGCTTCGGGAGGTGGGTAATGCGGAACTTTCCCTGACTGTACACTAACCTGAGGCTCAGCAGTGCAAGATTTCTCTACAGCCTCCATTCTCTCACTACTAATCTTTAACCTGTCGTCTAGGTGCTGTCTGCACTCCATCACAATTTTCTCACTGATTATCTTCAACTGGTCATCCACAAGCTGTCTGCACTCTATCATGGTATTTCTTACCTCACGCTTGTTTCAGTTTGTACTCGTAGTTGTATACTTTGTGCTTGTAGAAACTTCATGATTGCAGCCAGAGATGCCTCCTTTTTCCTACCTTGGCTTTGTGTGTGTGTGTGTGTGTGTGTGTGTGTGTGTGTGTGTGTGTCCGACTCTGGGCATAGGCTTCACAGCCTGCTATCAAGGCCCAGCAGTCCTCCTACATACCATACACCTCTATTCTTGTATGTACACCTTCTGGCTCCATTTCAAAGATTTGACTCACTGCAGTACTTATCGATCCTAACTCCTGGCACCATTAGTTACATCCCTGTCCCACGTTGTCACAGGCTCCAACAGCAATAGTTCAGTATAGGAAGGATGTCGCCTAGTGAATCGTTCTTCCTAGCATCAGCCTTCCAGCAGGTCAACTCAGGCGTCACAGTGACACAAGCATCTCGTGTACATTGTCTTTATTTACCAAGTAATTACAGCATATGCTTGCTAACTACATTTCAATGATTTCCACAAGTAACAGAGCTACACTAACATTGCAAGGCCACAAGTCAAACTAAATTGAAGCTGCTCTATTCTCTCCCCCATCCATTTATAACCTTGCTCGACACTCGAATGTTCTAGTATACTCTGACAACAAGAGTTCTCTATTCCAGAGATTTTTTACATTATGTAGCACTGTAAATGCTTTATCATAGAAAGTGAAATCAAATTACATAATTAGGAAACACCTAAATGAAACATTATAGAGAAAAAAAGAATATAAATTCATGCATAAATTTACAAAGTGCCTCCACTCATAACTGCAGGCTATCTGGCAACTCTGACTTGTAACTGAAGAGGCGGGAAATATCGGGAATTTTTCACTAGCACTCCTGCTTCTCAGTATCATTAGACTTGGAATGAACATAAACTGTAAGACCAGCACAAATAGCCTCATAGTTATTAGCCTTTAAAAAGCATAATTATTTTGATAATGTGAGAAACAAAATTGCCTACACCAAATGGACAGCCTCGAAGAAATGTGGAAAATATTCACTAATCAATTGATGTTTATCGAACAAAGAAATATACCAAGAATTCTATCTATCTATATACCTAGGCTGCTTCCCCCAAGGAAAGGGAGGTAGCCGAGACAGGACGACACACTCCCCATTTACTCACCCATTCAATCACATTCATTCGCATCTTAGCCCCAAAGGGGAGAACGGACAGATCTTCACCGCACCACACCGCACAAGGGTCAACTGCGCAATGCAATCAGTGACATCCGCAGCAGGGCACGACAGCAGAACAGGTTTACCCCTGCCACATCATAACAGACCCATCCCCTTACCCGCACCTGACCTGACTAGCTGATCAGACCAAATGCGGGAGAATAACCCCTCAGGGCTGCGTCATTACTTATTCATTCACAATTTCTCTCCATTTATTTCTGTCACGCACAGCCACTCTTCCTTGCTCAACAGACATCCCTCTCGCATCCAGCGCTCTCTTCACACTGTCCATCCATCCTATTCGTGGTCTTCCTCTCAGCCTTACACCTCTCACATCAGATCTAGTTATCTTTTTCACCAATCGCTCATTATCCATTCTCTCCATATGCCCAAACCATCGCAACACCCTCTGCTCAACTCTACCAGCCATCTCCCGAACAACTCCAGTTCTCCTTCGCACTTCATCATTTCGCACCCGATCCATACGCGTCACTCCACACAAACTCCTCAGACACCTCATCACCGAGAATTACCAGAAGAAATTATCATCCTAACAAATTACCCTGGATGTCTATGAATGTTGAAGAAATCATTGGTGGCAAGAGAGGAACATATAAATATATAAACGTACAGGAAATAACGATCTGAGTACCGAAAATGTTTAGTCACAGTGGCAATATACAAAAAATAATCTGAATGCTAAACGAGACTGCACAGCGAAAGTTCTCTCAAAGCAAAGTGAAACACTAAAACATTTTTTTTTTTTTTTTTTCAGTTTGCGAGGAGTAAGAGAATTCAAATGATAGCCTTGGTCCTCTACTAAGCTCGGAAGGCAATCTCGTCCGTGATAAGCAAACGTGGGCAACAGTACTGAACGACACATTTCACAGTGTTTTCACAAAAGGTAATAGTGTAAACATTCCCGTCCGTTAATCGATTCACTCCGGACCAGAGTTGATTAGGCATCAATCAACGAAGTGACAAGACGCGAAGTGTTAAACTGTCTTAAGAATACTGACCCAAATAAATCAACTCATTTCAGTATCTCCTCGCATTCTTTGTAAATGTCACAGACGGTTAAAATCTTCGGTAAGTCATTAGCTGAATGAAGCGTATTTAATTAGTGGAAGCTCCCTGATATATATAACCTGTCTCTAACACAGAAGGCAAAAAAAAAAAAAAACTAACGTCTGTACTACAGTATGTAAAAAAAAAAATAGTTGTAGATAAGATTTCAATGTTTCTTAACAGGCATAACCTTGCAACAGACAATCAACACGAGTTTTGTAATAAGAGATGTTGCCTTACAAATCTGCTTGATTTTTTTTTTTTTTTTTTTTTTTTGCATCCATATACGATAGTTGAGATTAAAAAAAAAAAAATCGGGTGTCATCTATCTAGATCTCCAATGCATCTGACAAGTTCACTCGATCTTGGACCACTAATAGAACTAAAAACCCACGGCCTCCCTAACAAATTATGTTCATGGATTGCTGATTATTAACGATTCGCAGGCGACTCATCAGATTGTCTAGGAGTAAAACGCGGGGTTCCTCAAGGGTCAGTTCCAAGTCAATTTCTTTTAACTAATTAGATCAGTGGTCTTGAAAATGGACTCGTTTCTAAGGTACCAAATTTGCAGGTTGCAGGCAAAGTAATTACGAATGCAGACTGTGAATCTATACAAAACAACCAAGATAAGTTAATCAATTGGAGTGAAAAAATATGAGATGGAATTTAATGTGTGGAATGCGACAAAGACACTAAATAGGAATACAACATGTTCGATACTCCACAGACAGAAGTAAAGGACGAGGAAGATCTAGGAGTTATTATCAGTTACGACCTCGAAAACCGAAAACACTGTACAGAAGACAGTAACCAAGCAAACAAAATGTTAGGTTTTACTGCAAGGAACTTATGATCATAAGAGGTCCAATATAATTTCCAAGCTTTAAACCTTATTAGTTAGACCACACACACACACACACACACACACACACGGCCAAATCATCACGGCCAGTGGCATTACCTAAATAGTATCTTTGTATGAGTCAAGCTCAGTACCAGGTTAGACTAAATGATTGTTCATTATTATAAAGAAAAAAAATAATAAGTTTAAAGATGACTTGTTCAAAAAGGAAATAGAACCAAGACGAAAGAATACGCTGAGTCATCTCAGGTTTGTTTAGACTACAACAACACGGAGATTGTAAGTACATGCTTTGCCATTTAAGTATTGCAAAATGGATAAATACTTCAGTAAAACAAATTTGGAAGGGAAAAGGGATAAAGGTAAAAAGCAAAATGATGATTTCTACCAAGAACTGGTTGAAGTAGAGACTCACAATAGACTGGTTGAACGTGTAAACAAACTAGAAATGGCTTTCAAAAATGAAATTGATGAAATCAAGAAGCAGATGCATTTGCAAAAGGAAAAAAATAGAAAAACTAGGAAGGGAGGCAAATAAGAAAGACACAACCATCAGTGAACTAACAGTGGAATTGAGTACACTTAGGAAGAAAATGAGTGAAATGGCAAGTACAGTAGTCAATCACGAGTGTTATGGAAGAGTTCAAAAATAACACAGAGACAATTAGGCAAGTTAGCAGTCTTATTGACCAGAACAGTGATATTGAGGAGAAGATAACACAAGTGAATGAAGCTGTGCAAAGCTACAAAAATGATGTAGAAACCACGTATGCTGAAATGGTGAAAGTAAAGAAAGACTTAGAAACAAGGGTGGAGGAAAAAAGCATCAAAAAGGAGGTGAAAAGAATAATCCAAAACAATCCAAAGTTAGTCAGAGATTCAGTAGAGATAAACAAATCAATAGTAATCACTGGTATAGAAGAGGAAGAAGTTAAAAACAAGATCACAAGAGACAAAAAGGAGATGGCAAATGTAATGCTTACTGAAAGAAGTATCAGAGGAAATCTGTAGTAAAGACATAGAGGAACACAAAAGGTTAGGGAAATACGAGAAAAGCAAGACAAGACCTCTAAAGGTGACTTTCCAGAGTGTAAACACTGTGGAAGAGATACTAAAAAATGCAAAGAATCTTAAGGAAAAAGAGGAGTTCAAAAATGTATAGATAAAAAGATGCCTAACACAAGAGGAACTGGAATTACTGAAAGAGAAAAGGGAGGAAGCAAAAACAAAAAATGAGGGTAGATCAGAAGAGGAGAAGAAATTTTTTTACAAAGTAATAGGATTGCAGGTACGAAAGTGGTACACAAACAGGATGGAAGAAAAAGGAGGAAGGTAGTAGAACCATGTCATGACAAGTATATAAACAAGATGATAAAGTTGATGTACTCAAATGTGGATGGAATGGTATCTAAATTACTAGAGATGAATGATTATGTCAGAGAAAATGAACCACAAATAATATGCCTAATTGAAACAAAATTAATACCAAGGATATCAAATGACATACTAAACTTAGAGGAATACAATATATGGAGAAGAGACAGATATTTAAAAAAAGGAGGAGGAATTATAATATTAACTAAGAAAAATCTAAAAGTCAAGGAAATAAAACTAGATATATCATCACAAGTAGAACTGATTGCAGCAGAGATCGACACATCTGAAGGTAAAGTAATTGTAGCCAATTTGTACATGCCACCCAGATCAAACACATGGGAAAGCGACGAATATGAGGACCTGGCAGAGAGTACAATTCAGACTGTAAGATCATTGCTACATAAAATGGAAGAGAAATCGGAAAGAATTATACTAACTGGGGACTTCAATACAAATATAAATTGGAATACTCTAGATATAGATAGCCAAGAAAGCTGTTGGGACCAAAAGCTCCTGGATCTTGTACAAGAGTTTTTCTTAACGCAACATGTGAGGGAAACCACCAGAAAAAGAGGACTTGATGTACCTTCAGTGCAAGATCTAATATTTACAAGGCAAGAAAATGATATTGACAGTTTAATATATCACCCTCCACTCGGCAAAAGCGATCATGCAGTACTAAATTATAACTTCAGGATAACATATGACATAGTAAACAGCAATGATAGTTACAAAAAGAGCCTAAACTATAAAAAGGGAAATTATCAAGACCTAAAGAAGTATTTCTTAGAAGCTGATTGGGAAAATGAGCTTAGAGGACAAGATTTAAATGCTGTATATAAAAAATTTTGTGAATTTTATGAAATAGGAGTCCAGAAGTACATCCCACAGCACAAAGAAGCAGATAAGAAAATACAGAAATGGTTCAATACAGAATGTAAAAAATCAAAAGAAAGAAGAGATTTGTTGTGGATTAGATACAGAAGACACAATAGTGAAAGGGCGTATAATAATTACAAACAGGCAAGAAACGACTATACAAGAATAAGGACGGAAGCCCAAAAACAGTTTGAGGAGGATATAATAAATAATAGTAGTGATCAACCAAAGCTGTTTTACAGCTATATCAGAAGCAAAACTAAAGTAAAAGATATAATACAATCCATTACGGACAAGGGAATCACTTATACACAAGAGAAAGATATTTGTGAAGCACTAAATAAGAATTTCCAATTAGTTTTTACAGAAGAAAAAAATTTTGAGAGGGACTATGTGGAGCACGCATGTCCACACATACTACCAGATATACAAATAGCAGAAAAAGTAATACAGGAGGAGTTAAGTAGATTAGACAGAGGAAAAGCAAGTGGTCCTGATGAAATTTCATGTTGGGTATTACGAGAATGTGCGAAGGAGTTAAGTAAACCATTATTTTTAAATTTCAAGAAATCCTTGAGTCAAGGTAAACTACCTGATATTTGGAAAAACAAAAAACAAATATTGTCCCCTTATTCAAGAAAGGAAATAGACAAAATTCACTCAACTACCGACCAGTATCCCTGACCAGTGTTGTAAGCAAGGTATTAGAAAAACTTATAAGAAAAGCTTGGGTAAACCATCTAGAAGAACACAGTATGATAACAGAAAGACAGTTTGGTTTCAAAAAAGGAAAATCATGTGTTACTAATCTGTTGAGCTACTATGACAGAGTAACAAACACAGTACAGGAAAGGGAAGGATGGGTGGACAGTATCTATTTAGATTTCAAGAAAGCTTTTGACACAGTACCACACCAAAGACTTTTATGGAAACTGTACCATCAAGGAGGAATTCGAGGCAAACTGTTTTGTTGGATGCAAGACTTTCTCATAAAAAGAGAAATGAGGACAGCACTAAGAGGAAACTACTCATCATGGAAAGAAGTGACTAGTGGAGTACCACAGGGTTCAGTGCTGGCACCAATCATGTTTTTAGTGTATATAAATGATATAAACAGTAACACTGGAAATGAGAGCTATCTGAATATGTTTGCAGATGATGCAAAAATACAAAGGAGATTTACTAACACAGACTCTTGTAAAGAGCTACAAGAAGAATTAAATAAACTTCATGAATGGAGTAGTACATGGCAAATGGAATTCAATGTGGACAAGTGTCATGTAATCAAGTTTGGTAAAAGTGGAAAAAGACCTGATTGGGATTATACGTTAGGAAATAAAACCCTATACACATCGGAAAGAGAGAAAGACCTAGGTGTGATTATCAATACCAGACTATCTCCGGCTGACCACATCAGCGAGAAGGTACGGAACATGTATACACTGCTTGCAAATATGAGAATAGCATTCACATACATAAATGAAGACATGCTAAGAAGGATAATAACATCATTTATTAGACCAACCCTGGAATATGCATCAGTAGTCTGGAGTCCTCATCTCAAAAAGTATATAGACAAGATTGAAAAAGTTCAAAGGGCCGCTACAAGATGGATACCAAGCTTAACCCTTTAACCGCAGGCATTATTTTGCCCCGACTGGCCCCTTCCGCAGGGGTTCCAGCCAAAATGTAAACAAACTTTAAACCTTTATAACTCTGCACAGAATAAATCTAGAGCGAAAAATAAGGTACCATTAGAAAGTACTAACCTTCGGCTTCGCAATGATGTAGGTTTCATGATTTCGTTGACTATCACTGGATGGGCAGTGGCATTAGAAGTGAGCGATCTAAAATCACTATTTTTCGCTCACACACCATTACCAAATGCCAACCTCATTCTGATAATAATACTATAAACATATATGAACACTGCGCATATGATAAACACCCACTCTGTGTTCACTGAGGCAGGTAAAAGGCACTGTAATTGCCCGCACTTCACTGCCACATCAGCGGTGTTGTAATCACTATTTTTCGCTCACACACCATTACCAAATGCCAACCTCATTCTGATAATAATACTATAAACATATATGAACACTGCACATACGATAAACATCCACTCTGTGTTCACTGAGGCAGGTAAAAGGCACTGTAATTGCCCGCACTTCACTGCCACATCAGCGGTGTTGTCATTCACACAGCTGGACAGATACAGATGCGTGTTTGGTCAAGGGTGGGGTGGGGGGCCCGGGGGGTAGGAGGTGGGGGCCTGGGGGGCGGGAGGAGGGAGGTGGGGGTCGGCTGGAGTGAAAGAACTTAATAGCTACTCTCCCTTGAAACAATTGGCGTACGGAAAAAACGCGCGGTATTCAAAATATTCACAAACATTCGAGAATGACACCCGCGGTTTGGTCCAGTTTTTGCAATGTCATTATGGGATGACACCCGCGGTTTGGTCCAGTTTTTGCAATGTCATTCTGGGATAACACCCGCGGTTAAAGGGTTAAGGGACCTAAGCTACGAAGAAAGACTAAATAAACTGAATCTACCAACACTACAGGAGAGAAGGAAAAGAGGTGACATGATAATGCTATATAAATGCATATCAGGAAAGGAGAAAATAGACATAAATGATTACTTAACATATGGAGAAGCATCAGCAAGAGGACACTGCAAAAAACTGCATAAGAAGAGAGGTGATAAAGACGTAAGGAAATTCAGTTTCCCAAACAGAGCAATTGATCAATGGAATGCACTACCGAATGAAATAGTGTGTGCCAAAACAATTCACAAATTTAAGGATATGTACGATAAATATGGTTTAAGACACGGGACAGTACGAGCTTGACTCATTCCTGTAAAGATACAATTAGGTAAGGTAAGAACACACACACATGCAAGATACTGCGTGCAGAAATGGTCCCCAGATCTTGTTATGGACGAAGACAGCTTCGAGAGCGGGCCACACACTTCCCCCAAATGATCACATTGCTTGGAAATTTAAACCACAAATAAAGATTAAAGAAAAATAAGTTTTCCCTAAAAAGCGAACACTCGTAAAGGAAGGTAATGTAAGTAGTTAAAATTCTTTAAGAATCTGATGATTAGATATGAAAGATTGTTCGAAATGCAGAATGAAACTGTGATTTGAAATATCGGAGTGAAACTCAAAGGTAAGAGATGCAACAGTAATATAGGGGAAAAATTACTTTCATTTTCGCAAAGTGGAACAATGGAATAGGCGACCAGCAACGGTAGTTAGTGCAAAAGCTATTGGTACTTTCAAGATTCGGCTATACAAAATTATGAAACTATAGGCCTAGCTGAATCATATTTATATCCTGGTTGAGTGTATCTTGACGACTGGAGACGTTTTCCTTAATAATAAGAACATTCGGCGATTGTGTGCGCTCTTTATTTTCCAGATCTCTAAAACAGATACATAATGCAAAGTCGTTCCTCTCTTTCTCTCCTATAATATTTCCATGCATGTTCTTTCTAACAAGAATGGTGTTTTTTTTTTTTCCTGCCCGTTTATTATGATAATGTAGTGGGTGGGAGAGAGCCATCCTATTTTCTATCCTTTCTTTTACACGCTGGTTAGATCTTGGACTCTTAGTTTTTTTGTTTTTTTTTAATAGATAACCTCATCATGAGCCAACAGGCCTACTATAATCTGCACTTCCTATGTTTCTCTCTCTCTCTCGACTTAACTTGGCCAAATTTCCACAGAGTGTTACTCTACATTTTTCCCTAAATCATTATCCACTGCACTATATTCTTCTTTAATCTTCTATTTGTCCATCTATCCTTCCGTGACACTCCACGTGCACTTCGGAGAAAGCAACAGCGCTTACCACTCCTGATTTACATCCTTCGAACATCGTCCACTCTTCACTGCTGGACGTTAATGCTGATGCTAGGGAAGGGCACTTTTGCGTGGTGGCACCTAGATTGTTGCTGGACGCGTCCGCTGCATGGTTATGCAAACGCCCGTCAACTCTCTATCCTCCCAAATGGAGCATCGTGGACTTCAGTCTTGTACTGATACTGTTCGTAAGTCCCACTCCCACTCCGCGTTCGAAGCCTCTGTTACAAGTTGTTTTGAAGTGTTTGTAATTTGCATTGCAGCGTTCCTGTGTCATAATTATCCCTGTATTTTTTGTGTTGCATTGCATACAAATTGATTACAGAATCCCAAGAGCTGTATTTGGGATTTCATAAATTTAGTGGCAGTGTTTGAAATCTTTGTTGCAACGTTACCAGTTCTATTTTGTGGAGTTCATAGCTTGCATTGCAGTTTGATAAACCGTGATACAAAGATTACCAAAGTTATATCCATCTCTTCATATTGTGCTGAAGAGTTCCTAAGCTGTATTTTTGTAATCTGGCTTGTACTTCTTTTTTCTAGACTGTGCTGCAGAGTTCCATGTCTTGTGTACCAGATTTCCTCCTGCGCAGTACCATGTATTCCTAGCATGTACTGTTGTTTTTGCTGTTGTTGTTATCCATCATACTGTTAGGATTCCTATGTTATACCCATCTTCTCCTGGATGGTGTTGCACAGTTCACGGTTTTGTGTTGCAGAGATCCTAGTTTTGTACTACAAAATTTCCAAGTCGCATTGTACCTCGCTGTTCGTAGAAGATGTTACAAAGTTCCTAAAGTGAATCGCTGTGTTTGTAGTTTGTAGTACTGGATTTTTTTTTTGCTGTGATGCAGAGTTCCCAGGTCGTCCCTCCGTGTTCCTAGCTAATGTTGTGGGTTGTGTTGCAGTGTTGTTAAGTTCTGTTACAGGATTACTGTTACTGTGTTGCACAGTTCCTACGTTGCATCCTGGTTCTCGCTAAGTGAAATGCTGTATTCTTGCTTGTGTGGCGTTGTCCCCAGTATGTGTTGCAGTGTTTATAAGCAGTGTTCCAGGATGCCTGAGTTGTATTTCTGTCTTCCAGCATCTATTGGTGAGCCTTTACTGTTGTGATACAGAATTAATGTGCCGTACTCCTCTGCTCCTGTCTTGCTTTGCAGAGTTCGTAATTTGTATTGCAAGACTTTCTTCATGCGTTGCAGAGTTCACAAATCGTTCTCCTGTGGTTCCAGTTGGTGTTGCGCATTAAGTATGGTGAGTCAATATGTAAGGTGTATTATTTTGCACAGATTCCGGTGTTATGTTACAAGAGTCTTGAACTGAATTACAGAATTCATATTTTGTGTTGCAGTTCCCAAACCATACCCCGTGTTCCCAGCATGTTGAGGGTTGTGTTGGAATTCGCAGTCTTGTGTTTCAGGATTTCTGGGTATTCTTAGCATGTGTTGCAGTGTTTATACGTTGTCTTGCAGAATTTTTAAATTATACTGCAAGGTTTCAAAGTTATTCGTCTCTTCCCATTTTATGCTGCATTAGGTATGTTCCTTGTTTGTACCACAAGTTTTGTTGTTGTGTTTATCGATTCTTGTTATATCTTTTTCTTCCTGACTTGAGTTGCAAAGTTTCCTAAATTGTACCTCTCTGTCTCTAACTTGTATTGAAGAATTCCTGTCGTACGTCTCCTACCTTGTGGTGAACAGTTTGTAATCGTGTTGGTGGGTTCCTAAGTCGTACCACCATGTATCCAGCTTCTGTTGATGATTACTTATACAATGTTAACACATAGTGTGTATTGCATAGCAGAGATACAGACGTTGCCTAATAGGATCCTTACAAAGCTGTCTTCTCGTATTTCTAGTTTGTGTTGCAGGGTTCCCAATCTGCAGCTCCTTGTACCCAGCCGGTCTTGTGGGCTGTGTTTACGAGTTTGCGAGTTAATTTCGCCGGACGTTTGCTGAGTCAACACAGGTCCGGCAGCCAACTTCACACACTCTATGCTCCTCCAGCAAAGGTCTCGCTTTCGCTCCCTTAGTGATGTAAAGTGGTTGGTTGGTTGGTTGATTGTGTGTGTGTGTGTGTGTGTGTGTGTGTGTGTGTGTGTGTGTGAATTAGATTTGAGGTTTGTGTAAGTTTTGGTTTCATCTGTGTGATAAGGCCGCAAAGTTCAGAGGCCTGGGTGACGAGTGAATGTGTGTAAGGCCCATTTCTCTCTCTCTCTCTCTCTCTCTCATTCATTCTATATAATGTCTGTTTATCTGTCTACTATGTATGTATTCAGCGTCTCAGGTGGGTGCAGTGTGAAGCTGAGAACCTTTGGCCTTGCTTGCTAGATATGTGTGAAGTTTTGCATAGGTAATGCTTTTGAGGTAATACTAATTAGGTCTCTCTCTCTCTCTCTCTCTCTCTCTCTCAGTGAAACTATTAGGCTACTTACGGTACCTGTCTGTCATTTATCCAGGGTGATCACGATGAGATAAGTCTGAGCACAAAATCGTACAGATCACCATCTCACCCTCTCGCTAATCCAAGCCTCCCTGCCTCATGCACTCCTCTATTCCTTCCGTCTTCTTACCCGTTTCACTATTCTATCAACTTAACTACTCTGCACAGTAGGGGTAAAACTGCCATTTTCATGATGACCTTGCAATATCCTTCACCTTGACGTCAACGACGTTTGTGGTCATAATCTTTGTACCCAGTGACCTTTGACCTTTGTACTCGCGACCTTTGACCTTGAGGTCAAAGACTTTCAACGTATGAAATGTGGCCAAAATGATAGTGACCCAAGCTCCAGTTGTGTGCAGTCACCTCACTTGTGATGACCATTGCCATGACCTTGAGATCAATGACCTTAGTGGTTGAACCCATTGTATGCAATGACTTTTGACAATTGTCCTTCAACATATGAAACTTACCCAAAATGTGAGTTACCCAAGCCACCAGTTACATGCAATCACCTCACACGTAATGACCATTGCAATAACCAGGAGGTCAATGACCATTGTGGTTGTACCCTTCGAACACAATGACCATTGTACCCACGACCTTTGACATTTGATTTAATGACCTTCTACATATGAAATGCAGCCAAAAATTGAGTTACTCAAGCCCCAGTCACACACAGTCGTACCCCCTTCCCATTCGTACCCAGAAGTGTGCAGGAATGTGTTGAATGGATTAGGATGTAACAAACACCAAGAATTTGGAAAATGGGATAGAGGGTCAATATCCTGTGTGAGCTATTGTATCACATTTATTAATGCATCCTGGGGTAGTGGGGAGTGAGAAGTACTGTACCCTGCTTCAGTTGTATCAAAACAAATGTTTGAATGTGGAACAATACGTAGTTTATCTCACATTCCCCCATGCACCAATGTACAGTCAGATGACTGAATGCAATATGTAGCTCATGACAGAAGAAACTTATGTATGTATGGTACAAAAGATCATGATAATGTACCCCTCAGAAGTTTGAATTGAGATATTGCATAATGGAGCTGTAATTACAAATTCCTCATTTAACTGATGGAGGTGGGAGTAGTGATGAAGAAAAAAGAGGGTCATGTTAAAGATATCACCTCATGTTTGTTATTACATGTTGTGGTCAGAACATTTGTTAACATGTTTATACATGTTTTGTCTTGCGACAGGTAGATGGTATACAAATCAAACGTCACTTGACCTTTGTACCTTGTCTGGCAAGTGGGTGTGTCCCCGGCCTTGAGAGAAATCCTCACTGGCTAGGCCTATTATGGCCATGGGGCAAGCAGTTGAGCCAGTGTTACCAGAGCAAGACCCTACCACACAGTTGACAGTGCGGAGGATAGCAGAGCGGCGGTTTACTGTATCAAACACAGGACTCAGTCTGAAACCAGGCCACAGAAGCTAGTTGCAGGCACCACCATCTCCAGTGGAGGCAGTGGGACTGCATTCAACTGCTCAAGTGACGTGAAAACTTTACATTACTACCGTTACCGATGTTGATAAATATGGGTGCCAAAAAGAATTTTTTTATTTTCTTGTGTTTAATGTAATCCATAAAAAAAGTAATACATGTGCTGCAGTATCTGTATTGTCCTAGAATATTGTTTTATAGAGTAGCGTGGGAGATAGTCTGAAAAAAAAAAAAAAAATCAAAGCATCACTTATTTGTCTCCACCCATCCCCCCAAAATATTCTTAAATTATCTTATCCATCAACCATTGGCTCCAGTAGTACCCGTATTGTCAAATACAAGAATGTGTCCGTAAAATATGCAAGAAAAGATAAGCATATGTACTCGACTTTTCGTGCTAGTCTCCAATTTTATTTATTTATTTATTTATTTTTTTTTACCCCCAGCTAGGGAGGAAACTATATAAATCCTTATGGTGTCTGTTGTAGGTTCATGTTGCCAACTACTTATCCTAGTATGTGAGTATATATATTTTTTTCACATGCACAGATATGAATCCATACATTTTTATAGTACTGTGTATTGCATAGTGATTTTTGTTCTTGGAATAGGGCACTGTCCAGTTCAACAGCATGGAATTTTGAGCTATTGGCCTAATCCATCAGTTTGGGGGGCAGGGAGCTGCAGACAAAAGGAATACTCTCACGTCTGTAAGCCCCCACCTATTCACACACAGTATTGGTATCACTGTTTAGTTAGGGATCAAAGCAAAACATTATTTGTTGTTAAGATATTATTGTTGTGAATCTACAGGCGGTAATGGTTGGGGAAGTGATTTTATCCGTTTTGAGGGACTGGGAATGGAGTTGGAGACATTCGCCATACTCTTTAGTTGAAAAATCATGCCTGTCGACATACGACATCAGCGAAGTGGGAAGAGAGAACGAGTTACGTTCTTTGGAAGGAGTCGAATATCCTACAAGGATTTTAGTGTAATAGTTCAGCCTCAGATGCCGTTGGTGGTGTTTCTGGGAGGAAGAGAAGTGGAGTATGCAGTGCCCACAGTGTGGGGAGAGGATGTCTGTCCATGTTGTCAAAGTCGGAGGTATAAACTTTATGCAGCTCACAGATAACACGGTGCATTAACCCCTAAAGACCTACGTCTGCCGAACGACAGTTTTGTGGGGGAAAAAAAAATACAGCATAATGTCCTATGTCTGTCGATGACACAAGAGCCTACCAAAAACTGGCCCTAGGTAGCACCACCTCATTTGCAACGTATATGGGACCAAGCCAATGGGAACTACAATATCTGGTGGAGTATGGCCGGACTTGGCCTCTAGAGGGGAGGATGATGCCCCCGCTCCATCTCTCCTCCTATCTCTTCCCCACTTGACTCTCTCCTCATTAGAGCCTCCCAACCGCCCATACCCCATTATACCCCTTGGATATCGTAGCTGGTGTGCATAACAAGCATACTTCCTCCCTTCCTCCACTCCATGTAACCCCCAACACCTCCCTTCCTCCCTCCATTAACTACCACACTCCCCATATCTTCATCTCTTCCTTTTGTTTCCAGGCACGTGGGGTTTTCCCTTCCTATGCACGACTGTAAACTTAATTTCCTTTCATGATCATTATTTCACCTTATTTTATGCCTAGGATTATATATTATAATGTTTACAGTTATGTTTGTATGGTTATTAGCCATTCTCTGGCAGATTCAGGGGTAGTTTTTTTTTTTTTTTTTTTTTTTTTTATGGTCGCTAGTACGGTAACCACTGGACATATGAACGTGAGGTATACATTTTCAAGTGTGTAAATTCAAGCTCTTGAAGTCCGTAAGAAAAAAATACATTCCGAGAAAGTCGAAAAATCGGACCCTAATTGCAGTTCTGGGGATAGGTGCTCTGAGAAATTTGTGGTCTTCACGGGTTAAAATACCATGATGAGAGTAAGAACTGCTGATTTAGAGTGGATGGGTTCTGTATCAGATCTAATGCCTTTAACTGGTAAAAATGCTTGTGTTTACAAATATGTCTCAAGAACATCCGCTCGGTGCTGGTGCACTAACTGTCTGAACCTGGATGGAACGCTCTGCCTTGTTGTTGCCTCTTCTTCATCACATGTCTCAGGCAAGTGTGTCTGCTCCCTAACTCATTCATGCGTTCACAAGAACGGCAGAACTTATGCAGCTCCCAGAAAACATGAGTTATGCAAAGCAATGAATTATATAAGAACTTTGAGCCAAAGAATCCGGGAGTTCGGGACGTAGACAGTTGCCAATATACTATCGGGCTTTACATACGAGAATGCGTCTCAGCATAACCCGTGATCTCGTGTTGAAGATTATGTATAAAATACGATAACTTATCACATCAATCCGGAGATACTCCTTTTTATCGATAAGAACCTCTCTTATTGTGATAACATACCCTCTACACCATGTAATTGGCCAGTAGAAATGTTTAAGAGGTTTACTTCAATTACAGGTTTGCATTACGCGGCCGGACATCAATACATACTGAAGTAAGTATTACCAGATCGTTTAACACAGTTCCATGAAAATTTTTATTACCTTAGTAGCCATACTACTGATATACATCAGTTATTATTATAACAAACGTAATTACATGATTCATAATTGCACATGTGGAAGAGCCAACGGTGGAAACCCGTACAAAATTTGTTCTGCCCAGGAGCAATTAACGAGAGCCAAAATTAAGCCCCATTGATTCTTATGTTGCACTGCTGTATGCAAGTACAGTTAGAGAAAATTGTTTGGGAGAATATTGTGAACTGGATTTATCTCCATGTTACTGAAACAAACGGAAAAAAAAGTCAGCAAAGGGAGATAATAAGAGCCAGATCCTGAGACCTAGCGAAGCGGGAATGCTAGCTCTCCCTATCGACAGCTTTCCATCTCCTCAAAAGTAATACCCTGTCGTACTGTTACTTCTGTCTCCTCCCACATTGATTTGATAGGCCATCACCTAGACTAATAGGCAGTAACAGTTATGCA
Source organism: Coenobita brevimanus (assembly GCF_032717465.1). Taxonomy (NCBI): domain Eukaryota; kingdom Metazoa; phylum Arthropoda; class Malacostraca; order Decapoda; family Coenobitidae; genus Coenobita; species Coenobita brevimanus. The sequence goes on from NC_137005.1 coordinate 28,533,684, forward strand.
CAAAGATTGACAATTTTTCTTTTTAAAAATTTGTAAACTAGTATACTTGTTCAGTATCACCCTATACTTTCATAAATGTGTGCAAATTCTGTCAGTAGGCAATTAAGTTAAGCAGTCGTGACGATTTTTTTTTTCATATTCCTTACCAGTTGATCAGAATGGCTATGATATGTGCTGTGCTGAATACGTTTCCCTTTATCGAGTTCACTACGGTAACGACTTATTCTTCCGAGTTCTTGTTACCTCCATCAATTATTATTCAAGTCGGAGGAGACTTCTTGTCATAGAAAGCTAAATTCCTTTACTGTGGCAGACGTATCTTACATTAACTCAGGACGGTGGTTATATTCCTGATAGGAAAGGCCTCTACTAGTGCAGGGGTTAAGTAAGACTTTATGTAACTCCTCCAGTTAGAAAGTCTTTCCCTAATATAGGGTTGTATTCTAATTGGGATTGGAAATATATCACCTCTGCCTTAGAGGTTTATTTACACCTCAGTACCCTCTTGCATGTTACGGTTACGAACTGTGTCAGTATTAAAACCATTTAAATACCATACAGTAGAATGCTATGATGTAATGCAAAATACAATGCTAGGGACGAGAAGCGTTAAACCCTTCTGTGCCACCTAGTTCGTTCGCTTTAACTTGGCGAATATTTTTGTCCTTTTGCCGCCCTTTTCCTGTAACTTAATGGCAAAATAAGAATACCACGGCTCTGCATACTTCCCATTGCACTTTTGTGACTAGCACCATTTTATAGTGTTTATCTCTTCTCATAACTCGACATTCACTTGACGTGAACAGAGTATAGAATAATAAAGTCCATAGTAATTAGAAGGAGTTATAAGTGCGCCATCCAAATGAGGTGGTTAATTTTTCATTATGCTTTTGTCATTCACATATTTCTTACATCATCATCATCATCATCCAAAACTTTTTTTCACCATAGGACGGGATGAAGTAGAGTCCAAAGAGCCAGGGAAAAAGTAAAAAAGAGAGAAATTAACCAGTCTTGCCAAATGAATGGGCCGCACTCACTCACTCACTATTCAGCTCCTCGGAATCCTGACTCCACTTCACAGGCATAAAAATGCACTCTTGGGTGTTTCGTACCATCTATCAGCTGCTTCCAGATACCTTAATTCAGCTTAGGGAAGACCTCTTGCCGACAAAAGGTTTGTGAAGGATATACAGGTATCTACGTTCTTTTATTATAACTTGGCCTTAAATTGCGATCTCTTCATCTTTCCTGCTGCTATGTAACAATGGTTTAATATTTCAATTTAGTTCTAGTCACTAGGAAGTCCTGTGAACAGGATCTGCCCTAGAAATATCTTTTTCTTCCACATAGCTAAGCGAACTAAGCTGCAAAGCAATGCATATCAGGGCCAAGTTAAGATAAGAAGGACATAAACGATGCAGAAAATCTCTCAACACGTTTACTGCAAAGAGATTTTTCTTTGTTTATTCTTAACATCTCCAGACGAATTAATTCAGTTTCTGTGTCATTTATTCCTGATATCTCCATATGTATATATTCAGGTTAAAGGAGTACGTAATTTCTGTTGTCTCAAAGATTTTATTAATCCTGTTGAGACTATTTTATCTAAGCAATGAGATTGTTTTGTTCCTACAGTCTCCAGATAGTTTTAATCATCTTATGGGAGTGTGTTTGAACCGGATGGTTCAGATTTGGAGTTCATTAACTCCTTGACTACTGTAATCAGTTTGTTTTCCAGTGATGGAACTGAGTTTCTCCTACTACTTATGTACTCATCAATACTGAGTCGTGCTTGCATGAAATTTCATGAGAATTAACTATGACGTAGGAATGAGTGTCCAACGTTACTATTCAAATCGACCCTCCAGTGTGACTACAGTTGGTCATCAACTGTGCTGAAAGAGGTTAGAGATCTTGATAATTTAAGAAGAAACACCCTATTGAGGTCCAGCCTTTGTTGAGCAAAAGCGGCTGATGGTCGTCTGGTAAAAAAAAAAAAAAAAAAAAAAAGAAAATATCTGTAAAAGGGCTAAGCTGAGTAAATTCGTCTGGGGTCAGCAGGATTTTTTTACTTATTGACCCAAGATATTTAAGCCTTACCTCTTCCAATGAAATCTCTCTCTCTCTCTCTCTCTCTCTCTCTCTCTCTCTCTCTCCCTAAACTCCTACTTTCATCTTCCCACCCACACAATTTCTCGCCTCTCCTTTTTATCACCCTCCCTCTCTTTCTCATGATAAGTACTTGTCCTAGTACTCCCTAGTTCACTCTCTTCATCGGCCACTCCCTCTCCTACTTCTTTCGTCCCTCCCTCCCTCCCTCCCTTTCTTCCTCCCTTTCTTCCTCCCACTTTCCTTCCTCCTTTACTTTTCTTTCTTCATTTGTCCCTCCCACCCTCCCTCTGTCACTTGCTCTCCTCCCACATGTTCCTTCCTTTTTTCCCTCCCTCACTCCTCATCAGCAATCCCCTTTTCCTTCTTTCCTAATTCCATCTTTCCATCTGAATAGTTACCTCTCGTCGCCATACTTCTTTCTTCCCTCCTTCCCTCCTTCCCATCTTCTTGATCAGTCACTTCCCTTTTCCCGCTTTTTTCTTTTTACCCCCTCCCCACTTTCCTGCTCTCCATCTCTTCCTGCTTCACTCGTGTCATTTTAATCTCCTTTATCTCTCCTCATATATCTCTATCACTCCTCCCGTATAGGCTACAGCTTTCATCTATACCCTCCTCTACCCTTCCTTCCTCCTTCCCCACCCTTGCCTTCCCTTGCCTTCCCTTCCGTCTTCGCTCCAGTCTGACCGTTTTTGTTTACCTCCTTTTGGCACCCTAAGTGAATAATTCGCTTTACTCTGTCACTCCTGCAAATCCCTGCTATTCCTCCATCAGCACGGAATTTCATCTCACTCAATAGCCTCCTTTTGCCTCATGCTCTCTTAATTTTACTCTCCTCCTTCCTTCCTTTCCTCCTGCCTCTTCTCCGGGAGTCATTCACTTTTTTTTTTTTTTAATCCCTCCCTTCATCGAACTACGTCCTATTTTTTTTTTCTACTTTCTCTTTCATCTTTTCGATCATTCATCTTCCACTTTCCTTTCCCCTAGATCCCTCCCTCCAACCGTGTTCTTCCCTCTTTTTCATTCCTACCTCCTTCACGTTCCATCTCCCCTCTCTCTTTCATTAGTCTTCCCCCCCTTCTTGAATGTATTTCTCTTTCCCTTTTCATCCATCTTCCCTGCCTCTTTCATCCATTTTTCCTTTCTCTTTCATCCACTTTCTCCTTCTGTTTCATCCATCATTTCTCTATCCTTCATTAATCCTACCTCCCTCTTTCGTCCATTTTCCCTTCCTCGCTTATCCATGTTATCATCCTCTTTCATCCATCTTTTCTCCCTCCTTCATCTATCGTCCTCTTTCTTTCATCCTGCTTCCCTCCCTTTTTCGTTCAGCTTTATTTCTACTTTCATCCGTCTTCCTCCCTCTTTCATCCAACTTTCCTCCTGCTTTCAACTACCTTTTCTACCTCTTCATCCATCTTTCCTTCTTCTTTTATCTTTCCTCCTCTTCTTACTTAGTCACTCACTCTCTTTTTCGTCCACTCTTCTCTCCCTCTTTTCTCCCTCATTATCTGCCGGCTTCCCCAGCCCCCCTCTCTCTGTCTTCCCTACTTCCCTCCTTTTTTCTTCTCTCCTTCTTTCCTTGTTCCTTCCTTCCTTCTCTTCCTCCATTGTTCCTTCATCTTTTCTCCAATTTCTCCTTCCCCACGTCCTTCCTCCCCGTCCATGCACTGGTGCCAACACTGAAATCCGATGCTTCGAACAAGAGGCTTCGGAACCTCTTCACAAGTGTACAGTCACTCATAAAAGAAACGACCCCCCCGGCCAAGACACCTTTCAACCAATATGATATCGGTCCTGGTAACACTGTAAATGACGTCAGGTGTGGGCGTGTGAAGCTGCGTTTGGGGGAATTCATTCAAAGTTCATTCTAAGTGTGTCGAGCCCATTCATTTAACCCTTGAGGCCGGGGGTTTCATTTGCATCATGTGAGGCATTAATGCATAAATGTTCGGGTATGGGATTGTGTTATCGCCTGAAAGTTCTTTGTTCTTGTAGCATAGAGTTAATTTTGTGTGAAGGACAACATAACAAGTCAGATATAAAGTATGTTTGACTCGAAATGTGGATTGAAGCAGCGTTTCGTGCAGATTAACTCCGCCCACCTCTCAAACACCCCTCCTCATCCCCCCATATGGCTGACGTCAAATACACTGTTACCAACACTGAATACCCCGAGTTATATTGCCTCTAAGGCAGGGGGGGTCTTTTCTTTTATGAGTGACTGTACCTAGCTGCAGAAGAAAGAGGGAGGGGGGTGGGTGGAAAATAGAAAGAAGGGGAAAGGGGGACTATGAGGAAAGGGGGAGAGGGATGGGAGGGTAGAGGAGAGAGAGGGAAGAACAGCGAGGAAGGGGAAGGAAAAGAACAAAAGCTAGGGAAAAGAAGAAAACGGGAGGGAGGGAGGAAAATAGAAGGAACAGGAGGAGGAAAGACAAATAGACAGACGGACAGAGGCAATAACGAAAGCACAGAAAGAAAAAAACGATAGCTGTAAACTGAGGGTCAACAGGTGTTTCCATCTCATCGCCTTAAATAACGGGGGTTCGGGAAGGCAGGTGTTGTGTTCCTTAATTACAGATGTGCCAGCTGAAAAAAATCTGACCAACCTCTCTGGTCCAGGATACTGAAGTGATTTTTCTTGCTGGCTCACAAGAGGGTGACGAGACATACAGACGTGTTTACAGATACCTTCGTGTTGATTCTCAAGTTGGTGTTTTCAAAGACACTGGATCTGAGACATTCAAAAGAGATTTTGATTTTGTTTTACTGACATTTATTCGGACCCTCATTGTACGGTAATGTTGGAAATGACACACACACACACACACACACACACACACACACACACACACACACACACACTAAAGGTGGGCACCGCAAACGAAAATTCACTTCCGCAACGCAAATCCGCAAACTCAAAAACTTTCCCTTCTGCTACCTCAAATCCGCAAAATTCTTGAAATTAGCAGTTCCACAAATGTAAAAACGCAAACGTAGACGATTTTTATCCCTTTCATTACCCCGGCATGAGCTTCACTTTAGTCTGTATACCATTAGAGGATTATTACCCGTCCCGACCCCGGAGGGGGGTAGGAAACGGTAATCATTTTCACTCGGTTTATCTGTTTGTTTGATTGACTGTATGTCTGTTAAGAACTTTACATGAAAACTGCTGGTGCGATTTGACTAAAACTACAAGGATGATGATCTATGACCTCTTGATCACCTTATTAAATTTTGGACCAAATTGGGCTAGGGCCCAGGCTCTTGGTCCTAACAATAAAAAAGTAAAAAAAAAAAATCTTTCTTCACCATAACTCCATTCAAATTCGTCATATCGAGATGACCCCAAAACCTAAAGGTGCATCAATCATATCTGCATCATATAACATGCCTCAACACATCAGGGGGGTCACCCCTTAGTTAGTGGTAGCGGGTCAGTGTCGGGTGGGTTGGGCCAAAAATGTTAAATGAGAGTAAAATTGTCAGTTTTTTACCCAGTTTACTCCAAATTTGTTATGTGACTTTTTTGACTAGGAATCCTGTTGTGTATATATGTCAGTGCTAAAATGACTGCTGGGGACGGGTTTAATGTGCCTTAGCACCGCTTCTCGTATTCAGTTTAGGATGATATTTTTCAAAATCAAGGGGTTAAAAATTATCTTTAGTTACTCATCCACTACAATTATATCCTTATTTACTCTGTTCTGACTAACAATAGGTGACTTTTTGAAGTTTGGAAATTGTCTAAAGTAATGAATGGGATATAAAAAATTAGTTATAGTAAACTAAAATTTATATTTCAGTTATATATTAAACTATTTTTACTACAAAACAAAGGTAAATCCTTCACAACTGTATATAAATGAATTAAATTAATGCACTTCATAGCTCACACTTGACAGGTTGACACACCAGTCCACCTCTATTCCTTGGCTCTAACCTCGCAGTCCTCACTCCTTAGTCACAGTCAGACTTCAACAACTGAGAAAAATCCAGCGTATAATATATCTATATATCTGTCTGTCTATCTACCTGTATTGATACCACATGGGGAAAGGTGGTTGTCTGGTATGGAAAATGGTAAAATTGTGTTCAGTTTCTCTTCGTATGTTTCTTGTCTGTTATTTATCTCCTATGAATCTTGTTGAGACTGAAATACTGGCAATGATATAAGTCTGACAAATTTGAAATTTAGAATAAAGGTCATATTCTAGATGGACTGGGTGGCTTCGTAAAACATTTTTGCACTTTTATCTAGTTAATGGTTTGTACAGTATGCTAAACAAGTCTTTCTAGTATCGATGTAGTTTACATCAGCGGCATACATTATAACATCTAAGAATCTGGAAAATAAATTAGTCGTGGATTAGGCTTTAAAGTATTTTTTATATATTGAGGGAAAAAAACATCGTTGCTGGCTTTTATCCTTAGATTCTTATTTCTCGCCCTTTCCGCAGAATATACATACGGAATGTACAGTATACCATTAAGATCATGTAGTGAGGAACATTCCAGTGTAAAATAGAATACGACCTGTTATGACGATGTTATGCATTATTATTAAATCACGAGAATCAGCGTTGCCCCTCTTGGCTTATACCCATTTTCATTCCTCTCCTGAGAGCTTATGAAGCCAGTGATTATCAAAACGAGATTAATCTAAACTTCAGCCGTTCTCTCCCCCCCTCTCTCTCTCTCTCTCTCTCTCTCTCTCTCTCTCTCTCTTCCTTTTTGAAGGAATCGTAAAATTATTGTACAAAACGTACGATAATGAAAAATGCTATTGTACATCATACCGAAGGTGAATTTATCGTATATATACAATATACATATGGCAACAGTCCGAGAGTGGAGGCCGGGCCGGCGAGGAGGAAACTCACCCAAACGTCGCGTCGCCTGCCGGGCTAACCGCCGTATGTCCTAGAGACTGAGAGTTAGCCTCTTCAGTACGGCAGCGTAATTTTCAGTTCTTCCTTGCTACTTCAAGACGATTTCATACATTTTTCGAAATAAGTTGTGAAAAAGGTTAAGAAAGGCTACATCCAAGTCTGCCACTTCTATCGGTTCATAGTCGCAAAGTTCAGGAGTCCATCATTCGAGCTAAACCTTGACAGTATTACAAATGGTCATCTCTGGAGTTATCTTCCTTCTTCTGCCTTTCCATCTGCCGATAACCTCCAGTTTTTATGAGCAATATATCCAGGAATCTCAAAATATGCGGTAATATGTTTAAGTACTTATTTATTTCTTTATTCTATTTATTATTTATTTTTTGCTTTGGAAAAGAAAAAAAATTCAAGTTGTCAGGCGAGGGACGTGAAGGGTTAACCATTTACTTGTCAGGGAGATTGCACCACTATTCTTTCCATAAAATGACCCACGTATCGCCATTCGCGGACATCATTACCTTGCTTATTACGGTATTTACATATATAATATATTTTTTAATCTACATTTGTTCATAAATCCTTCCAAATTTTACCAAGTGATTTCCAAAAGTCAAGTGTTGTAACATAATTCGCATTCTAGATTAGTTTCCCTTCCAGTTACATTTGAGACTGTCTCTTCCTTCCCTCATGTTTTCATAACTCGTCCAGTGTGGCAACACGCCCCTTTATTTCACTGTTGTCACCCTCACATACCACCATCAGCATCGTCATTGTCAGTGCCATCATTAGGGTAGTTATTGTCATTGCCAGTGTTATCATTGTCCTCATCACCACTGTTTCCATTGTTTTAAATGGTGTAGCTGGGAAACGAAAAGAGGAATACTAAAAAAAAAATAATCATCATCAGAACATACAGGGACGATGGTTCACACCTCCTTTCACTTATCATAATTCTTGACTTCATCCCGCAAGTGAAACGATCTTCATTTACTGTATCTGCACTTATTTATAAAGTCACTATCACAGCGCTCTTGGGACTGGGTAGAATTGATGTCACTTAAGAAGAAGGACTGCCATGGAATATCAGCAAGATAATTTCTAAAGCCACCACACTCTGCCCTATCAAAGTGCCATCTGGTCACTCTGACAGGTTCGGAACGGCGAGGTTTGGGGGAACTGACTAATGAGACTTTGATGAGATTGTGGTCAGAGGATTCATTTGGTGACAATACTTCTATCCTGTATTGACTGGATTATTTGCTAGAAATAGGTCTAAGCGATAGGCGTTATGGTCAGGATTATCTGGTATTCTGGTTAACTGTTTTACCAAATGCGTGAGATTAAATGATTCTGCAAACAGCTCGCATTCTAGACCAGTATCGTCAGTTCTGGCAAAGTGCAGTAACCATTTAAATGCTTATAACTATCAATCAGAATGCATATTTTGTTACATATCTATGTGATGGATGGCACTGTTTGCTTTCAGTCAGTCAACTGATTCGAGGTTGAGTCACTGATAACGCACATCCCATATCTGAGTCCACATCCAACCGGTTTTGGCTTTTATTTTTATATGTGGAAGGGTGAAGAATCCAGATTCACATAAATATGTTGTGGAAAATGGCAAGAGGATTCTAAATTCGATTCCCCAGACACACTCTGAATTACTCCTTACACTAGCCTGCCATGTCCCCCATAAAATCCTCTGTTGGCCCCCTTGAGGGCCTTGGCTCCCAGTTTTGAGATCCAGTGATTTAGGGAAATCAGCTAATATATTTTTATTCAGCTCATACCAAATTTGGAAGAAGACTTGACCGCACGGCAAAAATGACGAGCTTCAAATCTGAGAGCTCTCAGGAGAGGTCAAGGTCACAGGAAAAGACGAACGTTTGACTCCTGTGTGTGATGAAATAACTCACTTTTAGTCCGGTTTCAACTAACCTTTGAGGAGGTGTTGAGGACCAACCAATCAGCAAACCGATTTTAAAAAGTAGGTCAAAATTGAAGGTCACAGTAAAGGTCAGCTAACCAATTTTTATCTGATTTAGACGAATTTTGTGGAAGAGGCGAAGATAAGGCAAGAATAAATGTTCTTGATGGGTCAAAGGTCAAGGCCACAGAGAAAGGTCAAAGATTAGGTCAGAAGGCAAGTTCAACTCTGAGTTAATCTAATTTTTAAAAATTTTGGTGAAAGGGTTAAAAGTCAAGCAACAACAAAGGAATTTAGTATTAAGAACAAACAGTCATAGGCCAAGGTTTCATGGCAAGGTCAAATGGATCATTTTTTATCCGATGTAAGCTAAATAGTAAAATGGTACAGGTGAAAACAATGGTATATCTGGTATATTTTGATAACAATCAGGCGAATTCACACGGAAAGTTAAACGTTAAAATCATTGGGTAGTCAACTCAGATTTAGGATTTGATTTGAATCAAGGATGGTGGACGAGGTAAGGATTAGGCAAAAAAGAAGTAATTAGGATTTGAGAGAAATTTGTCGGGGAATAAGGTAGCAGGGCAAAATTAGATATTAGATTAGGTCCTTATACCAATTGATGGACACGGGTGTGGCAGTCTCTGAGTACTCTGTTTTGAAAAGCTCTCGCTACCAATCAAATATTTCTATTTTATGTGTAAGCAAACTCCCATTTCAATACCCCATATTTTGTAGTCCTATCCTACAATCATCTAAAATTTTGTACGCCACACAAATCAGTTGTAACCAAAGTTTACATTATTCATTCAGACTCAATAATTTTATATTCGTATTTTTTTTTCCTGTTTACTGACTTATCGACATAAGTAATAACCTTAGCATATTCCCAACTTCTTAATTTACCTCCTGAGAGAGAGAGAGAGAGAGAGAGAGAGAGGAGTGGGGGGGGGGCATTTATTTCATTCTACACACAAGGGAAAAAGGGAGAACTGCAGGCAGGAAGGAAGGCAACTGATATAAATTGGGTGCGTGAATGGACAGGAAGGCAGGGCGACTAGGGCTGTGAAGAAGATAATGCACGATGCTGATACAGAGAGAGAGAGAGAGAGAGAGAGAGTCGCAGTAATACAACGCACTCTAATGAGGTAATTGGTTAACATTTACATATTGACAGTTAATAGATATAGAGATACATAGATAAATACATACACAGATAGACAGTTGGACAGATACTGTAGATAGATAAATATACAAAGTTTCTTAAGGACTTTATATGCAAATCGTATCTTATGCCAATTAATTACATGGTTAAAAGCCATAACGTCTGTCATTCTACATGCTTTATGGTTGGTTTCTCAGTACTTTTAATTCAGTATTTTCTTTATTGCCTTGTGATACCCAACAGCAAACTGTCTGAGGGAAATGTGGCACTTTGTATTACAAAACCAAGAGTCTGAGCCATATATACTAAGATAACTTTCAACCAATGTCTAAAAACTCTAAAATCAACACTAATTTATTTTTTAAAGGTTAATTTCATTATAAAATTCATTTCTACCCCAAATTATACCCTAGCAGCTAAGAAGATGATTGTTCAGAATAGAACCTAGATACTTAAATTCCTTATCAATAACTAGTTTTTGGTCATTCAGAGCCATACATCATTCCAAGGACCTGTCATTTTCACCTTTACAATACATGCACAGGGACTTGGTGGTAATGATCTTAGTATCTATATCCTTGGCTTCCTTCTCTAATATATTCAATAGCAACTGTAGGCCTGTTAAGAAGGAGCTAGAATTGCTGTATCTTCTGCATAAGCATTTATGTTACTCATTACCAAGTGTACATCCTGTTTAAGAATTTGATACATTTTCAATAAACGTCTTAACATACACATTAAAGAGCAGTGATAAGACTCCACCCTGACGTACTCCATTCATGATTTTCCATGGTTCAGATACTGGACCTTATGCATAGTTACAACTAGGGTACCTACATACTAAGAGTAGCGTCACAAGGGGGTCCCGGTATAACAGAAAACGGGCGTCATTTTGACTCCGCCTCGTCCATTCACTTACTGTATTGTAATGTCTTTTTCCACACAGTTTCTTGAATCTTGTTGATAAAAGTGGACGTGATGCCGTGCTGCTGTGTCTATGGATGAAGTAATAGCCCAGAGAATGGCTTAATGCTGTACAGATTTCCTGCAAATCCAGAAAGAAGGAAAATATGGATAAACAAAGTACATAACTGATGAATATGAGCAGGGCTTGTCAATAACAGAGAGTGACAGCTTGTACAACCTGATAGGTTATAGTGTTCACAGCATTAAAACACGGACACCACCTGTAATGAGTGCTTGGAAGTTATAGCATCACCCGATCAGGCAGTTCACAAACCATCAGACCTTAATTGCTAAAGGAGTATAAAAAACGAGAACCTATTACAGTGTCAGACAAAGCATATGACATGCTCATCACACACTTATGGATGAAGCAATAAATTTAATCAAATATTTTGGACTTCCCATCTGTCACAACCTTAAGAATTAACTTGTAAGTTCATTAACGCTCGCATGTAATTCAACTGCAAAAAGATGAATGAAGAGAAAAAGAAGATAAACTTGACAGTAAAATTACAGCAACAAGAAAATTAGTAAAAAATATAAAGTGATCAGTAGGTCCTGCCCCACAGTGTTGCATCTACTGTTAAGCCTAGCTTTGTATTAAGTAAAAATTGACTGTAAACATCTTACTTCTCATTCATCACCGTCTGCTCTTGTATTATGCTTTCCTCAGTATTCACAGCAAGTACTGTGGCTTTGCACCAGAGAGAGAGAGAGAGAGAGAGAGAGAGAGAGAAAACACTGTGGCTTTGCCCCAGAGAGAGAGAGAGAGAAAACACTGTGGCTTTGCCCCAGAGAGAGAGAGAGAGAGAGAGAGAGAGAGAGCAGCATGCACGCCGGTCAGGAAGGAGTCAGCGAACGCGCTAGGCTGGAGTCAATATGGCGTCGAATCTTGATTTGTCGCCACTGTATGTATGTAGGTACTCTAGTTACAACCATTTGATTTTTGTACTGACAAAATAACACGTTAACATATTGTAGACCTGAGAGATACCAGCATCCAAAAGCTTACAAAAAAGTTTAAAATGGCTGACCTTATCAAGGGCCTTCTTAAAATCAATTGAAACAGCATGTACTTCAGAGTCTGAAGATCTGTATTTTAAAATTGCTTCCTTTAAAGCCAAACATGCTAGGGAAGTACAATGATTAGGTCGAAATCCATGCTGTCTTTCATTAAAAAATACACAATGTAATATTTTATAATTCAAACCTTGCTTTAAAATTTTTAGGAAAACAGTAGATGATATAATGAGACTATAATTTTCAAATGGGCTTTGATCATTAGTCTTATCCTTGACAAGAGGTAAAATAACACCAAAAGCCATTTCGCCTGACGCATAAAGATGTACAATATACGAGGAAAATGGTTTAGCTAACAATCTTCCTACAAACCATAGGAATGAACTTTAAGTGATTGATATGAATATCATCATAACCAATAACACTATTTAACTAACCAACGGTTTTATTAAAATCAGTTGTGTTGATGATTCTTATAATCTTACCTTAAAAAATATACTCATTTAATTTCTTACTCTAGTAATTAAAATCACCCAGATTCTGACAAGCACTATCTTCTAACACTTCTGTATGTCTCCAGGAAAATGTTTCAACAGTACGCTTGGAATCATATCTACTCTCTTTTACATATATGTAGAACATGTTGTTTTTGTTTTTGTTACTTCTTTCCACAACGTGGCATATCTTTTATTACATAAAAAGTAAGCCACTTTTTCATTATATATCTGACCATCATCATGTTTAATGAATTTTACTTCCTTCTAAAATATCTTTCTAGAATGTTTCATATCCTCTATTTCATTACTAATCAAAGGACAGCCAGCCCCTTTCCATCTAAGAAATTTATCTCCTCCATGCTTATACAAATCGGCCTCAGGATCATTCCAACCTCGTTTCAGTTCATATTTTTAGTAGCCTTAGTTACAGATTCTTTACAGAGTCTTTAACTATCGTACAGAGGGTATTGTATACACTTTTTAACTACCCTAAACGCAATATATCATCACACCTGTATGAAGTACAATGTATACAGTCAAAATTCATTTGAGCATGTTTAATAAAACCTTCACCTACTACTTATATATTGATAATACTTCAGCAGAATTAAATAACAACCAGTTAACAAACTGTGAACAAGAAGCCTCTGTATACAAAATTTTATTTTGCATCAACATATTTACTTGAAATGCAACTGGAAAATTATTAAGTAAGGAGAGATCATATCGAACACATTATGAATATTAACTTCCATACTAGGAGAAGTTGGAATATGATCAGACCAACTAAATTTTTTGTTTTTTTATCTGGACATAAATAAGTGAGAGTATCATCTGGCAGCACTACATCACTAAACTATAATTTTCTGTTTCCCATAAAATTTTGAAGTTCTTCCCAGAACCTCCCTTTTTTATAATTCGCATCATCTCCAGTAACAATGATATTATTAATATAATCGAAAAAAAAATTCAAGCAAAGCAAATGAATATCTGTATTCATCAATAGAATCATCATTATGTTTATCATGTGGTAAGTAGAAATTCACAATAAAATATTTCTGATCCCCCGAGGATATATTTATCAAAATGATTTTGTGGTAGGTGGTGGCGACCGTCATCCACTCACTTGATGTAGTGCTACCTACTTCTTCCATAGCCTGTATCATTCTTTTTCTGTGCCTGTCCTCCTCTCTTCCTATTTCTCCCATCTTTCCTGTCAGTTCTTATTGCTTTTCTTTCCTTTACAGGTGGCTTTACATTGAGTGGCAAGCCTAATGGTTTCCTGTAATCCAAGAAACCATTTACAACGCTGGGTGGTAACCATATAACCAAACCATACGTGCTCCCTACGTGTCAACAAGTGGGTTGGTGGAGGGTTAGTGTCCCTCCTCGTAAAACAACTAACTCAAAGTCAAATGGCCACCCCTTACGGGATTATGGCGTCTGGCGGTAGTTAGTAGTAGTAGAATAGATTCTGTCATTGCAATAAATAGGATCAATTACAAGGCCCCATTTCTTTCTCTGCATTATAGTGACACCTTTTGATGGTCGATCCTCAGTTATGTCTTCACCTTTATCCTCTGTACTTGTCACACAGTTAAATGATTCATCAATTGTTTTCATATACGATTAATTGTCAATCAATGGCATCAGTTCGTGCAACAGTACTATATCATAAACTGGCATAAGGCTTTCACTCTTCCTATATTATTCCTTACAGAATTGCAATTACAAGAAACAATATTAGCCATAAGGGCACTGTTAAAGATGATTTATGAATTGTTTTAATTCCTGGGCAAATACAACCTTCTTACGTGAACATTCTTTGGCCAACATCCAGGTGTAAGTAAGGAATCCCTGTCCGCTAATGCAACCTTTAATTTCAATTATTTCCTTAGCTACATACGGAGATTCCAGCTTTAAACACTTCATAACGTCAATATTTAATTCACTTTTTATAAATCGAACAATATTATGAGAATTAGATTCCAGATCAACCTTTCCTATAAAGTTATCAACCATTCTGTTTGAGTCCATAAATATGTTATTCTGCTCTGCTTTTGTTCCCATTACTCCTACTGGTTTTCTTTTTTGAAGGGAAACTTTTGCTTGAAACTGCCTTTTTTTTTTTTTTCTTACCAACGTGTACCCGTCGTCATCACCACCAGTGCTGCAAGCTCCCGGTGCCGCCCTATCACTCCCCCAGCCTCTAGATCATGAAGCAGTCTTATTACCGATTCTAGGCTTATCCTTAACAGACTGATCCATGCAGCCTGCACTTGCTGAAGTTTGACCTGTAGACACTCCATTAGGCATATTTCTATCCCTCGTTCCATCCCTTATAAGCTTTCTTGCAAGATTCGACTGTATGTTGGCAAAACTAGAGGTGAAACGCTATTCTCACCGTCAAACACATCTTCAATGCAGCCAGATATATCGTCATTAATTATCTGCGACAGTGTAGGAGATGAACCTGCCATTGCCCCGATTAATTTTGCCACGACCTTCTGATCACCTGAGTAAATTTTGGGCCAAATTAGGCCAAGACCAATGTAGTAGGCCCAAAAAATGTAAAAGAAAAATGTAAAAAAAAAAAAAAAAAATCGTTCTTTCTGCCATTTCTTTCAAAATCGTTATGTCGACCAAAACTTAAAGTGCATCTTTCAGATCTGTATCCTATAACATTCCTCATTACATCATGGGAGTCACCCGTCAGTTAGAGGAAAGGGGGTCAATGTCAGGTGGGTCGGGCCTAAAATTTCAAATGGGCATCTATCTACCAGTTTATTGGAAGACCTCTTAACCTCCACATGACCAAACCGCCTTAATGTGTTTCTCCTAATGCTTCCTACCACATCCACATCCACACCACAACGCTCCTTCACAACCTCATTTGTCAGTCTGTCTCTCCATGTGACACCACTTGCTCCTCTCAAATAACTCATTTCCACTGCTCTCACTCTTGACTTCTGTCCCTCAAACAAGGTCCAAGCTTCACTTCCATACATTAGAGCTGGTATCGCAATACTGCCATGCAGTAAGTTTTTCACTTCTCTGTTTCTTATCACTGCTTTTAAAGAACCAGCAACCTTTTATCCTTGCTGTATAAATCTTCCTTGGCATCAGATCGTCAATTTTCACCCGAGTTTCTCCAAATTTGATATGTGACATTTTTTAACAGATATCCTGTTGTGTTTATACGTCAGCACTAAAATGACTGCCGAGGACGGGGCTGCTGTGCCTTGGCACCGTCTCTTGTTTTAATACAGATTTGCGATGGCTGCCAATTTGCTAAGAAGCGGAAGCACTCTGATGAATATATTAACTGAAGATTTACATCAATCCTCGTTGATGGCATTGAGAAACATCAGCGTGTGCTGTGTTTCAAACTGCTGGGGAATGATTCTGTGAGACCTAGTAAGCTGAAGCATCATCTGACGACAATCCACCCTCAGCATGCGGTGAAAGGCAGTTGCTTCAAGCGCCATGAACAGAGTTTGGGAAAACAGAAACTGAAGTCAAGTGCACATAATATTCAGCAGATTACCTTGTCAAACGACACAGTGAAACGGACAATTAATGAAATGTCAGGTGATGTCATGGAACATGTGATACAGAACATCAAATTATCTCCAACTGGTAAGCTCACAGTGCAGTTGGAGTCTGTACTGATTGGGCTCCGTCGATGCTGGGATAAAAATTGGGGCTACAGAAGCATGTCAAGGAAGTAGCTCTGAATGCAAAAGTGATTCACTGTATTATCCATCACTATCCACTGGCGTCAAAAACCCTACCTGATGCCCTGTGCAAGATCCTGGAGGCAATTGCAAAATGTATCAACTTTGTGGTAACAGGAGATTTGAACTCTCGCCTTTTCCAGAAACTCTGTGAAGACATGGATCCAGAGCATGAATCCCTCCTCTTTTTCTTCAAAATGTGACGGCTGTCCAAGCACAATGTTGTGAACATAGCATCTGAGCTTCGAAGAGAACATAAACTTTTCCTGAAAATGAAAGGGAAGAATGATCTATTAAGTTCCTTCAACCGGGCGTTGTGGGAATCACGTCTTACATACCAGGCCGGCATTTTAGAGTAGCTAAACAGGCTGAATCTCAAACTACAATGCCAAGAAATAAATGTATCTCATCTTATGGACTGTATGCGTGCATTTCTTGCTAAGCTCCAGAACTAGCAAAGGAAAGTGAGTGCAGACTAAGTGGTCATGTTTGAGAATCTTTCAACTGTTCTTGACGAGACTGAAGAGGATCACCTGCCTGACCCATCACTCAAAAGTGAAATAATTCAGCACTTGAAATCCTTGGAAAGTGAGCTCAATAGATACTTCGCAGTATTCAAGAAGGAAGAAGGGAAACTGGTGAGGAATCCTTTCTCTGGCACTTTTGATATTGCTGGCATTCCCGATGATGTTAAGGACGAATTCCTTGACCTCAAGAATTTCTCTGCTTCCAGAGACCTTGATGAAGAATAATCCCTCATTGTGTTCTGGTGCTCCATGTATTAGTCATATCCAAAAGTTAGTGAAATCGCACTTAGAGTCCTCTTGCCATTTTCAACAACATATTTATGTACTTCTCGTATCTCCAGCCTTCATCACATAAAAAATAAAAGCCGAAACGGGTTGGATGTGGTCCCAGATATGAGATATGCGTTATTAGTGACTCAGACTCGAATCAGTCGACTGACTGAAAGCAAACAGTGCCATCCAGCCAACCGATATGTAACAAAATATGCATTCTGACTGAGCTGTGAGCATTAAAATAAACTGAGAGCACCCAAACGGTTTTATCAGCATTATTTGTGAGGGGGCTTTCGAGAAAACTGAAGGGGGGCCACGAGGATGTTAAGATCCCCACAAGTGAAGAATGAAATGAAAAAGTTTGAGAAACACCGGACTAGATATATGCCTTTACCCTTATTAACCACTCCACTGAGATGTCGCCTGTCGTATTTCAGCACTGCTACTGTCAGATGCTTTAATTCTGCTAATCAAAAGTTTATGGACTAGAGGAATTAGAGACAGACTTCATTAACCACATTAGTACCACTCTGTTCCTCTCATATTTTCTTGTTACTTTCAGACGTATTTTTCGGTGTATGATAGAACTCTCGAAATCGAGTAATTAGCAAAAGATTTTACTAACTCCAGTACCTGGACGTTCATGTATGGTTAAAAACAGCGCCTGGTAACAGTATGAATATAGTATAAGAAGATGTGATAGCGTTTACCACTGTCCTATGAAGATGTCCTTCAGCAATATTCTTGCTTTCAGAATTTTTATTCTGCATATCAAAGACTTTTCAGATAAAAAGATTAGATATAGCTTTTATTATTTTCAAAAAGGATGTCAGCTGCCATTAAAATTTTAGAGGGGGGGGATCCTTCTCCGAATGCGACGTGAGGAAATTGGTGGATACGTACAGTAAATTCATGAGGGAAAGTAACGATGAGTAAAACAAGATTTCATAACATGTGGATAACCCCTTCACTCCGGTGGTGACTTTCATTTCAGTCTGACTTCTACCTAACTGTATTACTCAACGATTTTGGTTTATTAACTTCTGTTACTGAATATAGGTGAGGGTGTACACCATCTAACTCGCTCAATGCAGTTATCATTAAATAACTCTACAAAGAGTAACAAGCTGAATGGATTCTTGTTGCAGAAGAAACTATTTATTGCGGTGACTGATAACCATATATATTCACTGATACGAAAAAAGAAGGTGATTATAAACCTTGCGCATGTGGGAACCAGTGGTGCATATTCCTGTGACATTTATTATAAATGAAAAGTCTAGGGAAAAAATATTCCTTATTCAAAGATCTCACGGCCACCTCAAGATCCTGTGTTTCTATTCTGTATGCAGTATACTGGTCCCTGTGTGAGAAGGTTCAATTTCCTTGAAGATTACTTTATCCTTTCTGCACTCTCTCCAACAAGATAAAGCTGGCATGTGGTTAGTTTGATTGTTCGTGTGCAATATGCAGTTTACCCTGAAAATGGATTTGTGTTATAGTTTCCATTTTCTTTTGGTTTTTGGAGGTATCATCTTTGTTGGTTATATCTTCAGTACTGTATATGTGAAATGGCGTAATCATTATTCACGATTATATTATAAATTCTCTCTTCTCAAGTAAAGACCATTTTGCTATCTCTTTAGTTTTCATTTTATGGAACTATCAACCTTTCGGTTTATATATCCGATACATATTTCTGAGCTGGCATCTATCTATCTATCTATATACAGTAAAAGTCCATTAATCCGAACACCGAAAATCCCAATAATCTGGATTTTTGAAGAAGGCTGACAAAAACTCCAAATAAAAGAAAATAAAAATAAAAAAAATTCAAACTGGGCGCCAAATGCACCGAAGTGCCGAGCGGTGTAGTCATGGAAGTTTCATAGAAGGAAGCTTCTGTATACGTTGATAAACTGGTGCATTTCGTTGAACGAAATAATCATTACAATGGGGCTGAGGTGATCATTTTCTATATCTTGCGGAAAGAGCTCTACAAGAAACGTGCGCAGGCTGTCAAGCAGGCTGACATCCGCAACTGGCTAAAGTGCATGAGCAACCCGGCAGGTATATCCACTGATGGTTTCGGGACAATTTGCTGACAAGTCTATTCGCCGTCAGGACAATTCGCACCCTGGACGATTCTCCGTCATTCTATAAACTTATTATTGATTAATTGATACTTTAATAACTAATGCGTAGGCATTGGATATCATTTATAAGTTGCACATTTAGACAATAATTGTTTCTACCTCGCTGTAGTTGACTCTGAATTATATTCTAGCATCACCCATAGCTGTCTTCATTAATTTCCATTGGTACCACAATTCCCTGGGTATATTTTAAATAGACTTTGAAGAGGTACAAGTATTCAAAAACTAGTGTACTTGCTAAAAAAAATTGATATGCAAATAAATGACGGGGAATCGTCCATATTTTAACGGCAAATTGTGCTTTTACAATATTTGCATATTAATATTAACCCTGGACTTTCTGTAATTGAATTTACCTGACTACAACTGCTGTCTTCAACCATAGCATTACTGGTGATTTAAACAACCCATAACATCTTTTTATTTACCAATTACAGTCTGTGTCTTCAGTAATACATTACTGTATTAAGTAAAAATAATTGTATAATATGTAATGTTAATATGAGCCACATTGTGTTATGAATGAATGAAAAGTGATCCATTCGGTTAAATTTCAGGAAGAGAGGAAGGCAGGCACAGAAGAAGAATGATAAAGGCTAAGGAAGAAGTAGGCAGCACTACTGTACATACTGTATAGTGAGTGGATGATGGTCGCCACCACCTACCACTACATACAGTATATATATATATATATATATATAGGAGATGGGAGAACTAAATCTGGCTGCGTAAGAAAACTGAGAAAAAACAAAAATCAAAGTGAAAAGGGAAATGATCAAATAATTAACTGATGAAAAATAATTAAAAAAAAAGACACTAACTCCAATCTCGCAACACAGGTCCGAAAGTAAATAAAATTAGCCGACGTAAGCAAGGGCAAAATAAACGCGATGAAAAATAGCTAATATAATACACGCTAATATTTACAAAATTTGCGAAGTGATAAAACACAAAAGAATGAGAAAAACAACAAGGAACCTGCTAATGCCGTAAATAATTACACTAAAGTCTGGGAACTAACTTGCCAGACACAAGAAATAGTCATACAAAAAGAGATAGCTAAACTGAACTCAGTTGCCACAAATAATAATAATACATTAACAATAATTCTTGCGATTGGATGCTGATACCAAGTGAAAAGATGTTCAGAAATATATATAACAAAAATGCTGCTTCTCCTCCCTCTCTAATCTCCAGTCCAAATACTCCCCCTCTCGACGTCAATACCACAAAATCTCTCTCCATCGTTCGTTCGTTCAAAGATTCCCTGCACCTATAGTGCAGGCCGGGCCATACATTAGCCCGGTCAGTGGTGTATGGGCTGGTTAAAAAACAGTAAGTGGGGAGGACAGGACCTGGGGATTGCCCAGCACACACGTCCTGTCTCCTGACTGGCTTTGTGGTGTGTGGTACTCCATCCAAAATTCTCCCCCTTATATACCCTCCGGCCATTGCCCACATCAACTCTCAGGTGCAGGCCAGTTGAGAAATATACAGAATAAAGTTAAGAGAATTAATCTCTCCCCCATACTCCAAATGTTATAAATATCGCTGGTGAATACAAATTTTTAAGTCACCAGCTTATGCTCCACCGGAAGTCACTGATGTTACAAACAAATTTAGTCACACCAGCGTCGAGAGAGCAAACGGAATTAACTAAGATTTTATAAATGTGTATCCACCGACAGGCAACAAGATGATAGCGAGTGCATGTGCATGGATGCTAGTGTACAGTACATAGCATTGATGTGCACATCTCACCTGGTGATGAGCACGCATTATGCATACATGTATAATATACACGATATATACACAAAAAAATATAGACATTCTTACACACATAACATGCTCACACCTAAGAGAGAATTTTCCCTTAGGAAAATTCGTTCTTAAGAACGTGACAAACAATCAGTGATGATATTGTCAACACCCTTAATATGTCGAATATCCAAATGAAACTGTTGAAGGAACACACTCCAACGTGTCAGTTGCTGATTCTTCATCTTCAAATTATTCAGAAATTTGAGAGGGTGATGATCAGTATATACAATGACAGCAAGTCCACATGCAGGAACATACACAGAAAAGTGCTGCAGGGTGAGGATCAGGGCTAATAGTTTCTTTTCGATAACAGAATAATTGCGCTGAAAAACAGAAAACCTCTTACTGAAACAACAAACAGGATGCTCTATGCCATGATCATCGTCCTGCATTAACACAGCTCCTGTACCCACATTACTAGCATCTACAGCAAGTTTAAATGTCTTATTATAGTTTGGTGCTGGCATAACTGGTTTATTACATAAGTTCTCCTTTGCTTCATCAAAAACTATTCTGACACACATCAATCCAGATGTATTTTCTATCTTTCTTAAGCAATTCAGTGAGAGGGGCCACTATTGTTGCAAAGTTCTCCAAAAAATGACGGTAGTAATCAATACTGCCGAGGAATCTCCAACGCTTGCACCTGTTTTGTGGTGCCTTAACCCCTTAACTGCAGGGCATCACTTTCATGGCGCTCGGGTGCATGGGATCATACTGTGGGGTATCACTTTCGTGATTCTGTGTTATTTTGAATTTGCCCAGGCTTTCAAGTGGTGGCTTGTATCATCTGTCAGTACTGCCAGTGTCCAGCTAGATTCAATGCTGCTAATGTCATCTGTGCTCCCATCCATTGTTGACAATTTAGCCCTTTTTTCCCTGTCCTTGACTCCCCTCCTTACCTTCCCTCCATTACCCTCTCCTCCTGTCTGCCCAGTTACATCGCACTACGCAAATCCTGCCCGGATTTCATCCATTGAAATGTGCCCTATGCCCTATTCTTATACAAAATATTATACATAAAAAAAAGAGAAAAGGTAATTGATACTGCCATACACATGGAATGGACTAATTATCACCTGGCAACACTCCACGTGCACTCGTTATTTCCCCTTGAAATATGCCTTATGACCTATTCTCGTAATAAAAATATATATAAGAAAGAAAGGGAGAAGCCCAAGTGATGTTTACATTCACCTGGGACTACCTAATTTATTATGTATTGTCAAGATTTCCTGCCAATCATTTTGCAGCATATAAATTAGCAGCCGTCACCACGCTGACATTGTCAACCCTCCCCTGCCCATAATATGCCACATCATTCAGTTTACTGTCATCTTTCGAGATGAAACCATGTCAAATTCGCGCCCCTCCATTTCTGCCGCTTCTGAGCCCACTGACCTCTACCCCTACTAAACCTTGTGTGGGAAGGGGTAAAGGACTAAGTGACTCTGCTGTGGAACGTGAACTGGCTAATTTATCCATGATAATGATGGACAGTGACAACGATCTTTCTGGTGAATCATGTGATGAGCCAGTGGAGGAAATGGTGACAGAAACTCCCAGTACGAGAGCTTCAGTGTCCCAAGTTTGTCCTGGCTCCAAGGGAAAGGAGCCCTTAGTTACTGCAAGTGACAGTGCATAACATAATGTGAATAAAATAGAAATGTATATAATGTAAATAAAATAGAAAATGTAAATAGAAATGTAAATAATTACTAATATACGAATAAGAGTATAAATACGTGGAGTAATGACAGTGAAAGTGAAACCTTGGCTCTCTACGCTAGTTTGGTGAACGAGAAAGTGAATGCCTGGAGTGAAAATAAAGTACTAGTAGTGAAGGAAACTTATGGATAAATATTATATACAAAAATATGTGTAATAAAGTACTAGGAATATAAAGTGTGAGTGTGTTTATAATAAATGACAGCTCCGCCTCACAATACTAACAGGGAACAAGCACGGGTGGAAAGCTTGTACACGCTTGTAATTTACATTGCTTTCAAAGTTTTTTTTTTTTTTTTGAGTATGGATTCCAAACTACTTGAAATTCATAGAATAGTGTGTGTAGTGATAATATCTGGCAGTGGTAACCATATTACAGGGTATCAGGAAGTGTAAAATGGAGACATCATTACCCAACTTCAGAAGTCTCCACAAGTCCTACGGTAGTCGATTAAGGCTCAACAAACATCCCAGGAGAAAGCTGAAGGTATGTGCCATAAGCATGTATAATTATAATATTCTAAGGCTAATAACTGATTTTTGGGAAATATTTTTTAAAAGTCAGTCGGAGCGCGATTATCCTCGCAGGACGGGCATGGCACGCATCCGACATCCCTGCAGTTAAGGGGTCAAAACTCCTTATTGCCTCCACCTTAGAGTCAGGGGGACATACACAACCATGACCAGCTACATAACCAAGGTACTGAACTTGTGCACAAAAAACTTGCACTTCTTTAATGTTACTACAAGGCGAGCCTCAGAAAGCCTGGACTGCAAAACACCTAGTTCTCTTAAATGGCTTTCCCAATCATCAGTAAAGACTACTACATCATCCAAGTATACCACACAATACTTCATACCACTGATGACCATGTTTGTTAGTTGTGGGAACGTTACCGGGGCATTTTTCATACCATACAGCATCACATTACACTGACATATTTGTCCGTCTGCCACAAAACACGAGACTTCCTTAGCCTGTTCGGTCAAAGGCACTTGCCAGAAGCCTTTCTTGGGGTCTAACTTGGTGATATAACTAGACGAGCCAATGCAATTGATGCAGTCCTCAAGCTGGGGCAATGGGTATGTATCAGTCTTGTTTACCGTGTTCACCCATATGTAGTCTATGCAAAATCTTGCAGTGCCATCTGGTTTAGGCTACAACGTCACAGGGGAACTCCTGGGACTTACACAGGGGTAGATAAGCCCATGGTCCAATGTATAATTGAGTTCCCGATGCAGCACGCCAACATGCTGAGGACTAACTCGATAACGGGGCAACTTCACAGGAACAGCATCACCCACATCCACGTCGTGCTGAATCCAATTGATCTTCCCAGGGACACTGCTGAATACTTCCTTGTAAGTTGACAATAGGGCAACCAACTGCGATGCTCGGTCCTGAGGCAGATGTGCTAACTTGGAGTTGAGAGTGTACTCCACCTCATCATTCTTCACCCAGCTACAATCTGGAAACTCGCAGTCCACCTCAAGCTGCTTTCAACACCCTCCTCAGCAGTGGCAGCCATGGAAGAGACAAGGTGTATGGAAGCCGGAGAATCTGGTGCACGATGATATGGCTTCAGCATGTTCACATGGCACAGTTGGTGCTTCTTCCTTCTGCTGGGGGGTCTCTACCAGGTAGTCGGTGTCTCCAATACGTCACACTACAGGGTAAGGACCACTAATATTAGTAGCCAGCAGCTGGCCCTGCAGTGGCAGCAACACCAAAACCTCGTCACCGACCTTAAACTCCCTTAGCCTGGCCTTTTGATCGTACCACACATTCATGTTGTTCTGAGCCTACTTGAGATTTTCCCGGGCTGGCTCCAGAGTCTCACTCATACGGGTCTTGAAGTCCTGCACATAACGGAGTAAGCTCCAGCTCTCAGCGAGGTTACTGCTCCAAGTCTCCCTAACCAAGCTCAGAGGACCCCGAACTCGATGGGAAAACACGAACTCATTAGGAGAGAAACCCAAACTCTCCTTGGGGACTCATAACGAACTGGAGGAATGATACACCATGGTCCAAGTCCTTAGAGTGCTCCAGACAGTACTTGCGAAGCATATTCTTGAGCGTCTGGTGGTAATGCTCCAAGACACCTTGTGTCTCCGGATAGTAGACACTGCTCTTGATGTGTCTGATGCCAAGTTGAGCTAATAACTGCTGGAAGATGCTGGAAAGGAATTTAGACCCTGTATCTGACTGAACCTCCCAGGGCAAACCAAACTTTGTAGAGAAATCTAGCAAAACTCTAACCACTGCCTTAGCTTTGATAGAACATAGAGGTATTGCCTCAGGGTACCTCGTGGAGGGGTCAATGATAGTGAGCAGATATGAGTCACTGCTAAAAGTTGGGGGCAAGTGTCCCACTTTATCAATAATTAACCTGGAAAAAGGGGGATCAATGGCAGGAATGGGGACAAGAGGGGCCTTATGGACAGACTGATTCAGCCTACCTACTACTTGACAGGTGTGACATTATTTGACAAACTTAGCTACATCTGCTGCCATGGGGGCCAGTAGAATTCTGCATACAACCTCTCCGTGGTCTTCCGGACACCCGTGTGACCTGCACATTGAGTAGAATGTGCCAGTTGAATAAACTCCTGCCTGTACACATTAGGTACTACGATCTGATGGTATTCCCATCTCCCATTATCTATATTCACATGTGGAGGTCCCCACCGTCTCCACAAAATCTCATCTTTCACATAACATCCACCCTTCTCCTTCTCAAAAACATCCACCGCACACAACTTCAGCCTCTGAATCTCCTGGTCTGCAGACTGCAACTCCTTTAACTTTTTAATGATCACCTCCTCCAAAGGAACAGGTGGAATATCTTCCAAAGAACCCATAAACTTATCCGCCAAAGATATTTCACTGTCTGATTGTTTCGTGTCCTCGGACGTAGGACTAACCGTTGCCTCTGGTACGATAATGTGGGGCACACTACAAGCAACCTTCTCCTCTTGACTCCTTTCTGCCCGTGACATGGACCAAGTCACTGCACAAACTGGGAATACCTCTACATCACTGGGATCAACCTGTGGAGGAACTTCGGGCACTGGCACCTCTGACAAAACTAGAATGGTAATCTCCTCACCTCCCACTAGGTCATTGCCAAGCATTAAATAAACACCACTCTTTGGTAAATAATCTACACCACCCAATTGTGCCGATCAATCAAACGACTGAAATTAACCTCACAAGAAACTAGTGGCACAGTCTTTGCACCCATTACTCCTCTAATCACAACAAACTCTTCTCCTGCAACATCAAAAGCTTCATTATTTGGCCTTACCCGCAAAGAAATTGAAGAATCAGTGTCATGAAGAATGCGTACAGGATGCTGCACGCCATTCATCTTCTCCGAAGCAGAATACAGGTAGGGGGCATACGAAGAGCAGGGGCAATACTGCTTGTCACCGCCTGTACCACACCTCCTGAAACAGTGGGCTCTGACACAACTATGGCCTCTTTCTTCCCACCTTTCGGAACAACATCAACTTTAGAAGAGGGTAAAACATCAGAGTTTCCCGACTAACAACTGGGGAACCAACTGATGTGGTAACCACGGGAGCTCTACGAGAAACAAAGCTCATTGCCTTCACAACACCTGACTTTGGCCAACATCTATCTACAGTGTGACCTGGCCTCTTGCAATAGGCAAATAAATGGATGGCATGTAGGTTTTGGAGAAATGTGAGACGTATCAGGATTGGGTGTGGAGTAATTCGTGGAGTTGGGGTTCTGAAATAGTTGTTTGGGGAGCTGAGAGGGGTAGCGAACACTCCTAGGAACTTTCTTACCCTTATTCAAATTCTTAAACAATAAATAATCGTGTATATTAACTGCAGCTTCACCAGCATTCTTAACTTTCTTATCAGCAAGGTAAGTTCTTAAATCTGTATCAATCTTATCAAGGAAATTCTCGAGGATAGCAAGTTTCTTAAGCTTAGCATAAGATTCTGAGACATCCTCACTTCACATCCATTGATTAAAGGCATCAGTTATCTGCCTGCTGAAATCTACAAATGTGTCATGAGGGCGCTTCCTACAATTCCCTAATTTCTGTCTGTAAACTTCAGTTCTCATCTCGTATGGGCGCAGTATGGCTTTCTTTAATACCTCGTAATCCTGTGATTCTATATGGCTTAGACTGTCATAGGTCTTCAGTGCTTTACCTTTGATTACTGTCTGAACTACAGTTGACCAGCTGTCTCTGGGCCACTTGTTACCTGTAGCAATCTTCTCAAATCGGTCAAAGACCTCCAGGACTAAGCACTCATCGAATGGGGGAACTCAATTAGTGGGTTCAACGGCTCTAAATTCTGAAAAAGAATTGGGAAAATTGGTTGGGGCACTTGGGTAATTCATACACATTTCATAGTTAAGCTTCATCTGCTGCAATTTACTATTCTCCTCCTCCTTCTTCTCCCACTGAAGCTATACTTTAAGCTATAACCTCCTCTTCTCCTTCTCCTTCTTCTCCCTCTGAATCTGTAGTTTAAGCTGTAACATCCTATACTCATGATCGCGCTTAGCCTGCTCTGCATCAATAGATTCTTTCTGCTCGATGACTGTGTCCTCAACTAAACTATCATGGGATGAATGAACTGATCTAGAAACTGATTCAAGGTCTGGTATGGATCCAGGGACTTCATATGGGTCTGTGCCAAACAGTCGGTGGCAAATTAAGTTACTTGATGGGTAGGCATTACCTGACTCACTCTGAATTTCAAGAGCTTGAGCAACTAAGGTTAACTCCTGCCTCTGCAACCTCCTAACCTTTTCCTCCATTGCTCCTAAGTTGATGAAGTCAACTACATCCTGCTGACTCACAATATGTAGGGTCAGCTCAGTAACATCACTACTTCTACCCTCCATGATGACACACACTCACAGTGACACAATAATAAACAAAATATCAGGGTATTATCCTGGCGAGGTAACGTCAATTTATATGTTACGAGATGGGATTAGGCGACACTAGATAACTCAATCTGACTGTGCAAGAAAACTGAGAAAAAAAAATCTAAGGGAAAAGGGAAATGATCAAATTATTAACTGATGAAAAACAATAAAAAAAAAAAAACACTAACTCCAATCTTGCAACACAGGTCCAAAAGTAAATAATATTAGCTGCCGTAAGCAAAGGCAAAATAAACACAATGAAAAATATCTAATAAAATACAAGCTAATATTTACAAAATTTACAATGAGATAATAAAACTTAAAAGAATGAGAAAAACAACAAAGCAACCTGATAATACCCTGAATAATTACACTAAAGTCTGGGAACAAACTTGCCAGACAAAAGAAATAAAATAATACAAAAAGGGATAACTAAACTGCTTTCAATTGCCACAGATAATAATAATACAGTAACATTAATACTTGCGATTGGATGCTGATACCAAGTGAAAAGATGTTCAGAAATATACACAACAAAAATACAGCCTCTCCTCCCTCTCTTATCTCCAGTCCAAACATTCCTTCTCTCATGCCAATCCCACAAAAACTCTCTCCATCCAAAATTCTCCCCCTTATATACCCTCCGGCCATTGCCCACATCAACTCGCAGGTGCAAGCCAGATGAGAAATATACAGAATAAAGTTATGAGAATTAATCTCTCCCCCATACTCCAAACATTATAAAAATCGCTGGTGATTACAAATATTTATGTCACCAGCTTATGCTCCACCGGAAGTCACTGATATTACAAACAATTATAGTCACACCTGCATTGAGAGAGCAAACGGAATTAACTAAGATTTTATAAATGTGTACGCACCGACAGGCAGCAACATGATAGTGAGTGCATGGCATGGATGCTAGTGTACATAGCATCGACTTACATACCTCGCCTGGTGACAAGCATGCATTATACATACATGTATAATATACACGATAAATACACAAAAATATATAGACATGTAACTATCTATCTATCTATTGCCAGACGCCTCAATCCCGTACGAGGTGGCCACAAACAAGTCGCCTCCACGTTCCCCTGTCCCCCGCCATTTCACTGACCTGCTCCCAACTCATGCCCCCCCTCTCTCATATACCTCTCCACTCCATCCCTCCATCTCATCCTCGGCCTCCCCCTCCCTCTCCCCCCCTCCGCCTCACTCACATACAGTCTCCTTGTCAGTCTCTCACCCTCCATCCTCTCCACATGGCCAAACCATCTCAGTGTGTTCCTCCTAATGCTTCCCATCACATCCACATCCACACCACAACTCTCCTTTATATCCTCATTTGTCAGCCTGTCTCTCCATGTGACTACACAGGCTCCTCTTAAATAACTCATTTCCACTGCTGTCACTCTTGACTTGAGTCCTTCCAACAACGTCCAAGCTTCACTTCCATACGTTAGAGTTGGTATCACAATACTGTCATGTAGTAACTTTTTCACTTCCATGCTCACTTCCCTGTTTCTTATCACTGCTTTCAAGGAACCAGCAACCTTTCTTCCTTGTTGTACCCTTTCAAGCACTTCACCCTCCAAACTTCCATCCTTACTCATCACACTACCCAAGTACTTAAACGTACTCACATTTTCCATTTCCTCACCATCCAACCTCACTGTATATTCACTGGCTTCACCTCTCTCAAAGACCATCACTTTACTCTTCCCTGCATTCAACTTTAGATTCCGTCTCTTACACTCCCAAACTCATCCACCAATCCTTGCAGCTCCCCTTCGTCTTCACTCAACAACACAGATCATCTGCAAACAACAGTACAGGGTGTTTCCAAACACTACCCTCTCTCACCAGGGCCACTACAACATCCACTGCCCTACCTTGTACCTCTTTTATTACCCCATCCATGTACAGATTGAACAACCATGGAGACATGACACATTCCTGTTTCAACCCAACCTTCAAAGAGAAAAATTCACTCGGTTCACCATCCACACGCAATGCAGCCTTAGCACCATCATACATACTCTTCACAGCATTCAAAAACTTCCCATCTACTCCATATATTCTTAATACTTTCCACAATCCTTGTCTATCCACCCTGTCATATGCTTTCTCCAAATCCATGAAAGCCGTATACAACTTCTTTCGCTTCTCTAGAAACTTTTCCACTAAAGCTCTAAGAATGAATATCTGATCTACACAACCTCTCCCCTTCATAAAGCCTCCCTGTTCTTCTCCAACTAATTCCTCTGTTCTTTCCCTAACTCTGTAACAATATATATATATATATATATATATATATATATATATATATAGTTTCAATTATCTGTCATCATAACATCTGGCCCAATGCAATATCCAGCACAGCTATCAGGACTCTATTAATGCAATAACTGGCTAAATTATGGAACACCCAGTCCTGTAAAGGGATGTAATATCTGCTATATCTGGCATTGAGGTGTCTCAACTGAATCATAAGAGATTGCCGGCGCCAGGGAATATCTTGAAACTTGGAAGCCAATGAAAACCCCTGTTATGCATCAGCCAATCAGAATCATCACGGGCGTGGTTCACCCGGTGTGCCGAGGATACCACTGCAGTCTCATTCTTGCCAGTGGATGTCGTAGAGCCAAGACGTGCCGGTGCACTCCGATCTCCCGACCACGCAGTCACAGTATTCTGGTGCTGTGACAAACTCTGTTGCATCCTATGCTCCTGTATTCAAGGTACTGTACTGTACTGTATTGCAAAGATAATGGTCTGTCAGTCATGTCCTAGTGCTCTATTGTGATTGTGATATTACTGTGTACTGTACTGTTTAAGAGTGCGAGTACTAACCCCCTGGTGCTATATCTCCTTCCCATGTGCCTCACCTGTGGCCTCAAAGTGCTCTCTACTGTCCTTGACGTACTGTACTTGATGGCTGAGTTCGTGGCTTTTGTGATTGTGCCCTGGCTGCTGCAGGTTCTGCTGGCCTTGTGTTTTGTCCTGGTGACTGTCTCCATGAGCCCTCCACCATCTGCTACGAGGCATTTTCTCCATGTTGATGAAGATGGAGATAATCAAGAAGATGGAGCAGAGCTAGACTATTGCAAGATTAATGGAGCAATACAACATGCCCTGGAGCGTGTTCCAGGATTTGCAGAAGAACAAGCACTTCATCAAGATGTTCTTCCAGGGTCAACATGGCGCAACTGTGTGACAGCATGATCACTTTGGTGAACTTGACCAGGCCTGCCTGAGTTGTTTTTGATAACAGCGTGGCAGTGGAGTGATTGTGTATCCCGTTGAGCTGGAGGCTTCAACCACCAAGTTCGCTGAGCAACTGGGGATCACGGATTTCAAGGCATCTGAAGGTTGGCTGACTGATTTCAAACTTTGACATGGGCTGTCCAACAAGATGACCCATGATGAAGTGTTGGATGCAGACAAGGAAAGAATTGATGAGTTTCACACCAAACTTAACCACTCAGTGGCCATGGGTTTAGAAATTTGCTGTTTCCCCTGGCAGGCACAGGAACCATTTTCTCAAAGTTGTAAAATCAATTTCTTATTCTTATTCATATGCAGAGAATCGTCTGGCACACCTGGCAATGTGATTTTTAGCTTCTTAAACCCATCCTGTGATTTGCAGGAGATATAATAAATTCACCAAATTCACTGTGAATGTGCCATTAACTTGTAAACATAAGGGCGAATGCAGCCTGGAAAAAGTGACTGCCTGAGCACTTAGGATGGTAATGTTGGGTAAACATACAAACGATCTTCTTTTCCCTTCCATAATTGTTGCAGTTTTCTATAGCTCACACTAATTCGACGTCACTAGCACATTTACAGCAAAGTGCCATAATGTTGGGTAAACATACCAACGACCTTCATTCCCCTCCCATGATTG
This sequence comes from Coenobita brevimanus, assembly GCF_032717465.1. Taxonomy (NCBI): domain Eukaryota; kingdom Metazoa; phylum Arthropoda; class Malacostraca; order Decapoda; family Coenobitidae; genus Coenobita; species Coenobita brevimanus. The sequence continues at coordinate 28,565,351 of NC_137005.1, forward strand.
TTGCAGTTTTCTATAGCTCACACTAATTCGACGTCACTAGCACATTTACGGTAAAGCGTCATTCAATGCCAGTGGCAATTAAGGGGTTAAAAACCTGACTGACGAAGAATGGTTATGTCTCAGTCAGGTTTATATTGCTGATGAAACTAGTCTCTTCTCCAGGCCACTGTCAACTAATACCTTGGCTGAATAGAAAAAGTCATAACCTGGTCATAAGGCTAGCAAAAAGCACGTCTCTGTTTTGTGTTGTGCCAATGCAACAGGCTCCCATCGTCTGAAACCTGTTGTAGTGGAGCACGCCAAACAGCCACGTTTTCTGTGGGAGTTAATGGATCATCTCCCAGAGATTTATTTCCACTCACTGGAGGCTTGGTTTGCAGCCAAGCGCTTCAAACACTGGTTCTGCAGTCATGCTGTGAAGGAGATTATCTGTTATCAAAGGAAGAGTCTTGGCCTTGCTCGTGACCAAGTAAAGGTTCTACTGCTCCTTGACAACATTCCTGCTCATCCTTGTGAGACGGAGGTGGTTGGAGATGGATGTCGTATTAGGGTCATGTTCTTGCCCCCTAATTCGACCTCAGCCATTCAACCCATTGGCCAGGGTATTATCGCGGCAGTGAAGCGGCTGTAACGAAGGATGTTTATGGAAGATGTTTGGGTTTTGTTCAAGGATGAGGAGACATGAGCGGCAGGGGGAAGAGGACCTTGGCCAACCTCATGCAGTATTCCCTCAAGTCTGCAATCTACAACTGGGAGCAGGCTTGGAGGGAACTCTCTGCACTCACACTTGAACATGACTGGAACAAGCTCCTCAAGGGTGAAGAGACCATTGCCGACTTTACCGGCTTCGAAACTCGGGACTTTGTCCAGTGTGTGGAAGCAGCAGAACAGGCATCTGAGAACATGATCCATGAATGGCTGGAAGAAGATGAGGGAAACTCCAGGAACCAGACTCTATCCAACAGGGAAACTGTGGAGTCTGTGACTGCAGTAGACATCAGGCATGAAAGGGAAGGGGAAAAAGAGGACGACGATGATGGCAAAGTGGCAGAAATCCTAAAGCTCCAGCTGGTTCGTGATGCAGGGGACTTCCTTCTGGACTACTACAAGTAGCCTAATCGGCAGTCCATCTACCAATTTCATGGCCAATTACCTGTGACATGTCCATGAGAATGTGATAAATCTGCATCTGGGAAAGATCCTCAGGCAGTCCTCTGTCACGTCCCTTTTCTGCCCCGTGACACCTACAGTGTGGTGACAGAAGTGAGAGTGAGAAAGACAGGTTCTAGGATGAGCTGGATGAAGCTGTAATGCCCAGGAGATATAAAGTGATTGTAATGGGCAATATGAAGGGAAGAGTAGGCACTGGTCCTGAGGATGACAAAATGGGTTTTAATAGAGTACCAAAAGATAATGATAATGGGAAGCGACGGAAGGATATGTGTCAGGAATGGAGGTTGTGCATTGTAACTCGTATTTCAAACACAAAGATACACATACATGTACATGATTTAGAGAGAACAGGGATCGTGTTGAAAGGAGCCTGATTGATTATGTGCTCGTTGAGAGGTCAATGGAATGGTCGCTGATACAAGGACCATGAAAGGACGATGTGGAGATTTGTCAGATCATATGATTGTGACATGCAAGATCAAGCTGAGAGGAGTGAGATGGACCAGGAGAGAGAGAGAGAGAGAGAGAGAGAGAGAGAGAGAGAGAGAGAGAGAGAGAGAGAGAGAGAGAGAGAGAGGAACAGTCAAGGAGAAAGAATGAAAGTCGACAAGCTGAGTAAAGGATGTAAATGGTAGATTTTTAACCATTGGGGATGAAGTAAGGACTAGGTGGAAAGAATATTTTGAAAGACTGATGAATTGGGAATAGAGCAGAGGCACTGTAAACATGATTAGTTTTGGGGGGGTGCAGAGAGGGAATCCAGTGCCAGGAAACGTGACACTCGCACAGGTGAAGAACGCTGTCAAGCGGCTGAAAAATAGGAAAGCAGCTGGGGCTGATGAGGTGTATGCAGATATGATGATGTGTAGTGGAGAGAGCGGAATGAAGTGCTTGTTCGAGATATATAAGATGGATGAATGAAACTGTGCCAGCAGAGTAGAAGAAGGCTGTGATTGTACTGTAACTCTGTACAAAAATAAAGGTGAGCAAAGTGAGTGCAAAAATTATCATGGCATAAGTTTATTAAGTGTGGTAGGGAATGTATATGGAAGAATTATTATACAGTATGTGAGAGAGATGTCCGAAGTCCTAGTGAGTGATGAACAGGGTGGCTTTAGGAGTGGCAGAGGATATGTGGATCAAATATTTGCAGTAAGATAGTGAAGAAGGCTCGTGAGAAGGACAATGAGGTGTTTATGGCATTGGTGATACAATAAAGTAGACAGAGAAGGACTGTGGAAGTTCTGCGCATTTACGGTGTAGATGGTAAGCTGCTAGGTGTTGTCAGGAGCTTTTATGTTGGTAGTGAAGCATGTGTAAGGGTAAATGGGCATCTAAGTGAATGGTTTACTATCAGTGTGGGCGTGCGACAAGGTTTTGTGATGTCCCTGTACTTGTCAATATATAATGAGTGGGGACTGTGTTCTAATCGGTCCTGGCCATTTAATGGAAGGCATCAGGGATTAACAGAAATGAGGGGAGAGAATTCTGGCTGGAACTGAGGGAGACTACAGAGAGCTTGCTATCGTAATGAAGCAGGAATCCGGTTTTTTGGTTGGGCAGAGAAGCCTGAGGTTCCGTCGAAGGTGGCATTGGTGGAGTGGGGTATTTTCTGGATGGAATGACAGTACTGGCGGTGAGCATCAAATCAACCTGAAGGTGAAATGGGAGGAGAAGCTTGCGGTTTTGGCCAAGGTGGCATCAGTGGAGTAAGGCATTTCCCGGATGGAATGACAGTACTGGCTGTGGGCGTCAGTTCAATCTGAAGGTAAACTGGGGGAAATCTGCAGTCCCAAAGAAGCCGTTAAGAGGCTACGTAGACCTGCTAGAGCCTGGAAGAGGCTGTATCTGTGTGGATTCTGGGAGAGTGGGCTGGTGGTTAGTGCTCAGCGACCGTGAGCTACTTATAGGCTAATTTGTGGCTCCTTAATTGGGGAGTATTAGGTACTGTCGTGTTTATAGGGCTTTGGGGTGCATTGGGTGTGGTGGTGGTAAACTTAAAGGAATATAGAACTAAGGTTATTGCACAGTAGTATTAAGGGTAACCAATAGGCTAGTAACAGTACTGAGTGGAGTGACATATTTTTACATTTATACCTGTGCAGTGTTTTGCATTATTGTGTTGGTACCATTTTACAGTATATGCAATTTTGTTCCTGTATCTTAATATATGTGGCATTCTGTATTTATGTGTTTATGTAACCCGAGCAGGAGTTTGTTCATAGGGGAAGGTTGCAGTCAAGGGGAACTCTGCTGTTTTGAGACCAATATTCCTTACACCTTATTACAAATATATATGTGGATGGGGTGATGAGAGAAGTAAAAATACGAGTAATAGAGAGAGGGATGGCGTTGGTAATGAAAGGTGATGGACGGAATATCTCAAATTTGTTGCAAGATGATGATGCAGTACTACTTGCAATTAAAGGACAAGATCTTGGTAGGCTAGTGCAGAGTTTTGCTGATGTTTGTAACTGTCATGCCTTGAGAATAAATGTAGAAAAGAGTAAAGTGATGGTTACTGAGAGAGAAGGTGACTCCTAGTGTGATGTTACAGTGAATGGAGAGAGACTGGAATTGGTGTGAGAGTTCAATTACCTGTGTACAGTGATAAAAAACAGAGGATAATATGCACAAGAAGTGGAAAGTAGAGTGGTACAGGGAAGGAAGTAGCTGGTGCTGTGAGGGCCTTGACAAGAAACAGAGGCTTCAGTGCTGCAGCTGCACAAGGCTTACGTGAAGGAGTAATAGGGCCAACTTTAACATATGGATGTGAGACTATGATTTAGCATGAAAATGAAAAGTCAAGAGTGAGAGCAGTGGAAATAGGACTGATGAAGAATGTATGTGGAGTACAGAGAGTGGATAGGATACGAAATAATGTAATTCGTGAAATATGTGGAGTAAGGAAGTCTGTGGACACCAGAATCGAAGACAGTGTACCGAAATGGTATGATCGTGTGGAAAGAATGGATAAAAACAGAGAGGTGAAAAAGGTATATAATAGCTAAATTGAAGGAGAGAGGAGGCGAGCTAGGCCAAGGAGAAGGTGGAGGGATATGGTGGACAAGTGCATGAGGAAGAGAGGTATGGAAGTCGGTGAAGCTAGGGGACTGACAGGAGATCGAGCTGGCTGGATGAATGTTGTAAGAAGTGAGTGATTGGGGATTTGGCATCCCTTTTAACGTGACAGCATCTGGATTGACTCTATCGCATACATTTCTGTGAAGCTACAGAATGTGATAAATGTTTTTCACGTATCAGATAGAGCTAGGATTCCGGGGGCTTGAATGACGAGTTAATGGAATTGTGTCCCATTGGATTGGGCAGACTTGGGCTGCCTGGGCGTTGCTACTTCTCACCCTGCCCTAGGGTGGGAAGGGAGGTCGGGATGATGATGATGATGATGACACCTACCACTCTGTCGCCACAGCCCTCGACCTCCTCGCAGTATCCTCCGTCACCCCAGCCTTTGACCTCCTGTTACTGGCCTCTGTCACCCCAGCCCTCTGCTTCCTTTCACTGGGGTCGTCTACCCCAGCTATGCACCACCACTGCCATTACTTCATCTCAGCTCAGCCAGGCACCATTATCTTGGAACCACCATATGTCCCTCCGACAGTGTTATCTTCACCTCCGGTTTCCCTTCAATCAGTGGCATCACTGGAGCTCCACCGGATGCCCTCTGAAACTCCATCTCCACTATTTACTCCAGCACCCTTGGCAGAGATCGAGTATGAGGTGATGGAGGTAGGGTAATGTTTGGGGGAGACATTCACCACTAGACCTCATGGGATTATATGTACTGAACAGTACAGTACAAAACTGGACTGCACGGTATAAAACTCTATCCACCATCAATGCCAACACTTGGTGAGTACATACAGTAATACACTATGTACAGAACTTTATTGCTGCACTGTATCATTATTGTTTTTACATGCTTAGTTTTCATCTTTTACTCATGGTAGAGGTTTTATAATAGAGGGTCGAGAGGGATTGTATCACAATTTCTGGCTTAAAGCCGAATGTTGAGCTGGATATGCAATATCTGGCATTTCACGTGTAAGCCTCTGCTAAATTATCACAGATAATTGAAAGTTTACTGTATAATGAAATAGACACCCGGTGGTCCAGTGGGTTATGGCACTTCAAGCAGATGCGGCCAATATGTGTTTATATCTGAGGGAAGGTGAGCGACCGTCCACCTTTGCCTTAAATGTTAGGATTAAGTAACCTATCCCTGGGCACCTACGCAACATAGGATTAGGTGATTCACAGATAGTTTCTGAAGGTGGTTAGGACTAGATCTAACCCGTCTAGTTATAAAATCCTCCCCTACACTGAATAAAGGCGTTGAAATTTATTAGGAATATATAAAAAAATATTCGCTGCTGGGGTTAAGAAGCTAATTTCAGGAAGGAACACAGCTCATCCCCTCATAAGGATACTGCACTTTGCGCTTTGTTATTGCTTCCAGAAGGCGATATTATTTAGCTGGTGGCAGATAACATTTGGAATGGCAGCAATGAAACATAATCCAATCCTTCCAGCTCAAAGAAATATTTCTTAACCATCCTTGCTGTTACCGGGGGATTTAGGCTTAGCAGTTTTGCAGGGTACACTAGTAGTAGTAGTAGTAGTAGTTATTGTAACCTCTGGTGTATCTGAATGTAAACCCAGTGGACATCTGGTTAAGTTTTCCCTTGCCTGCAAGCCATTATTTTCCTTTCGGGGGATAGCGAAGTATGTGAGGGACGTTTGTATAATTAGCGGAGCTGCCCGATTTAATCAGTGTTGCCACAAAAAGGCGTCCCTCTCCAGGCCAACATTGCAGTAAATGGGATTTATGTTAGATAAATCTTACCCGAGTACTTTGCTAAGTTTCCACTAAGCTGATAAAATTATCTCGTGGTAACAAGAATAAAATAAACGACTTTATTTAACTTAATGATCAGCTGATCAGGTCAGGTGCTGGTAAGGGGATGGGTCCATTATGATGTGGCAGAGAGAAACCTGCCCTGCTGTCGGGCCCTGCTGCTGATGTCGCTGTTTGCACTTCGCAATTAACCCTCGTGCGGTGTGGTTCGGTGAGGATCTCTCTTCTCACCTTGGGGCTAAGATACGAATAAATGTGTGTGTGTGTGTGTGTGTGTGTGTGTGTGTGTGTGTGTGTGTGTGTGTGTGTGTGTGTGTGTGTGTGTGTGTGTGTGTAAGTAAGTAAGTAAGTAAGTAAATGTTTATTGCTTTATAGTCATACATCCATGTAGGCTATACATCTGAACATTACATAACAAGCAACGGTCTGTCGAGCCTAAGCTCCCTGACAGACATTTTTATAAATACTATATATAAATTGTGGTTGCTTTAGTTGGATATACCAGCTACAATCGTATGTGTATCAGTAAAAAAGTAAATTATTTAAATATATATTACAACCTTATGATTATCGGAAATATACATGCATACACTCATACATATATACATACATACATTCGTAAAAAAATACTTATACATCGATATACATACACACATATACTTTTACATATATATTGTACATTCATATTCTCACATACACACATGTGCATATATACAGTGTGTGTGTGTGTGTGTGTGTGTGTGTGTGTGTGTGTGTGTGTGTGTGTGTGTGTGTGTGTGTGTGTGTGTGGATGAGTAAATTGGGACCGTGTCGTCCTGTCTCGGCTACCCCACTTTCTTTGGGGGAAGCGCCTAGGTATATAGATAAAGAGCTGTAACTAAACTGGTTAAGCTAAGTAAGACCGTCAGAAGACCGCAACAATGAAAGTAAAAAGTGGTCACCGGAATTAAGATATAAAGCATCGCAACCACAGATACAGACTATTTGACTTAGCTACTACTGTTAATTTGTTTTTACCTGACAATAGGTCCGCTCCCAGGACATGATTCGTCGTTGCGTGACAAACTATAAGCCTTAGTTATGAGGTATTACTGGTTCATCTTGGCTATAATACTCGTTTTTTTTTTTTTTACGTGACGGAACTTGGTCACTCCCACAACTGAAGAGATAGGTTGGGTTGCATGAGCTTTAGTTACAAGGTAAGAATGATTCTCCTTGGATACTAGTCAGATCAGCCCACCAGGCTGACTACACTTGCAATCAACTGAGCTGAAAGGGGTTAGGGATCTTCATGACCTAAATTTAGGCGATTGAGGAGTTATCTGGATGTAAAAGGGTTACTAAAGACATTGTCAAACCCCTTCAGTTAGAAATCTCCTCTAAGCCTAGGGCAATCGTTCGTACTGAAGGTATAGTTGAAGGCTAGTCCTGACCCAGCTAGTTAGGAAGGTTTCCCTTCAGTTGAATAACATCGCACTGACAGCGCGAGAATAAACTAAAAACATTAGCTCAGACCTTTCATAAAACCCTCCGACCTCTATTCAATATTGAATCTAGGTAATGGCACCGAAGTGACGACATGTGAAGATGTGACAAGCTGGAGGATTGCTGAACCTTAGCGAAGGTAATGTAAAATCTACATCCAGATTTGAATACATAAAAAAAAAAAAACGCATATATGTAGATATTATTTTAAAAGAGAAATATAACAGGGAGGATAGTGGTTTTGAAGGAAGACGAGGACGAGAGAGAGAGAGAGAGAGAGAGAGAGAATTTTGTTTCTGTATGTGTGTGTGTGTGTGTTTGTATATATATATATATATATATATATATATATATATATATATATATATATGTGTGTGTGTGTGTGTGTGTGTGTGTGTGTGTGTGTGTGTGTGTGTCTGTCTGTCTGTCTGTCTGTGTCTGTGTGTTATCTGGTGGTAACGACGGTTTTGTCGTCCTTAGAGGGTTAACAGACAATGGTTATCAATACCGTAGGAGAGAAGATGCTCCAAAGCAGAGGAAATGGCGTCTGGCGGTGGCAAGAAAAAGCAGTAACATTTTCAGAACTCTTAGACACAGGAGGGACCACATGGGACCGGTAAAGAGAAGCACGATTTCACTGAAACAAAGCACCGTGGGTGTGAAAATCGTTAGGATATGACAGACTGACCGGATTGTTCCTGGAGATGCTCTCGGATTATAATCATTTCACTTCTTCTAAATGGATAAGTGGTCTACATTATACACTTACTAACATATCACAATACTCGTAAGTACAGCATGCCATAAACTCATCTCCCTCCCTCAACAGGAAAAAAAAAAAAAAAAAGTAATAATAATGAAATAAAAAATGTCCATATATTAAGTAAACGAGAAGTGGAAGTTGGTGGTCTATGTTGTACAAAAAACTGAAGTTAAATTTGTTTGTTAAATGTTTGCTGACTGTGTACGTTGAAAGTAAAGTAGAACGAAAAGTTAAAGAAGGAAGGAGAGAAAGGAGGACAGACGGAGGGAATAGAGAAAAGAATAGAGGGTGAGAGAAGATGAAGGGCAAGAAGTGAGGAAAAGCATAGGCTGATAATGTTGGAATGAAAGAGCAGATGGAAGGAAGAGCAGAGACACAATGTGAGAACAGAAGAACAACGTGGTACAGAGAATAAACAGAAGGATAGAAAGGAGAGGAGAAAGAAAGGGAAGTGAGGTGTATGCGATGAGGGAATGAAATATTAGATAGATGGATAAGTAGAAACAGAAGGTGAAGGCCAGAGAAAGAGGGAAAAACGAAGGGCAAAAATTGGAGGGTATGAGAGAAGGAGGGAAAGGAAGGAAATGAAGGAGAGAGGAGAGCTGAAAGACGGGAAAGAATGAGGGAATGAAACATTAAACAGAGCTGTTGGTAGGAAGTCAGGTCGTGAATGAGTCTGGGAGAGGAGAAATTAAGGAATTTGGAGAGAGAGAGAGAGAGAGAGAGAGAGAGAGAGAGAGAGAGAGACAGACAGACAGTCAGACAGACAGACAGACAGACAGACAGACAGAGACAGAGAGGAAGGGGGGAGGGCGGAGGAAGTGGGAAGGAGGGGAAAGGAAAGGAAAAAGAAGGCGCTCAGCTATCACCAAAACACAAACACAATATCACCAACACACGCTCTTCTTCACTTTAGGGTCGTCCATCTTTCAGTCTAGTTCCTTTTGGGTCACTTCAAAGCACACATGGTTTGGCTTTCAGATTTGTTCAACAGTTTCATTTACTTCTTTCTTTTCATCCATCACATACTTGCCTCTCGATCTGTGTGGTCTTCGTTTGCCTCGGAATATATATATATTTTTTTATTCACGCTTTTTCCGATATCAGTAGGGCTTTTCCACATCCACAATATATATTCATTTTTTTTTTCCATCAACAGCGTTTTCTTTTTTGTTTTTCAGAGACCCATAGCGAGCCCATTGTTTTATAGTTTTTCAGTCAGCTTACCGATTTAAAAGGTTGCACTTTTGGTTCTGTAATATCCCAGTGAGGAGAGAGAGATAAACTAGGCGTTATTAATGGTATGGAATTATACTTCTGGTATGCTTCAACGTATAGGTATTGATGCAGAGAACAGCTGGGAGTGGGAGGATAGGGAATGGGGAATGGGCGGAATGATAGGGTAAGGGAAGGCGGTAACAGCAAGAGAGGGTGTGGAAGGATGTTAGGGAGAGAATTGAAGGGGAGTGAAGCAGGGAATGCATGAGGTAGGGAGGGATATAAAGGCAGGGAGGGTAGAATGAGCCAGGGGGATGGGACAGGGCTCATATGGTAGTAGAATTTTTCACATATATTGTAACGGTGTGTTATGTAAGGTTAAAACAATATTTGCCTGACTTAGATAATTTCTAGGTCGAAATTGCTGCTATCATCATCATCATCATCATCATCATCATCCCACCTCAGTTTTCCACATACACTCCAGAAAGTAAGGGAAATGGAAAATACCATAGATGGAGAAATCAAAAGCCTGTCCAGTGAAAAAGGATCTCACATTCATTCACTCACCATTTAAGCCCTCGGAATCCCAACTACACCTCGCAGGTGGAGTTATATACATTCACAGTAAATATATTTCAATTTGAAATATTTGTTATATGATGAAAGGGAGACACAGTACAAATCTCTCTCTCTCTCTCTCTCTCTCTCTCTCTCACACACACACACACACACACACACACACACACACACACACACACACACACACACACACACACACACACACACACACACACACACACACACACACACACACACACACAATTACTATGATTTTACGGTAATTTTCTCTGTGGTAAGAATATGAAAAATTGGATGTCATTAATATTTCTCTCTTTTTCTTCTACACGAATTCCTATTGATAACGGAGGAAACTGTGGAAAGAGAGAGAGAGAGAGAGAGAGAGAGAGAGAGAGAGAGAGAAAGTAAGCAACGTGGATTCTGAGAGGGAAAGGAGAGACGAAGGGAAAAGGGATGGGTGCAAATAAAGGATGGAAGAGGACTGATGGGAGTGAAAGGTGAGGTAAGATGGGGAAAGGAGTGGATGAACTTGGGAAGGAAGGGGATCTGGATGGTGAAAGTTGAGAATGGAAAATGGAATAGAATAAAATGGTTTACTTGCTGAGAATGGAAACTACAATACTGGGAGTGGGGAGGGGTGAAGGGAGATATTAATGTAAAAAGGAGGGGGATGAGAATGGGAAAGACAGGGGAAGAAAGAAGAGAAAGTATGGAGTGGTAGTCGGGAGAGAGTAGTAAGACTGAGTGAGAAGTTAAGAGGATGGAAGGGAAGGAAGAGGAGGAGGGGCTGGGATGATGAGGAGAGGGGAGGGGACGGGACGGAAGAGGAAGGTAGTGGAGAAAACATGTCAATACTTCTGTGTCTCTCTCTTACCTCCTTGCACAACTTTACCCACTCAGCATTCCAAATATTATACACGTCGTTCTTCATTCCTATCTCTCTCTCTCTCTCTCTCTGAACGCCATCCTCCCCACCATTCTCTTATAACCTCATTATCCATCACCCCCTCCCCGTCTCCCTTCCTTCCTCGCAACTTGCCTCCCGTACTCTCCACTCCAATCCTCCCCCCTCCATGTCCTTCCTCCTCCTCTCCACAAATCCTCTCCCCTCTCGCAGTGTCTTCCTTCTTTCTTTTCTCATCCCTTCTCCGTCTATCTCCTCCTCTTTTTTCTCATAGCCTCAGCATCTTCCTTCCCACATTCTCTTCCCTTCTCCTCCCTCATTCCCTTTCCTTCGCTCTCCTTCCCTTCTCTTCTTTTCATTTCCCGTCTCTTACCCTTCGTTCCCTTCCCATCCCTTTCATTCCTTTTCCTTGTCCTTTCCCTTTCTTCCTACTCCCTCCACTCCCTTCCTTCTACTTGCCTTCTCTTAAAATTCCCTAAATTCCCTTCTTTCCGCCCTCCATCCGCTCCCCTTCCTTTCCCTATCTCCTCCTTGCTTCTCCACCGCATTTTCTTCCACTTGATCTCTTTCTTCTCTCAGTGATTCCCCAATCCTCTATCTTTTTGTCCACGCTCCTCTCCTGCCCCACTCCCTCCCTTTTTGCCATGTATTTCTCTCCTCTCTCCCCTCTCTCCTCACCTACCCCTTACAGAATTCTCTTCTTTACCCTCGTTCCCCGCTCCTTTTTCAACCGCTTCTTCCTCACACCTTTCCTCTTCCTTCTGTCTACTTTCCTTCCCTCCGAATCTTCTTCACCTCCTTCACCTATTCCTTCTCTCTTTTTTATCTCTTGTTCACTTCTTTCTCTTCCCCTCCTCATTATTTTGTCTCTTTCCCACTTCTCCTCTTCATTTCCTTCTAACCTCCCTAACCCTCCTCCCCATCTTCTCTCCCGGGCCAAGCCTTCGGCCACCATTGTCTTTATTAAAGGTCTCACACCAAATGTTCTCTTTATCCCGTACTCAGACCAAGTCTGTGTGTGTGTGTGTGTGTGTGTGTGTGTGTGTGTGTGTGTGTGTGTGTGTGTGTGTGTGTGTGTTTAGAAATGTAACTGACTTCGCGAAACTAGCGATGAGTGTCTAAATGCTCACATTAAAAATATTGTATTCGTGTCCATTTGTGAGGAAACAGAAAGTACAATGCTTGTTTCAGTAACTCTGTTGTTGTATATGTACGTGTGTATTTACATGCGTGTTTGTATTTATGCGTGTGAATGGATACATAGATTTGTATGCAAATGTATGTGTGCCTGTGAATGTATCTTTGATTTATTTATATGATGAAAAAATAAAATGGTACTGGAAGGAAACGTCTTCATGCGGTGGTACGGATTCAACTCAGCAGGTCCGTTGACAAGTTAAGAAAACGTTCCTCCCTAACATCGGAAAGGAGAATCGTGGACTGCAGGAAGAGGCCACCTTCAAAATGTAATTTACTGGACTGCTGTGTTAGTTGAGCCTGGAACTTAAATCACTATTACCATTACTATGGAAAAGAAAAGTTTATGTGTGTGTGTGTGTGTGTGTGTGTGTGTGTGTGTGTATGTGTGTATGTATCCTTGGTATGTGTAAGATTGTATGCATGAATTGTTCTTGACATATTTGGGTATGTTTTTCGCGATTGGAAGATTTTGTGTGTGTGTGTGTGTGTGTGTGTGTGTGTGTGTGTGTGTGTGTGTGTGTGTGTGTGTGTGTAAGTAAAACATTTGTTCATAGTGTAGCATTTCAGACTGTACAGTGTGTGTGTGTGTGTGTGTGTGTGTGTGTGTTGTTAAGAGATGGGAGTAGGCAACACGATAACTAAATCTGACTAGGCAAAAACTGAGAAAAACAAAGTGAAAAAGGAGCTGAACAAATAGTTAAGTGATGAAAAACAATTAAAAAAAAAAACACTAACTCCAATCTCGCAACACAGGTCCGAAAGTAAAAAAAAAAAAAAAATAGCTGACGTAAGCAAGGGCAAAATAAACACAATGAAAAAATATACCTAATATAATTCAAGCTAATAATATTTACAATATTTACAATGAGACAATAAAACGCAAAACAATGAGAAAAACAAGCAACCTGATAATACTCTGAATAATCACATTAAAGTCTGGGAACAAACCAGCCAGACAAAAGAAACAAAATCATACAAAAAGAGATAACTAAACTGCACTCAATTGCCACAAATAATAATAACACAGTAATAATAACACTTGCGATTGGATGCTGATACGAAGTCAAAAGATGTTCAGAAAGATATACACACACAAAATACTGCTTATCCTCCCTCTCTGATATCCAGTCCAAACATCTCTCATGACGCCAGTCCCGCAAAAACTCACTCTAAAATTCTCCGCCTTATATACCGTCTGGCTGCATGCATTTGTCAACACGCAGCTGGAGGCCAGAGGAGAAATATACAGAAAATTAATCTCTCCCCTATACTCCAAACATGATAATTATCGCTGGTGAATACAAATCTTTATGTTGCCAGTTTAAGCTCCACAGTAAGTCACCGATATTAAAAACAATTTTTGTCACACCCACGTCGAGAGAGCAAACAGAATTAACTAAGACTTTATAAATGTGTACGCACTAAACAGGCAACAACATGAGCGAGTACATGTGCGTAGATACTGGCATACACAGCATCGACACACATACACACACGCCCAGCGACATGGATGCACTATGCATACATGTACAATATACACAAACATATATATACATTCTTACACACGTAACACGCCCACACCTAAGAAAGATTTTTCCATTAGGAAAATTCGTTCTTTATTCTTTCTTAAGAACTTGGCATACAATCAGCGATGATATTGTCAACATCCTTAATATGTCTGACGTCCAAATGAAACTGATGAAGGAACAAACTCCAACGTTTCAATCGCTGATTCTTCATCTTCAAATTATTCAGAAATTTGAGTGGGTGATAATCAGTATATACAATGACAGTAGGTCCAAATGCAGGGAAATACACAGAAAAGTGCCGCAGGGCGAGGATCTGGGCTATTAGTTCCTTTTTGATAACAGAATAATTACGTTGAGAAACAGAAAACTTCTTAGTGACATAACAAACAGGATGCTTTACGCCATGATCGTCGTCCTGCATTAACATAGCTCCTGCACCCACATTACTAGCATCTACAGCAAGTTTAAATGTCTTATTAAAGTTTGGTGCAGCCACAACTGGATAATTACATAAGACCTCCTTGGCTGCATCAAAACTGTTCTGATACACATCAGTCCAGATGTATGTTCTATCTTTCTTCAGCAATTCAGTGAGAGGGGCCACTATTATTGCAAAGTTATTCAAAAAACGACGGTAGTAACCAATACTGCCAAGGAATCTCCGAAGCTCGTGCCTTGAAACTCTTTATTGCCTCCACCTTAGAGTCAGGGGGGCGTACACAACCATGACCAACCACATAACCAAGATACTGAACTTGTGCACTTCTTTAAATTTACTACAAGGCGAGCTTCGGAAACCTGGACAGCAAAATACCTATTTCTCTTAAGTGGCTTTTCCAATCATCAGTCAAGACTACTACATCATCCAAGTATACCACACAATGTTTCATACCACTGACAACCATGTTCATTAATCGCTGGAATGTTGCCGGGGCATTTTTCATACCATACGGCATCACATTACACTGATATGTTTGTCCATCTGCACACAAAACACAAGACTTCCTTAGCCCGTTCGGTCAAAGGTACTTGCCAGAAGCCTTTCATGAGATCTAACTTGGTGATATAACTGGATGAGCCGATGTGATCGATGCAGTCCTCAAGCCGGGGCAATGGGTACATATCGGTCTTGGTTAGTGCGTTCACCCGTCTGTAGTCTATGCAGAATCTTGCAGTGCCATCTGGTTTAGGCTGCAACATCACAGGGGAACTCTAGGGACTAACACAGGGTGATATAAGTCCGAGGTCCAACGTATAATTGAGCTCCTGACACAGCATGCCAACACGCTGAGGACTGACTCAGTAAGGGGGCATCTTCACAGGAATGGCATCACCCACATCCACGTCGTGCTGAATCCAATTGGTCTTCCCAGGGATACTGCTGAACACTTCCTTGTAAGTTGACAAGAGGGTAACCAACTAAGATGCTTGGTCCTAAGGCAGATGTGCTAACTTGGAGTTGAAAGTAGACTCCACCTCATCATTATTCACCCAGCTACAATCTGGAAACTTGCAGTCCACCTCACACAAACCGCTATCAACACCCTCCCCAGCAGCAGCAGCAGTGGTGGAGACAAGGTGCACGGGAGCCGGAGAATCTGGTGCACGATGCTACGGCTTCAGCATGTTCACATGGCATAGTTGGTGTTTCTTCATTCTGTCAGGGGTCTCCACCAGGTAGCCAGTGTCTCTCCAATATGCCACACTACAGGGTAAAGACCACTAAAGTTAGCGGCCAGCGGCTGACCCTGCAGTGGCAGCAACACCACAACCTCGTCATCGACCTTAAACTCCCACAGCCTGGCTTTTTGATCGTACCACACCTTCATGTTTTCCTGTGCCTGCTTGAGATTTTCCCTGGCCAGCTCCAGCATCTCACTCTTACGGGTCTTGAAGTCCTGCATAAAACAGAGTAAGCTCTTGCTCTCGGCAATGTTACTGTTCCAGGTCTCCTTAACCAAGCTCAGGGGACCTTGAACTAGATGGGCAAACACAAGCCCTTCAGGAGAAAAACCCAAACTCTCCTGGGGTACTTCCCTCGTAGCAAACAGGAGGAACAGCACTCCACGGTCCCAGTCCTTAGAGTGCTCCAGACAGTACTTGCGGGGCATATTCTTTAGAGTCTGGTGGTAATGCTCCAAGAAACCTTGCATCTCCAGATGGTTGGCACTGCTCTTGACGTGTGTGATGCCAAGTTGAGCTAATGAATGCTGGAAGATGTTGGAAAGGAAATTAGACCCTCTATCTGACTGGTCCTCTCGGGGCAAACCAAACTTTGTAAAGAAATCTAGCAAAACTGTAACCACTGCTTTAGCTTTGATAGAACCTAAAGGTATCGCCTCAGGGTACCTGGTGGAAAGGTCAATGGTAGCGAGCAAATATGAATTACCACTAGAAGTTGAGGGCAAGGGTCCCACCATATCAATAATTGACCTGGAAAAAGATGGATCAATGGCAGGAATGGGAAAGAGAGGGGCCCTAGGGACAGACTGATTCTGCCTACCCACTACTTGACCGGTATGACAATGTTTGACAAACTTAGCCACATCTGCTGCCATGCGGGGTCAGTAAAATCCCACACTCAGCCTCTCCATGGTCTTCCTTACACCCATATGACCTGCAAATGGAGTAGAGTGGGCCAGTTGAATTAACTCCTGCCTGCACACATTAGGCAATACGATCTGATGGTAGTTGCACATCCCATCATCTACATTCACATGTGGAGGTCTCCACTGTCTCCACAAAATTTCATCTTTCACATAAAAACATCCACCCTTCTCCTTCTCAAAATCATCCACTGCACACAACTTCAACCTCTGAATCTCTTGGGCTGCAGACTGCAACTCCTTTAACTTCTCAATGTTCACCTCCTCCAACAGAACAGGTGGAATATCTTCCAAAGAACTCATAAACGTATCTGCCAAAGATATCTCATTGTCCGATTGTTTTGTGTCCTCAGACATGGGACTAACTGTTGCCTCTGGTACGATAATGTGGAGCACACTACATGCAACCTTCTCCTGTTGACACCTCTCTGCACGTGACATGGGCCTAGTTAGTGCACAAACTGGGAATCAACCTGCAAGGGAACTTCATGCACTGGCACCTCTGACAAAACTGGAGTGGTAATTTCCTCACCTTTCACTAGGACATTGCCAAGTATTAAATAAACACCACTCTCTGGTAAATAATCTACAACACCCAATCGTGCTGATCCATCAAACAACTGACATTTAACCTTACAGGAAACTAGTGGCACAGTCTTTGCACCTGTTACTCCCCTAATCAGAACAAACTCTCCTCCTGCAACATTAAAAGCTTCATTATTTGGCATTACCCACAAAGAAATTGAAGAACCAGTGTCACAAGGAATGCGTACCAGATGCTGCACACCATTCACCTGCACTGAACTGGAATACAGCTAGGGGGCATACGAAGAAGCAGGGACAAACACTGCTTGTCACCGCCTGTACCACACCTCCTGAAACAGTGGGCCCTGACACAATTGTGGCCTCCTTCTTCCCACCTTCCGGAAAACCTTCAACCCTAGCATGGGGTAAAACATCAGGGTTTCCCTGATAAACAACTGGGGAACCAACTGAAGGGGTAACCACAAGAGCTCCATGAGAAACAAAGCTCACTGGCTTCACAACACCAGACTGTTGCGAACATCTGTCTACAGTGTGACCTGCCTTCTTGCAATATGAACAAGTAAATGGGCAGTTTTGGGGAAATATGAGGTGTATCAGGTTTGGATGTGGAGTAAGTCATGGAGTTGGGCTTCTGAGATGGTTGTTTGGGGAGCTGAGAGGGGTAACACTTCTGAGGAACACTCCTAGGAACTTCTTTACCCTTACTCAAATTCTTAAACAATAAATAATCATCTACATAAACAGCAGCTTCAGCAGCATTCCTAACTTTCTTATCAGCAAGGTAAGTTCTTATATCTGTATCAGTCTTATCAAGGAAGTTCTCAAGGATAACAAGTTCCTTAAGCTTAACCCTGTCACGCACCATAAGTTTTCAATAAGTTTTGGCTTCACGCACAGAAACAAAACTTCGCTCAGGCTGGCTCCGCTTACGTGGCAAGGAAAAAAATTCTATGGCCCAGTTTACCCCCGGAAGGTGCTTGTATTGTTATAAATCACTTCCCATCATCTTCGTTGATGTTTATACTATCAGATAAGAAAAAAAAAAACATAAAACAGATGAATACTGTAAATGTACAGAAATGAAGCCAGATTAATCTTATTTAGGTGAAACTTAGCTTCTCGTAACTTTCCAACATCACCGTGAAAAATTTCTCCCGAGACATGCAGTTGCAAAGGACATGCCCATATGCAGAATTTCACGATCTTTCATGTTAGAAACTTTCAAGTTGATACGTCCAATAGTTTTCGAGTAAATAAAAAAAACTACAATAATTGCCTAAAAACGTCTGATATATTATTTTGTATGTTATCAGACACACTGTAATAAACATATATGTAAATTCTATCCAGTTTTGTAGCCCAAAGATTATGGAAGCCCATGATATAACTCAGTGTTATAATCCTTATTGTTATTGAGAAAATGAATTTTGAAAAGTTACGATTGGTTACACGCAGTGACAGCACCTATTCTTCGGCATGTAGGCTGAGTATATTCGTCCTTTGTGACTTTTCCCCAGTTATTTGCACACATAGGTTACTTTACTTTACAAAAGGATGCATAAGAAATCATCAACTTGATCAAGCTTTCTTCAGATTTCTGATGCAACCTATACTTTATGAGCATAATGACTGATAGAATTGCAATGAAATGCACCACATTATCCCTATGAGAAATATATAGTAAACACACATTTTATACCTTGCAATACAATGGTGTAAAAACTAGACAAATAAGCTGGTTACTTATGTCCTCTAGCAGTGTTGTAGTGTTTCTTGAGAGGAGATGGAGTTGCAAAGAGGAGGACAAGTACAATAACAACCAGTGTGTGTGTGTGTGTGTGTGTGTGTGTGTGTAATTGTGATGTGTGTGTGTGTGTGTGTGTGTGTGTGTGTGTGTGTGTGTGTGTGTGTGTGCGCGTGTGTGTGTGTGTGTGTGTGTGTGTTTGCGATGTGATTTACTGCTGTATGCTTTCATCGGTGATGGAGATGGTTGTGGTGATAGTTGTGATGAAGATGGTTGTGGTGATGGTTGTGATGAAGATGGTTGTGGTGATGGTTGTGATGAAGATGGTTGTGGTGGTGATGGTTGTGATGAAGATGGTTGTGGAGGAGATGGATGTGGTGCTGCTGCTGCTGATGATGATGCAGGCTTATATTCAGGGGGGATGAAGTCAAAGGGAACAGTGACTTTTCTGATTTAGCAGGGGAAGATGATATGGAAATATCTTGGATGGTCGGTGAGATGCAGACAGGTTGGAGTGTGGTGAGAGTGTGGGGTGACTGTGGGGGGGGGGGAAGAGGCCAGTGTTTGCAGTGGGGGGGTGGAAGAGAGGTGGCGATAATGCGACTCAGTCTCGAGGGTCATAGTCGTTCCAGTGGTGGCAGGCGTGACACAACTGGTGGCAGGAGTGGTGGCAGTGGTGTCTGCGGTCATAGGACTGATGGCAGGGATGGTGGTTTTCACAAAAGTGATGGCAGAGGTGACAAATGTCCTAGGAGTGAGGGCAGTAGTGACAGCAGTTATAACAATGGTGGCAGTGGTGAAAGGAGTGGTGGTAGTGATGGTGCTACTACTCTCTGTTGTGCTAATTGCCGCGGCCTTGACTGCAGCTTTGTGCTTATCTCCCTTGAGGTCAGCTTTAGCCCTCGCTCTCCTGCTACTCACTCCCTCCTCTTCAACATATTCACTTTCCATTTCACTTTCACAGTTTTCTTCACTCTCACTTCCACTGAACAAGTATTTCATGTACTCTTTCTCAGCTAAGCCCTTCTGAGGCATTTTTAAGTTTAGTGTAAAACAGCAGGGGAACAATAAAAATCGGTTAGGAATTTTCAAACCTGGATTTCTCTGAAAATATATAAGAAGCACTTATAAACCATCTTCACAAGCACACTGCACTATGTATAGCACAATATCACTATAATATACGTAAGGTATGGATGGTGCGGCAGTAGGAAACACAGGTTTAAATGGCCAGCCGCGTGCTCACACACTCTTCTAGGCTGACTGCTGAGAGAACACTGAGCTAAATATAGGACGCTTCCCCCTCCGATAAGCTACCGGGTGTTCCCATATCCTTCCCCGTAGACCTGGCGAGTGAATAAATGATCTACCCAATGAATGAAAAAAATAAAATAAAATAAAGGATATAAAACACCATACTGTATGGTTCAGTAAGTATTCATTTATCCACTGACATATACAGTATGCAGTACTCACACACTGTTTTTTTTTTTTTTCAAAAATATATTGGTGTTAAAAAAAAAAATAGTGTGTGAGTACGATACAGTATATGAATATATGTGAATGAGTAAATGAATATTTTACTGAACGATAAAGTGGTGTTTTATATCCTTTATTTATTTCTTTTTCATTCATTGGGAAGATCATTTATTCATTTGTAACACGTATCAGTTTCACAACAATACAGTTAAAAATTTGGGCAGGAGAATGAAATGATTGTAATCATTTTTCCATGCCACACAAATCACCGAGTGAGGCATGTGGGGAGCGTGAGGTCCAGCCGGGCGAGAATGAAATGATAGGAAACAATTCACTCAGAGCGGCCAGGTGTGATGAATGACTATTGTTATTCCATATGCCACAAAAATTTTTCTAGTATAGCTAGAAGTGTCACTTTTTTATCTATCTATCTATTGCCAGATGAATTAATCCCATACGGGGTGGCCACAAACAAATAGCCTCCATGTCGCCCTGTTCCCAGTCATTTCACTGCCCTGCTCCCAACTCATACCCTCCTTTCTCATATACCTCTCCACTCCATCCTGCCATCTCATCCTCGGCCTCTCCCTCCCTCAATCTCATTCACATACACTCTCACATGTTGCTTGTATTTCTTCTGTGAATATCTTGCACACACCTTCCACGTCCCCCATCTGCTCCAATTAATATTTACCCAATTGTTCCTCCACTTCTCTTTTATATTCTGCCGTTTTCTCATCCTCTTGTAACCTTTCCACTCTCCTTGCAACTACTCCTTCCTTCCGTCCTTCCTTTCTTCTATTTCGCCATCTTACTTGGATCTTGATTCTGGCCACCACCAAGTAGTGGTCAGTAAGTCCACTCCACCAACCTCTATATGCTCTTGCATCCATTACATATCTTCACATCCTTTCATCCACACACACTCATAATCAATCATTGCCTTCCTTTCATTCAGTTCACCACCCACCTTTCTCATCACTCGCTATGTATACCTGTGGATCATTTTATGCCTGAAGAGGGTATTGGCTATCACCAACCCCCTCCCAGCACAAATATCCACGAATGCACTGCCATTCTCATCTATCTCAGCAGGTACACTCCACTCACCAACTATTCCATCCACCTTCACATTCCCTACTTTACCATTCATATTACCAGTCAAAAACACTCTCTCATTCCTTCCAAACTTTTCCATGCACACTTCCACATTTGTCCAGAACTCTTCTCTCACTCTACTTCACGATCTTGCATTGTCGCATACAAACACACAATCACCCACATTTGTATTCCAACTTTCAATATTACCCACACAATCCTTGAGCCAACTGATCCATACTCTCTTATGTTCTTCTTCCATCTTTTACTCACCACAATACACACTCCTTCTTTTGCCCTCTCATTCTCACCTACTCCTGCACATATAACCCATCCATACTACCATTCTCTCACACTCTCTCCTCACCATTTAGTTTCAGTTACTCCACATACATCCACTTTCGCACCCTCAAGCACCTGGACACTCTTTCACCTCATCATTCGCTCCCCTTACATTCCACGTTGCGATCCGTACCATGTCCCTTGTCCGGTCCTTGGTCGTCATCTTTTGGTCAGTCCTTGTCCGAGGCTTCTTGTTCATCTTTTTAGTTAGCCGTTTCCCAGGGAGGGGCACTAATCCTCAGCCAACCCTTTTAGTTGCCTCATACGACAACCAGGGATACTGGGGGAGTATTCTTGAAAACCCCTCTACCCCTAGGGGGAAACCCCCTACCCCCATTGCTAAAATGTTTATATGTCTGTGAGTAAAAGCACTGAATGAATAAGTGAATGATACAATATGGTAATTCCTTAGATTTTCTTTTCGTTCATTAGGAAGATCAAACAACAAACTGTTGTGAAAAAATACAGCAAATTATATGGTTGGACTGAACCTATGTTGAAAGAGTGTGAGCCGTTGATTTCACTTGGATGAATCCTGAGTCAAAAAAATGCGAGTGGTTGGATTTCACTTGGACGAATCCTGCGTCAAAAAAGTGTGAGCGGTTGGATTCTTCACCAGGCCCCCGAGCATGAAAGGGTTAATATGTCATAATCCTGTGACTCTTGGTGGCTAAGACTGTCATGGGCCTTCAGTGCTTTACCTTTGACTGCTGTCTAAATCAGAGCTGACAAGCTGTCTCAGGGCCACTTGTTACCTGTAGCAATCTTCTCAAATCGTTCAATGAACTCCAGGACTAAGCACTCATCAAATAGGGGAACTAATTTAGTGGGTTCAACGGCTCTAAATTCCGAAAAAAAAAAAATGGGGGAAATTGGCTGGGGCACTTGGGCAATTCATCTATCTATTGCCAGACGCCTCAGTCCCGTTTGGGGTGGCCACAAACAAATCGCCTCCAAGTCGCCCTGTCCTCCGCCATTTCACTGCCCTGCTCCCAACTCACACACCCCTCTCTCATGTACCTCTCCACCCCATCCCTCCATCTCATCCTCGGCCTCCCCCTCCCTCTTCCCCCCTCCACCTCACTCACATACACTCTCTTCGTCAGTCTTTCACCCTCCATCCTCTCCACATGGCCTCATAACTCTTCCTATCACATCCACATCCACACCACAACGCTCCTTTATATCTTCATTCGTCAGCCTGTCTCTCCATGTGACTCCACAGGCTCCTCTTATATAACTCATTTCCACTGCTCTCACTCTTGACTTGTGTCCTTCCAACAATGTCCAAGCTTCACTTCCGTACGTTAGAGTTGGTATCACAATACTGTCATGTAGTAACTTTTTCACTTCCATGTTCACTTCCCTGTTTCTTATCACTGCTTTCAAAGAACCAGCAACCTTTCTTCCCTGCTGTACCCTTTCAAGCACTTCACCCTCCAAACCTCCATCCTTACTCATCACACTACCCAAGTACTTAAACGTACTCACATTTTTTAATTCCTCACCATCCAACCTCGCTGTACATTCACTGACTTCACCTCTCTCAAAGACCATCACTTTACTCTTCCCTACATTCACCTTTAGATTCCGTTTCTTACACACTCTCTCAAACTCATCCACCAAGCCTTGCAGCTCCCCTTCGTCTTCACTCAACAACACAGTATCATCTGCAAACAACAGTACAGGGAGTTTCCAAACACTATCCTCTCTCACCAGGGCCACTCCAACATCCACTACCCTATCTTGTACCTCTTTTATTACCCCATCCATGTACAGATTGAACAACCATGGAGACATGACACATCCCTGTTTCAAACCAACTTTCAAAGAGAAAAATTCACTTAGTTCACCATCCACACGCACTGCAGCCTTCGCACCATCATGCATACTCTTCACAGCATTCAACAACTTCCCATCTACTCCATATATTCTTAACACTTTCCACAATCCTTGTCTATCCACCCTGTCATATGCTTTCTCCAAATCCATGAAAGCCGCATACAACTTCTTTCCCTTCTCTAGAAACTTTTCCACTAAAGATCTAAGAAGGAATATCTGATCTCCACAACCTCTTCCCTTCCTAAAGCCTCCCTGTTCTTCTCCAACTAATTTCTCTTTTCTTTCTCTAACTCTGTCTATAAGTATCCTACCATACACTTTTCCTATTACACTAAGAAGACAAATGCCCCTATGATTACCACACACTTCTTTCTCCCCTTTTCCTTTGTACAAGGGAATAATTTTACCTGACTTCCAATCCTCCGGGACTCTACCTTCCTCCCAGGCCAATCTGCACATCTTCCACATCCATTCTACTACTATCTCTCCCCCATGCTCCAGCATTTCACCACACACTCCATCAATTCCTGGGGCTTTCCCCGATTTAACCTTCTTCATTGCTTCCACAACTTCTATCCTACTGATTTCTTCCTGTCTTCTCACCTCCCTCCTTCTCTGAGCCATTCCCCAGCCACTTATACTCGCATTACTTCCATCCTCTAAGTTCAACAATTCCTTAAAGTGTTCTCTCCATCTGTTCACTTTTTCTCCCTTCTCCACTAGTAATCTACCATTTTTATCATTCACTCTCCTGCTAACTTCACTTCTACCCTGTCTTACTCTTTTCACTCCTCTCCAGAACATTTTCTTACAGTCCCTCCACTGTACACTCAAATTCCTTCCAAATTCCTCATCCACTCTCTTCTTACTCTCGCTTACTAATCTTTTCACCTCTCTCTTTCTTTCCACATATAACTCTCTCTTCCGCCTCTCAACTTCTTCCACGCCCCTATTTCTCATCCATTTATTGTATGCTTTCTTCTTTTGTGCCACAGCCTGTTTCATCTCTTCAGTCCACCACGCTGTTCCTTGCATCCCCCTCCGTCTTCTCTTCCTTCCACACACCACATCACATGCTGCACATATTTCTTCTGTAAATATTCATACTCAATTCATAATTAAGATTCATCTGCTCCAGTTTTAGTTTCTCCTGTAATTTAAACTGTGACATCCTATACTTCATGATCGTGCTTAGCCTGCTCTGCAGCAATAGATTCTTTCTGCTGGATGACAGTGACCTCAGCTAAACTATCATGGGATGAATGAACTGATCTAGAATCTAACTCAAGGTCTACTAAGGATCCTGGGACTTTGTATTCGTATGTGCCAAACAGTCAGTGGCAGATTAAGTTAGTTAACAGGAAGGCATTACATGACTCACTCTGAATATCAAGAGCTTGAGCAACTAAGGTTAACTCCTGTCTCTGCAACCTCCTAACATTATCTTCCATTGGTCCTGAATTGGTGAAGGCAGCTGCATCATGCTGACTCACAATATGTAGGGGCGCCACAATAACATCACAAGTTCTACCTTCCATGATGACACACTTCCACAATGACACAATAATAATCAAAATATCAGAGTATTATCCTGGCGAGGTCGCCACTTTATATGTAATGAGATGGGAGTAGGCAACATGATAACTAAATCTGACTGCATAAAAACTGAGAAAAACAAAGTGAAAAAGGAGCTGAACAAATAGTTAAGTGATGAAAAACTATTAAAAAAAAAAATAACTGACTTCAATCTCACAACACGCATCCGAAAATAAGTAAATTTAGCTGACTTAAGCAAAGGCAAAAAAAAAAAAAAATGAAAAAAAAATGAAAAATATACCTAATATAATACAAGCTAATAATATTTACAATATTTACAATGAGATAATGAAACACAAAACAATGAGAAAAATAAGCAAGTTGATAATACCCTGAATAATCACACTAACATCTGGAAACAAACTAGCCAGACAAAAGAAACAAACTCATACAAAATGAGATAACTAAACTGCACTCAATTGCCACAAATAATAATAATACAGGAACAATAACACTTGTGATTGGATCTGATACGAAGTGAAAAAATGTTCAGAAATATATACAACACACAAAATACTGCTTATCCTCCCTCTCTGATCTCCAGTCCAAACACAACCTCTCCCAATGCCAGTCCCACAAAAACTCACTCCATTCAAAATTTTCCACCTTATATACCCTCCGGCTGTGTGCATGTGTCAACAAACAGCTGGAAGCCAGACGAGATATATACAGAAAAGAGCTAAGCAAATTAATCTCTCCCCAATACACCAAACATTATAAATATCACTGGTGAATACAAATCTTTATGTCGCCAGTCTAAGCTCCACACTAAGTCACTGATAATAAAAACAATTTTAGTCACACCCTTGTCGACAGAGCAAAGAGATATCTAAGACCTTATAAATGTGTATGCACTAAACAGGCAACAATATGAGTGAGCGCATGTGTGTAGATGCTGGCATACACAGCACTGACACACATACACATACGACCAGCGACATGCACACACTATACATACATGCACAGCATACACAAAAAATATATATACATTCTTACACTTGTAACAGTGTGTGCGTTCTTACCTAATTGTTCTTACTTAATTGTATCTTTACAGGAATGAATCAAGCTCATACTGTCCCGTGTCGTAAACCATATTTATCATACAAATCCTTAAAATTGTGAATTGTTTTGGCACACGCTATTTTATTCGGTAGTGCATTCCACTGATCAGTTGCTCTATTTGGGAAACTAAATTTCCTTTCGTCTTTGTCACCTCTCTTCTTATGCAGTTTTTTGCAGTGTTCTCTTGCTAATGCTTCCCCATAGGTTAAGTAATCATTTATGTCTATTTTCTCCTTCCCTGATATGCATTTGTATAGCATAACCATGTCACCTTTTTTCCTTCTCTCCTGTAGTGTTGGTAGATTCAGTTTATTTAGTCTTTCTTCATAGCTTAGATCCCTTAAGCTTGGTACCCATCTTGTAGCAGCCCTTTGAACTTTTTCAATCTTGTCTATGTGTTTTTTGAGATGAGGACTTCAGACTACTGATGCTTACTCCTGGGTTGGTCTGATGAATGATGTTATTATCTTTCTTAGCATGTCTTCATTTATGTATATGAATGCTATTCTCATATTTGCAAGCAGTGTATACATGTTCCGTACCTTCTCACTGATGTGGTCTGCCGGAGATAGTCTGTTATTGATAATCACACCTAGGTCCTTCTCTCTTTCTGATGTGTGTAGGGTTTTATTTCCCAACGTATAATCCCAATCAGGTCTTTTTCCACTTTTACCAAACTTGATTACATGACACTTGTCCACATTGAATTCCATTTGCCATGTATTACTCCATTCATGATGTTTATTTAATTCTTCTTGTAGCTCTTTACAAGAGTCTGTGTTAGTAATACTCGTTTGTATTTTTGCATCATCGGCTAACATGTTTAAATAGCTTTCATTTCCAGTGTTATTGTCTATATTATTTATATACACTAAAAACATGAGTGGTGCCAGCACTGAGCCTTGTGGTACTCCACTAGTCACTTCTTTCCATGATGAGTAATTTCCTCTTAGTACTGTTCTCATTTCTCTTCTTATGAGAAAATCTTGCATCCAACAATACAGTTTGCCTCGAATTCCTCCTTGATGGTACAGTTTCCATAAAAGTCTTTGATGTGGTACTGTGTCAAATGCTTTCTTGAAATCTAAATAGATACTGTCCACCCATCCTTCGCTTTCCTGTAATGTGTCTGTTACTCTGTCTCAGTAGCTCAACAGATTAGTAACACATGATTTTCCTTTTCTGAAACCAAATTGTCTTTCTGTTATCATATTGTGTTCTTCTAGATGATTTACCCAAGCTTTTCTTATAAGGTTTTCTAATACCTTGATTACAACACTGTTTAGTGATACTGGTCGGTAGTTGAGTGGATTTTGTCTATTCCCTTTCTTGAATAAGGGAACAATGTTTGTTTTCTTCCAAATATCAGGTAGTTTACCTTGATTCAAGGATTTCTTGAAAATTAAAAATAATGGTTTACCTAACTCCTTTGCACATCACATAGCACCCAACATGAAATTTCATCAGGACCATTTGCTTTTCATTTGTCTAATTTACTTAGCTCCTCTTGTATTATTTTTTCTGATGTTTGTATATCTGGTAGCATGTGTGGGCATGCATGTTCCACATAATCCCTCTCAAAAATTTTTTCCTCTGTAAAAACTGATTAGAATTTCTTGTTTAGTGCTTCACAAATATCCTTCTCTTGTGTATAGGTGATTCCCTCGTCCGTAATGGATTGTATTTTATCTTTTACTTTGGTTTTGTTTCTGATGTAGCTGTAAAATAGCTTCAGTTGATCACTATTTTTATTTATGATATCTTCCTCAAATTGTTTTTGGGCTTCTCTCCTTATTCTTGTATAATCGTTTCTTGCCAGTTTGTAATTATTATATGCTCTTTCACTATTGTGTCTTCTGTATCTATTCCACAACGAATCTCTTTTTGCTTTTGATTTTTTACATTCTGTATTGAACTATTTCTTTATTTTCTTTTCTGCTTCTTTGTGTTTTGGGATGTACTTCTGGATTCCTGTTTCATAAAGTTCACAGAGTTTTTTATATATAGCATTTAAATCTTGTCCTCTAAGCTCCATTCCCCAATCAATTTCTAAGAAGTACTTCTTTAGGTCATGATAATTTCCCTTTTTATAGTTTAGGCTCTTTTTGTAACTTTCATTGCTATTAACTATGTCATATGCTATCCTGAAGTTGGAATTTAGTACTGCATGGTTGCTTTTGCCGAATGGAGGGTGGTATATTAAATTGTCAATATAGTTTTCTTGCCTAGTAAATATGAGATCTAGCACTGAGGGTACATCGAGTCCTCTTTTTCTGGTGCTTTCCCTACATGTTGCGTTAGGAAAAACTCTTGCACGGGATCCAGGAGCTTATGGTCCCAACAGCTTTCTTGGCTTATTATATCTAGAGTATTCCAATTTATATTTGTATTAAAATCTCGAGTTGGTATAATTCTTTCCGATTTCTCTTCCATTTTATGTAGTAATAATCTTAAACTCTGAATTGTATTCTCTGCCAGGTCCTCATACTCGTGTCTTTCCCATGTGTTTGACTTGGGTGGCATGTACAAATTGGCTACAATTACTTCCCCTTCAGTTGTATTGATCTCTACTGCAATCAGTTCTACTTGTGAGGGTATATCTAGTTCTATTTCTTTGACTATTAGATTTTTTTTAGTTAATAATATAATTCCTCCTTCTTTTTTTAAGTTCCTATCTCTTCTCCATATATTATATTCCTCTAAGTTTAGAATGTCATTTGATAGCCTTGGTGTTAATTTTGTTTCAGTTAGGCATATTATATGTGGTTCATTTTCTTTGACATAATCATTCATCTCTAATAACACTGGTTTACAAAAAAAAAAAAAAAAAAAAAAAAAAAAAAAATGAGGCAAGCATGTGAATAGGTGTTTTTGACTAATTTTGATGTGCTTAATTCAAATTTCTAAACAGTTTTGCTCTATCACCTCTATTTTTTTTTTTTTTTTGCTTTCACATATCTCGTTTTTTTATTATAATGCATATATTTATTATATAATGAGTTTATTTCATATATTAAAATGGCATATTACAGAACGAAACAAAACAGGCACAGAACACTGACAGAGCTAAATATTACTATTACTTGGATGTAAGCATATATACACATCATAGTACTACAGACAGTCAGAAGTGAGTGTTTTTGGATGATCTGGTGTACTTTGACTCCTTGATGTCGCGCAGGAGCATGCAGCAGAAGTCCTCCATCATGCTGGGGTTCCAATTGCCTTGGTAGTTGCTCTCCATCTTAGTAATATCTTGGTGGAATCTTTCCCCATGTTCGTCACTTACTGCTCCGAGGTTCTAGGGGAAGCTGAGGTGGAAGTGGAGAAAGTGAATCGTGAGAGACATTCGGCACCCCATATCCTGATAAGTCTGTAACAACTTCTCGACACGCTCTTGGTAATCAAGTGCCCGTGTGTTACCAAGGAAGCCATGGCCGACTGACTTAAATGTTTCCCATGCTCTCAGTTCCTTCAAGGTGAGCTTCTCCTCGAATACCTCATCCTTCACCACCTCCCAGATCTGAGGTCCGACGAAGATGCCCTCCTTGAGTTTAACAGAACTGAGAGCTGGGAACAGAGTGCACAGGTGTTGGAAGGCAGCGCCATCCTTGTCCATGGCCTTCACGAAATTCTTCATAAGACCAAGCTTGATATGAAGAGGGGGAAGAAGCACCTTGTTCATATCCACCAGAGGATTTTCTTGGACACTGTGTTTCCCAGGCACGAAAGTGCTCCTAGACCCCCAGTCCTGCATGTAGTGCTTGTTGTGGCGCACGTTTAAAACCAAGTTCTAAGAAAATAGAACGGTAAATGGATTTTTGGCAAATATTTTGGGTCTAGGCCTATATGCATACATGTACTTATATGTATTCATGTATATCTCAAAAACTAGAGGTGATGAGTGAAAAAAGATTTCGAATCTGAAATCAGCACCCCAAAATTAGGTTAGAACAGCTAAGTTCATGCTTGCCTCAAATATTTTGTAAACCAGTGTAATTTAGATACCATTCCATCCACATTTGAGTACATCAACTTAATCATCTTGTTTATATACTTGTCATGACTTGGTTCTACTACCTTCCTCTTTTTTATTCCCTCCTGTTTATGTAACACTTTCGTACCTGCAATCCTATTAAAATGTAAAAAAATGTATTCTTCTTCTCCGCTAATCTTCCCTCATTTTTTGTTTTTGCTTCCTCCCTCTTCTCTTTCAGTAATTCCAGTTCCTCTTGTGTTAGGCATCTTTTTATCCATACATTTTTGAACTCTTCTTTTTCCATAAGATTCTTTGCATTTTTTAGTATTTCCTCCATGCTGTTTACACTCTGGAAGATTACCTTTAAGGGTCTTGACTTGCTTCTCTCATATTTCTCTAACCTTTTGTGTTCCTCTATGTCTTTACTACATATTTCCTCTGATACTTCTTTCAATATGCTCATTACATTTGCCATCTCTTTATTGTCTCTTGAGATTTTGTTTTTTACTTCTTCCTCTTCTATACCAGTGATTACTATAGATTTGCTGATGTCTACTGAATCTCTGACTAACTTAGGATTGTTTTAGATTATTCTTTTCACTTCCTTTATAATGCTTTTTTCTTCCACCCTTGTTTCTAAGTCTTTCTTTACTTTCACCATTTCAGCATAAGTGGTTTCCACATCAGTTTTGTAGCTTTGCACAGCTTCATTCACCTGTGTTATCTTCTCCTCGATATCACTGCTCTGGTCTATCAGACTGCTTACATGCCTAATTGCCTCTGTATCATTTTTGAACTCTTCCATAATACTTTCGTGGTTGACTACTGTACTTGCCATTTCACTAATTTTTCTCCTAACTGAAACCAGTTCTACTGTCAGCTCACCTATGGTTATGTCTTTCTTGTTGACTTCCTTTCCTAATTTGTCTATTTCTTCATTTTGCAAGTGCATGTGTTTCTTAATTTCATCAATCTCATTTTGAAAAGCAGTCTCTAACCTGTGTGTGTGTGTGTGTGTGTGTGTGTGTGTGTGTGTGTGTGTGTGTGTGTGTGTGTGTGTGTGTGTGTGTGAGAGAGAGAGAGATAGAGATAGAGAGAGAGAGAGAGAGAGAGAGAGAGAGAGAGAGAGAGAGAATGATTTTCATAATCAATTTGGGAGGGGTGAGGGGATTGGAAGGGGTGAAGGGGATGGTAATGGTGACGAGTTTAGGAAGGGTGAAGAGGTTGGAAGCACCGAGAGTGTTCAAAGTGATGATGGTGTTGGAAGGAGTGAGTGTGTTGGAAGGGGAGAGTGTGTTAGGAGGGGTGAGGGGGTTCATAGTGGTAAGGGTGTTGGAAGGGGTGAGGGGGTTCGGAGTGGTGAGGGTGTTGGGAGGGGTGAGGGGATTCAGAGTGGTGAGGGTGTTGGAAGGGG
The DNA here is from genome assembly GCF_032717465.1 of Coenobita brevimanus. NCBI lineage: Eukaryota > Metazoa > Arthropoda > Malacostraca > Decapoda > Coenobitidae > Coenobita > Coenobita brevimanus. The sequence continues at coordinate 28,596,792 of NC_137005.1, forward strand.
TGAGGGGGTTGGGAGTGGTGAGGGGATTGGGAGGGGTGAGAGGGTTGGGAGCGGTGAGGTGGTTGGGAGGGGTGATGCGTTTGGGAGAGGTGATGAGGGTTGGGAGGGATGAAGGAGTTGGCATTGGTCAGGGGGATGGAAGGGGAGAGGAGCTTGGATGCAGTGAGGGGTTTGGAGAGGGGTGAGGGGGTTGAGAGGGATGAGGGTGGTGGGAGCAATGAGAGGATTGTGAAGCATCAAGAGAGTGGGAGGAGTGAGGATGTTGGGAGGGTTGAGTGGGTTAGGAGGGGTGAAGGGGTTGGGAGGGATATATGATGTTGTAGAGGTGAGATAGTTGAGATGGGTGAGAGAGGTGAGATAGTTGAAACGGGTGAACGGGTTGGTGAGGTGGTTGGAAAGTTTTATTGTCACCCAATTAACCCTTTCACATGCAGGTAAGTTAACTGAGCTTTGTGGGACATGACACGCCGGCTTTTCTTCCCTCTCCCTGCTCACTGCATGCTCCAAAAATGTGTATTCTAGGTTTATTTTCACCACCCAAACATATTTATTTTGCCACAAAACCCACATATTCCCATTTGTCAATTTTATTCTACACGATAAGCAAAAAAAAAACAAAAACTATACGTATGTTAGGGCTGTGTGAATAAACACTCAGGAGCATATATCTCACTTCCCAACATCATAAGTCGAATGTTTACTAATCATTCTCTACATGTTATCCATCATTGGAAAGAGAATTTTATTAGCTTTTGAATGCTGGACATCCCAGTTTGATAAAACGTATGGTGTTCGAGTAATAAGCGAAAAAGTAAAACCCATTTATGAAAAACAACAGATTTTTTTTTTTATTCCGGGACCTCTAGCGAAAAACATTTCTCGTTACTGTTATGTTTTTTATTTTATCACTCTATGCAGAATTTCATTGGCTTTCACTTGAGCCCACAACGGTGATCCTAAGCCTCATAGTTTTCAAGAAAAATGCAAAAAACTATGGTGTACCCATGCCATGTCGTGACTGTAGGGCGGTTTCCTGCCTTCCTGTAACCTACTTCACGTATTTCACCAATTCTTTGTACACTAAATATGCACACTATATTCACATGATTCAATGTCACTATTTTTATAGCTGAATACTCACATTTGGCACAAGGTAGAGGCAGTGTAGTTGATTAGAAACAGCAGCACAATCTTCTTTGGGCCAAAGGCTGATAACGACCTGGATTGCTTCACAAATACCAAAATTCCTATGGCGAACGCCAAATCTAATCACAACAGTGCCCAAACACTGTACACAAGCACTACTGGTATAGTGAAATATGTTGCATGGGCAGGATGGGGGTAAGAGTGGAAATTTAACCCGTACAGCGTCGGCCGATTTGGCTTATATGTACAAGCCCAGCGTCGGGACTATGGAAAAAAAATTTATTGGCTAGATGGGTCAGAAATGCTGAAAAAACATGAGTTTCATTCATGAAAACGTTCGTTTTCAACTCGAAGATTGTTTTTTTTTTTCCCATGTCGGGCATTGCCGAAAATTACGCTTTTCCCCCCATAGAGTTTTACAGCCCTTACGTAATTCGATCGCGGCTAGTCAACAACGATTTTCGTAAGCCTTATCCATTTACTACACATGTCTAATATAAAAAAATACTTACAATAGACTAAACTATTCACAAAATATACATATCTTGATATATTATATATTGTAGGCAGAAAAATGTAACATAAAATGCAGATGAAAGGTATAGAAATTAGAGAAAAGTTACTGTAACAGAAAAGTAAGGTATTTGGAAAAAAGGAATACTAATAAATAGGTAAAATAAAAAAAAACATGAGTTTCACAGATCAAGTAATTCAAATCCACAAGGAAATACTTTTTTTTTTCGTATATAAGAATGCTTACTTTTCATTCCCATCCCGTAGACTTTAGAGATTTTACGTATATTTGGTGGGGGAAAATAAAAATGCAGTTATGACAATTCTAGGCTTACATTTTCGTATTCAATGCTTACATAAACAACCCCTGTTACTGTTGGTAAAGTTATTTCACCTTTCATCAGTTCTACTCGTTTGCCAGTACCACTAGATTCTGATGTTTCACTTTCGTTATTAGGAGGTAAATACTCATCCTCACTATCACTATCCACTAATGATGCATCACTATCAGCATATACCACACTTTCACTCATCTTAGACGATACAGTATCGTCTAGAGCTTTGTCTATTTCTTCTTGGGAGAGACCGGAACGACGAGCTTGAGACATCTTGACAGCGTAAAAGCTCAACTCAGAGTGATGGCCTAGGTAGGCCAAGGAGGGGGTAAGGGAGGCCTGGAGGGGTCAGGTTGTACAGTGAGACAGTGGAATGAAACAATGGTGTTCATAGAAGGTCGCGTTCACACTGTCACGACATGTAAAGACTTACTACAAGTGCGCGAATATGAGGTGGTATATATACCACCGCGACACTCTAGTCACTGGGAGCTCAGGTGGTATATATACCACCGCGACGCTGTACGGGTTAAAGGGACAGAACCATGCAGTACCTTCCCCACTCACAGCTCATTTGGTACTGAATAACCTCTCCGCTCTCTTGCTGGAATCGGGACCCACAGTTGCCAACTCATTACTTTTGACAAGGAGCAGGGAATCTATGAAGCCTCCAAAAATGACACCGATCGGCCAAAAACTTTTCCTCTGATGAAACTTTTTATGCTTTAATGACGCCAAAAACGTCGATGTGTATTGTCGCACCCAGACCCTAATGACGACAAACGCGTCATCGTGTACGAATGGGTTAAGGCGAGAAGTGGGGCAAAAGCCAGTATAGGTTAGGTGGTTGAGAGGAGTGAGGGGGTTGGGTGAATTATGCTGGGTGGGACTTTGAGGGGGTTTGAAGGAATGAGGGGATTTGGTGAGGTGAGGTGTTTGGCAGGGGTGAGGGGAATTGGTAGGGGTGATGTGGAGGGGGTGATTGGGTTGGGAGAAGCAAGGAAGATTGGATGAGGTGAGAGGGTAGGAGGAATGAGGAGGTTAGGGAGGATGAGGGGGTTGGGAAAAAGTGAGAAAACTGGGAAGGGCAATGTTGAGAGTTGAGAAGGGTAATAATAAGGGCTGGGAGGGATGGTGAAGAGGGTTGAGAGGAGTCATAACGGGGTTGGACTGGGTGAAGAATGGGTAGAGAGGGGTGATGAAGAGAGCTGGAGAGGGCAATGGTGAAGTAGGGAGATGTGAAGGGGTGGTAAATGTGATTAAGAAGTGTTGCGAGTTGTAGTAAGGGTTATACAAAAAACAATGGAAAGCAAACACCAGCAGACCATGTGGTCCATTCAAGGCTGCTTGTTACAGAATAGACTATTACTACAAAATCAAATTTTACATGATGAAGGATAAGGACAGTAAAGCAAGAAGGCTCCCCTGCTTCCAAACCCTCCAGGAAAAAGTGAGAAAGACCACCATGCAGCATGGAAAACCTGACATGGAAATTTCATAGGAAAGACTGAAAAGGAAAAGTTATGTTCTACAGTAAAAGCTTGATTAACTGGAATGCATGGGAATTCTTCCATTCCAGATATGAGAAATTTCTGTATAACCGAATGTTACTCTTAGAAATTTTCTGGGAGGTCAAACGAATGAAATAGGACCAAACTTGGAACTTTATTTCATAAAGTACATTATTCAGAATTAGATACAGTACAGATATGATACAATACACAAAAAAGACAGGAAGAGAAATTGCACAGGACTGAACACAAACCAGCAAACATTACCAACAATTATTTAAAGAAAAAATCAGCATAATCCTCTTGCACTCTTTTGGCGCCACTTGTGTCCCACCACTTCCAAGTACTGACTGACAGTCTCTTGCCAGCCCAGACCTCACGCTTCCGACACTCCTCACTCAGAGATTCGTGCAGTATCAGAAACTGATTTCAATCATTTCATTCCCTTGCCCTTATTATAAATGTATTGTTTTGAAACTGGTTTATGTTATAAATTAATGAATGATCTCCCTAATGAACGAAGAAAATCTAAAAAAAAAGGAATTACCACATTGTATCATTCACTAAGTTATTCAGTGCTCATTTACTCACAGACATATAAACATTTAGGCAATGATTATAGAATATTGCAGAGCATTTATCTGCGATCCATTTAGTTAAAAAATGACACTTCTAGCTATACTAGAAAATTTTTTATGGCATACGGAATAACAACAGTCGTTCATCACGCCTGGCCACTCTGAGTGAACTGTTTCCTATTGTTTCATTTTCGCCCGATAAGACCTCACGCTCCCCACATTCCTCACTCAGCGATTTGTGTGGCATCGAAAAATGATCACAGTTATTTCATTTCCCTGCCCTAATTTTTAACTGTATTGTTATGAAACTGATACATGTTACATATGAATAAATGATCTTCCTAATGAATGAAAAAAAGAAGTAAATAAAGGATATAAAATACCATAATATACCTTATCGTTCAGTAATGTCTTCATTTATTCACTGACATATATAGGCTACAGTACTCACACACTATTTTTTTCACAACAACAAATTGTTGTGAAAAAAAAAAAAAAATACACTGCGTGAGTACTGTGTATAGCCTATGTCAGTGACTAAATGAATACATTACTGAATGATAAAGTATGATGTTTTATATCCTTTATTTACTTTTTTTTTCATTCATTAGGAAGATAATTTACTCATTTGTAACATATATCAGTTTCATAACATTACAGTTAAAAATCAGGGCAGGGGAATGAAATTATTGTAATCATTTTTCGATACCCCACAAATCACTGAGTGAGGAATGTGGGGAGCATGAGGTCTGGGAAGACGAGAATGAAATGATAGGAAACAGTTCACTCAGAGCGGCCAGGCATGATGAACGACTATTGTTATTACGTATGCCATAAAAAAATTTCTAGCATAGCTAGAAGTGTCATTTTTTTTACAAAATGGATCGCAGATAAATGTTCTACAATATTCTATAATTATTGCCGAAATGTTTATGTCTATAAGGAAATGAGCATTGAATAAGTGGATTATACAATATGGTAATTCCTTTTTTTTTTTTTTTTTATTAGGAAGATCAAACAATAAATTGTTGTGAAAAAATACAGCAAATTATATGGTTGGACTCTACCTGCGTCGAAAGGGTGTGAGCAGTTGATTTCACTTGGACGAATCCTGGGTCAAAAGAGTGCGAGCGGTTGGACTCTTCACTGGGCCCCGTGTATGAATGGGTTAAATTACGGGCCAAAAATTTTTTGAAAACTTAGCTGCATACACTACTTTATCTTGTACTGTACAGAAATAATAATGAATTATAGGGGGATCATCAGGATCATGAGTCAAGGATTCAGACAGTGGAATACTTTTGATATCCGGAATAATTTTTACCCCTTGCCAGATCGAATTTGCCTTCTGGTTATACGGATGTGCCGATGCCTCGGATGCCGGTTAATCAAGTTTTTAGTGTATCATACTTTATCTATATGCAACCTGTAAGAGAAAATATTAAAGTAAAATGAATAGTCAAACAAATAAATATATAAGGCATGACATTTTGTATGGGTACAGTGAGTTAATAGGGCGTCTGAAGAGAAATTGCACAATGCACAGTGTGGATGTTCAGGGGTGGTGTGGCAGCCTTCCCTGGCGCTTGTAAGGTAGGCAGCGGCCAATCAGGCCCCAGCTCCATTCACTCCATTATGACAAGGAACTTTCCCATGTAGGACAAGTACACAAGTTACCTCCTGAAGCAGTGACCCATGGTGCTTTAAAAAAATCCCGATGGTGGTCACTTAACTAACAAAGACACTCAGTGATCCACAGCCCATCATAGGTCACAAGTAATATCAGTGACCATTAACTCAGGGCTATCTGTGCAGATCCTAGTCTATGCTTATACTGCTGTATTTGTATTTAATAAAGTGATATATATATAATGATGTGACGCGATACTATGTAGGGGTACACTAAGTTTATGGGGTGTCTTGTAGACAGAAGGGGACTAAACTTATGTGTAGCTGATAAAAGTAAGTTATTCAGACAGAAACAAAGTTAGCTGAGGATTCTCGTGCAAGTGCTTGTATGTTTTTTGTTTTTAACCCGTGGATTGCAAGCCACAGCTCAGGCTGGATAGCATCGCATTGTGAGCCACAGCTCAGGCTGTGCTAACCTTCCAGTGGCCGTGCATTACCGCTAACTACTCTACCCCTGCGCAAATTTATGCATGGTGCTACGCAAAGATGGAGAGAGATATATATATTTTTTCATTTTCACCAGATGATGCCCTAGATGTTTATCTTCAAGTTTATAGTAAACAAAACCTTGAAAAAAAAATTATTTTCATTTTTTTTCACTACACCCCATGCAAACTTACGCACGGTGCACTGCAAAGATGAAGAGAGATAGATATATTTCTTTTTTTTACCAGATGATGCCCTGGATGTTTATCTTCAAGTTTATAATAAACAAAAACTAAAAAAAGAAAATAATTTTTTGCACACTATGGGGGGATAAAAATAAAGGTGATTGTGCAATCCATAAGTTAAATGTCTTAACAGAGATACTGTTCATAGTATCTAAGGGTAACCTGTTCCAGATATTTACGACCCTGTTGAAGAAGAAGCATTTTGCTTCATGGGATTGGAAATGCTTTCCCGTATCTATGCAGCCCTTACTCCTGGTTTGACTCAATTGGTCATATCCCTACATGATTTAGAAAACTTCAATAGGGTCACCGCTTAACCTGCATTTCAGTAGACTGAATAATTTAAGTTCTTCTAGGCGTTCCTCATATGGTTTGTTTCTCAGTCATGGTATCATTTTTGTAATTTATCGCTGTATTTTCTCTACTTTGTCCTTTCTCTAGTACAGAGACCAGAACTGCACACAATACCCGAGATGGGGGCACACTGGGAGTTGTACAAGGCAAGTATGACTTCCGATTTAAACTTGAAAGTTCTTCCAATAAAACCCACCAAATTCTTTGCAATTTTAACTGCCTCGATGCATTGTTTACTAGGTTTTAGGTCATCTGACAGTATCACACCAAGATCCTTTTCATTGTCTATACTTGGTAACTGGATCTTGTTCATTTTGCATTTTCATGGACATTGTTATTTCCAGTATGAAGTACTTTGCATTTTTCTATTTCCAGTTCATCTTGCCATTTTTCTGCCCAGCTTGCCAATGTATTAAGTTCATTTTGTAACTGCTACCACTGTGACGTTACAGTTACTTTGGTTATTCTAGTATCATCAGCAAATATGGATATTTTACAATTTAAACGCTCATCTATGTCGTTTATGTAGATAATATAAAGTATTGGTCCAAGTACTGAGCCCTGGGGATGCCATTAATCACATTACACCCTTTGGATTCCTTTCCATTTATTTCAACTCTCCTTTTCGGTGTGAAAGCCGGTTTTGTAACCATTTTTGCATATTACCTTTTATTCCATGGTTTTCTATTTTGCTTAGGAGACGTTCGTGACGAAGAGTCAAATACTTTTTGAAAGTCAGGGTAAATTATATCTACTGCTACTGAGTCATCATACGATTTGTAAACATCATGGAAGATGTCTAATAAGTTAGTTAAGCATGAATGTTGATGTCTGAATCCATGTTGCGAGTCTCTGATTACTGTATACTGTTTTCTTCTAGATAATTAACTGTTTTTTTCTCTTATGATTGTTTCCATTAATCTGTGCACAACTGATGTTAAGGTGATTGGTCTGTAATTTTCTGGGTGTGATTTATCACCATTTTTGTAAATTGGCATTACATTTGCTAGTTTCCATTTGCATGGGACTCTCCCAGTATTTAACAATTTATTGAATAAGACAGTAAGTGGCAGCAATAACTAATTTTTTGCTTCTCGGAGAATTCTTGGTGATATATTATCAGGGCCAGGGGTTTTGTTTATGTTTGTACTATTAATGGCTGAAAGGATATCGCTACTGTGGATAGTGTAGTTACTGAGAATGGTGCTGTTTGCATGGTTTAGGGGTGACAGTAAGCTTCTTGTGGTATTTTCTGCTGTAATAACAGATACAAAGTAATCGTTAAGAATGTTCGCCATTTCAACCTCATTTTCTGTGTGTTCGCCATTGTCTGTTTCTAGAGGACCTATTGATGTAGTCATACCTTTTTTCTTTCTAATATAACTGCAAACCTTTTTAGGATTTGATCTGCGTGTATTAGCAGTGTGGATCTCCAGTGCTCTCTTGCTTCGCTTGATAAGTATTTTTGATGCATGGCATAGATTCTCATACACTAATTTGTCATCATTATTTTATGAGGTTTTATATTAATGGTAAGCATGTTTTTTGGCTATTAGGCTACTTTTAATTTCACGGGACCACCACTTTGGTGGACGCCTGTTACGTAGTGGTGCACATGACTTCACCGCTTCATTAAATTTTTTGGTGAATATTTCCCACGTCTGGTTATGTCATCAGTTTCAGCCATTTGATTCCAATCCGTGATTGTAAGCAGCACCCTGAGTCTGGTTAAATGTGCTCTACGATTGTATGGAATCTTTTCTTTCCTCTCAGTTCCTTTCACGTTTTCAGTAGTAATATTAAACTTTATAATTCGGTGAGGCAATGTTGAAGGGCAGTCTTAGTGCTGTAATAGTGTAGTGCATGAGGTGAATATGTTGTGGTCTGGAGGGCTGCATTTTAATGTGGGGATAGTGGATTGTTAATATATATATATATATTTTTTGTTGCGTTGAAATTGTAGTAGGTAAGGCTGATGAAAACTTTGAAGTCTTGTTAGGTATGGTCCCCGTCATCCCCCTCTCCTGAGAAAAAAAGAAAAAAAAAAAGGAAGATGATGGTGAATTGCAGCGTAAAATACCGGACGCCGCAAATTCTGACGGAGGGATTGGGATATCTATTTAGAAAACAATATTTAAAATTGAGTCAAAGAAATACGGACTGAAAGTTCGAAAGTCTCTCCTCAGTTGAGTAAAATTGTCCAATGATGGCAATAAGAAAACGAAAAGTTGGTCCTCGTATTAAAGTGGTTAAGGAAAGCGGTGTGGTGGTCGATGTGGTGAAAAACTTAAAAGAGTTATCTTGGGATGGTCCGGCCATATCGGGTAAATGGAGAATGAGAGCGTGAAGGAGAGTAAATGAAAAGCGTTGAGAGAGAGAGAGAGAGAGAGAGAGAGAGAGAGAGAGAGAGAGAGAGAGAGAGAGAGAGAGAAAATTAGAGAGAACAGTGGTCCTGCAGCAAGGAGGTAATGACTGGAAACCGCCTGTGCTTCTCTCTGCTCATGGTGCAGTGCTGCCGTGTGATGAGAAATGGACGTTGCAGAGTCTGGTAGGGGAAATTAGTTAAGTACGTGTGAGGCAAAATGTAAAGTGAATAATTGAGGTGAAACATAGATGCAAAATTGACAAAGAATGTGGTATTGCATGCGTGAAAAGAGATGTAAAAATGGATGTAGAAAATTAAGAATGGAAGCTCCTAATCTGTCACAGGGAATTTAGCAAAGCATAAGCAAGACGAAATGTAACAATTAATGCATGATGACGTACAGGAAAAGAGATGGAATTCAGAAAGACGAGTGGAAGAAATTTATAATGTGTGTGTGTGTGTGTGTGTGTGTGTGTAAAGAAGCAAGAAGTTAATAAAGGAAAAAAAACAACGGAATTTGCAGTCTCGTAGATGAATTTAATGTAGGTGTGAGACATAATACAAACGAGAAAATTGGCGAGTTGGGCAGGCTGGTTGGCGAATTCAGTGGCGTATTTTTTTTTTTTTTTTTTTGGTCTATCGACCATTGGGGCCGAAGCCCCTGGTCATTAAGGCCATCTCTCTCTCTCTCTCTCTCTCTACCTATCTCTATCTATCTATATACCTAGGCTGCTTCCCCCAAGGAAAGGGAGGTAGCCGAGACAGGATGACTCACTCTCCATTTACTCATCCATTCAAACACATTCATTCGCATCTTAGCCCCAAAGGGGAGAACGGACAGATCCTCACCGCACCACACCGCACAAGGGTCAACTGGGCAATGCAATCAGTGACATCCGCAGCAGGGCCCGACAGCAGAACTGGTTTACCCCTGCCACATCATAACAGACCCATCCCCTTACCCGCACCTGACCTGACTAGCTGATCAGACCAAATGCGGGAGAATATCCCCTCAGGGCTGCGTCATCACTTATTCATTCACAATTTCTCTCCATTTATTTCTGTCACGCACAGCCACTCTTCCTTGCTCAACAGACATCCCTCTCGCATCCAGCGCTCTCTTCACACTGTCCATCCATCCTATTCGTGGTCTTCCTCTCAGCCTTACACCTCTCACATCAGATCTAGTTATCTTTTTCACCAATCGCTCATTATCCATTCTCTCCATATGCCCAAACCATTGCAACACCCTCTGCTCAACTCTGCCAGCCATCTCCCGAACAACTCCAGTTCTCCTTCGCACTTCATCATTTCGCACCCGATCCATACGCGTCACTCCACACATACTCCTCAGACATCTCATCTCCATTACATTCAAACTTTTCCTCTCTGCTACACCCATATTCCATGTTTCAGCCCCATATAATGCAGTCGGTACCACAACACCCTCATACAGCTTTCTCTTTACATCCATTCTAAGCGAACGACATTTAAACACTTTTTTCATTCCTCCCAGCACCTTTCCTACTTCATTTATTCTAAACTTCACTTCTGCATCTATTCTTCCATCCACAGCAACATGTGACCCTAGATATTTAAAACAATCTACCTCCTCAAGCAACTCACCATTCAAAACTATATTCATCCCCCTACCATCTATCAACCTCGTACACTTCATCACTTTACTCTTATTCTCATTTACTTTCAATTTCCTCCTTTCACACACCCTTCCAAACTCCTCTACCAACTGTCTCAATCTCTCCTCTGAATCAGTCACCAGTGCAGTATCATCTGCAAACAGCAGCTGCTTCAGATTCCACTCTCCTCCATCAACATTTACCAGACTCAGACCACCTAAAACTCTTGCATTCACCTCCTTACAACACAATCTATGTAAATATTAAACAACCAAGGCGACATCACACATCCCTGTCTCAGCCCCACTCTCACGGGAAACCAATCACTCACAGCATTTCCCACTCTTACACAATCTCTACTATTTACATAATAACCTTTTCACCCCTTTTAGTAACCTACCATCAAGTCCATACAATCTTAAAACAGTCCACAAATCCTCCCTATCAATTCTATCATACGCTTTCTCTCTAAATCCATAAATGCCCAAAACACATCCTTGCCTTTCGCTAAATACTTTTCACACACTTGTCTCACAGCAAACACCTGATCAACGCATCCCTCCCTCTCCTAAAGCCACACTGCTCATCACTAATCACTCCCTCTGTACCCTCTCTAACTCTCATAATTAACACTCTACCATACACCTTACCTACAACACTCAACAGACTTATACCCCTAAAGCTAGTACATTCATACTTATCACCCTTGCCTTTATACAACGGGACCACACAAGCACTTGCCCAGTCAATTGGCACCATACCTTTCTCAAAGCACACATTCAACAATCTTACTAACCAGTCAACAATAGTCACTCCACCACCCTTCAGGCATTCCACAGCACACCCATCCATACCTGCAGCTTTCCCTGTTTTCATCTCCTTTACTGCCTTCTCCACTTCCTCCTTCGTGATCAAGGAATCATTCAACTCTCCCAACACATTTATACCTTGCACCCTTCCATCCGCCACAATCTCAGCCACCCTTTCCTCCTCTACATTTAACAATCTTTCAAAATACTCTGCCCATCTCTTCCTTACTGCATCCATCTCAGTTAACATCCTTCCATCCTCTGATTTTACTCGTTCTTCCTTCCCAGACTCTCCCTTTCGCACCCTTTTCACCTCCTTCCAAAACATTTTCTTATTCTGCTGAAAATTCTCTGTCAGCCGCCTACCCCACCTCTCATCTGCCTAATCCAAAAACCCTACCCTACCTACCTACCTAATCCAAAAACCCTAAATCTAATAACCTAGCAGACAAATCGCTAACCTATACTCAAGCCTAAAGATACAAATATCAAAACCTACACTAACTGTAAAAATACCTCGACCAAGAGACCACCATCGACTGCAGATATGTAATGTCTTTCTACATTACATATCTGCACTCATCACCTGGTGACTGTCAATCAGGGCACAACCAAATACAGGGGACATCAGTATATGAAAGGGAACCAGACAAGTCAAGAACATTTCTATATACGTCAGCTGTCGGCCCTAATTAGGACAACTTAACCAAGATAGTATAATGTACAGTATTTACATAATATGTACAGAAAGTGTTATACCTCTCCCCACAGACCACCATCGACTGCAAATGCCCAATACCTTTCTATATTACACACTTGCACTCATCAGCTGGTGACTGTCAGGCGAGGAACGGGGTATAATATAGGGGACATCTGTATTAGAAATAGATCAGTCGTATGCAGGAACTATTTCAAATACGTCAACTGTCAACCATAATGTATAGTACAATATATACATATTTACAGCCAAGAAAAACCATACAATATATACATATTTATAGCCGCGAAAAAACATAAACCTATAGTAAAAAGGTCACATCACTGTGATCAATCCGGTCTCTCTCAAGACAGCCATCATTTTATCAGTCATAACAGTATACCCATCACCCAGGATGGTGGAAAGGGTGAAGGGGACGTCTTCTGTGCTGCAGTAATTTATAACTGAAACATGTTCACGTATAGATCAAGAGGAACGTCCCAAGTCTCCTCGAGCTCTGCAGCCGACTTTGCAAGTAAGTCAGCCTGCTCATTGCCGTTGATACGACAATGATCAGGCACCCAGATCAGCGTGAAAGACTTGTTGCATGAATGCAGTTTATTAATAATGCAGCCCAGGATCTCATTAGAATCTGTAGTGCAAGATGCAATTGCCTGAAGAGCTGATTTTGAATCTGAAAATATGACAAATGCATCATGCTGAGAATTTAGGGCATAGGCTAGTCTATGACTTTGTCAATTGCAAAAAGTTCGGAGGTAAACACAGACTCAGCAACCGATACTTGAGGGCACGTTCACTTGACCACACACTAGCACCCACACATTCACTCGACTTGGAGTCATGGATGTACAATTGGTGGGACCCAAGTGACGAATGATGATGTTACAAAACAAGTGGTGGACCTCCGCTTCCGGTGCCTTGGTCTTTGGTGCTAGGAGCCACGACACATCAACAGTAAAGCTGGGTAGCTCCTAAGGTGCTATATTTTTAGTCAGCAACTTGTCACAGACACTGAGATCCACACCAAGCTCCTGGGTTACTAAGTGGAGGCGAACGGCAAGTGGCTGACGCACCCCCCACATAAAATGGTGGTATTGACACGGGGAGGTAGGGCCACATTGCCGATATTACCTTTCCTGGATGTTCATAGGCCACAGGATAAGGCCAGGTGGTCACGGCGAATATGGAGGGGAGACACATTCGCCTCCACTTCCATACGAGCTACACGGGTACACCGGATGGCTACAAGACACATTCGCAAACATTAATTCTGTAATACAGTCAACCTTTTCAACTTGGCATCGGATGCCGAGCCATGCACCTGTGCACCATAGTCTAGCTTGGATTGGAGAAGAGACTTATACACCATTAATGAAGATTTCTGTCGGCACTCCATGTAGTACCCACTAGGTACTTGAGGATATTTAACAGTTTATCACAACAAGCAAGCAAATTATCAACATGAATTTTAAAGTTCAAATGATGATCAAAATGTACTTGCAAAAACTTTAAAGGATTTTGAAAAGGTACTGCCTGATTGTCCAAAGTCAAGTACCAATTAGGTACTGGTATGTTACAATTAATGAAAACTTCAGCGGCACACTTAGTAACAGAAAACTTTAATCCTCACTGCAAGGCTCATTGGTGGATGGAATCAAGGGCTGCTTGAATCCGCCAAGCCGAAAATTGTGCATTACAGGAAGAGTGCCATATTGCACAATCATCAGCATAGAGTGAGTATTTAAGATTCTTCGAGATGGGAGCTGATGACACAATATCATTGATCATAATACTAAATAAAGTGGGACTAAACACACTTCCCTGTGGCACTCTGTTTTCCTGAATAAATATATCTAATGTTACCTGACGGGGCAATTTGACATAGAAAGCCCTGTCCCTTAAGAAATTAGAAATAAGAACAGGCAAAGTTTCTCTTAAACCATAAGCACAGAGCTTCATTAGTATACCGTGTCACCATGTCATGTCATAGTCTTTATGGATGTCCAAGAACACCCCTATCATGAAATCCTTATTCGCAAATGCCAATAAAATACAATGCTCCAAATTCATTTAATGATCTAGTGAACTTCTGTATTTAAGGAAGCCACACTGTTGATCATTTAACAAAGTCTTCGACTCTAAAACAAAAGAAACCTATTGTTTACCATTCGTTCCATAACCTTACATAGACAAGAAGTCAACACAACAGGACCAAATGAAGTGGGATTCATAGGACGACCAGCCTCTTCGGGTATTGGTATGACATGCTCAAAGTGCATGAATTTGGGATGTTCGGGACGCCCAAATCTCATTGTACAATGCTAACAGCTTAATCAGGTTGTCCTGATAAAGATGCTGGATCATACCGTATGTGATGGTGTCTGGTCCAGGGCTGGTGTCTTCACAGGATTTAAGGGCAGTGAGCAGTTCATCTAGCGTAAACTCTTGGTTGTATGGGAAGTCTACGTCTTCTGTGACAAAGTCTAATATTCGTAGCTCAGCCGTGTGTTTATGATGATGGAAATGCGGGACATAATTGGCTGAGCTGCTTACATGAGAAAAACTACTTGGAGGATGTTAGCAACGTCCAATGGATCATCAAAGATGGTGTTGTTCACCTACAAGGTGATCACAGGGGTGTTTGGGCATTTATTAATTAATATTCTAATAGTGGACCAGAATTTACTGAGTGGAGTTGATCGATTCACTGTGGACACAAAATTCTGCCAGGAGTCACATTTCGCCCTTCTTATTATTCTCCTTGCCTCAGCCCGTGCCTGTTTGTATGCAACAAAATTTTCCTCCATAGACTGACTATCAAAAATCCTGTATCTCCTACTGCATTCCCTTGATGCTTGTTGGCAGTCCGGCATCCACCAATGTGCTCTATGCTTCGCATGAAATGTAGAAGTCTTGGGAATAGCAGCCTCAGGTGCATGTATTATGGAATTGGTTAAAATTTTTTACCTTAAAATCTACAATCTCCCCAGATATATCTAAATTGGCGATCCTTGAGAAGGATCCCCAATCTACTTTCTTATAGTTAAATTTTGGAGGTAGAGGGTCCGAAACAATGTCACTTGTATAAGAAAGACAGATGGGTAAATGATCACTTCTCAAGAAGTCGTTGTAAGGGTCCCACGAGAAATCTTGATGTATACCTGGGGAAGCCAGAGACAAGTCAATAGGTGAAAAGTTACCAGTACGATCATCTATACGCGTTGCTCTGTCATCGTTCAGAAGACAGAGGTCGGCTACTTGCTCTCCACAACCATCAGTCCTCAAGCTGCCCCACTGATTGCAATGGGTGTTAAATTTGCCCAACACTAACTTGTTCCCCAGAGGATATTCATATGGTGAATTCAAAGCATCACTATCAATGGGGCCACGTGGAGAACAGAACAGAGAGCAAATAGACACATACGTGTTATTAACTTTTACTCTGCACGCGACAGCTTCCACAGTAAAATTTAGAATCACTTCCGTTTGTCGTGTGATTTGTGTGTGTATATGGCAACTCCATGAGCTTCATATCTTCTATACGAGTGACAGTGTTTGAACTGTGGAGGATCAGGTGATCTACCAAGCATGTCTCCTGTAAACAAGTAATGTCTGGCCTGTGTATCGAAAGCAAAATTGCTACATTATGTAATTTATTCCCAAGAGTCCTACAATTTCATTGTAACACAGTGAATGTGATGGTTTAAGATTTACAAGGATGGCCAGTGTGCTTTGTTTTTTGTTTTTTGCCCCCCGTGACCAGATGAGTGGCTACGGGGAATTTTCCCGGTGCTTACTAATGGAAATCTCCATATTTTCATCAATGACAAGGCCTCCAGAGTCCCCTGAGGAAGAGCTAACTCTTCTCTCCCTCGCTGGACCAGGAGCTGGAAGGACTTGAGGGCATGTCTTTGAAAGGGTAGTGAAGTTATTCTTATCAGTCTTGTTAGACTTAGTTTTAGGCTTTGCAGACTGAGAAGTAGCAGCAGCCTGTGAGTATGAAAAAGCTTTAGGTAGGTCAGTTAGAGAGTTGGATTGTACAGGAGGCTAACAGGTAGAAGCTGAGGTAGAGTGAGTGGCCTGATTAACAAGCACAAGATCAGTCTGCTTCTCCACAGTGCACATCACAGGACGGGACATCACCACTGAAGCATTGGACCCATTCGATGTGGGAGTTGCATACAACTCCTTCACCTTTTTCCTGGCTTTGTAGTAAGAGATGCCCTCAGTTGCCTTCACCATGCAGACCTCTTTCCCCTCTTTCCACTTGGGACAGTCCCTAAAGGATGTGGAGAGAGCACCCATCCAATGAAAGCAGCTGACAGTCTTGGATGTGCAGTGTTCAGCATCATGACCTTGCGTTGCACACTTGGCACAGACTGACTGGGAAGCCTGACAATATTTTCATTATATCTATAAATCTGGCATTTGGAGCAGCAAAGGGGATTGGGAATATTTGATCATACATTTACAATTTCATATCCCACTTTGACATTATTGGGAAGAGACACTTTTCCAAAAGTCAAGACTATCGTGGCTGTCTTCGTCCTTATGCCTTCCGTGAATTGAGTTATAAATAGAGCATCAAGTACGTCCTGCAGTGCAAGTTCCTGTATGATCTTGTCCTCTTCCATAACCATGAGATCCCTGCAGATGATGACACCTTTGCAGGAATTCATGGAATGCGAGATCCTCAGTTCAACCTCACAGCAATGAAATATGTGCAGTTTCAAGTCCTTAACCTGGGCATAGTTTACAGTTTTGATAAGGAGGTCTCCATTAGCATGTTTTCTGGCAAATTCTACCTTGCCAGCACATGCGTTAATTACTTTCTTGATCATGAAAGGATTCAGGCAGGCCAAGGCAGTAGAACCAAGGGCATGCAGGGTCACGAACGAGGCATTATGTACAGGGATGTCATGCTGGGTGCGGGTCTGGGGCCGTTCAGTCTGGGTGCGGTCGGTTCGTCTAACAGTCTGGGGTTCGTCAGGACAACCTCCCCCCCTAAAGGGGGGAGAGGCATCAGGGGCGTCCGACATAGAAACCACTTGGGAAGAAGGAGAAAAGACAAACAAGGGATGGAAAACCCAGGGCAAAACACCTAAGTCTGAGGTTGCCCTCTCAAACCACTCCAGGGAGGCCCGAACGTGTTTATTCAAGCCCCAGAGTGATCACTGGGGGGGGACCCTTGGTGGGCGAGTATGCAAACGTAAACTCAGGAACAGATACAAACAACTACTGTATCTCTAAACAGGGAAGGGAGGAAAATGAATTCTAGCTAACCTAACTGTGATGAAAAATAAAAATGCCCTGGTGGCGAACAGCAGAAAAACTAATGCCGGTGGGGCAGCCCTATAGCTAGAGGAGAGCTCAGAAAAACACAGTCTCACTCTCCACGACCATGCATAAAAATCCCAGTATTGTACGTGTCAAACAAAATTATATAAGTAGGTGTAGAAGATAAGAATGGAAGTTACCAAGTTTGATAATGGTAAATTAATCTCATAAAGTGTGTTTGCAAGATGAAATGTAAAATGCAGTAGCAGTAGTTGCAACCTCAGTCTCACGTGTAAGCTCCCAAAACTATCTTTATAATACTGTGCTGTAAAATCTGACACAATGGACGATGCTATTTGACACGTGTTGTGTGAGGTGGCAACAAATGGCAGGCCAGCACCTACTATGAAGCTGTACCATTCACGCAGGGAAACACAAAACCACAATACCTTCCGACACTGAGACATCACCCATGTGGTAGAGATATAAGAGTACGTTGTTAAAATGGTCAGACATGCAGGCCCTATATTATTAACCCGCCGCGTCTCAGAGACGTGAATTCACGTCCTCGCATGATGTGCACTTATATCCCGGAGACGTGAATTAACGCGGCAACATTGCAAGGTCCCTAATTTGCACAATTTTCAATTTTCGCGAGTGATTTCGTGAGTGATTTTTGGCATGTATACACGGGACACCTTCCTCTATTCCTCTACAAGATGCCAAGCAGGGACAATGCCTTACACCGCATAACCTCTCCCCCCTCCCCTGCACGCCAATGTCTCGGCAATTCACCTGTTACCAGTGACCTGGCCAATAAAGACATTCAGGGCCAGAGTGATTCCCCAATCGATGACAATGTGGAGGACAAAGTTTGCATAGCATCAGAGGAAGAAACAGTCAGAAATGATGATCAGGTAATGTGGGAAAAAAAAAGGTCATGAATGGTGATGAGTCAGTGAGTAAAACAATGCTTATAATGCCTGTATTACTGTTTGAAAACCAATATACTCTTGTACTACATATAAATTCGTACCAAGTAAATAAATAAATACTGTTTATGAGTGGATAAAATAGTTACCCTCCCATAGAATTCGTTTTCTTTGGTGTCAGCCTGTTAAAAACCCAGTCAGGTAAGGAAGTACTCGTACCTAGATCGAGTATTTTAAACCTCAGGTGAGCGATTTCTCTATGAACTTTCGATGTTTCTCACCAAAAGCGGATGTTTGAGCCAAAAAAAGAAAAAGGTCCAAAAATGTCGGGACTGGGGCGTACCACTGCCCAGAAAACGTCGGGATGGGGCGGGTTAACCTTGGCACTGATGACCCATTTGTGATTGTGACAACGAAACAGTTGTGATGGATATTTCTCTCATGTTGTTTCATGATCTGTGGTTTCACTCATATTCAAACAAGACAAGTCAGCCCATCGTTGTTACTGTGTTTCCCAAGATGCATGTAGCATATAATATGCTGTAATGAGTTATATTCTTTAACAATGAGGTATAAAAATGTTATGGTGTAGTTACCATTTACATGTCAATGGATGTTTGCAGTCATAAGGTGGCATCAATTTGTTTATTAGCAGTAGTGCTTACGATGGCTAACCATGCTTACCAACCTTAATGAGATGACAAGTGGTCAGGCAACATGTTTCACACTGTTCATTATGCCATCCTTTGCACCACACATTAACCGGTACCATACCAGGCATTTTTGGAATTTTATACCCACCCAATCCCAGACCAAAAACGGAAAAAAACAATATTGCATAAAACAATCCAAAAGGACATATAAATCAAGGAAAAGGAAAAAAAATTACTCCTTACAGGATAAATAAGTGCAGGATGGCGTCCATCGTGTTTCTAGCCCAGTTTCCCAAGCCGTGAGCTACGTTTTCCCACCCAACTGGGTGGGATGAGAGAGAACGGGGGAGGAGAATGGGGGAATCCCCATTCTCAATATCTTTCTCCACTGGCCTATATTCCTCCCCAGAAGAGTCGTCCAGGTCTTCCTCTTCTATAGAATCACTAAATGAAGGGACAATGGGTCCATGTGACAGTTTCAACCGCCTCCTCCAGCCCAGTGAGGCAGAAAAATGGCGTGACTTCCGCGACATTCTAACACCGTGATGGACAGTTGCACAATGATGTTACCCAGCCATGCAGAACCAAACTCAGTGCTACAAGTGCTTGTGCGCAATGTTGGCAATACATTAAGCTACTCTTTAGCAAAAAATTTGCTAGACTGAAGCAGTTAGAGACGAGCTACAACGCTCGAATTTTGCTGTCGGCACCATCACGTCACTGGGATTACTTGAGACATTTTGTACTGTCGGCACCATGCCGGCAGCGGGATTGTACAGGTTAAAGATAGTTTTGGCAGCTAATATATGTGAACCCGATGAACTGTAAGCTAAAGTTACCTCCCTTCATCAGTTCACCATCCTCCTTTTGGGTGACGAGGGGGAAACAGGGGATTATTGGGCAGCTTTACCGCACAGTTATATGGGTACAGCCTCCTGAAGGCGTCCCTCTGCGACACAATAATACTGTATACAATAGAACGTATAAATGAGGATTGCAAAGGAAAATCTGCTGGAGGAATAGGATTACGCTGGTGGAAAACTACATCAAAAAGAAAACAAGAGATGGAGGAAGGAAGCTTGAAAAATCTGTCCTCATCAAGCAAAACTGTCCAAGACAGCAGGAAAAAAAAAGAACAGGCCCTTCTATTGAAGGGATTAAGCAAAGTGGTGTGCTGGTTAGTGGGGCAGAAAACATAAAAGAAAACTACTTTAGGATGGTTCGTGCATGCTGAGTAAATGGAAATTGGGCGTGAGGGAAAATAAGAGTGAAGGTGCCAGTGTGTGTGTGTGTGTGTGTGTGTGTGTGTGTGTGTGTGTGTGTGTGTGTGTGTGTGTGTGTGTGTGTGTGTGTGTGTGAGTTCTTACCTAATTGTATCTTTACAGGAATGAGTCAAGCTCGTACTGTCCCGTGTCTTAAACCATATTTATCGTACATATCCTTAAATTTGTGAATTGTTTTGGCACACACTATTTCATTCGGTAGTGCATTCCACTGATCAATTGCTCTGTTTGGGAAACTGAATTTCCTTACTCTCTTTATCACCTCTCTTCTTATGCAGTTTTTTGCAGTGTCCTCTTGCTGATGCTTCTCCATATGTTAAGTAATCATTTATGTCTATTTTCTCCTTCCCTGATATGCACTTATATAGCATTATCATGTCACCTCTTTTCCTTCGCTCCTGTAGTGTTGATAGATTCAGTTTATTTAGTCTTTCTTCGTAGCTTAGGTCCCTTAAGCTTGGTATCCATCTTGTAGCGGCCCTTTGAACTTTTTCAATCTTGTCTATGTGCTTTTTGAGATGAGGACTCCAGACTACTGATGCATATTCCAGGGTTGGTCTAATGAATGATGTTATTATCCTTCTTAGCATATCTTCATTTATGTATGTGAATGCTATTCTCATATTTGCAAGCAGTGTATACATGTTCCGTACCTTCTCGCTGATGTGGTCAGCCGGAGATAGTCTGTTATCGATGATCACACCTAGGTCTTTCTCTCTTTTTGATGTGTATAGGGTTTTATTTCCTAGCTTATAATCCCAATCAGGTCTTTTTCCACTTTTACCAAACTTGATTACATGACACTTGTCCACATTGAATTCCATTTGCCATGTACTAATCCATTCATGAAGTTTATTTAATTCTTCTTGTAGCTCTTTACAAGAGTCTGTGTTAGTAATTCTCCTTTGTATTTTTGCATCATCTGCAAACATATTCAGATAGCTCTCATTTCCAGTGTTACTGTTTATATCATTTATATTCACTAAAAACATGATTGGTGCCAGCACTGAACCCTGTGGTACTCCACTAGTCACTTCTTTCCATGATGAGTAGTTTCCTCTTAGTACTGTTCTCATTTCTCTTTTTATGAGAAAGTCTTGCATCCAACAAAACAGTTTGCCTCGAATTCCTCCTTGATGGTACAGTTTCCATAAAAGTCTTTGGTGTGGTACTGTGTCAAAAGCTTTCTTGAAATCTAAATAGATGTGTGTGTGTGTGTGTGTGTGTGTGTGAACTTAGTGAGGTGGAACAAAAATTAAACAGGCCACGACCGATGTGGAAAGTGGGTGAGTTGGTGGTGCACTGGTTTGCATATTCAACTAGCAACTGTTAGAACCCAAGACTGATTCGCGAGTTGATCAGACTGATGGACCTTTCTTTGTTTTCTCCCAAGGTACTACTCACCACTGATCCAGATGTAAGTCTCTGCTGTAGGCCGTATTCTAGGTGAATAGTGAGGCTTAGCAATATTGTTTATCTGCCTTTAAGTCACGCATGCAAATCCTCATCAATGCCATTGTTTTATACATCATCATCATCATCATCATCATCATCACTGTGTTCTTTTTCTCCTTCTTCTTCTTGAGAGATAGGGTCAGGAAGTTTACATGATATGGATTGGTCTTTGGGGGATTTTTTTTTTTTTATTTACTATTTCCCTGAAAAAATCTTCCATTCTTCCTATGACAATGGATGGTGTTACATGAACTATTCATCTGGGAAAACAGTAAAAATTATACAACAAAAGAGGATGAGAACGAAGGATGCTGTCTGGCATTCGAGAAGGAATGGGAAATGGAAGTCAAGACAATTCTGGCAGATGATTACTAGAGGATGTTGGCTGGTGACAGTACAGAAAGGAGTTGCAGTGGTTTGCTCGGTAACATACTTGTCTCGCAATGTGTATGCCGAGAGTCCAGGGTTTGGGCCCAAAACGTGACAGACATTTTCAGTGGATACTGTTAATGTGCCCTTTCAAATGCTTGCTTATGTTTGCACCCAGTCAGTTCTACTGATGGCATATACGGATTTTTGAACACTCAGAAAACAATATTAAGACTTCCATATATCACTCATTGAACAAACAAACCCCTTCCCCACTTGTAATTTGACAGCATTGGTAGGCATCAATTCTGGCTATCACATTCTCTGATGCAGATACAGTGAGGTACGTCATTGTCATAAGTCATATTTATTTTCGCTTTATATATTATCAATTAACCCAGTCATGCTAATAGTCGAAACAACTCCAGTACCGGCATACCATCTTTCTAAAACCAGTCGATTTTAGTTAGCTGAGAGTAAGTCTGTATGACAGCCCTAGAATGTATTCAACATGGACGGTGGGTGTTAGCGCCGAAGTGGTGACATGTGGATGTGTAGGAGGACTACTGGGCCTTGGGATAGGCTACTGTCCCCGAGATATAGGTCCTGACGCCTCTGCCCAGAGTCAGACACAAAAAAAAAAAAAGTGTTAAACCACCACTGACACTCAAGTCCTAGATCCAGACACAACTCTAGTATTAGATTCAAACTGATCCAGGCAATTATATCTAGCTAGGAATGAATCATAGGGACCAGGGTGTCTATACTGCAGTAACTGCTCCTATAATGGTAAAAAAGAGAGCTATGTCATTGTATTACAGCTAATCCAAGATGACTTCATTAGCTGAGAGTGAGTCATAGGTGCTTGAGTCTTCAGGTATACAAGGAAATTTAACCCTCCCGGGCACGTTGACACAAATCGCATTCCATGTTTGTTTTTCTGATAAACGCACATTGACGTGAATTGCGTGAAAAAGCAGAAAAAGATTCGCCAAAAATTACGTTTACTGCCAATTCGCATCAAATTTTTGTGAGTTCTAGCATGCCAGTCTCACCTCCAAAGTAAATACTTGGCAACACTGTGACTGCTCTGATGAGACAATGTGCAGCAGAAAAACTTCAGTACTTCACAACCAGCCAGGCTGAAGGGTAGCACTGCTGTCAGCCATCCCTTTTAATCCCCCATTTTCCCTCTCCCACCTGAGGCAGAAACCATTATTGAAATATTGTGATTGTACAGTGCTTTTTACTATACTGTGGAACATAGATATATTGTTTGTAAAGCTCTGGGGCCTGTTATCAGCCGTTAGTGCTAGAGGCAGGAGCCCGGTTTGTTATAGTGGGGTTTCCACTCTGCTTCACCTTGCCAGTGAATGATGTATTTTACCTTTATACTTAAGCGAATACTTATACTTGTGAAACATATAGTGCCTGGATTAGTGAAATAACTGACCTACAATAGCTGGCGTTATGTATACCATATAGATATGCCATAGTCACTAAGGGAACATGCAGTCACATACACCATAGAGTCAGGAGGGGAATATTAGAGGAGGTTGGGATGGAATCATGTGATAGTGTTTATATTGCATATGATTTAGTGTGATAAATACATATAAAATAGTGCAGTGATAAGTCATCGAGAAATATTTTGTGCACTGACTGACTTAGCACAAAACTAGAACAAGTATCAGAGACAAGAAATACACACAGCCACATATATATATATATACTGTACAGTATATATCATCATCATCATCAGCAGCAGCAGCAGCAGCCGTTTGAGTATCCATTGCAGGACCAGCCTATCCCGACCGACGTCGGGATGATACAACCAATGTATCTCCACCAAGTGGCTTAGGCTATCAGGTAGAGATTGTATTTAGGGTGAGAAGTGCTGGTAAGTGTAATTGTGATGTTGGAGTGGCTTTAGATGTGTGTGTAGTCTGTGAACCAATTGTAATCGGCCCCCCAGGGGGGGGGACCATAAATGCCCCCGCCATCTGCCCCTCTCCCGGTGACGACTCGAGGTGCCTGGAACCACTGTCTGACTCTCTTCTTCTTCATTTCTGCAACATTCGCGGCCTTTCATCTAACTTTCGCTCTGTAGAGCACCACCTCTCCTCCTCTAAACCTCACCTTCTTTTTCTAACGGAGACTCAGCTGTCTGAGGCAACTGACAGCAAACCCTTTTCTGTATCCTCCTACTTTCTCTATACTCATTTCAAAGCCAAAGGTGGCTGTTGTGTATACATACGCAACGACTTATCTTGCTCTCGTGTTCCTGAACTTGATTCTTCTGAATTCTCCACTCTCTGGCTTCGGCTTTCCTGTCATTCTCTGACTAAATATATCTGTGCTGTTTACTTATCCCCTAATTCTACTGACTATCAAAAATTCTTCGACTATCTTACTTCTACGATGGAACACATTCTGTCCATTTCTTCCTTTCTCTGAAATCTCCATTCTTGGAGATTTCAATGTTCACCACCACCTTTGGCTCTCCTCTCCTTTCACGGATCCACCTGGTGAACAAGCCTACATCTTTTCTATCCTTAATGACCTAGAGCAGCTTGTACAGCACCCTACCCGTATCCCTGACCGCCTTGGAGAGAGCTCCAACATACTTGACCTCTTCCTCACAACTAATCCTTCTGCTTACTCTGTTAATCTTTTCTCTCCGTTGGGCTCCTCCGATCACAACCTTATTACCTTAACCTGTCCTATCGCTCCAGTACGGCCTGCGGACCCTCCAGGGAAACGTCGTCTCTGGCATTTTGGAGCTGCGGACTGGGAGGCCCTCAGGCAGTACTTCTTTGATTTTCCCTGGAATGATTATTGCTTCCATGGCCGTGAGCCATCTGAGTGTGCCTTGCGCATTACGGAGGTTATTCTCTCGGGCATGGAAGCATACATTCCTTTCTCATATCCTTTGACTAACGCAAGAAAGCCTTGGTTTAATCACGCTTGTTCTAATGCTGTCCGCAACAAGGAGAAGGCCTACAAAAGGTACCGGAGCCAACCCACCCCTGAATCACATAATCTTTACGTTTCTGCCCGGAATCATGCTAAGTCTGTTCTTCGCTCTACCAAAAATAATTTCATCCATACTAAATGCTCTCAACTCTCCAACTCGAATTCTTCCCGCTCCTTCTGGCACCTTGCCAAAAATCTTTCTAACAACTTTACCTCATCATCCTTCCCTCCTCTTTTCTACTCTGATGGTTCTGTAGCTATTTCTTCTACTGATAAAGCAGATCTCTTCGCACAGACTTTCTCCTCCAATTCCACCTTAGACGATTCCGGTGCTGTTCCTCCATCACTTCCCCCCTCTGACTTCCTCATGGCTGACATTAAAATTTCTTCAGTTGATGTATTTTCTGCCATTACTGGCCTCAGTACTAACAAGGCATATGGGCCTGATGGGGTCCCTCCTGTTGTTCTCAAAAACTGTGCTTCTGTGCTTACACCCTGCCTAGGCAAACTATTTCGCCTTTGTCTGTCAACTTGTACCTTTCCTTCTTGCTGGAAGTTTGCTCTCATTCAGCCAGTCCCAAAGAAGGGTGACCACTCCCAACCCTCCAACTATCGTCCAATTGCTTTAACATCCTGTATTTCAAAAGTTTTCGAGTCAATTCTTAATAAAAAAATTTTAAGGCATCTTTCTTATCACAACCTTCTTTCCGATCGTCAGTATGGGTTCCGTCAGGGATGCTCCACTGGCGATCTTCTCACCTACCTTTCAGACTCCTGGTCATCCTCCTTTCGGGACTTTGGCGAAAGCTTTGCCATTGCACTTGACATCTCAAAGGCTTTCGATCGAGTCTGGCATAAATCTTTAATTTCCAAACTGCCCTCCTACGGTTTCTATCCTTCTATCTGTACCTTCATTGGTAGCTTCCTTTCTGGTCGTTCTATAGCTGCTGTCGTAGACGGCCATCGTTCTTCTCCTAGATCTCTCAACAGTGGTGTTCCTCAGGGCTCTGTCCTATCACCAACTCTCTTCCTTTTATTCATCAATGATCTTCTAAGCTGTACATCTAACCCTATCCACTCATACGCTGATGACTCCACCCTTCACCTTTCCATTCAGTTCCCGCAACGCCCATCTCAACAGTTACTTCAAGAAACAAGGGATGAGGCTATGGCACACCTAATGTCTGACTTGGCTCATATCTCTGACTGGGGTAAAAATAATATGGTTGTCTTTAATGCTTCTAAGACTCAGTTCTTACACCTATCAACCCAACAAAATCTTCCACAGGTATACCCACTAATGTTTAATAATATTCAGATTAATCCTGCATCATCCTTGAACATGCTGGGGGTTTCATTTACTCGGGACTTATCTTGGAAAGATCATATTACATCTCTTGTAAAATCTGCTTCCAAGAGATTGGGTGTGCTAAGCCGACTCCGCTCTTTCTTTACCCCTGCACAATTGTTGACTCTATACAGGGGTTTTATCCACCCCTGTGTGGAGTACAACTCTCATGTGTGGGGAGCCTCCCCACATACAGCTCTTCTCAATAGGGTGGAGTCAAAGGCTTTTCGTCTCATTAACTCTCCTCCTCTTACTGACTTCCTTCAACCTCTGTCTCTTCGCCGCACTGTTGCATCTTTATCTCTTTTCTATCGCTACTTTAATGGTCACTGCTCCACTGAACTGTCTGCTTGCATTCCTCCACCTCTACGACGGGCGCGTAGCACCCGTCTGGCAGCAAACTCTCATCCCTTTTCTGTCCAACTCTCTAATGCAAGAGTTAACCGTTACTCCCAGTCTTTCATTCATGCAACAGGTCAGCTCTGGAACTGTCTCCCTCTGTCTGTATTTCCTCCTGCCTATGATCTCCAGTCTTTCAAACGCAGTGTGTCCAGGCATCTCAAAATGATCGGATCTTGAATTTGGCTCTCTATTGTATTTTGTTTTTCTCTTGGAGGGAACTGTTACTGCGGGCTCATGGCCTTTGGTTCCTTCTTCCTCGCAAAAAAAAAAAAAAAAAAAAAAAAAAAAAACTGGGTGCAAGCATACTTTATAGTAAGCGACACTGGTTCAACCACAGCACCCTTTGTGTCGCCAATGCAGTACGTGGCCGGGTGAACACTCCCAAAGTTTATTACCCTGGCAGGGTGCAAACCCTGGCTCACCCGTGTATGAAACACACACTCTACCATTGTACCACAGAGGCTCCATATATATATATATATATATATATATATATATATATGTGTGTGTGTGTGTGTGTGTGTGTGTGTGTGTGTGTGTATACACGTATGTTATGTGTCCATATTATAATTACAAATCATAATAGACAAATAGATAAACAGATACATAAATAGATAGATAGACAGCTCTATGCGAGCCTGGGAATGGGAAATGATCTTGCAAATTACACTGAGGAAAAGCTGACGACAGATTACGAAGTAGCCAGTCAGGAGATGATGCAGTTAGTTGTCAGCAATTCACCAGGTGAACAAAGCCTTGTTGACCATACACACACATACACACATACTCACACACACAGGCTTCTAGAACTTTCCAACCACAGGGAACACACGTGATACGACTCCTGCTTCACCAGAATTTAGGAAAGAGAGCTCAGAAGGAGAGAGGCCAAAGAAGCAGCAGGGAGTGACAAGAAAGGCTTAGCAAGTTGCAAGAGAGAGAGAGAGAGAGAGAGAGAGATAGGGAGATAGCTAGCGGGACTCTACTTTATACTTCGCTCTGTGTGAGAGACTTGTTAATATTTCCAAGACAAATAAAAATAGTCCCATACTATTCTTTACCTCTCCTTGTCATTGAATGACAAATGGGAAAGAAGATTATCTACTTACAAAGCTACTCAAGTATAACAACCGCTCGTCCACAAGTCTAATATATATAATTTCTCTACAATAACCACAAAAGTTTTTTTTTATGACACGTATGTCGTGCAACGAATGTTCATGGAGAAATCTATTGTGTGCATTGCATGTGTTGGGCAAACTTAGTGCAAGGAGGAGAGAACAAAATACGTCACAGCCACACACACACACACACACACACACACACACACACACACACACACACACACACACACACACACATGCTCACACACTATATTACACCTCATCTTCAAATTGTTCAAGGTCCTGCCAGCATCTCAGCACCTCTGGAGGAAGTGAGTTGTCCGTATTTTTTTTTATTTGTATACTGACCTAGTAGGGGAGTGAAAGATAGGAATAATAGATTGTTGGTGGAGAAGAGAGAGAAATTGAGGAGATGGAAGGAGCACTTTGAGGATTTGTTGAATGTAGAGAGTGAGAGCAGTGTGAGTATAAGTGGTTGGGGAATGGCTGGGAGAAGAAGAGATGAGAGGAGGGAGGAAGAGATCAGTAGGTCGGAAGTAGTGGAAGCGATGAAGAAGATTAAGCTGGGAAAGACCCCAGGAATTGATGGAGTGTGTGGTGAAATGCTTAGGTATGGGGGTGAGATTGTTGTGGAGTGGATATGGAAGTTGTGTAGATTGGCTTGGGAAGAGGGAAGGGTTCCAGAGGACTGGAAATCAGGTATAATTGTTCCTCTGTATAAAGGAAAAGGGGAGAGAGAAGTATATGGTAACCATAGGGGTATTTGCCTTCTTAGTGTAACTGGTAAAATATATGGTAGAATACTCATTCATAGGGTTAGGCATATGACAGAGGAGCTAGTTGGAGAAGAACAAGGGGGGATTTAGGAAGGGAAAAGGGTGTGTAGATCAGATATTTGTCCTAAGATGTTTAGTGGAGAAGTATCTAGAGAAGGGAAGGAAAGTGTATGCTGCCTTCATGGACTTGGAGAAAGCTTATGACAGAATAGATAGGAAAGGTATGTGGAAGGTATTAAGAATATATAGAGTGGAGGGGAAATTGTTGAGTGCTGTGAAGAGTATGTACGAGGGAGCTAGGGCTACGGTGCGAGTGGATGGTGAGCTGAGTGAGTTCTTTGATCTCAATGTGGGACTGAAACAGGGGTGTGTAATGTCTCCATGGCTGTTTAATATATATATGGATGGGGTCGTAAAGGAGGTACAAGGTAGGGCAGTGGATGTGGGGGTGGCCCTAATGAATGAGGGTGAGATTTGGAAGCTTCCGGTGTTGCTGTTTGCTGATGATACAGTATTGTTGAGTGAAGATGAATGGGAGTTGCAAGGTTTGGTGAATGAATTTGGGACAGTGTGTAGGAGGAGGAAGCTGAAAGTTAATGTAAACAAAAGTAAAGTTATGGTGTTTGAGAGGAATGAAGTCACAGAGTGTGCAGTGAGGTTGGATGGTGAGGATATGGAGAATGTGAGTGCATCAAGTACTTGGGTAGTGTGATGAGTAAGGATGGAACTTTGGGGGATGAAGTACGTGAAAGGGTACAGCAGGGAAGGAAGGTTGTTGGCACACTGAAAGCAGTGATGAGAAATAGGGAGGTGAGTATGGAAGTTAAGAAGTCACTGCATGATGGTATTGTGATCCCTACCCTGACGTATGGAAGCGAGGCGTGGACCTTGCAAGAGGGGAACAAGTCAAGAGTGAGAGCAGTGGAAATGAGTTACTTGAGAGGAGCATGTGGAGTGACATGGAGGGACAGGTTGACGAATGAAGAAGTGAAGGAACGTTGTGGGGTAGATGTGGATGTGGTTGAAAAGATTAGGAGAAATACACTGAGGTGTTTTGGACATGTGGAGAGGATGGAGAATGAAAGACTGACTAAGAGGGTGTATGTAGGTGAGGTGGAGGGAAGGAGAGGGAGGGGTAGACCGAGGATGAGGTGGAGGGATGGAGTTGAGAGGTATATGAGGAGGGGGGGGTGAGTTGGGGGTAGGGGAGTCAAATGGTGGGTGACAGAGTGACTTGGAGGCGTTGTGTCTGTGGCCTCCCTTTGCGGGATTAGGGCATCGGGCTATAGTTAGATAGATAGATAGACCTATTACATTACTCTAAATGTATGTGATGCACACCTGACAACCTTTATCAGCCATCAGACCTTGAAGTTCCACCTTTTCTTTTATTGTCTGGCTGACAGTGGTGCTGTGTAGCAGAAGAACAAGGCAGTATATATGAGAACATTTGTACAGTGTAATTTATGAAGAGAAAGAATTAAAGAGGCAGAATTGCTAGCAGTTCAAGGCTCATTAATAAGCAAATATGCCCAACTCAGGTGTTCAGAAAAGCAGTAAGAAGGATCAAACAAGGCCAGCTGTGTTGAAATATGGAAACTGATGGTAGGCAGTCTCTTAAAACAAGGGTAAGTGGTGTTAGTACGACGGGAAGCCTTGATATGAGTTTGTACATTCGGTCAGACACGGGAGGACTTAGGTCGATTTGCCCTGTAGACTCGTGAGGTGATGATCCCTTAGTTTGTACTTTCTTCCAAATGCAACTCCTGCCCCCTTCCAGTGATGCCACGGACTCTCCTGCAGAAGAACCAGTAGAAGGCAGCTCCCATTCGAATCCTTTGTTAAATGTTGTCACATCTTCTCCATGGACTCCCTTTGAACCAGCCTGTGTCATGGAGAGCTGCCCCTTCAGTTCCATCAAACCAGTCCATACCTCTCCCTCATCGCAGGTTCTTAGTCCTGATAAGAAACTCCACCATAACGTAACACTGAAATAAACAGGGAGTGTTTGTGGCCCAGTTATACAGAGGTCCCTCAGCTTCCTCTCCCAAAAGAAGGATTGTGTGAGTTGGGGAATAGAAGGGCTGGTACAGCCAAGTTCACTTTAAGGTTAGCATGGAACTAAAAATTAACAACAGCAGCTGTGGTGGCAATGGCGATGGAAGAGCAGCAGCAAAGGTCGAACTGTTGTGGTGATTTGAGCCAAGGATCAATTAACTGGCACCCGGGATGTATGAGGGGTTTCAGAAGGTACAGCCAAGTCACACTGGTGAAGATTCTGAAGTACGTAGGACCATCAGCACGTGAATCATGAAACTGCCAGTTGAACTAGGAATGCAACAACTTAAAACCATATTGCACAGGACTACAAAGTGATAGCCTTGTCAGCCCTAGTCCATTGTACACTGGACTGGAATCGCCCTTCAAATATCCAGTTGACAATACAGAGTGTTTGAATAGCATGATGTCTCATACCCTAACCTCTTTCTACCTAGCTGATGCCCATGTTTGGTGAAACTTTTACCTCGATTTGATTGGTAAAAAAGGAAACTCATTCCTACTTCATAAATAAGACTCGCTGATTTTTATGCAACCACGACTTAGCCTTAAAGTTGCAAGAGTGGTCCAACACCGATAAGTAATATCAAAGTGGCCATGAGTAAGCAACTCATCTCACCCACCTGAGGTTTAGAAGCCCCCCCCAGATACCTGCTGAGAAGGAGTGCGGAGTGAAGTAGCCCTTGCACCATCCTTCATTATGCCATGGGCATGGCGGCCTACCTCACACCCATTTGTACACTGCACATTAGCTTAAAGTGTGTGGCGTACCTCTTGCTCTAGGACACTCACTTGCTACAATTTAGTGTGCTCAGGCATATATATATATATATATATATATATATATATATATATATATATATATATATATATATATAGATATATATATACTATATCTGTCTATCAGTCTATCTATCTATCTATCTATCTATATTCTGATGATGATTAAATTATATACACACACACACACACACACACACACACACACACACACACACACACACACACACACACACACACACACACACACACACACACACACATGGATGATTCAGAAGGTATGGAGTCGGCTTAGCACACCTAGTCTCTTGGAAGCAGATTTTACATGCGATGTAATATGATCTTTCCAAGATATATCCCGAGGGAATAAAAAACCAAGTATGTTTAAAAATGACATAGGATTGAGCTGGATGTTATTAAACATTAGTGGGTACTCCTTGAAAGGTTTTGTTGGGTTGATAATGATAAGAACTGAGTTTTTGACACATTAAAAACAAGATTACTTTTACCCCAGTCAGGGATACTAGCCAAGTCAGACATTAGGTGTGCCATAGCCTCATCCCTTGTTTGTTGAAGTAACTGCTGAGATGGATGCTGTGGGAAGCGAATGGAAAGGTGAAGGGTGGAATCATGAGTGTATGAGTGGATAGGGTTAGATGTACAGATTACAAGGTCATTGATGAATAAAAGGAAGGGAGCTGGCGATAGGACATATAGCCCTGAGGAACACCGCTATTGATAGATCTAGGAGAAGACACGTACCCACCTATTGCAGCAGCAATAGAACGACCAGAAAAGAAGTTAGAGATGAAGGTAGAGATAGAGGGATATTAACCATATATCTATCTATCTATCTGTCTATCTATCTATCTATCTATATATATATCTATATATATATATATATATATATATATATATATATATATATATATATATATATATGTGTGTGTGTGTGTGTGTGTGTGTGTGTGTTCACAGTATCTGTAGCACATTGGTCACCAGGGTATCGAATCTTGAAAATAAACAGAAGGACGAGAGCGATGATCGAATTCATCATTGATTCACAATATTTCGGACCGTCATAGTCAATAATCAAGCGAGTACAGCAAGATCTTAAAAATAACATCTGCTTCTTGCATCTTGAATTTAAGAACCTAGAGTTTTTTTTTCTTTTTTTTAAATAATAATTATTGTGTTTCCTTGATCCAAAAAACTATTAAATCTTTTCTTGCATCTTTGTATAATCCTAAGGATGTCGATAGTGATGTTCCCAGGTTCAGAATATATGTAAAGCTGCCATTCACTGTAAACCTAGCAATGGCTTTCGGAAAAAGCTCCTTAAGATGCTTCGTATTAGTTTTCCTGCGGAAACTTTTCAAATAATTTTCACAAATGACCTCAAAATTAAGTTATTTTTCAATGTGAAAGAGAAAATCAGAAATAATATATGTTCAAATGTATATTCATTCACTTGTCCTTGTTGCCCCGCAAGGTATATCGATTGTTCTTCTAGAGCATTCCGGTCTTTAATATTGGAACATATGGGGAAAAGCATACTTACAGGATAGTTTATAGAAAGGATGCAATTCTCAGCAATGAGGAATCATTCTCTAGATTCAGACCATCACTTTAGTGTGGATGATTTCAAAATTCTCGCTACCGGTAAGTTTTGTGACAAAACAGGTGTTCATTGGGGAGAAATTCTTCATTAACAAACGAAGACCATATCATAATACATAGGTTAGGTAACTGTAAAAAATTGGTTAATTCACTATTGTTTAGAGTGGTTTTGCATTTGCTTGTGTTTTTGTGGTATAAAAAAGTAATAATTATGACACGTTAAATATCTCTAGAAACTCCTTGTTTAGTTAAAAAAAAAAAAAAAAAAAAAAAAAAGAGTTGGAAACCTAATAGTAGGCTTGTATAGAGCTAGTTTCATATCTCTTGGGTCAGTAAACTCAGACACCGATCAGGTACCAGTGTATAGTTATGAACCACGTAAATTGTGTATTGTTATTTTTGACATTTACGTGTAGAATAGTCTTATTATTATTTTTTGTGTATTTGTCATGTGTATATAAGTTAAGATAATATTTTTTTAAACTTAGGGGATCCAGTTCTTCTATCTTAAAATACGATAATGTTTATGTTTAGGATCTTGCTGTCTAGGTAAAGAGAATATGAGGTACTCGTAGTTTCACACCTGGGGAACAGGGAGCAAAAACGTGTCTCCGTCTGCGCAAGACGTCACAGATAATCCAGACTGAGGGTCTCAGCCTGGTGGTAGTCAGGCCAGTCACTCACCTACCTGCACTGTTATATGAGCTCCCCAGCCTCCGTTTCCTATTCTAGAATATAGGAATAACGTATACAGGGTCATACAGACAGAGATCCGACGTCATAGGTGCCTGTAGGCTAGCTGATTATAAGGAAAACTGAAAATATTGAGAAAGATCACTGGTTGCGAGCATAGCAACACCAAACACCTAAAAAATGATCAGGAATTTGCCAGTTTATATTCGTATACCATTACATTCGTTTTCTTTCACGCTCCCATTATCTCTCTCTCTCTTTCTTATTATCCTCGATGTCACAGCCTCTGCATGAACCGAGAGTGGTGAACCTACCTCTCATTTTCTCTTTACCTTGCTTACTGTACTCACCTGATGATGGACTAAGATGGTTCGAAATACTGTGAACCAATAAAAAGGAACTCGATCATCGCTCCCGTGTGCTCCTGTTTATTTTCAAGGTTCGATACCCTGGTGACCAACCTGCAACTTATATATATATATATATATATATATATATATATATATATATATATATATATTGTTAGGGAACAGAGAAAACTGTCCCGCAAAGTTCCAGGTTCAAAACAAAAGAGTTAGGTAAAATTACAAGTTAAAGTTTAATGCTCAAACTAACAACTAAACATTCAGGACTCATAAGGATAATGTAATGGTAAAAAACAGGTTAAATATATGGTTAACTGCAATAGCCTCTATTAACACGAAATTAGCAAGAGTAAATTTATCTAAGTCAGCCCTGATAAAATGAGAAAACCGGATAATGCTCAGTTAATGCAAGATATATTATTACAGATACAAAAATATTATTACTACTGGCTGACAGTAAAAACTTTACATTAATCACAAAAACCCCACCAGGCCTACGAATTAACACCTTATACTATACAGTATATACAAGAAAAAATGTAATAACACTTATACTCAAATTACACAGCAGCTAGATGGTTGGAGACTTCCTGAGCACTCACAAAAATAATAACAACTGTACAGGGGAGGACAGAGATGTGAACAAAATGAGGAGTAGATCTAAGTGGCAATTAATGCAGAGACTGAGCTCATTATATAGGGGCCGGCAGAGCTTGATACAACTTGTAAGAAGGACGCGCAAATGAAGCCATTGGGGACAAAGAGTTCACAATCCTGCTCTGAACAACAGAAAGAACGACTTACTCTACTATAAGGGGAGAAGGGGGGAGTGAGGTAGAACATGCTCGTGATCAAACATGCAGCATACTGTACGTTAGAATTATACAAAGGATGATGATATCATAGGCTATGTAACACCTCCCCACAAAGAAAAAGAAATTTACAAAGGAAATTTCTTATTACTCTAAAACAATCTGTCTAAAGTCTAGATAAGCAATCTGCAATAGCATTTTCTTTCCCCTTGATATGTTGTATGTCTAATGAATACTCCTGAAGAAGTAGACTCCATCTTGTCAATCACTGATTTTTATCTTTAAACTTACTAAGGAATTTCAGTGGGATATGATCGGTATAAATGACTATGGGGTCAAAACCAGAACATAAATAAAATGAAAAATGCTGTAAACCCAAAATCAAGGCCAAAAGCTCTTTCTCAATAGTTGAGTAGTTCTTTTCAGGTGGAGTGAACTTACTGTAATACGATACAGGGTGTTCAATACCCTGATCATCCTCTTGCAGCAAAACAGCCCCAGCTCCCGTATCACTTGCGTCAACAGCCATCTTAAAAGGCTTAGCAAAATTTGGAGTAGTGAGCACTGGCTGACTTAATAGGATAGCTTTAAGTTTGGTGAAAGAGGATTCACAGTCATCGGTCCAGACAAATTTAACTCCCTTTTTCAGTAGGTCTGTAAGTGGTGATACAAGAATTGAAAAGTTAAGAACAAATCTCCTGTAATAACCTACCATTCCCAAAAATCTTCGGAGCTCTTTCCTACTTTTAGGTCTGGGAAGATCACTTATAACCTGAACCTTAGCTCCTGGTGGTGCAACATGTCCATCACCAATTACGTATCCAAGGTACTTAGCTTTAGCTTGACCAAACTCACACTTTGATAAATTAGCTACAAGATTAGCCTGAACCAAACGCTCAAGAAATTTACTGACATGGCATAGGTGATCTTTCCAGTTGTCACTGAAGATTAATACATCATCAGTATAAACAACAAACCCTGCCAAACCCTCTGTTACAACTTTCATGAGCTTCTGAAATGTGGCTGGTGCATTCTTCATACCATATGGCATTACAGAACATGCAAAAGTCTTTCCTAGTGTTACAAAACATGAGATCTCCCTAGCGCGTTCAGTCATAGGTATTTACCAGTATCCCTTTAACAAATCAAACTTACTTATGTACCTAGCCTTTCCGATCTTATCTAGGCAATCTTCCACGCGAGGGAGAGGGTAAGTGTCTGTTTTGGTTATCTGATTAACACGTCTGTAGTCGATGCATAGCCTCTGTGACCCACCTGGCTTAGGGACTAGAGTGACAGGAGAACTCCATTCGCTCTGACAGGGCTTAATCATCTTGTGGTCCAACAGGTAGCCAAGCTCCTTCTGGATGAGAGGAACTTTCACTGGGTTCACACGGTAAGGAGGCAGTTTAATTGGCTTTGCGTCTCCAACATCGACATCATGCATCAACACAGTGGTTCTTCCTGGAGTGGCACGGAACACTTGCGGGTACTCCTGCAGTAATGCCGAAAACTCCTGCCTTTCCTCGGGAGCTAGATGAGAAAGCTTAGTCTGGAGATCATTCATGATATCAGGATTCTTCCCCAAACTATCACTCAGGCTCATGCTGCATGGGAGAACTTCACTTGCAGACTCGGGTGGAACAGCTGCAGTGCAGACTGGGTTATTTTCGTCCTGCCTGTGATATAACTTTAGCATGTTGATGTGACAAAGTTGCTTGTTCTTTCTACGATCTGGTGTGGCGATGACATAGTTGACATCACTGAGTTTCTGCTCCACGAAATAAGGACCACTAAACTTGGCTTGAAGAGGTTGCCCATGCACCGGTAGCAGAATCAAAACCTGATCTCCTGGCTGAAAGTGGCGTAACCTGGACTTCTTATCATACCAAGTCTTCATCTTCTCCTGAGCAGCTCCTAAATTCTCTCTCGCCAGCTGTAAAGCAGTGGACAGCCGTTCTTTGAACTTCAGCACATACTCCAGCAGGGTCCTCTTACTTCATGGCCAAACAGTAGTTCAAAGGGTGAGAAGCCCAGTGATTCATTTGGAGATTCTCTTGCGGTAAATACAACGAATGGAAGACCTTTATCCCAGTCTTTCTGATGTTCCAAACAGTATTTCTTGAGCATCGATTTGAGTGTTTGATGATATCTCTCCAACGCTCCTTGGGTCTGGGGATGGTAAGCTGAAGACCTGATCTGGGTGATGCCCAACTCTTTCAGAGACTGCTTGAAAACATTTGACATGAAATTACTTCCCCGGTCTGACTATACCTCCTTGGGCAGACCAAACTTTGTGAAGAACCCCAGCATTTCCTTAACCAAGTTCTTTGCTAAGATATTTCTAAGTGGAATGGCTTCAAGATAACGAGTAGCCATATCAATCAGGGTCAACACATAAGAAAATCCTGAAGAAGTCTTAGGAAGAGGGCCCACAATATCCACCAACACACGGGTGAATGGCGCCTCAAAAGGAGGAATGGGAACTAGAGGTGCAACCTTTTCGGTCTGATTACACTTCCCCACAACTTGACAGGTGTGACAAGAATTACAATACCAGGAAACATCTCTGAAGATACCTGGCCAGTAGAAGTGTTTCAAAATGCGTGCCACAGTCTTCCTCACTCCAAGGTGTCCTGCCAAACTGGAATCATGAGCCACGCTAATGATATCCTGCCTACAAACACGAAGGATGACAACTTGATGTACAACCTCCCATTCACAGTCGGCTGATGCTGTTGGGGGTCTCCACTTCCTCATAAGTACTCCTGACTTTATATAACAACAAGTAGAAGCACCAGCTGACTCTTCCTCACTGCAAGCAGAGTTAGCTAGACCTTTCAACTCAGGGTCAGCAACCTGCAACTCAACCAACTCTTGATGAGACAAATTATCAACACTACGGGGTACTGTCTCATCTGGTGAGTGGTCCAAATTAGCAAGAAAAGTGTCAGCTAGGATAACATCATCATCATCATTATCCTCTAAGTCACCAGTAACTTTAGACTTAGCCCTAGTGACCGCACATGTAGAGAACACATCAGGGACATCACAGTCCTGGGTCGCAGCCACTGGCTCACTAGACAACTGAGGAGCTGGACACACTTGACTTCCACCAATATCATTTCCAAGTAAGAAAGTTACACCTGACATTGGGAGTGTCTCAACCAACCCAACCATAACGGAACCATTAACAAAACCAGACTCTAAATTCACTCTGCACAGAGGGACAGAGAAGTAATCATACCCTACACCTTGTAAGATTACAGTTTCATCAGAGGAATTAACATTAGAGCCTAGAACACTGGTCAGCATAAGGGATTGGCAAGCACCTGTATCACGATATATTTTAACTGATTTCCTGTCATTACTGTCTAGAGGACTGACAAAACCATCCAACAGGAAATTAGCACATGAACTCTTGAGAGTATCACCCACGTTACTGCTCAAAAGAGGAGCTTCATCAGGAGAATTTAATTTATCCCTCAAAGCAGGTTCAGTTAACTCAGTTAATGAATTCTGGGAACTCTCAAGGGTGGACACTAGACCAATTGACTGAATATTAAAAGACTCCTTTTTGTTCACATCACGCTGTCTCCTGAAACATTTCTCCGTAGTATGACCAAGCTTACTACAATAAGTACATTTACTTTTCTGAAATCTAGAGGTGAAGCTGGTATTTACTTCCTGAGAAACATCATCTTTATTCTCTTTCCTGTTACCTGTACTCTGAGTAGAGGCAACGTACTTACTCTCAGCTTTCCTTTTTTCTTTAGAATATCTCTTGTGAGTGAGAACATATTCATCAGCTAAAACTGCAGCATCAGACAAATTATCTATTCTTCTCTCATCAAGATATAGGCTTACATCTTTATTAATACACCTTTTGAAGTCCTCCAGCAAAATCATCTGCTTAAATTTATCAAAATCAGAATCCACATTCTTAGAATTTAACCACTGCTCTAACAGATCTTCTTTGATTTTTGCATACTCAACATGGGATTGCTTATCTTACTTATATGTTGTCCTAAATTTTACTCTATAGGCTTCAGGAACAAGCTCATAGGCCTTAAGAATCAAGCTCTTAACTACATCATAATTATCAGATTGATCCTGAGGCAAAGATGCATAAGTTACTTGAGCTTTACCGGTGAGAACAGTTTGAAGGAGTACTGGCCAATAGTTTTTGGGCCAATTAAAACCTGTAGCTACCTTCTCAAACAACTGAAAATACTTTGTTAAATCAGATTCATTAAAAGGAGGGACAAGTTTAACATTTTTAGCCACATCAAAATCATCAGAGCTAGATGATCCAGTTCCACCTTGTTTCATGCGATACTCATGGTCTGCCTGAATCCTAGCAAGTTCAATTTGTGCGTGAAACTCAGCCTCCTTAGCACGAGCCTCCTGCAGGGCTAGCTGTAACTTAGCTAATTCAGTCTGCGTTTGCTCATCTGGAGGAGTTAAATTAAACAAGCTTTCATTAATCATGTCAACAATTTGATCTTTAGAATGATGAGAGCGAACAGCAATTCCCAATTGTTGATTAACAAGCTTAAGTTCATTCTTTGTTCTGTTTTCTAAATCACACACTGTTTGCACATTTGACAAAAAATCTTTGGCTTCATCAAGAGTAGTAATAGTAGACATCATGAATAAATCACAGTCACAAAATATCAAGCAATATCCTTATGATAATATCCTGAATATCCTGATAAGAGGTCGCCAAATTTATGTTACGGAACAGAGAAAACTGTCCCACAAAGTTCCAGGTTCAAAACAAAAGAGTTAGGTAAAATTACAAGTTAAAGTTTAATACTCAAACTAACAACTAAACATTCAGGACTCATAAGGATAATGTAATGGCAAAAAACAGGTTAAATATATGGTTAACTGGAATAGCCTCTATTAACACGAAATTAGCAAGATTAAATTTATCTAAGTCAGCCCTGATAAAATGAGAAAACCGGATAATGCTCAGTTAATGCAAGATATATTATTACAGATACAAAATATTATTACTACTGGCTGACAGTAAAAACTTTACATTAATCACAAAAACCTCACCAGGCCTATGAATTAACGCCTTATGCTATATAGTACAAGAAAAAATGTAATAACACTTATACTCAAATTACACAGCAGCTAGATGGTTGGAGACTTCCTGGGCACTCACAAAAATAATAACAACTGTACAGGGGAGGACAGAGATGTGAACAAAATGAGGAGTGGATCTAAGTGGCAATTAATGTAGAGACTGAGCTCATTATATAGGGGCCGGCAGAGCTTGATACAACTTGTAAGAAGGACGCGCAAATGAAGCCATAGGGGACAAAGAGTTGACAATCCTGCTCTGAACAACAGAAAGAACGACATACTCTACTATAAGGGGAGAAGGGGGGAGTGAGGTAGAACACGCTCGTGATCAAACATGCAGCATACTGTACGTTAGAATTATACAAAGGATGATGAAATCATAGGCTGTGTAACAATATATATATTTCCAGACGCCTTAACCTCTACACCGTGGGGTTCTTTTTGTGCTGCTTGCGCATCCCGCGAGAATATTCGCGCTCCGACTGACTTTTTAAAAATATTTGCCAAAAATCAGTTATTAGTCCTAGAATATTAAAATTAAATATGCATATGGCACATACCATCAGCTTTCCCCTGCGATGTTTGTTGAGCCTTCTTCCTCTACCGTAGGACTTCTGGAGACTTCTGAAGTTGGGTAATGAAGTCTCTACTTTACACTTCCCAGTATCCCGTAATATGGTTACCACTGCCTGATTTAACTACAAACACTATTCTATGAATTTCAAGTAATTTGGAATCCATATTCCAAAAAAAAACACTGTGAAAGAAATGTAAATTACGAGCACATACCAGCTTTCCTTCTGTGCTGGTTCCCCGATGGTATTCTGAGGTGGAGCTGTCATTTATTATTTATAAACACACTCACAGTTTATATTCCTAGTACTTTATTACACTGATTTATATATACAATATTTATCTATAAGTTTCTTTCACTACTAGTAGTTTATTTTCACTCCAGGCATTCACTTTCTCGTCTTGTATACTAGCGTAGAGAGCGAATCTGTCACTTTCACTTTCATTACTCTCAGTATTCATACATGCTAGAGTGAAACTTTCACTTTCATTACTCCTAGTATATATATTCTTATTCTTCTATTACTACTTATTTACATTTCTATTTACATTATCTATTTTATTTACATTATTTACATTTCTATTTTATTTACGCTATGTTATGCACTGTCACTTGCAGGAACTTATAAAACTATTTTCCAATGTTCAGTTATATTTACATTCATTGCTTTCACTTGCTGTTTAAACAGTATTTGCACATTATTTGCATTTTCACTTGCACTGTTTTAGAGTCACCAGAAAGATCGTAGTCACTGTCCATCATTATCACTGATAAATTAGCCAGTTCACGTTCCACAGCAGTCACTTAGCCCTTTACCCGTTTGCACAAGAGGTTTAGTAGGGGTAGAGGTCACAGGGCCCTTTGCATGGGACTAAAAAGCAGCGGAATTGGACAGGCGCAAATCCGATGTGGTTTCACCTTGAAAGACGATAGTAAACTGAATGCTGTGGCCTAGGGGCAGTGAAGGGCTGCCAATGTCAGCGTGGTGATAGCTGCTAATATGTATGCTATGAAATGATTGGCAGGAAATCTAGACAATACATAATAAATTAGGTATTTCCAGGTGAATGTAAATATCACTTAGGCTTCTCCCTTCATTTCTTATATATATTTTTATTATGAGAACAGGTCATACGGCATATTTCAAGGGGAAATAAACAGGGAAAATTAGCGAACGAGTGCACGTGAGGTGTTCCCAGATGATAATTAACCCGTACAGCGTCGCGGTGGTATATATACCACCTGAGCTCCCAGTGACTAGAGTGTCGCGGTGGTATATATACCACCTCATATTCGCGCACTTGTAGTAAGTCTTTACATGTCGTGACAGTGTGAACGCGACCTTCTATGAACACCATTGTTTCATTCCACTGTCTCACTGTACAACCTGACCCCTCCAGGCCTCCTTTACCCCCTCCATGGCCTACCTAGGCCATCACTCTGAGTTGAGCTTTTACGCTGTCAAGATGTCTCAAGCTCGTCGTTCCGGTCTCTCCCAAGAAGAAATAGACAAAGCTCTAGACGATACTGTATCGTCTAAGATGAGTGAAAGTGTGGTATATGCTGATAGCGATGCATCATTAGTGGATAGTGATAGTGAGGATGAGTATTTACCTCCTAATAACAATAAGTACATTTTTTGAATAGTATACTGTACTTCAAGCGTTTTGGTTGTTTATGTAAGCATTGAATACGAAAATGTAAGCCTAGAATTGTCATAACTGCATTTTTATTTTCCCCCAGCAAATATACGTAAAATCTCTGAAGTCTACGGGATGGGAATGAAAAGTAAGCATTCTTTTATACGAAAAAAAAAAAGTATTTCCTTGTGGATTTGCGTGACGATCTGTGAAACTCATGTTTTTTTTTTTTTTTTACCTATTTATTAGTATTCCTTTTTTCCAAATACCTTACTTTTCTGTTACAGTAACTTTTCTCTAATTTCTATACCTTTCATCTGCATTTTATGTTACATTTTTATGCCTACAATATATAATATATCAAGATATGTATATTTTGTGAATAGTTTAGTCTATTGTAAGTATTTTGGTATCTTAGACATGTGCAGTAAATGGATAAGGCTTACGAAAATCGTTGTTGACTAGCCGCGACCGAATTACTTAAGGGCTGTAAAACTCTATGGGGGAAAAAAACGTAATTTTCGGCAATGCCCGACATGGGAAAAATAAAACAATCTTCGAGTTGAAAACGAACGTTTTCATTAATGAAACTCATGTTTTTTCAGCATTTCTGACCCATCTAGCCAATAAAAATTTTTTCCATAGTCCCGACGCTGGGCGTGTACATATAAGCCAAATCGGCCGACACTGTACGGGTTAACCCATTCCAGATATATGGCAGTATCAATTACCTTTTCTCTTCCTTTTATATATTATTTTGTATAAGAATAGGGCAAAGGGCATATTTCAATGCATAAAATGAGTGGAAAAATCCATCCAGCATTTGTGTAGCACAATGCAGCTGGTCAGGCAGGAGGAGAGGGTAAAGGAGGGTAGATAAGGAGGGGGGGAGTCAAGGACAGGAGAAAAATGGCTAAATTGTCAACAGTGGATGGGAGTACAGGTGACATTAGCAGATCTGAATATAGCTGGACACTGGTAGTACTGATAGATGATACAAGTCACCACTTGAAAGCCCAGGCGAAATCAAAACAACACAGAATCACAAAAGTGATGCCCTGCGGTATGATCCCTTGCTCCCGAGTGTCACGAAAGTGACGCCCTGTGGTTAAGGGGACCCGTAAGGGGTGGAAGCAAACAACTCTCCACATCACCCGGTCCCACGCCATTTCACTGCCCTCCTCCCAGTTCACACACCCCTCCTCATCCTTGACCTCTCCTTCCCTCTTCCCCCCATCCACCTCACTCACATACACTCTCCTCGTTAGTGTCTCGCTCTCTCCTCTCCACATGGACAAGCCACCTCAGTGTATTTCTCCTAACGCTTTCTATCACATCCTCATGCACACCACAACGCTCCTTTGCGTCCTTCTTTGTCAGTCTGTCTCTCCATGGAACTTCACATGCTCCTCTCAGATAACTCAATTCCACTGCTCTCACTCTTGACTTGTGTCCTTCCAACAAGGTCCAATCTTCACTTCCATTCGTTTGAGTTGTTATCTCAATAGTGTCATGCAATAACTTTTTTGCTTCCATGCTCACTTCCCCGTTTCTTATCACTGCTTTAAAAAACTAGCAACCTTTCTTCCTTGTTGTACACTTTCAAACACTTCACCCTGCAAACTTCCATCCTTACTCATCACATTACCTAAGTACTTAAATACACTCACATTTTCCATTTCCTTACCATCCAACCTCACTGTACATCCAGTGACTTCATTTATCTCGAAGACCATAACTTTATTCTCCCCTTCATTCCCCATTAGGATCCGTTTCTTACTCTTCCAAACTCATTCACCATGCCTTGCAGTCTCCCTTACTCTTTACTTAACAACACAGAATCACATGCAAACTGTATAGGGAGTTTCCAAACGTTGCCCTCTCTCATTAACCCCTAAACCGCGGGATTGTTTTGGTTCAACTTGAGTGTCCCGCGGGGGTATTTGCGCTCCAACAGACTTTGTAAAAATA
Source organism: Coenobita brevimanus (assembly GCF_032717465.1). Classification (NCBI taxonomy): domain Eukaryota; kingdom Metazoa; phylum Arthropoda; class Malacostraca; order Decapoda; family Coenobitidae; genus Coenobita; species Coenobita brevimanus. The sequence goes on from NC_137005.1 coordinate 28,641,323, forward strand.
TTTGCCAAAAATCAGTTATTAGTCGTAGAATATTATAACTAAATTTGCATTTTGCACATACCTTTAGCTTTCTCCTGGGATGTTTGTTGAGCCTTCGTTGAGTACCGTAGAACTTGTGGAGACTTCTGAAGTTGGGTAACAGAGTCTCCACCTTACACTTCCCAACACCCCGTAATATGATTACCACAGCCTGATATTATTTCTAGAAACAATATTCTATGATTTTCAAATAGTTTGGAATCCATACTCCAAAAAAAAAAAACACTATGAAAGCAATGAAAATTACGAGCGTGTATGACCTTCCCAATTGAGCTCGTTCGCATCTGGTATTCTGTCATTTATTATTCATAAAAACACTCACACTTTATATTTCTATTACTATATAACACATATATATATATCTGCAGTCTTTATCCATAAGTTTCCTTCAGTAATAGTAGTTTATTTTCACTGTAGGCATTCAATTTCTCTTTCAGTAAAATACGTAGCATTCACTTTCTCATCCTGCATACTAGCGTTGAGAGTGAATCTGTCACTTTCACTTCCACTTTCATTACTCATAGTATTCATACATGCTAGAGTGACACTTTCACTTTCATTACTCCTAGAATATATACTCGTATTCTTATATTACTACTCATTTACGTTTCTATTTACATTCTCTATTATATTTACATTAATTACATTTGTATTTTATTTACACTGTGTTATGCACTGTCACTTGCAATAACTTATAAAACTATTTTCCACTGTTCACTTATATTTACATTCATTGCTTTCACTTGTTGTTTACACAATATTTACATTTCCACTTGCACAATTTGACTCACCAGAAAAATCGTAGTCATTGTCCATCATTTTCATTGATAAATTAGCCAGTTCACGTGCCACAGCAGTCAATAAGCCCTTTACCCCTTTCCACACGAGGTTTAGTAGGGGTAGGCCCTTTGCCTGGGGCTAAAAAGCGGCGGAATTGGACAGGCGTGAATCCGATGTGGTTTCACCTTGAAAGATGACAGTAAACTGAATGCTGTGGAGTGTGGTGGCCTAGGGGGAGTGCAACGCTGCTAATGTCAGTGTTGTGACAGCTGCTAATATATACGCTATAAAATGATTGGCAGGAAATCTAGACAATACATAATAAATTAGGTATTTCCAGGTGAATGTAAATATCACTTAGGCTTCTCCCATCCTTTCTTATATATATTTTTATTACGAGAATAGATTATACAGCATATTTCAAGGGGAAATAAACAGGGAAAATTAGCGAACGAGTGCACATGAGATGTTGTCAGGTGATAATTAGCCAATTCCAGGTGTATGGCACTATCACTTACCTTATTTCTTTTTTGCATATATTATTTGGTATAAGAATAGGGCATAAGGCTTATTTCAATGGATGAAATCAGTGGAAAATTCCGTGGAAGATTTACTTAACGCAGGTGGCCTGGCAGGCATGAGGAGAGGGTAATGGAGGGGAGGTAGGGAGGAGAGTCAAGAATGGGGAGAAATGGCTAAATTGTCAACAATGGATAGGAGTACAGATGAGATTAGGAGTGCTGACTAGTGTTGGACATTGGCAGTACTGATAGATGATACAAGCCACCACTTGAAAGCCCGGGCGAATTCAAAATAACACAGAATCACAGAAGTGACACCCCGTGGTATGATCCCTTGCTCCCAAGCATCACAAAAGTGACGCCCCGTGGTTAGGGGGTTAAAGCCACTCCAACATCCACAGCCTACCTTGTAATTCTTTTATAACCCCATCCATATACAAATTGAGCAACAATTGAGACATGGCACATCCCTGTTTCAAAGAGAAAAATTCACTCAATTCACTAGCAATGTGCACTGCAGCCTTAGCCCCCTCATACATACTCTTCACGGAATCCAACAAGTTGTTTATTCCACATGTTCTTAGTATTTTCCACATTCGTTCTCTCTCTCTCTCTCTCTCTCTCTCTCTCTTTCTATGTATTTATATATGTATGTATGTATGTATATAATGCACAGTTGTTGACTTTATATACAGGTTTTATTCACCCCTGAGTAAAGTCCAACTCAAATGTGTTGCAAGGCTCCTCACATGCAGCTCAACAGGGTGGAGTCCAAGTCTTTTCGTTTCATTAACACTCCTCTTACAGACTCTCTCCTACCTCTGTCTCTGCACCGTACTGTTGCATCTTTATCTGTTTTCTGTCACTACTTCAATGGTCACCGCTCCTCTGAACTGCCTGCTTGCATGCCTTTATCACTACGGTGAGTGTGTGGCCTCCGTTAGTAGCAAACTCTTATCCCTTTACTGTCCAGCTCTCTAATGCAAGAGTTAACCGTTACTCTCAAACCTTCATGTATGAAACATGTCAGCTCTGGAGCTCTTTATTTCTGTCTGTATTTCATACTGCCTGTGATCCCCAGTCTTTGAGACGCAGTGTGTCCAGGCATCTTGAAATGAACAGATCTTGAAATTAGTTCTCTTCTATCTTGTTTTTGTTTTTTCTTGGAGGGAACAATTTGCAGGCACCTGGCCTTTGGTTCCTTCTTTTTTTGCATATATATATATATATATATATATATATACACTGCAAATTGACTTAAGACCTACCCACAGAATTGCTCTGGGAGAGTTGTCTGTCTTTGCTTTGTGTTTCCACCTCTCCCAAGTGAATTTTTGGGCAAGAACTAACTGGCAACTCCTGTGATGTTGGCGGGAGGTGGTGAAACAGTCAGCACGTCAGTGCTTTCCCAGAAGCAAAAGTGTAAGTATATGTTCCCATCGCTATGAGCTTGCACCTCCCTCTTTTTTCATATGCATTACTGTTTGCCCTGTTAATTTCCTAGAGTCGAGTTGTCATGCCTGGAAATAGCTGATCAATGGATGAGAGGATCCGTATCATTAAATGGAGGCAAGATAATGTCCTTATCAACACGATTTGTGAACGTACTGGACGCACAAAGTCGACCTCATGAAGATTCTTGCTGCAGCGTGCGGCCTGCCACCTTGTGTCGTACCAGAGCACAAGCATGGTGGTGGAAAGAAGAGTACGACCTCCAGAGGTACAGATATGCTTCAGAAGAGGGAAGTAATCAAGAATCCTCGACTGACTGCAGCAGAATTGAGGAGAATTCATCTCCAGCTGTTACAAGATGTCTCAATTCGAACTATCCAACACCGCTTGCAGAAGGAGCTGGGTTTGCCAAGCTGCACTGCAGCCAAGAAACCACTTCTCACTGACTGCATGAAGAAGCAGTGCATTCAGTTTGCCAAGATATATGCACACTGGACATCAGATGAGTGGAGAAAAGTTATGTTTTCCGATGAAAGCACATTTCAAGTGTCCCAGGTTCGTTCTGCCAAGGTTCATCGCCCTGCCTCCCGTAGTCGATATGACCCAGCTTATATGATGCCGACTGTTAAGTACCCACACTCAGTAATGGTATGGGGGTGTTTCTCAGGTGAAATGGGAAGAGGGAGGCCTCTACTTTCTTCCTAAAAACTTGATGATGAATGGTGGCCGGTACATTCAAGTTCTGAAAAATCATTTGTGAAACGTTTTTGCTATACATAGGTGCGACTTTTTCATCCACGATTCTGCTCCATGTCACAAATCAGGAAAGGTAACAAAATAGCTTCAGGATAATTGGATTTAGATCCTCGACTGGCCTGGCAACAGTCCGGATCTAAATTAGATAGAAAACTGCTTGGCAAAGATGAAGAAAATCATGGCAGAGAGAAGACATCCAGTCTGGACAACCTCAAGACTGAACTGACAAATGTTTGGTGCAAAGAAATGTCCTTAGATTCCTTTAGAGATCTAAGTGATTCCATGCCAAAACGCATCCAACTGGTCCTGAAAAACAAGGGAAACATGATTTCATATTAATGGATGACATTTCATGAACAAACATTGTGATATACTATGATATCTGTATTTTTTAATACCTTGTGGGGAGAGGTCCTAAGTCAATTTGCGGTATATATATATCTTCGTATTTAAAAGAGCAGCGATGTTTGTTTCTTTGTTTGTTTGCTTGTTCTTCAATTAAGCCCAAACCAAGGGCCAGAGACCCCCAGACCAATATATATTCTGAATCAGGGTGATCCAAGGATGGTTTTAAGGAGGGTCAAAATTAAAATCTGGATCATTTGAGGTCACAGGTAGAGTGTTTGCATTTTTGGTCCGGGCAACACTGGGTACCCCAGCAGCCCAAGTTTTGGCTTAGAGTCTCACATGAGCTCCAGTTCAGACATAGGATATGTGAGGTTGACCTCCGAGGTCATTTGAGGTCACTGGTCAGAGGTCATTTGAGGTCACCCCTAATGCACCCTCGAATGACTGAACCCAGTAGCCTAATTTTTGGCACTGGAGACTCACATGACCTCCAGTTCGGACACAAGCTATGTGAGGTTGATCTCCAAGGGCAGCTAAGGTCACCGGTCGGAGGTCATACGAGGTCACTAGTAATACACACTAGAATGACTGACCAAGAAGGCCAATGTCTGACATGGAGACTCACATGACCTCCAGTTTGGACATGGGCTATGTGAGGTTGACCTCTGAGGTTATTTGAGGTCACCGGTCAGAGGTTATTTGAGGTCACTAGTAACAGGAAAGAAGTGCGCACAAAAACTATGCATAGGTTTACGAAATCTGAATGAGAAAGTTCCTGGACCTCCGATAATCCTTCTCTAAAAGCATATGAGGTACATGGTTTTTCTGGAATAGAATGAAAAATTGAACTAGAACAAATAGGATTAGAGTGCTTGCCTTTTTGGCCCGGGCAACACAGGGTACCCCTGCTACTATATATATATATATATATATATATATATATATATATATATATATATATATATATATATATATATATATATATATATATATATATATATATATATATATATATATATATATATATATATATATATATATGTATTTACTTACTAATTTATCTATTTCCAAAACTTTGGTAAAATCAGAAAGTACCGCACCACCCAACTTTTCAGTTAACCTCACCCAGTCTGGAGATGTAACTTTCAAAAGTAAGTACCCCTTTTATCACACCCAGAAATGCTACTGAACTTACCTTGTGATCGTTACTAAGTCATTGTACCTTGATGAAGGCTGTAATCTGGCAAAATGCAATCATTTAATATTGTCTATCTATCTATCTCTCTATTGCCAGACACCTCAATCCCGTACGGGGCGGCCACAAACAAATCGCCTCCACGTCGCCCTGTCCCCTGCCATTTCACTGCCCTGTTCCCAACTCACACCCCCCTATCTCATATACCTCTCCACTCCATCCCTTCATCTCATCCTTGGCCTCCCCTCCTCCTCTTCCCCTCCACCTCAATCACAGACACTCTCCTCGTCAGTCTCTCACTCTCCATCCTCCCCACATGGCCAAACCACCACAGTGTGTTTCACTTAACGCTTCCTATCACATCCACATCCGCACCACAACGCTCCTTCACATCCCCATTTGTCAATCTGTCTCTCCATGTGACTCCACATGCTCGTCTCAAATAGCTCATTTCCACAGCTCTAACTCTTGATTTGTGTCCCTCCAACAACGTCCAAGATTCACGTCCATACGTTAGAGTTGATATCACAGTACTGTCATGCAGTAACTTTTTCACTTCCATGCTCACTTCCCTGTTTCTTATCACTGCTTTCAAGGAACCAGCAAATTTTCTTCCTTGCTGTACCCTTTCAAGCACTTCACCCTCCAAACCTCCATCCTTACTCATCACACTACTGAAGTACTTAAACATACTCACATTTTCCATTTCCTGATTTCCTCCTCATCCAGCCTTACTGTACATTCACTGACTTCACTTTTCTAGAAGACCATAATTTTACTCTTATGTACATTCACCTTTTGATTCCGTTTCTTACACACTCTCCCAAACTCATCCACCAAGCCTTGCAGGTCCCCTTCGTCTTCACTTAACAACACAGTATCATCTGCAAACAACAGTACAGGGAGTTTCCAAACGTTGCCCTCTCTCATTAGGGCCACTCCAACATCCGCTGCCCTGCCTTGTATCTCTTTTATATCTCCATCCATATACAGATTGAACAACCATGGAGACATGACACGTTCCTGTTTCAACCCAACCTTCAAACAGAAAAATTAACTAAGTTTACTATCCACACGCACTGCAGCCTTAGCACCCTCATTCATACTCATCACAGCTTTCAACAACTTCCCATCTACTCCATATATTCTTAATACTTTCCACAATCCTTGTCTATCCACCATGTCATATGCTTTCTCCAAATCCATGAAGGCCGCATACAATTTCTTTCCCTTCTGTAGAAACTTTTCCACTAAAGGTCTAAGAATGAATATCTGATCTACATAACCTCTTCCCATCCAAAAACCTCCCTGTTCTTCTCCAACTAATTCCTCTGTTACTTCCCTAACTCTGTCAATAAGTATCCTACCATATACTTTTCCTATTATACTAAGAAGACAGATGCCCCCATGATTACCACACACTTCTTTTTCCCCTTTCCCTTTGTACAAGGGAATAATTATACCTGCCTTCCAATCCTCTGGGACTCTACCTTCCTCCCAGACCAATCTGCACATCTTCCACTTTCATTCTACTACTATCTGTCCCCCATGCTTCAGCATTTCACCACACACTCCATCAATTCCTGGGGCTTTCCTCTTCTTGACTTTCTTCATTGCATCCACCTCTTCCATCCTACCGATTTCTTCCAGTCTTCTCACTTCCCTCCTTCTCCCAGCCATTCCCCAGCCACTTTTAATCGCATTACTTTCATTCTCTATGTTCAACAATTCCTTAAAGTGTTCTCTCCATCTGCTAATTTTTTCTCCCTTCTACACTAGTAATCTACCATTTTTATCTTTCACTCCCCTACTAACTTCATTGCCGCCATGTCTACCTCTCTTTACCTCCTTCCAGAACATTTTCTTACATTCCCTCCACTTTACACTCAAATACCTTCCAAATTCCTCATCCACTATCTTCTTACTCTCTCTTACTAACCTTTTCACCTCTTTCTCCTTTCTACATATAACTCTCTCTTTCGTCTCTCAACTTCTTCCACGCCCCTATTTCTCATCTATTCATTATATGATTTCTTCTTTTCTGCCACAGCCTGTCTCACCTCTTCATTCCACCCTGCTCTTCCTTGCACTCCCTTTCGTCTTCTTTTCACCCCACACACCACTTCACATGTTGCATATATTTCTTCTGTGAATATCATGCACACACCTTCCACGTTCCCCATCTGCTCCAATTTATAGTTACCCAATCGTTCCTCCACTTGTCTCTTATATTCTGCCTTTTTCTCATCCTCTTGTAACCTTTCCACTCTCCTTGCACCTACACTCCTTCCTCTTGTCCTTCCCTCCCTCTATTTCTATTTTTTACTTGGACCTTGATTCTGATCACCAACAAGTTCAGAAAGTTCAGTCCTCCAGCCTCTATGTGCTCTTGCATCCATTACACACCTTCGCATCCTTTCATCGACACACACATACATAATCAATCATTGCCTTCCTTTCATTCAGTTCACCACCCACCCTTCTCATCACTCACTATGTATACCTGTGGATCATTTTGTGCCTGAAGAGGGTATTGGCTATCACCAGCCCCCTCCCGGCACAAGTGTCCAGTAAAGCACTGCCATTTTATGAGTGATTGAATTAACTTCTACTTGTTGTTGCCACACCTAGGTGTGCGCAGTGTGTAACTTAGATGTATCTGGGATGTATCACGGGTGCCTAAGGAGTGTGTGCAGAGACAAAGGACACCTTTTTTAAATGTGGTGGTCGATATGAATATCGATGAGTGCTTTTATCAAAGGTGCCCATTGTTTTATTTCACTGTTAAATACTTTGTCAACATATCGTATATTATTCCTGTCGTATTTCATATAGTATATCATTCTTCAATGCAGTTCTTCACTTCGAGATTTGCTAACTCCCAGTCTCTCTCTCTCTCTCTCTCTCTCTCTCTCTCTCTCTCTCTCTCATAATAATAGTACGGGAATACATCTAATTTATCATAATTGTGCGTGCGTGTGTGTGTGTGTGTGTGTGTGTGTGTGTGTGTGTGTGTGTGTAGCACACCCAAAACTGGAATATGATTTGGATGAAAGTTGGCAGGATTGCTGGAACTGCTTCACAGATGGACTAGTTTTAATTTGATATCAATTGAAATCTTTTAAAGAGGTGGTTTGGATCCAAATAAGTATCTTCATTGGTGTTACAATACACACACGTGGAAGAGGCAACAAAGCATTTCTGTGGAGGTTCATGTGACTTGAAAGAGAGAGAGAGAGAGAGAGAGAGAGAGTTTGTGGATGTGTGTGTGTGTGTGTGTGTGTGTGTGTGTGTGTGTGTGTGTGTGTGTGTGTGTGTAGCAAATCTAGTCCAACGTCTATTACTTCACTGATGTAGGAACAGACGATTTTATTCAGCAGATAATGGCGGTAGGTCTGGTGGTGGCGGTGCCAGCTGTAATGAAGATGGTTGTGGTAGCTGTTATGGTGGTGGTGGTGTCTGTGATGATGATGGTTGTGATAATAAAACAGTGATGTGATGGTGATGGTGGTGGTGGTAGCCTTGGTGGTGGGAGCTGTGATTTTTGTCGTGGTAGTAGTAGCTGTGATGGTTTTCGTATTAGCTGTGGTGGTGGTGGTAGTGGTAGTAGCTGTGACGTTGGGGGTGGTGGTGGTGGTGGTGGTATCTATGATGATGGTGGTGGTAACTATGATAATGGTGGCGATGGTGGTAGTGGAGTTGATAGTAGCTTTGATGGTGACTGTGGTGGTGAGGGTGGTGAAGCTGATGGTAGATATAATGGTGACTGTGGTGGCGATGGTAGTGGTAGCTGACTGGAAACGACATTCACTTACTGTAATAAAAAGCACTTGCTCCAAAACGAGGCGTGGCTCAGATACGGCGGTAAATTGTACAGATGTTAACGGCTCAATAAGTTTGGGAAGCTCTTGTTAATTGCTATTTTCCCTCTCTACTTTTTCATTCCTCAGGCAAATTCTAGCACTTTATTTTTTTAATCCCTTTGTTCACTTGTTCTTCCACTTTAGCCTGTGTGTGTGTGTGTGTGTGTGTGTGTGTGTGTGTGTGTGTGTGTGTGTGTGTGTGTGTGTGTGTGTGTGTGTGTGTGTGTGTGTGTGTGTGTGTGTGTGTGTGTGTGTGTGTGTGTGTGTGTGTGTGTGTGTGTGTGTGTGTGTGTGTGTGTGTGTGTGTGTGTGTGTGTGTGTGTGTGTGTTTGTTGGCCTTTCATTCAGCTCTAATTATCCCCTCTGAGTGGTGCTTATTCAGAGCCTCACTTGCCTAGAGGCGCCCTGTGTGGGCAAGAGAGAGAGAGAGAGAGAGAGAGAGAGAGAGAGAGAGAGAGATCTTTAAGACCATAGTATGTCTAGCAAGGCCCAGGTTTATTCGAACAAATTAAAACACCTTTATTATTAATGTCAAACTACTCGCTCAGTTCCACTAACCTTTGTAGGAGTTGCCAACTCAGGTCACAAAAATGTCGATTTTGATCTTCCCCTTTCTCTCATCCCTTCTTTCTTCTTCTGTCATAACCCCAAAACAAAAGTCATTCACTAGCGTGCATGGTTCTAAAGCACTTTGTAACAACTGTTTCCCATACATTTACAGCAACCTTATATCTACAGTATTCGAGTTACTGCCTAAAGAAAATTATGTAGCACTAGGACGTCTTTTCAGATATGGGATTCGTGTTGCTTTATTCCATGTAGGGCAAATGGAGGGAAAATTTAACCATGTTGGACCATTGGTTCAGGGTGAAAAATAGGTCCATTGTAAAACCAGGTCCAAAGGAGAAAGTAGGTTCATGGGGCAAAGTATCTTCATGGGGAAAAAAGCTTGGTTCATGGTGAAAACAGGTCCCTGAAGAAAAATAGGTCCCTGAGTGAAAATAGCTCAATGAAAGAAAATGGTCCATGGTGAAAACAGGTCCAAGATGAATATCAGTCCAAGGGGGAAAATTGATCCATAGGGATAATATGTTAATAGAAAAGTAGGTTAAAGCGGGAAATATGTCCAGGGAGAAAATAGGTTCATATGGAAAATAGGTACATTGGGGAAAATTAGACTCATGAGGAAAATAGGTACAATAGGGAAAAACAAGCCCGTGGGGAAAATACCGGCAGGTTTGAGGGGAAAAATTTATCAAGGCAGGAACAGCTCCCTGTGGGAAACCACGGAGGTAGGGGTTTGCACACAGGGGGTGTAGCTGGAGAGGAGTTTATGTGATGGTAGTATATAAATATCTTTTTGGTAGGAAGCTTCCATAAAAGATCATAAACAAGAAAAAAAATGAAGAGTATGAAGTCTTTGTTGACATGTAGGGATGAAAAATTAAAGAAACGAGAGATACAAAAAGCACAGAACAAGAAAGCATTTAGGATGGGAAGATACTTAGAGGTCAATATCAGTTATTACAATCAATGAAAGAAAAGTATTCTGGAGCCATATGCTAATCGCCCGGCCAGAATAATGCTGTTGGCCAAGTCCAAGATATTGGCAATAACTAGATACCCTGAACATTTCATGTAAAATAGTCCAAGCCGTTCATGAGATATAATGATGCCTGAGGCGGGCGATAAAATCTAGTTGACCTTTGGCGGCCATTTTGGTCATCTTGACCTTGAACCCGAGTGTCCATTTTCGAACTTGGCCAATATTTTAGCCACATCTTTCAACCCTGAAGGTTTCATGATGATAGCTCAACCCGTTCATAAGATATAATGGGAACACACACACACACACACACACACACACACACACACACACACACACACACACACACACACACACACACACACACACAGGGGGATTAAACATTATCGTCCCGCCTTGTAAAGGCGGGCGATAACCAGAAACATGGATTTTGTGGGAACAATCAGGAATGTTGTAACGGGTGCAAAACTCTTAGGCTACGGCCACACCGAACGCGACGAGCAGGGAGGTAGCGTCGATCGATGAGCGGCGAGGTGAGCGTCAACGTGATACGTGTCCACACTGGGTGCGGCAACCTCGTGGCCGATAGATAGTCAGAGGCATGCCTGTAGTGAAATATCCTCTGGGTAATTCACTGTCTGCTAAATTATATTTCATAGATTTATGTACTGATAAATAATAAAATTTGTCGATGTTCATTACATATATACATATACACATACATATGGTATATACACTTATCTGTTTATTAGTTTTAAGCCTACTGTGTAACAAAGGGAATAGAGCACTAAATACTTGTATGAATTTTAGACATTAATTGTCTTTGATAGGTTTTATAACAACGGTTGAATAAACGTTACTTAAGCAATCGCATGACAGAATAATGCTCGATTATAATTTACCATTTGTATGCAGTTAATCACAGATATCTTCTCAGTGTTTCTTCAACACTCCAGTATTTTTGTGGAGTGGATCATTTGGATTCCACACAGCTCTCCTGTGGGTCACGGCTTCAATATGGTGTTCAGTAGACATAATTACCAGAATCCAACCTCCCCAACACGCATTACCAGCATGACTGAATGATGAGGCAAATACCTGGGGATTGGGGATGTCGCTATAGTCTCACCAATCTTAAACCCAGGTTTGGGTGGAGTCTGGCGCTGGGTGCAGCCATGCCATACTTCCTAAACGAGCGATGAGTAGATTCTGTTATATATGTAATAGGCATCACAGATAGGTACACACATACTAATACAATATAAACGTAAGTATTCTAGCATATAAAAGGAAGGTAAACGTGTAATGCATATGGCTCTTGTACATCAATAAAGAAACGTGGCATACATATTTTACAGTGGTGCTGAAAAATATGTAGTTACTTTTACCGACTTTCACGGTAGTTCTAAGTTGGGTAAGTAATGTAACAATTACGTTTATAATATAATTTGAAGGAATCAGTAGAACATACGCTATTTTCTTAATAGAAATAAATAAGTTAAAACACTCACGAGCGGCAACACCAGGCCCATACTGGGAGTTAATCCATTGGAGGGAGATTTAAGCTTCTGTCAGGTGCTTCCACTATTCACTTTCTATGTTGATGCAGACACAATGGCAGCTACGCCAACTCGCTCGCATCTACATAGTCAAGCCAAAGAAATGGCCTTCAACGTAAGCCAGTATTTTCTGCAGGAGAAGCAGTACGGAGGAATTTTCGATGATGTGTCAAGGGCAATTCATCGAACAGCTGCAGCAACAGGACTTAGCAAGAGCAGGATTGAAGCAATACGCAGAGAAGCAAGAGATAATGAAGAAAACAACTCTCCAGAGTTTACGTCTCCCAAGAAAATCACTCTCACCTCTTCTGATGAGGAGGATTCATGATAATTTCTTACATGCTGTAAGAGAAGAGGAATAGGCCTATCGGGAAAACCTCTTAAAAAAAAAAAAAAAAAACGCGCCGTGACTTTTACCTCTTGGGTGGTGTGGAAAGAAAGTCTAAGTTTTAATATGTAGAGTGTAATTTAAAGGCTATAACCAGGTAAACACTCATAAATTATATGAGAGAGAGAGAATGCGACTTTTAAATTCATTATTTTGATTATATTTATAACTTAAACTAGTTTGTCTTTACACACACACACATACACAAACACACACACACACACACACACACACACACAGAAGTGGGTGAAGTCATGTCAGGCCAGGTGGCGAGATGGGAGCGGACGAACTCTAACGGTGTCAGGTCAGCCACTAGCCAATGAGAGTATAGGAAACAAGGCAACGCTGTACGCCGGGAAATCCCCGGCTAGACTCCACCCAAACCTAGGTTTTAGATTGGTGAGACTATAGGCAGTGCGCGACATTTTGGAACATGCTGCATCTCGTAGCGACGAGCGTGAAGGGTGAGCGGGTCGACAAGCCTCCCCGCTCTTTCAGTGTGGCCGCCCACATAGGATTTAGTGAGTTTTATCGCGTCGCCTCATCCCTCCCCGCTCAAGTCGCCCCGCTCGTTGAGTTCGGTGTGACCGTACCCTTAGTCTCCTCCCATCCTAAATACACTCATGTTGCGGCGCTCTTTACATCACATGCTTTTTTTTTTTTTACTCCAACATGTTAACAATCATTGTAGAACACAAATATAATTTCTAGCAGATGCATAGAATACAATGACCTTACTGGTGTTAATATAGATAAGTGGTGCAGTCTAAATATTAATAGAACACATGATCTGTAATAAGAGGAAATTTAGAGCACACACACACACACACACACACACACACACACACACACACACACACACACACACACACACACACACACACACACACACACACACACACACACACACACACACACACACACACACACGGGAGAGAGAGAGAGAGAGAGAGAGAGACAATGTGAGAGTATTTGTAGTTAATTAGGAGTACCGTATGTGTTTACGTGTTTGTGTATGTACTTTTAATGTACTTTAAGTTTTACGTAAGTCTGTGTGAGAAGGAATGGTTCCGTGTGCATGTCTGAGAGAGAGAGAGAGAGAGAGAGAGAGAATGTGTGTGTGTGTGTGTGTGTGTGTGTGTGTGTGTGTGTGTGTGTGTGAATGTAAGTGTATGTGTTTGTGTTATAATAATAATTAATTATAATAAAAATACTTCTACTACTACTGCTACTACTACTACTACTGCTACTACTAATAATAATCTATCTATCTATCTATCTATTGCCAGACGCTTCAATCCAGTACGGGGTGGCCACAAACAAATCGCCTCCACGTCGCCCTGTCCCCCGCAATTTCACTGCCCTGCTCCTAACTCACCCCCCCTCTCTCATATACCTCTCCACTCCCCCTCCCTCTCCCCCCCTCCACCTCACTCACATACACTCTCCTCGTCAGTCTCTCACCCTCCATCCTCTCCACATGGACAAACCACCTCAGTGTAAGCCTCCTAATGCTTACTATCACATCCACATCCACACCACAACGCTCCTTTATATCCTCATTTGTCAGCCTGTCTCTCCATGTGACTCAGCAGGCTCTTCTTAAATAACTCATTTCCTTTGCTCTCACTCTTGACTTGTGTCCTTCCAACAAGGTCCGATCTTCACTTCCATACGTTAGAGACGTTAGAGTTGATATCACAATACTGTCATGTAGTAACTTTTTCACTTCCATGTTCACTTCCCTGTTTCTTATCACTGCTTTCATGGAACCAGCAACCTTTCTTCCTTGTTGTGCCCTTTGAAGACCTTCACCCTCCAAACTTCCATCCTTACTCATCACACTACCCAAGAACTTAAACGTACTCACATTTTCCATTTCCTCACCATCCAACCTCACTGTACATTCACTGACTTCACCTCTCTCAAAGACCATCACTTTACTCTTCCTTGCATCCACCTTTAGATAATAATAATAATAATAATAATAATAATAACAACAACAACAACAACAACAACAATAATAATAATAATAATAATATCAATAAACTTTTTGTTGATAAATACAACCAGCTAGAGGCTGAAAATTACACACAAATACAATTTTCTCAATTTTGCACGACGAGTTAATGCATAGAGAAGCAAGTTTATGTAGAAAATGAACTAATTAAAATTGAAATAGGTAGGGCGTGATCTGCTGGTAAAAAGTTATATAGATATTGAAGGTAGGTATTAAGGAAGTTAATAATTGTTGGGATGGTGATGTGTTTGTAATGGTCCGTTCTGGCTCTGATGGGTACCAGTAGTTTGTGATGACGAACAGCTCGGTGGGGACAAGCAGCCTCAGGGGCATGTGTTTATGACATACTGTAGGTTAATCACTAATTTCTTCCGACCTGCTGGATTTATGAGCATGAAGATCTGCGATAGACAGAAGGTTTAGTTGGGCGAGGGCTTCACTGTACTGCAGTCAGTTAAGTTCGAGCGGAGGATGATTCTCACTGCCCTTATCTTAACTTTATCGGGTTTGTTTTGTTGTGTGTGTGTGTGTGTGTGTGTGTGTGTGCTTAATTAAGAGTGTGGATACGTAAGTGTCTACTGTATGCTGATGAGACTGTGCGTTTGTTGACAGCAAGTGCATGTGTATGATTGTAAAGTTGTGTCGCTCGGTTGGACCTGAGGGGCACATTTTAAGTCTCTCTCTCTCTCTCTCTCTCTCTCTCTCTCTCTCTCTCTCTCTCTCAACCACCGCAGCATCGAAGGTATTGAATCATGAGAGTATTGCTACTGGTTATATTAGGTTTCTTATGATCGGGCCAACTTTAGTACCGTATTCAGTTTCAGGTAAAGCCAGAGAAATCTATTCAGGTGGAAGTTAACCACAACAGTCTGATTCATAATTTCTTAAATTATAAGCATTTAACTTAACGCCAGACGATTCTTATCCAGTTGAGATTAACGGTCGTATGATTAAACCTTAAACTGCGAAACGGAGTGGAAACACGTAATTACTGAAACACATCTTTGAGATGCCTATGATTATTGATTATGATCAGTTTGGAACCCATATTACATAACTGTCAGCACCTATATGGAAAAGTCAGATATATTCCATCATCATTACGTACTTCAAAAATAATTAAAAACTTGGGTCAGCACCCCACTTTGCGATTTCAGGTTTAAGCCTACAACCCTAAGTCACGGGAGCTGGAATGTGTTAATGTGTTCCGTTATGTCTCTTTAGTTCTGGTTTGCTATATAGTCAATCTGATTTATATTATTTTACTATAATAAATGACTATCTATCTATCTATCTATCTATAGCCCGACGCCCTAATCCCGCAAAGGGTGGCCGCAGACAAAACGCCTCCAAGTCACTCTGTCACCCACCATTTGACTACCCTCCCCCCAACTCACCCCCCCCTCCCTCATATACCCCTCAATGACACGATAGAATATATTACCTGAAATATATATGGATGCCGAGATAGAACCTACGTCGCTATTTATATTCTGTTCTTCCCATGTCTTCTAAATGCTATGTCTTTTTTTTTTTTAATGCGAGTAAGAAGGAACCAAAGGCTAGGAGCCCGCAAACAATTCTTTCCAAGAAAAAAACAAAAACAATACAAAAGTGAGAGAAATTCAAGATCTGTTGATTTCGAGATGCCTGGACACACTCTGTTTGAAAGAATGGAGATCATAGGAAGTAGGAAATACAGACAGAGGGAGACAGTTCCAGAGTTGACCCGTTGCATAAATGAAGGACTGGGAGTAACGGTTAACTATTGCATTAGAGAGTTCGACAGAAAAGGGATGAGAGTTTATTGCTAGACGGGTGCTACGCGCCCGTCGTAAAGGTGGAGGGATGCAAGCAGACAGTTCAGAGGAGCAGTGACCATGGATGTAGCCATAGATGTCTGGTATTTTGGAACTGAAAAAAATTCAACCCTACACCACATACTGAATTTGAGGATGCATATTCATGTGTCGCATGTGCCTAGAAATTTTGGCAACAAAAATAAATAGTTTGATTCTATATTATATGAGTTGTTGGCTTGATAAAGATGGTATGTGATTTCTGAAATAGGTCATATTTACAATATTTCAAGTAATTAACACAAAAGAAAGAGTACCGAGTCATTTTAGTGTAAATTGTATGTTTGCAAGCATATAACGGAAATTTGTGTGACCTACTGTAGCTCTTTGTTATTCTGGTTATAATATTATTTATGTTCTATTAGTTTGTATCATAAGCTAGAATAGAAACAGAGGTAAAAAAAAGTATTAATGCATCGGCTTATATTTTTCCGTACATCTATTTTTCTGTTTGTCTGACTGGCTGACTGACAGTCTGGCTATGTATATGCTTTCGTGTGTGTGTGTGTGTGTGTGTGTGTGTGTGTGTGTGTGTGTGTGTGTGTGGACACGTACACACGTTTGTGTGTGTATGTGCGTACGCCTTCCTCCTCATGTTTGTTCACCAGCGAACGCAATTCCTACCCTCGCCTGGCTAAGTGTACATGGGGCTTTAAACGATATGTATTTATTGTATAATTGCATTCGGTAGGTCCATTGTTGCCTATGTGTACCAAAGGGGGCGGGGCATTGTTCACGGTCAGGTGCCTGATGGGAGTGGAAATGGGTCACAGAATTGAAATGGTTGAGAGAATAGACCGGAAGAACTGAAATGAATAAGAGAACAGGTTAGGAAGTGGAATGGTTGACGGAAATGGTAGACAGAAATCGCTGGCGAAGTATTTGTGCAAATTGAAATGGTTTGGAGAACTGGTTGATGTATTAGCAAATGGAGTTATTGAGGACTTGAGAAGGTTGGGAAAATATTAAAGAAATAGAAATGGTAAAGAGAATCGGTAGATGTTCATGGAATTACTTAATTGTTGGTTGACTGAAATAGTTTAGAGCAAGTTTGATGGTAATGGAAAATAGTTTAGGAGGACTGATAAGACGAAGGGAAATTGCAAATGAAATTGAGTGATGATAGAAGCTGGGGAAACATAAGGCGAATTCGAAATGCTTGAGAGAATTGGTTGGTGGAAAGGATTGAAGTGTTGGCTTTCTGGTCCTGTTCAAGGTAATGGCTGAAGTGTAGTCAGAAATGGTTATGGCAAACAGTTGATGGAAATGATAGGAGCAAACGCGACTGTTATGGTGGTGGGCAATACTTGGTGGAAATGATTGATGTTAATGGTTGGTGGAAATTTTTGGAGGAAATGGTTTTGAGAAAAGGTTGCGGTGAATGGCTGATGGAAACTGTTGATTGAATTGGTTGGGCGAAATGGCTAATGGAAATTGTAGATGTTAATGGTTAAGGGAAATGGTTAGATGAAATGGTTGGGGAAACAGTTGGGTGAAATGGTTGGGTAAGTGGTCTCGGGAAATGGTTAGGGGAAATGTTTGGAGGAAATGGGTCCAGGAGATGGATGAAGGCAATAGTTGGGAGAAATGGTAAGGGGAAATGGTTGAGTAAATTGGCTGGATGAAATAGTTGGGTGAAATGGCTGGGTGGATAGATTAGGTGAAAAGCGTGGGGAAAATGGTCGACGGAAATGGTTGATCGAAGTGGTCGGAGAAAATGTTTGGTGGAAATGGTTAAGGAAATGGCTGACAGAAATGAGAAAGTGCTTAATGGTATGGTAGACAGAACTGGTGGTGATGGTGATTAATTTAATTACAGTATCTCTCCCATGGTTCATAACATTGTGTGCTGGTAGCTAGAATAAAATGCAATGAGTACAAGAGTAGCCGATATAGAGCTTGAGGGCCCGCCGGTTTATGCTCGTAGTGTGATGTGGAAGGAAGAATTTGTGCGATGAGGTGTGGGAGGATTGTGTACTGTGGTGTGGTGTGATGTGTTGTGCTGTGATATGGTGTGATGTGCTGTGCTGTGTTGTGCTGCGTTGTGGTGAGGTATGGCTTTGCTCAGGTAAAAAAATTTTACGGGAGTGAAACATCTCGCATTTGAAAAAAATTGTGAGAGGCATACGAACATAGCCACATTTAGATATACTCCCGTACTTTAAAGCTAATCAAATTACTG
>NC_137005.1:28662330-29002347 GCF_032717465.1 Coenobita brevimanus
GGTGTATGTTCCAGACGCTGGCGTGGATGATGCAGAAAAAGACAAATTCTCGAATGACTTGATACGTGTGGTAAATGGTGTCAGGGATGATGAGATTATAATTTTGGGAGGGGAGTTAAATGGTCATGAAGGTGAAGCAGCTCAATGATATGAAGGGGTACGTGGGGGATGTGCATATGGTACAAGGAAAGTGGAAGGGGAAAGGATACTCTAATTGGGGACGCTATTAACATGGTGGTGTGCAACACGGATATTAGGAAGGGAGAGAGTGGGGTTGATTATTTGTGAGTCTGAGGGAAATAGTTGCCAGACTGACTATTTCCTGGTCAGCAGGATTGAGGTTGGTGAGGACGATAAAGTTATAGAAAGCAAAGAGAATGTGAAACAAAACAAATTACTGATATGTGATATGGTGCTTAAGGAGAAGGTGGTGAAGAAAAGGCTCTATGCACCTAGGAGGAAAATATGAAAGTTGAAAAACCAAAAAGTGAGGGATGCCTTCTACAGCGAGATGAGTAGACTCGTGGATGAACAAGGAGCTGTTGACAGAAGTGTAAATGAATATTACAGAAACCTTAAGAAAAATTTTCTGAAAGTTACTGATTCAGTGTGTGGATGGACAAGGGGTCCTCCAAGACATAAGGCAACATGGTGGGGCGGTGGGATAAGAGTGTAGAAGTCGCAGTTAAGAAAAAAGAAGACTTTTTCCGGAAACAGTAATAGGGTGGTAACAGTGAGAATACATGACTGCCAATCATAGGGCTACAAAGGAGGTATACAGGGGAAAATCTGAGTCTCGGAGACATTTGCTGGTTAACCTAAATAGCGCTGAACGGCAGAACGTGGTATTTAAGGTGGCAAGCCAGATGAGGATGAAAAACATGGAAGTCAAGGGTGAGCGGTGTGCAAAGAATGATCGGGGAAAGCTAATGGTGGACGGCGAAGATATTAAGACACCAGAAGAGAGCAATATAGCCGATTGCTGAATGGGGACTTTCACTAGAACAGGGACGGTTTGTCAGCTGATCCAGTTTTAGCCCTTGGCCTTTGAGTGATGCTGCTGCTGTGAACAGGAAAATAGACAGGATGCAGTTAGGGAAGGCGACAGGTGTGTCTGGGTTTACTGCTGAAATGCTGAAGGCCTCAGAAGATGTAGGAGTGGGTTTAGTTAATATTTTGATAAACATGGTTATATATGAGTGTGTTGTCCCCAGATGGCTGTCAACAGAGCATGAATGTAAATGTGTACACGGGGAAGGGTGATGTCCTGAAAAAAGGAAATTATAGTTGGATAACACTTTTGGACCCGATAATGAAAATAATGGAGATGGTCCTAGAAAGTATGATTAGGGAAACTGTGAATAATGATGAGATGCACTGTCCACGAGCCTCAGGAAAAATATATAGGAGAGAAAAAGGATATATTCTTTGTTTTTGCTGATGTGGAAAAGGTCTTTGACAGAGTCCGTAGGGAGGTGGTGAAATGGGCAATGAGAAAGTCTGGGATCAAGGAGTGGCTCGTTAGAGAGATTATGGCTATATATAAGGGTGTCCGCACCGTGTTGAGTGTGAATGGAGATTTGAGTGATGAGTTTTCCACGAATGTTGACGTGCATCACGGGTCAGTTTTGAGCCCCTTATTGTTTGTCATGCTGCTTGAAGCTCTCTCACGTGACTAAAGAAATGGACTTCCATGGGAGATATATGTGAATGACTTGGTGTTGATTGCAGAGAATGAAAGGGAGGAAAGATTTATGAAACGGAGAGACAGAATGGGGTACAAAGATTTGAGGATAAATGTGGATAGAACAAAAATAGGGCTGGTGGCCGTACTGTCAAAGCAGAGGGAGAGTGGCCATGTTCGGTTTGCCATAAGGGTGTGGGAAGTAACTCCATCTTGTGCATTAATTGTGATAAGTGGGTGCATAAGAGATGAAGTGGCATTAGAGGAAGACAATGACATAATGCTGATTTCCTGTGTGCAGTGTGTCGGGGAAAGCATATAGAGATTGTCAGGTGTGAAAGGATTGATCTTGCTGGTGAGATTCATGCAATGGTCAGTTTTGTTATTTGGGAGATGTGTTATGTGCTGGAGGTGGGGCTGGAGCTAGATCTGTGGCCACGGTATGGAGTTGGTGTAAGTTCATGGAGCTGTTGCTTCACCTTAGATTGTGAGGGCTATCCCTCCGTGCTAAGAGATCTTTGTATGCGACATGTGTTAGGAGTGCACTGTATGATAGTGAAACCTGAGTGGGAAAGGAAGATATTTGTAACCTCAAACGTATAATAATGACAATGATTAGATGGCTGTGCAGTGCGTCCTTGAATGTGAGGCCTGTTGGGCTAGGGTTGCGAATGATGAGTTAAGGAACGATGGGACTAGAGTGTATTGGTGCTGTGATGAGGAGGGACTGATTGTTGTTGGTTTGGGCATATTGAGAGGATGGAGGATGACAATTTGGTGTCGAAAGTGAGAAGTACGAACGTCGGGGGGCAGACCGAAAAAGACCTGGGATGAGGTCATACAGTGTGACTTCAGGGATAAGGAACTGAAGAGGAAGGCTGTCAGAGATCGAGCATCGTGGAGAGCCGCCATTAGGTGATCAAGGCAGACGCATGCAAGCATGTTGGAGCCTTTATGAACGATCTGATACGATATGATAGACAGGTAGAGAGACAGATGATTAGGCGGATTAAATGATAGCTAGAAGTAAATAAGCAAGGAGGAACAGATACTTAAAAAATCACATGACTGTAGGTAAGGAGGTATATAAAGCTAGACAGAGAGCCAGAGATAGATGAGCCGGTAGATAAATACGAAATGGAGGTAAATAGTAGATAAGTGTTCCTTCCTCCTCAAATTTCAAAAATAAAACTCCCCTCCACCCCCCCACCCACCCCACACACACTTTAGAGACCCGAGTGGGCGAACGCAATACCTTTTCTGAGAGGGTCTTAGAGCATGTAAATCTGGCTGCCGGACCCGCGTTGACTAGGCAAACGTCCGGCGAAATTAACCCGACAAACGCAGCCACCAACACAGGCTGGGACACTGAGGTACGACTTTAGAACCCTGCATCATAACACACTGACTCCATAATGCAGTATAAGAACATTGCAACATTTATTAGGAGTTCTGCTTCACATCTTACAAACTCTGCAATACTTTTGAAACTTGGCAAGGACTCTTAAAATGTAGTACTAGAATTTCTGCAACGTAATACACCTTTTAATAATGTAAACCTGACAAACACAAAGCCTCAATTTCCAAGTGTTTCTCAAAGCTAAATAATTTGTCTGGAACAGCAAGAAAATAACAGCAGCAGCAGCGGCAGCAGCAGCAGCAGCAGCAGCAGCAGCAGCAGCAGCAGCAGTAGTAGTAGTATAACAGAAGTAGTTGCAACCCTTGACTCATCTTAACGTGATCCCGGTAGACTGTAGGTCTAAGACGTTCTTCAGCAACTCACCATCTGTTTTCAGGGGATAGTTGGGTAATTAGGTGTGCGGTACGTAGGAGGACTACTGGGCCTTGAAAGTAGGCTGTGAAGCTTATGCCCAGAAGTCGGTCACATAAAAAAAAAAAAAAAAAAAAAATTGAGGGACTTTTGTAAAACCCGGCAACCCCACCACCTGATCATATGGGTACCACTTTTTGAAGGCGTCCCTCTCCAGCACATCAAGAAAGAAGTGGATTATAAAAATGTCATCGATTTGAAGGGTTAATCTTAATTTCATAATGATCACTACATCCATGTAACCGACTAGCTTCTTCAGTACTATGGTTAGTCTTTCTTGCTGCTTGAGTATATCATTTCTTGTTATGGGTGTCCTGACGAACTGAGAATGGAAGGTGTCGTGTAATATCTCTGAAAATTACTTATCTGAGTTTCCATGCATTAGGGGAAAAAATGGAAGAGGATAACAATACTATGATTATTGCACAGGAGGAGGAGGAGGTGAAGGAGGGGGACAATAATAATAATGATAAAATAACAATCATCATAATGATAATAGTGATGATGATGATGATAAAAAAGAGAAGGAAGAGGAGGAGGAGGAAGGGGAGAAGAAGGGAGAGAAGGAGTGGAAAGAGGTAGAAAAGATAGATAGGGAGAGAGAAATAAGGCAACCAAAGAAAAACTAGAGAAGGGAAACGTGATTTCCAGGCAAGCACCATTTAGACATCGCACTTGAGCGAAGTGTTACAGAAATATACAACGCATCAGATACTAATCAAGCATTACTGTTTAGTAATATTAGGTTGCTAGGAGGAACAACATCAGGAGGAGGAAGAAGAGGAAGATAAGGATCATCATTATCATCATCATGAAGCAAGTTGCATCTTGTCCTTGCGCTCGAACACTAGTTTTTCACCTGGGGTGCATGCACCCACCGGGGGTGGGAAACCAGTCAGCCAGTCCAGTTACATTGGCTGTGATCGTTGCATTTCGTTTTATTTTGTAAACGAAAGGCCACTGAAACACCACTGTTATCGCCACATAACAGCGAAAGTACTTAAACAAACACTACAGTGGTTGGTGGGGGCGCCTATCATCCACTCACTCAATGTAATGCTGCCTTATGGTCCCTACACTGAGTGACAAATCAAATGGTTTCTTGTAACCCAGGAAACCATTTACTACGCTGAGTGGTAACCATTTAACCATTTTATGGCGCCTGGTGGTTTAGTAGGTAATTAAGGCGCTCCAGTCAGATTGAGGCTGTGCAGGTTTATATCAATGGGACGGTTGGGGTTTCTTGCTCGCGCAGTGTCACTCAGCGATGAGTGAGACTGGTCACTGTTATCTTAAATGACAGGACCAATTTGCCTAGAAGCCCCTGGCTCCTACCCTCCTCATGGGGCAACACAGGATTAGATGATGGATTAATGAAAACTTTATTTTTCTTTGCAATTTTCTTCCTTTGACCTTAATGACAATGCACATGAGGGTACCCTAGGGTATGCCAAGTCCTAGTGCAAAATGTAAATGATCTTGACCTATTTTTAAAGGTGATATACTCATTTCTATTCTAAAAATAGAATATTTGACATTTAAATACCTCAGAAACTAATTGAGATACAGCTATTTGACTGGTCTTCCTGTGATAAGAATGTTTGCTGAATATTTTGGCTTAGTATTGTGCCATTTAACCTAGTAGTCTACAGTATTTGCCAATGTGGGAGACCTAGAAATGTTTTATAGTACAAGGTTTTTTGGTTTTCTCATATACCCAGGGGACCACTGAACTATTTCAAATTGGTTGTCCTCATGACAACCTTGGCCATCCCTTGAAATATGCAAATTAAGGCCGCCGTTACCGAATTATTGTTTATATTCAATATTTTTGCAACCATACAAGATACATATGTGAAACTGGTATCTACACTCATGTTTTCATGGTCAAAGATTACCATAAAACCGATTCCAGTTTTAAAATGTACGGTTGTGGGCAAAGGTTTCTTTACATCCCTGGAAACACTACAATGAGGCCACTCACCATGCGTAATATTGTGCAGTGGTGGGTTACAAGTGTATTATGCTTCATGAGTGGCCACATCTCGATTTTGCCTTGAGTGGAGAGCAATACTATTCTAAACATAGCACAAAATTAAAAATCATATGCGGATCATCACTACCACAAACCTAATAGGTACTGAATACCAGATTTCTGGTCATGTTGAAATGTAAATACTTAAGACAAAAAATTAAACAAAATTAATCTCACTGCTTTACAACAACCCATTACTGCTTTATAATTTTAAACTTCTAGCAACCACTGGCAACAATATATGAATTCCTTATGCCATGGTTTAATGTTGTATGGAGTTTAAGATCAACTTCACAAGTGGTTTACCATAGTCATGTCACTGAAAAATGTTATTGTGAAAAACATGCATGTAGTATGTACAGCCGGCTTGACTGCTACAAGGGCCACTCAGTGTTGTCAACGCTCCCTTGCCATGGTGTGAACCACAAACAGTGATTTAGGAGGAACATTTGAAGCATTCATTGGTGAGGGGGAGAGCTGCTTCAGATGTCATTTCTGAATTGTGGGTTGTGGTTCATGTCAGGATGAGGCGGCATTGACAACACTGCAGTGGCCCTCCTGACAGTGAAGCCAGCTGTATGTATGAAACATGTTCAAATTCAAAGCATAATATGAATGGCTTTCAAGAACGTGTAAATTATTGTGCACTTAGTTCTCATTATCTGAGTGTTCAACATCTTCATCAACACCATCACTGCTAGTGTTGATCATTAACGGATTATGACAATAATCTGAACCACCACAAATACAGTATGTTGTACAGGACGAATTATTTTTATGGCAACTGCATGATGCTGACCAACAGGCCTTTCCTTCAGCTCTGCATGAGCAGCTCAGGACATGGAGCAATGTAGGGGGAGCTGGAGGACCAGAGTCAATGGAGGGATATGGAATTCCCACCTTCGCTTCCCATCCACACTGAACAATGTCCACTTGTGGAGGACTTTGCTTATCCTCAGCTTTCCACAGCATCACCTGTAGGTGTGCACGCTGCATGTGAAGGAGCAAATTGGCATCTGTGGGAGGCAAAGTCATGATAAGATCTGTCTTGCCCTTTTTCTTAACATAGAGCCTATGACGGGCCATATTCATGGAGGTAACTTGGGGGTGTCCATACATTGCCCCAAAGAAATCTTGACCAATTTTTCTCAGATCCTCTTGAGTGGCCTCAGCTTCACCCAGCACTTCAGACAAACCAGGAAAGTCACTGGACTGCAAGGCATTAAGGGCACAGATTTTGCCTTTGCCAAATGGGAAAGATACAGTGTCATAACCACTCACTGTGTGCATTCCCAACAGCTGAAGACATTTGGGACCAAGCTTCCGGCATGTTGCATTGGTATCCATGATGGTACCATCCCATTTCTCCATCTGTACCCAGCAGCCATGCAGAAGATCTGCTTTCCATACCCAGTAAATTGACAGGACAAATACATGAGTATCATCACTGAGAATTCTTATCACCAGGTCATCAATGGCAAACTGCAGCAGGTATGATATCATAGTGACATCAGCTTCGTCATGAGAAAATCCACCATCATGCTGAGTGTCCACTCTGATATTAGGTCCAAACTTGAACGATGATAGCAGCCCTGACAATTGCCTCTTGTTATGTTTGTTTCTCATTATTTCCTATCGCTTTGGCAGGGGACTGTTAATGGTCAGATTGTAAACGGTGGAGCCCTCACCTGCCCTCCTTAGTCTTTCATGATCTTTAGCTGAAGTGTCAGTGTATTTATCATAGACCAATATTATCTGGGTGCTACAAGAGTACACAAAGAGACGAGTCTTTATCTTCTCTACAAGCAATGTCACATCTCCACCATGAGGCCAGGTGATATGGTAAAGAAGTTGCTATGCATCCACGATTACAACATCTGGATCGGGTGCATTGAAGAGTGTAATGGCCAAACGCTTAGTAAGGAGAGATTTGTTTCCTTTACGCAAACAGCCATATTCATCAATAAGTGATGATGGAACTGCACATAACTCATATCTAAAGACATCCTCCAACTCAAACTCCCGTTGTTGTCCAAGTACCAGGAGGTGAAAGAAGAGTGTTTCCAGCTCAAATGCAGTTTTGGCACCAACCTTGATGCCCCGTTTCAACAGTTCCATTATTTTAACAGGCGTAGAAATCTTTGAGTGGAAACCAGAAGGCAAACATTTTTTAAATGAAGCTGCCATATTCTCTTCAATGAACAATGAATCATGCACATTTACTTCCTCTGGTGCAACCTGGCGATTTACGATGTTGTAAAGAACAGGGCTTTCAACCTTAAGAGAATGTGAGTGTCGGGCTAGTTCAGAAGTGATTCGACACTGATCTTCCTGGTCTAGTTGTTGCCTCCTTTCACCCTCTTCTTTGTGTTTGGTATCAGTTGCTTTACTAAATTATTGCTCAAAATACAAATTTGTCGTGAACTGAGAGAAATTGTCGTATTCATTAGCAGTGCTGTCCCTAAAAAAAAAAAAATAATAATAATACCTAAGGGAATATCTTAAGGTCACATATAAATACATCAGCATAAATTCCATATAATGCAAGAGTATTTATTCTGAAATATGCCTATATCCCCTCAAGAGGATGCAAAGTGAATGAATTCAAACGTCAGAGAAAAAATCAGCACAAGCCTGATATTGGATGAATGAGACGCCTACAGCTAGAGGAATGAGTGAAAGGAACCCCCACTGTAGAAAAGCCGTACAATGCATATTTCAGATTTAACAATTACAACATCTGGATCGGGTGCATTGACGAGTGTAATGGCCAAACGCTTAGTAAGGACAGATTTGTTTCCTTTACGCAAACAGCCATATTCATCAATAAGTGATGATGGAACTGCACATAACTCATATCTAAAGACATCCTCCAACTCAAGCTTCCGTTGTTGTCCAAGTACCAGAAGGTAAAGACTCTAAATTCATTCATTTATCTTCTATGGTTCCAGTTATGAAGGAAACACGTTTTTTCTATAATGACGACATTAATTTGCATATTCTGAGTAATGCCCAAGGTTGTCATGAGGACAACCAATTACAAATAGATTAGAGGTACCTTCTGCTTACGGAAAAAAAAAAGAAAAAAAAAAACGTGTACTCTAGAACATTCCTAGGTTCACCATTGGGTATATAGGACTGGCAAATGGATTATAGTGGAAAGTACCGAATTCAGATCTGCTCATTTTTTTTTTTTTTTTTTACTATGCAACACGTTTTAGAGAAACCACAAAAGCTTTAAAGCTGTAACTTGAAAGATATATAGCTGTGGTCCTTCTTACGATCATGATCTGCAAGGAATATGGTGATAATTAACCATACAGTTAGCCAGTATCTGAGACAAATATTTACACATGCGTTCATCAACACCTTTGTCTTCAGATCCCTTGTTGATGTTACACAAGAAGTTACCTTAGGGTCTTCAGAGCTTGTTTATATTATACATACCTTCTTCTCCATAAGACGAAGCTTCTTGCTGTGGCTAGACAGTAAGAATCGCAAACTTCATACTATTTTCTGTATTATATTATTCCTACCATACCATTACAGTAACTGCTTCAACTAGATGCAGAGAATTCCATTTGTCCTTGGTGCCATCATGTGCTTTTATTTAGCATAGCAGGATGTTTTTACAGTGACAGCTAACTGAAGCTGTGCTGAAACCCTCTTGTTCGATATATCTTTTGCAAGACGAATAGAATCGTCTGGTGGTAAAGCATATTACAAGCTATGGCATAGTAGTGAAGGTATTAAGCTTATGTGAGGCTTTTGCCAATACGATGGGGAATTCGAGTTAGTAGTAGTAGTACTAGTACTCGCAGCAGTACTAGTAGGAGGAGGAGGAGGAGGAAGCGAAGATTACGAAGTAGGAGTGGGAGGATTAGCGGGAAGGGATATGCCATAATTGTGAACAATTGTGCACATAGTGTCAAGTTTTTGCAATTTGGCATAATGTTAGGTATGGGCATAAAAATTTTAAAAAACCATCGCAAGCTAGCTGGGGGTCGACCTTTGGTGACTGCCAAAAATCCAATATCGCCACTACCGGAAAAAGTGGATGTCATATCTTACCTCCTGTTTGAAACAGATAATTGTATATTATATACCATTTATATTTCCATATTTTTGGTGCAAGAAATCCATTTTTGCTGAAAAATTTGTTTTAAAATAATTTTCAAGGCCAACGGTAATTTTTCAAGGTCACTATACTTGAAAATGAATTAAGTTTGCCAACTAAATAGCAGAGTACTAAAACTAGGACAGACATTCATTCAAATAACATGCAACATCAATATAAAAACTGTGAATGCAGACACATAGAGCTATAGAAAAACCTGTATATATATATATATATATATATATATATATATATATATATATATATATATATATATATATATATATATATATATATATATATATAACTAAATTGTCAAAATATTACCAAATATATCCGTGTAGTCTACCGCTCCCCCACTGCTTCTTCGGAACCCAGTGTGTTTGATTCCATATCCACACAGTTGAGTTACCTTAACCTTGCCCTTAGCACCGAAAATACCATTTTTAGTGATTTTAACATACATAATGTTGAATGGATATTGCACTTTGCCGGGACTGACAACGCTGGTCTAGAGTGCGAGCTGTTTGCAGAATCATTTAATCTCGCCCAGCTGGTAAAGCAACCAATCTGAATACCTGATAATCCTGACCATAATGCCCATCTCTTGGATTTTTTTTTGATAAATAATCCACATCAATACAGGGTAGAGGTACTGTCGCCACTTGGATCCTCTGACCACAATCTCATGAAAGCCTCATTAGTTAACTCCCCCACACCTCCCCGTTCTGAACCTGTCAGGATGACCCGATGGCACTTTGATAGGGCAGACCGGGATGGATTTAGAAATTATCTTGCTGACATTCCATGGCAGTCTTTCTTCTCTAGTGTTCCCAATTCTACCCAGTTCCACTTTTGTGACTTAATACTAGCTGGTATGGATTTATTCATACCAAGTCAAGAGTTCACTAAAAGATCGAAGTCTCCAAAATGGTTTGATGGCAACTGTGCCAGAGGAACGGCCCAAAAATCATTAGCATATAACTTACTTAAAATCAAAAACATCTGAATCACTCTTTCAATTTAAAATTGCTAGAAATCATGCAAAAGCTGTAATTAATCTAGCTAATTCTAACTTTCTTCAAAAGCAAGCATCAAAACTACTTAACAACCCTAATGACAAGAGAATATTTTGGTCAACTCTTCTTTCAATAATAGCTTAACAAGTCATCATCCATTCCCCCACTACAATCTTCAGATGGCAACATTACAAATAACCCACTTGCGAAAGCAGATACTTTTGCCAGTACATTTGCCAAAACTTCTACCATAGACGATGCCAGCCAGAATGTCCCAGTACTAGAACTTGGATCTCCTGAAATTGACCCACTTAAAATACAGACAAGATACGTAAAATCCATCATAGACAATTTACCTACAAACAAAGCTCCAGCTCCAGATGGAATTCTGCCAATTGTTTTGAAAAAGTGTTCCCCTGAACTTGCCTTTGTTCTAGCTAAATTATTCAGACTATGCATACATACTTCTTCATTCCCAAATTCATGGAAAGAAGCCAATATCCACCCAATTCCAAAGAAGGGAAGTTCCTCTGACCCCTCAGATTACAGACCAATAACAGTCACATCTTCTCCTGGTAAGATATTTGAAACTTTAATTAATAAGCACATTGTAAACATCTTGAATCCAACATCTTAATTAGTGATAGACAACATGGTTTTCGCAACGAAAGATCCGCCTTTGACATACTCAATCTCCTAACTCATACCATCCATCAATCAATTGACCTACATGGAGAAACTCATGCAGTAGCTCTTGATATTTCTAAACCTTTCGATAGAGTATGACACCATTCTCTGCTGTCCAAACTCCCTTGCTATGGACTAACATCTTTTGTTCCTTTGATTTCCTCATACCTCAATGACAGGAAAGTAAAAGTAAAAGTAGATGATGTATATTCCAATTCCCACTCAATTAACACCAGCGTGCTGTGGGGATCAGTTCTGGCGCCAACCTTGTTCCTGGTTCATATTAATGATCTCTTATCTGTCACACACAATCCCATCCACTCATATGCAGATGACTCAACACTATATAGTTCATTCACACTCAGACACCCATTTACAAAGTCAAATATCTCTACCTCTTAACTCAGTACAGCCATCTCAATAAATCAAGACCTATGTACGATCAGTGAATGGGGCCAAAACAACCTTGTCTCATTTATTTTTTTTTTTTTTTATGTGTCCGACTCTGGGCATAGGCTTCACAGCCTGCTCTCAAGGCCCAGTACTCCTCCTACATATCATGCACCTCTCTACATAATGCTAGTAAAACTAAATATATACAATTTACTAATAGACAGATATTGCCAGATTCGTATATTACCTTCAGAACTACTAATATTCTCATCTCCAATAGTATTGAAATTCTCTGCGTCTCATTTAACAATGCCCTCAGCTGGACCTCTCATGTTAGATCACTTGCTAAAACCGCCTCAAAGAAACTTGGACTAATGTACATAGTCCGTAACTTCTTCACTGATGAGCAGTTAGCTGTGATTTATAAGAGTCATGTGTGCTCTAAGCCTGAATACTGCTCACCCTTGTGGAATGGATGTGGAGAGGTTGCATTAAAACAATTAGACAAAATTTAGAACAAGGCTGTTAGAATTATTAACAACTCTGCCATTACAAATAAACTACCTCCCCTACAAGTAAGAAGGAATGTTGCCTCCCTTGCATTATTTTACAGATTTTTTTTTTTTTTTTGCAAATGCTCAGACGACGTTGCATCCATGGTGCCACCTCTCCATGGCTTCCCTCTTGCTACACGGGCATCTTTAAAGAAGTCTAATGTACAATTAATTTCCCAAAAGGGCACCCGAAATAGAAGAAAATTACAAAGATGTCTTCTCAGTTAAAGTGATGCGGCAACCCAATAATCTAAAAAGAATTTTAGCAGGGGCTAGATTTAATAATATATCTTGTTTCAAAGTGAAGAAATGTGAAGACAAAAAATGTAAACTCTACACAGAAATAATTGAAGGTAGTCAATTTACTTTTCCCAGTGCCAACTATACGTTCCAAATTAATGAAAACATGGGGTGCTCGACAAAAAACTCCATTTATGTAATTCGCTGCAATGGATGCAAAAAGATTTATATAGGCGAGACCTCAAACCTCCGGCTCTGTACTAACCTCCACAGAGATCATATTAATCACAGTAAAAGTTTATATGTTAACCCGCCCCGTCCCGGATACATGAATTCACGTCCTCACATGATGTGCACTGATATCTCGGAGACGTAAATTAACGCGGCAACATTGCAAGGACATTGCGAGGTCCCTAATTTGCACAATTTTCAAGTTTCGCGAGTGATTTTTGGCACATATACACGGGACACCTTCCTCTACAAGATGCCAGGCAGGGACAATGCATTACCCAGCATGACCTCCTCCCCCCCCCTGCATGACCTTTTCTCAGCAATTCACCTGTTATCAGTGACCTGGCCAGTAAAGCCATGTCATGTCACGGTACGAAATTCAGGGCCAGAGTGATTCCCCAATCGATGACAATGTGGAGGACAATCATTAGAGGAAGAAACAGTCAGAAATGATGATCAGGTAATGTGGCAAAAAAAGGTCAGGAATGGTGATGAGTTAGTGAGTGAAACAATGCTTATAATGCCTATATTACCGTTTGAAAACCAATATACTCTCGTACTACATATAAATTCGTACCAAATAAATAAATAAATAAATACCGTTTATGAGTGGTGTAGAATAGTTATCCTCCCATAGAACTCGTTTTCTTTGCAGCCAGCCTGATAGAAAACCCTGTAAGGTAAGGAGGTACTCCTACCTGGATCGAGTATTTTAAACCTCAGGTGAGCGATTTCTCTATGAATTTTCGATGTTTCTCACCAAAAGCGGATGTTTGAGCCAAAAAAAAAAAGGTCCAAAAATGTCAGGACTGGGGCGTACCACTGTCCAGAAAACGTTGGGATGGGGCGGGTTAATACCCACAGAGCTAAATGTGCAAAAAAAATGTTCTCCAAAGTTCAATATTATGCCCTTTTACAAAGTAAAAAAGGATGGTCCTACATTAAGAAAGTCAAAGGAAAAGTATTTCATAAACTTAAACCATTACTGAATAGAGATCTATGAAACACCGCCCCAATTACAGCTTCAAAAAACGAACCTTATTCGAATTACAAAGGTGGGGCAACTCAAGCTTCACGCAACTCCAAATGAAACTGACAACAGTGGACAATTCATACGAAATATTAGTGGCTATCAATCATTCATGGGAAGCACGGTTCTTCCTGGGCCACTAATTTTACAACTGATGATCTA
The DNA here is from genome assembly GCF_032717465.1 of Coenobita brevimanus. Classification (NCBI taxonomy): domain Eukaryota; kingdom Metazoa; phylum Arthropoda; class Malacostraca; order Decapoda; family Coenobitidae; genus Coenobita; species Coenobita brevimanus. Next base: position 28,676,314 of record NC_137005.1, read on the forward strand.
GGAAACTAGAGAAATGCATTTTAATTAAACTTTGATTTTAGTTTACAATATACAGTTATAGTACATACCTCCTGCTTCTGTGCAGGTTGTCAGTTTTTCTAATAAAGGCATCAGTCTGTATATATATATATATATATATATATATATATATATATATATATATATATATATATATATACAGACCGCAGTGCAGCTGGTGCAGGATGCGACTGTGTTATCATCCACTGCCTGGTCGACGAGGGTGCTGTCACTGGTAGCTTCTATCCACCCTGACCTGCGGCAGCAACAAGAGCCAGCCTCATCATCATTGTCATCGGAGCCGTTGCCACCAAGATGATTGTGTCAGGGTCCGCAGCCTGGCTATGGGGGGTGGCCAAGGGGTGGCCGAGGAGGCTGAAGGGTGTCAGTAGGCCGACCCACTGCCACCACTGTGGGAAGTGTTGCTGCAGAGGACCCAGGGTGGAGCAGTGGCCCTTTCACACCACATAATGGGCCCTTCACAGGATCCCCAGGAATGAAGGTGGATCCGCCAACAATGCCCCTACAGTTCTTCCAACTGTTTTTAACCCGGGAGTTGTTGACATATCTCACCCGCAAGACCAACATGTATGCAGTATTCCTGGGGACTGACTGGATGCCTCGTATATCTGCATTGAAGAGGAGTTGGCCAAGTTCCTGGAGCTCTACTTTTTCATGGGAATTGTTGGAATGCCGACCATCAGGCACTTTCGGAGAAGTTCCCTGCTCCACAACTGCCCACTTTTCCAGTGAGTGATGAGTGGGAGACGTTTCAGGGTGATCCTGAAACACTTCCATGCCTTCAACTCCATCGCCATACCCAGGACAGTCAAGATCGGCTCATCAGAGTTCGCACGGTGATGGAGTACCACCTTCGGCGGTTCCAAGACACCTACCAACCCGAGGAGAAACTCACCTCGATGAGGACTCACTGGGGTGGAAGGTGCACCTAAGCCTCAGGATGTACAACCCCTTGAAGCCCTCAAAATATGCTATCAAGCTGTACATCCTGGCTGAGTCTTCCTTGGGCTACATCTGGAACTTCAAGGTATACAGGGGGCAGAAGAAGATTCTGGAGAACACCATTTGTGGCCCCATAGAAGATCTGAAGGACCAGGGATACAATGTTTTCATGACCAACTACTATAACTCTGTATCCCTGTGCAAATGACTCTTTGGTGCAGGAACCTATGTGTGTGGGACCCTATGCCTGGCAAGAGGAGCACTAAGCAGCTGCAGGCCATTGCCAGGGCTTAGAGCCTGCCAGAGGGGGGCATGGAAACAAGGCACGAGGACAACTTTGCTGTGGAGGGACGAGCGCATTGTCAACATGGTCTCCAGCTTTCACATCACAGACACTGTCCCAAAACAGGCTCTGGGAAGGCCAGGGCTCCTGACAGGAGAACAACCTATGTCCAGTAGATCGTGGAGAAGCCCATCATGGTGGAGGACTATAACCAGCACATGGGTGGGGTAGACCATTTCGACCACATGGTCCAGTATTACCCCATCCAGGAGTGGACCAAGAAGATCTCCTTCTTCTTTATCCAGATGGCCATCTTCAACGTGTTCGCCCTATACAAGAAGTGCTCGTGCAGGACCTTGACTTCCCTGAGGAGATTGTCTTCAAGCTCCTTCATTTCAATGAGGAGGAGTGGCCAATGTCAGGGCATGTCGTTCACCATGTCCCTGACCTTCCGACCCAACAGCCAACAGCACCTCCAGCTGGTACTCTGGCGGCACCTCTGCCACCTGCAGCGGCGCCAGCACAGGTGCCAACATCACTGTCTCCTGGAGCAGCACCAGCATGGTGACAACACCACCATCTCCTGCAGGACCAGCACGGGTGCAGAGACAGCCATCACCAGCAGTTCCTGGTCCATCAGGAGAACCTGCCACTGCTGCGATGCCAGTCCCTGTAGCTGCACCTCCAGGATGACAGGGCCAGGGAACACTAGGACATCCAGCCAGGTGTCGACAAATCATCGACGACACAGTCAAGTTGGATCACACACTGGGCCATCGACGGGAGAGGATCCGAAACTGGAGGAGGCTGCAGTGTGCCTTGTGTGCGCTGGTGAAGATGAGGAGGAACACAAGTCACATGAGTCCTATTTGTGATGTGCTGCTGTGCGTGGGTGATTGCTCTGAATGGCACCATGCCGATCGAAGTATTCCCTAGTGGAGTGTATACACACACACACACACACACACACACACACTCACAAACACACACACACACACACACACACACACACACACACACACACACACACACACACACACACACACACACACCAAACTTGTAATAAAGTTTGGTAAAAGTGGAAAAAGACCTGATTGGGATTATAAGTTAGGAAATAAAACCCTATACACATCAGAAAGAGAGAAGGACCTAGGTGTGATTATCAATAACAGACTATCTCCGGCTGACCACATCAGCGAGAAGGTACGGAACATGTATACACTGCTTGCAAATATGAGAATAGCATTCACATACATAAATGAAGACATGCTAAGAAGGATAATAACATCATTCATTAGATCAACCCTGGAATATGCATCAGTAGTCTGGAGTCCTCATCTCAAAAAACACGGACAAGATTGAAAAAGTTCAAAGGGCCGCTACAAGATGGGTACCAAGCTTAATTAAGGGACCTAAGCTACGAAGAAAGACTAAATAAACTGAATCTACCAACACCACAGGAGAGAAGGAAAAGAGGTGACATGATAATGCTATATAAGTGCATATCAGGAAAGGAGAAAATAGACATAAATGATTACTTAACATATGGAGAAGCATCAGCAAGAGGACACTGCAAAAAACTACATAAGAAGTGAGGTGATAAAGACGTAAGGAAATTCAGTTTCCCAAACAGAGCAATTGATCAATGGAATGCACTACCGAATGAAATAGTGTGTGCCAAAACAATTCACAAATTTAAGGATATTTACGATAAATATGGTTTAAGACACGGGACAGTACGAGCTAGACTCATTCCTGTAAAGATACAATTAGGTAAGAACACACACACACACACACACACACACACACACACACACACACACACACACACACACACACACACACACTAACACACATTCACACACACACTTACACCCACACACCCACCGACAGACAGACAGACATACAGACACACACACACACACACACACACACACACACACACACACACACACACACACACACACACACACACACACACACACACACACACACACTCACTCACACTCACACACACACACACTTGCACACACACACACACACACACACACACACACACACACACACACACACACACACACACACACACACACACACACACACCTGTTACTTGAAAGAAAACCACTTGCGTGCAGGCCTCATTGAACAATACCTGCTTTGCTATACCTAAATTATTTCACTCAATACTTAAGGGGGATTGTGCCAAATATGAGCATCAGTGTATCTGTGATGTGAAGTACAAATAATGTCAGTTGTGTAAAACATTTATATGATTTTCACTATAACCCTGATTAGTACAAAGCAGTCTGATTTACAGTACAAATAAATTACCTCATACTCTACGATCATGAGTGAAAGAGCAAGAGCACTTACTTGTCAAAGTGCAATTACCCGTAATCGTGATGTAAAGTGCAGTTCTAAGTGTCTTAGTACTGGAGAAATATGATTATTTACGGAAGAAGTGAGTACAGAAAAACGACGAGATATGTCCTTTCCCACACACCTACAAGGCATAGTGGCATGGTGGTGTGGGCGGTAAATCCCTGGGTGAGCCACATGAACCGGGTGATGACTAATTTTCACGGCGGTGTGTAAGGAGTTGAAAAAACGAGTGGAATATTCCGCATTCCAAGGACGCACGGGCAGTGTTACAATCACCACTCCAGTCAGTGCTGCCAGCGCTAGCCGTCCAGGCCAAGGCCATTGCCAGTGGTGCATGCTCGGAGCCATGTGCCAAAATGTGAAAAACCACTAGTCTTCAACTCATCCTTACTCATCGACGGGACCACCTAGAGACCTCTGGATACCTTCATTGGAAAGAGGAAGGGTTGGTGAGTCTTATGAACTTTGATTAAATTCTCTAGCTATATTAGTTTGTCAGATATATGGGCTTGAAATAAGGGTATTTTTTCCAAAATCTCGGAAATCCCCCGTTGGGAGGAGTGTGCAGCGGCCGGGAACCCCCCGGCGGCTAAGGGTTAAAGATCTGCAGTTTCCCTTTGGCCTTCTAGCACGAATGAGCATTTCACCCCATGGATGCCTTCACTAGATACCTTAATATTTAGCTTCACAAATCTTTTCTAGCTAGAGAAGTTAGACGTAGCCTTTACTACACCTTTCACAATGAGACGGTCACCTATGCTGAAGTTAGCCCCTGAGCCAGAGGACTTTTAGGGCCCAAATCGAGGGACTATATCATTGTGATTTTTAGGTAGTTCAGACCTTCAACTATATGGAATCATGTGATGGACATCTCAGATGTACAGTTAAATAGGTTTTTGGAGATCTTCCTTTGTAATATCGCCTGATTTTCTGCAAATAATCATTATATAGATTTTAAGCTTATAACTCACAAATGGTTGATTCAACAGAAAATTTATAGGTATGCAAAGTTGTTTAAAATCAAATATTACATCGGGTAAGGTACGCTCAGTACAATTTGGGGGTAACTTTATTAAATTACATGTAGGATGCTAAGCAAGAACCTAAGTTTTTAGACATTCAGTTAATATAGTTTATTATATTTGGGGGCCTAAGTCAAAGGACAAAGTATCAAGGTGATTTTTAGGTATTTCAACCCTTCAACTACATGGAATTATGTGATGGACATTTCAAATGTAGAGCTAAATAGGCTTTCAGAGCCATCTTCCACAATATCGTATGATTTTCTGCAGATTATCAGTATATCAGTTTCAAGCTCATAACTCACAAACGGTTGGACATTCAGATATATATCACCTATGCACAATTGTTTGAAAGTAAACTTTACATCAAATAAGGTAAACTAATCCATTTTGAGGGTAATTGTATTAAATTATATCCAGAATTTAAATCCAAAATATAAGTTTTTTTTAGCCCCCTCCCCTTTTTTTTACATCGGGTTAATATGGTTTACTGTATTCAGAGAATATTTAACTGAACAACAAAATTGTGTATCTTAACATAATCATTTACTTATTTTAACCCGCCCCATCCCGACGTTTTCTGGGCATTGGTATGCCCCAGTCCCGACATTTTTGGACCTTTTTTTTTTTTTTGGCTCAAACATCCACTTTTAGTGAGAAACATCGAAAATTCATAGAGAAATCGCTCACCTGAGGTTTAAAATACTCGATCTGGGTACAAGTACCTCCTTACCTGACTGGGTTTTCTAACAGGCTGGCACCAAAGAAAACGAGTTCTATGGGAGGGTAACTATTTTATCCACTCATAAACAGTATTTATTTATTTACTTGGTACGAATTTATATGTAGTACAAGAGTATATTGGTTTTCAAACAGTAATATAGGCATTATAAGCATTGTTTCACTCACTAACTCATCACCATTCATGACCTTTTTTTCCCACATTACCTGATCATCATTTCTGACTGTTTCTTCCTCTGATACTATGCAAACTTTGTCCTCCACATTGTCATCGATTGGGGAATCACTCTGGCCCTGAATGTCTTTATTGGCCAGGTCACTTGTAACAGGTGAATTGCCGAGACAATGGCATGCAGGGGGGGGTGGAGAGGTTATGCGGTGTAAGGCATTGTCCCTGCCTGGCATCTTGTAGAGGAAAAGAGGAAGGTGTCCTGTGTATACGTGCCAAAATCACTCGCGAAATCACTCGCGAAAATGGAAAATTGTGCAAATTAGGGACCTTGCAATGTTGCTGCGTTAATTCACGCCTCCGGGATATGAGTGCACATCATGTGAGGACGTGAATTCACGTCTCTGGGATGCGGCGGGTTAAGTATAAAACAATATCAAAGTATTTTAAAATCCTATATATGCATGTGTATGCTTCAGGGCTCCTCCTCCTCACTAGAAGACATATCATAAGCAACCTGCACAGAGTTCTCATTATCATCATCATCATTATTATCCATGTTACAACAAGACTGTAAGTCACAGGTAGATGTGCATTTAAGACAATTTGTTATACAAGTACAATCAGAAGGCCTACACGTCCTTTTACATCTATATGACATCAGACATTGGACTGCATCAGGGGCGGGAGATGTTTTCATCCACTGAATAACAAGGTTTCTTTCTTCATTGTTTACCTAGGCATGACCACCAGTAGGAATGGGGACAGATAGGCAATTTTCAAGGCTTCTTCTCCAAATTGCAGCTTGATAATCAGCTCTAATTGCATGTTGTCTAGGGGAATCCTGACAGGGTGGCATTTGTTCATACTCAGCATCACCCTTCCTGCAGAGAAACGTTTGGTATCTCAGTTCATTTACTTCATTACTTTAGTGTTTCTGCTGTAAAGTTGGCTTGTAAATTCTTGGATGGTTTTGAAATCATCCCTGGACAGTTCCCATTGTGAGCGAAGAGATGAAAATACATCTCTGTACTTAATGTTCAGAATAATTATTTTCAAGGCCCTCACTTTTCCTTTTCCTGAAAGGCAGCTGATGGTGTCTCATCCCATCTATACATGTAATCCTATCAGAGCACTACATACTTCCTAACCTAATACAGTAGCAAGTTGGGTAACGTCAATCAGCCTTGTGTGAGTTCTTGCTATTGATAAAACTGTACAAAGCAAGACAGAGAATTAAGAGATCAGTGTCATCAGCTATGCAGATGAGAGATGGGTACTCATCAGCAGCATGCTTAGCATGAAGCAAAATACGTGTATCTGCTTCTTCTTGGTCTGACTACAGAACAAAGACTTCTCCATATTAATTTTGAATAAGTTTAATGCATTGTTCTCCACATGTGACGAACATGGCCTTATTCCCAAGCAGCTGTCTCCTTTTTTCACCCTTCCAACTCTCAGCCAAAAAAATGTGTTGGTCTTTCTTTGCTTTCAGAACTCACCAACAATCACCTTCAATTCTTTATTTTGTATCTAGGTTCTATGTTACTGAAGCTCATTCCTACAAGTGAACCACAATTAACTCGCTCAGCAAACTTGATTGACTTTTCTTTATAGAGATCAAATATCACATCAATTCTATAACTTCTTCGCCCAACATGAAGTATCTGTGAGAAAATGTTATCAGAGAGTTCTTCAAATGTATGATTTTCACCATGAAGTTTCTGAATTAGGGACATGGAATCCACTAGCGTTGCACTGAGTTGACACACCTCTTCACATTTGTGATGATGTCTTGAGCAATAGTATTGGAAAGTCTATGGATGCGAGCTATATTTTCCTAATTGCCACCAAGCAACAATGTCAAAAATGTTACAAGACTTTCAGGTACAGTAGTGTGATATATGCAGAAATTAGCTCGTCAGGATGAGGAGACCATAATTGTTCCTTGCAGAGGTGTTTAATCTGATCCCTTAATCCATCCCCTCCGGATGACATGTATACATGTCTTTCAAGGGCGTCCGGGGATCATGTATACATGATCTAGTAATTCGCACCATTGTTTGAATACCCAGCTAATTATTTTCACCACCCGCACCTGCTGGCAACCATCCCACATGCATCTCAGTCACGCTTCAGTTGCCTGTGTACCTCCGTGATAGATAGGCCTACGCATAAAGATATTCCTGTGTCTCGACCCTCAGCTGACCGCCCACACCCATCGACTTCCACTCCTATTAAGTCAAAAGGCCCTTGGAGGAAAGGCCTAAGTGATAGTGCAATAGGGAGGGAGTTAGACTGCCTATTGTGAGTGGGGAAAGTGACTTCTCCTCTGAAGAACCAGATTTAGCCATGCTGAGTATGGAAAAATATTCATGACAGGAGGATGGCGACCATGATATCTTCACTGAGCGGTGATATTTTCTGTCTGCAAGATTATCATCCTTTTCTGATGATGAAGGATCAGATGTTGTTGATGATCCTGCAGAGGGTGATATATGCACAGTGGAGAAAGTGGCGGGGGAGGCAGAGAGTGAAGGAAGCACGGAGGCTGGCGGGAGGAGAAAACGTCACAGGCCGAGCCACCAGGCACAAGAGCAGCCTAGGGTGGAATATTCCACCCACACACCATCATCACCACCTTCATCCACAAGGCCTGCATCACTTTGTGCATCACCAAGTGCATCACCATGCTGACCTGCCTCACCACACGCGTCACCACGTCAACCTGCCTCACTTCAGGCCTCACAACGTGCACCACCATGCCGACCTGCCTCACCACGCTGACCTGCCTCACCACACTGACCTGCCTCACCACCTGACCTGCCTCACCACATGCATCACCATGCCAACCTGCCTCACCACGTGCATCACCACGCCAACCTGTCTCATTTCAGGCCTCACCACGTGCATCACCACGACAACCGACATCACTCCAGGCCTCACCACGTGCATCATCATGCCAACCTGCCTCATTTCAGGCCTCACCACATGCATCACCACGCCGACCTGCCTCACTTCAGGCCTCACCACGCGCATCACCATGCCGACCTGCCTCACCACGTGCCTCAACATGCCGACCTGCCTCACCACGTGGTGTGCCACGCTGGCCTACCTCACCACATGCCACTTCACCACAGCCCATCTGGTTATGTTGGTGCAGGTGCATGCCACCAGGCACGTGCCTGCTGACGCCTTTCACTAACATCACCACCATGATCACCATCACCAGCATCATCACCTGCTTCATCTAGTGGCGAGTCGGTGGAATTGCCACCATACTGTCATGCTAGGGGCCATAGCAGGGCAAGGGGCAGGTCACATGCACACCAGGCAAGGCAGGAACCATGGACTGGTAGGTTTGAAACCTTTGTGTGGGAGGAAGGGATGGAGTTTCAGCCTGAAATACCTCTGTATGATGACACAAATGCAGGTGGCAGGCAGAATTTCCCTGCAACAGCGCTTCTTCTGCAGTGGACTTCTTCCTTGCTTTTTTTCACAACAGCAGTGATGGAGTTCATTTTGAGAGAAGCAAACAGTTTCAGGGATTTCTGCTGCAATTGGGCTGAAATCACGCACTTGAGAGTTTGCGAAAATGAAGGAATGGATGCAACGAGTGAAATGTATGTTTGGTTAGCATTGACAACGTTGATGCCTCATGTTAGGAAACATAACATACACGATTATTGGGTTGTGGACGATATTGCTGCAATGCCAGTATTCAGTAAGTATATGCCACGTGACTGATATCTTGACATATTAAGGTACTTACATTTTTCCACCAATATGGGCCCACATCCCAACGATAGGCTGTGGAAAATTCGCTCGATTCTGAAGATGATGAAGGAAAATTTTCGATCATTTTTCAGGCTATTTCAGAGGGTTGTTATCGATGAGTTGCTTGTTTTGTTCAGGGGACGTCTTGCCTTCATTCAGTATATTCCATCTAAGAGACATTGTTTTGGAATAAAGTTCTTTGTCTTGTATGATTGCAAAACTGGGTACATGCTTGATTTCATTGTGTATACAGCAAGTGATGCAGTGTTGTCGAAGGACAATCCCTATGGTTTCTCTGGTCTGTGGTCAAGAAACTAATGGAAGGTACTCTGGTGGCAACCATATCCTTTACACTGATAATTATTACACGACACCAAGTCTTGCAAAGAACCTGCAAGAACCCCAAATTGGATTGTGTGGCACTGTCCATGCAAAGAGGAAGCATTGGCCATTCTTTCCCAAACGCACCGTGAAGGAAGAGTGCAGGACCTTGCAATCAGGTAAACTCCTGGCAATTTACTGGCATCATAAGAGAAAGGTGAATGTCCTCTCCACAGTCCACAAGCGTAAGTTGATTGACACAGGCAAGGTCGATAGAAGAACGAGGCAGGTAGTCTTCAAGCCTGATGCTGTTTTGGACTGTAATGAAAACATGCAATTCGTCGATAAATCAGATATGCATATTGGCACAATCGACTGTCTGAGGAGGTGCTGTAAGTGGTATAAGAAGGCATTCCTAGATGTACTGGACATCTGTGTACTGAATGTCTTCATTCTATACAAGGATGTTACACAGACCAGCATATCCATCAGACAGTTCGAGAGGGATGTGATTTATGGCCTTCTGAAGAGGTATGGACAGGTCAATCCGTCCGTGAAATGTAGGCACGGTGTACAGCAACTGCCTGACCGTCTGCAGTGCAGGACTACCTCAGCAGGCATTTCATGGAAATATTACTTCACACACCTGCAGGCAAAGAAGCCTTCCTGCGTTGCTATGTTTGTGCCAATTCATCGCGTCACCCACTGCCATGCCGTATGACGAAATGGTGGTGTGCTGAATGTGAGGTTGCACTGTGTACTGGCTGTTTCTTTGATTCCATGCAAAGACTGAATGGTAGGAGTCCGAGTATTATGAATAAGTTAGTTTTGTACATACCGGTATGTTGTTTTTTGTTGAAATAGAAAATATGATTTCACTGCTCTGCGTATATTTATGTGAATAATGGAGGTAGAATTAATGTTTCATGATAAACTTACAGCACTCAAAGGAAAGAAAAAGACATAGTGGTAAGTATTTCCGTTTGTGTGCAGTACGTAAATGACTACCGGTATTTGGTTCACATTTCTTTTATCTATTTATTGATTTTTTTTGCAGTACTACTTGTAGTGGTAGTAGTATTGGTGGAATGTTTTAGGTGTGGTATTAATAGTAGTAGATATGGTAGTTGTAATAAGAGTAGTTGTGGTAGTGGTAGTAGTACTTGTAGTAGTGATAGTTGTAGTATTAGTAGTAGTTGTCGTAGTTGTAGTAGTATTTCTAGTAGTAATAGTATTATTTCTATGAGTTGCAATACCCAGACTTCTACTCGCTCCAATGGAATGCCAGAATCTAGCATCAATCCTAGCCAAAGAAACAATGGGAGAGAGAGAGAGAGAGAGAGAGAGAGAGAGAGAGAGAGAGAGAGAGAGAGAGAGAGAGAGAATGTCTGTCTGTCTGTCTGTAACAAGGAAGATGAGCAGCGTGAGTTCAAGGTCGTTGCTACTGTGACTGGCCTTCATTCACCCAGTACAACCGATTATGGAAAAATATTCACGGAAACAGTGTTTGTAGTGGATTTTGGTGTCCTAGAAGTGTCATCGAAGTGATATATCAGTGTGATGGGCTAGTGTAAGCCTTTGTCGTGTCGCCGGACCTCTGTCGCACATACAGACACCGGCAAAAAAACACCAAAAATTGCCCTCATTCACGGACCATCTGATGCCATCATCTTGAAGTCAAAGGATTGGTGAGTAATATGAAACCTCATTTGTTGCAATTGGTTAAGTATTAACTGAGATATGAAGGTTTAAAGATAAACGATTTTGCCAATATTTGTTAGGAATATCTGGCTGGGGGGAGCGCTCGCAATAACATCTGCTGGATGGGAGGGGTTAAGGAAAGAGCTACCTTTTGGATAGAATAGTCATTGGTGGCTTTTTCAGTGTTTATCAAGTTCTTGCCTTGTTAATACATATACTGTAGCAATTGATGCACGGGATAAGTTATCTGGTCTAATATAAGTTCACATCTGAATTGTAAAAAAATGCAATGCATCACCAAATTCCTCTTCAAGATATCTATGCACATGTTTCTTTGCACTGTAAGGTACGTTAGTGACACCAATTTCATTCATGAAACAAATAAATTTGGAGGTAAGTTCAGTAAGTGGAATAAGTCTTGGATTTGAAAACAACTCAGTTCTAATGTAAGCGAACAGTCATTTGAAGGCTTCCTTCTCTGTTTTTTTACTGTTGTGCTCTACTTCACTTGTAATATGAACCTTCTCTGTTTTTTTTTGTGTGTAGTCCTTGTAACAGGTTTTATGGCAGTGTGCCTCAGCAGCGACTGTGTCTCATAATATTACAGCAAGAATGCATATGAACGTTGCTGAGCAATTTCACGAATCGTACAGTGTGCTCTTGTCTCTACTGCTTGAGTCAGTGATTCTCGTTTATTTTTTTCCTTTTTGTATTTTGACTGATGCTTACAAAAAATACATATTTTTTTTTCATAAACCCTTGAATTGCCAGCAGATCTTTGTCTCTGCGAGTGTCTTGGTTCCACGTGACTTTCACTGGATTGAGGAGTTTGTTTTTTCTTAAGTAAAGCTAGTGCCTTTTTATGTGTGAAATTTGATCTACATTGTCTGTGATACTTAATGTCTGGGACTGCAGTTGGATTGCCTGTATAAAGTTTTATGATCACCTGAAACTCTCTCACAGCCGCTGCATTGTATAATGTTTGTCAAGACTTGTTATCTTGAGGACCAGTCAGCTCATCTAGTAATGCATGTTTGCCACAAATGATGCATATGTCATATCCTATCTTCTGACATTTGGTCCTCACTTCAGATTCTTGTGACATCTTGTATTATGTACTGGTTATGGGCTGTCTAGGCATTCCTGGAAGGGAAATTAATCTTTTCACTTTATGTTTTCTGTATAAAAATTATGTTTCTTTTTTACATACTCTACATATAGCTGAATAAAGAAAAAATTATACATTACCAATACATAGCGGATATACAGTACAGTTATAGATGGGGTAGCTAATATTCTCAAGCAGGACCAATTTTGACAATAAGTGTTAAACCACAAGTAATTTCAGATTTTGAAACAATCTGGTTTTGTTTTATATTGTAAATACGTAAATCATGGTAAGATACACAAGTTTGTCTCTCAGTTGAATATTCTCTGGATACAGTAAACTATATTAACTAAAAAACTTATACTTTGGATTTAAATTCTGGATATAATTTAATACAGTTACCCCCAAAATGGATTAGTTAACTTTAACTGATGTACAGTTAAATATCAAACAACTGTACATAGGTGAAAAATATATGTATGTCCAACCGTTTGTGTGTTACGACCTTGAAACTGATATTCTGATAATCTGCAGAAAATCATACGATAATACGGAAGATGGCGCTAAAAGCCTATTTAGCTGTACATTTGAAATGTCCATCACATAATTCCATGCAGTTGAAGGGCTGAAATACCTTAAAATCACCTTGATATTTTGTCCCTCGACTTAGGCCCCCAAATATAGTAAACTATATGAACTGAATGTCTAGAAAACTTAGGATCATGCTTTGAATCCTGCATGTAATTTAATAAATTTCCCCCCAAAATATACTGAGCTTACCTTACGCGATGTGAAATTTGATTTTAAACAACTTTGCATAACTATAAATTTGTGAGTTATAAGCTTAAAACCTATATACTGATTATTTGCAAAAAAATGAGGCGATATTACAAAGGATGGCCTCCAAAAACCTATTTAGCTGTACATCTGAGATGTCCATCACATGATTCCATTTAGTTGAAGGTCTGAACTACCTAAATATCACCATAACATTTACTTAGATATGGGCCCTAAATGTGAAAACTGGAGTCTGGCTCACGGACTAATTACTGTTTGCAATTAACAATAATGAAATGAAACAGACGGATTTGTAATGTATTAACTGCTTATTGAACATTTTAGAAATTTTCCCTTATTGTGGAGAGGTTAATTAAGTGATTATGCAAATCCGCCAGTTCAGAAAGTCCTGTGCAAAGTGATTAGAGCCGTCTGTAAAAAACAAGAGTAAACCTGAATATTCGTTATCAGATTAAAAGGGATTAACAAGGGGGTGGTGAAGGTGCAGCTGGTTATCACAGTTAACACGAGGGGGGCCTCCTAAGCTGAATGTAATAGTCGGCTTGCAGTAAGAATAAAAAGGATGTGCCGGCGGTGTATTATTAAGAATGTGGAGATGGTGGTAATGGTAGTTGTTAACGCGACTAAATATTACTTTCACAGCCACGCCACACCCAGCACAGGGTACCACACGATACACAGCACGATCTGGAAGTGGGCAGGGAAGGGAGAAAGGAAGGCGATTCGGTAATTGGGGAAGGAGAGGATGTGGGAAGAGGGTTCGTGTGAAACTGGAAAGGTGTGAAGTGGGGAAAGTGTGGGAAGGAGGGGGGAGGATGTGTAAGGAGAGTCTAGTAGAAAGGGTGTAGGATGTAGAAAGACAGATGGTGTGGGAAGGATGGTATGGGGAGTGGCGGGAGAGTGAGGGTATGAGAAGAAAGGTATGTGTGAGGGTGTGGTTGTGTGGGAGTCGGAACAGTAAGGATGAAAATGGGGTTTGTGGAAAGGAAAACGTGGTATGTGGCGTGACGGCTATGTGATGCTGGGAAGGTACAAGTCGGAGAGTGTGAAAGGCGTGAGAGGGAGTGAGGGGGGGGGATATTTGAGGGTGCAGGATGTAGAAAGGAGACAGGAATGGTATGTGAAGGGTAGGTTGTGCAAGGGGGAGTGATATTGTAAGTCACGTGGGAAGGAGAAGGGAATGTGTGTGAGGAAGAAGGGTATAGGAAGGAAAGAGGGGAAGCAGAATATATGCTTGGGAAGGGGATGGTGAGGGAAGGAGGGAGAAGGTTAGAAATGGTGTGAGTAAAAAGACATTTTTTTTTTCTTATTCAGGGGAGGGGGGATAAAATGAAAGAAGGATGTGGTAGAATATGGATGAGGGGTTGGGTTTAGCAATAGGTGTTGGTGGGGGATCGTTAAATTCTTAAGTGAAACCATTTTGTCCTAGCTGACACGTCCTTCCTGGCCACGGAAAAATAATTGTTATTACTCTTTCATGAGCGGCCACAAATTTATGACACCCCTCTCCCCAGCCCCACACCCTGTGCCTGAAAGATGGCTGAATATATCATCACTGGCTGAAGAGAACCTCCCCCAGGAGCAAATGTTAGTGAGACGGCTAAAGGGGACAAATGAAAATAGGAAACAGTATAGTGCTTAGCGAAAATACATCCTCTAGGAAAGAGTGTAGGAAAGGATGGTCAGTGATGATTGATGGATGAGTGAGTAAAGGATACCCTGTGCTGAGTGAAGAAAAGAATGCCCTCTGCTCAGCGAAGATAAGTATTTCCTAGAATTGAATATAGGCATTAGTTTAAAAGAGACAGGGAAAGGAGAGGGTGCCTATTGATCAGTGAAAAGTATGAGTATTCTCTTAATCAGAGGGAATAAAAGGTATCCAATGATGAGTGGAAATATAACCCTAGTCCTGGGCGAAAATTATCCTAGAGTTTGAATGAAGGAAAACGTTACCCAGTGCTGAGTGAAAAGATGGGTGCCCAGTACTGAGTGGGGAAAATGGAGCCTAGTGTTGAGTGCTCAGTGAAAAAAAATATCCTCTAGAAGTGAATGGAAGAAAGGATACCCTGTGTTCAGAAAAAGAGCTTCTAACTTCAAACTACATAAACCAAAGGGAAAAGTACCCATGGCTTCGTTGTAAAGTGTTCCATAAAACTAAGTGAAGGAAAGGGTGCCCAGTTCAGAGCACACTGCAGTATCTCTCTGAGGTTAGGATTTGTACAATAAACCCTAACCTGGCGCCGTCGATCAACTGTATTCTTGTTGTAACATACTATTTAATTGTCTAGGAGAGCTGCCTAGTAGTGAAGAGGTTAATGGACACTCTAACATGGTGTTCAAAAAGTATCTATATAAAATTAGTAGAATCTGTCTGAGGACTTCATATACAAGGCAGACAATCCATAATCTGATTCAGATGCTAAATTACAAATGAGCACACAGGAGGGCAATAACCAACAGACCTATTGGCCCTTTCATGGCTGTTGGGTACAGGGAAGGTTATAACTAACCAAACTATTTTATCAGTAAAAGACAAGGATAGAAAAGCAGGAAGGCTCACCCCCATCCCCATCCACGAAACCCTTCAGCCAAATCCAGCTGGACATTGTGAGAATTACCACCATGCAGCACAGAACAGCTGTCATGGATAATTTTTAGGAATGAGGGAAAGGAAATCTTGTTCTACAGTACAATATCTTCCTGAAAAGGAAAGTAATACTGTCAACAGTATTTCTCGATGTTGTTCGGCGATTGTATCCTCCAGGCTCTGAAAATAGAACAAAAAGTTAACCCTTCGATGGCCGTGAGGTAATACATTTTCGTGCATCCTAGGCCGGACCTGGGACCATTATTTTGTCAGAATTAGACAATCGATAATTTTTTTTTACGGAGGAGAAGAGAATCGTCTGGCGTACCTGGCAGTTTTTTTTTTTTTTTTTTTTTTGGTTCCTAAATCCATCCTGTGACTCGCTATGTTTCAGATTAAAAGTAAAAAATTACTGGGAATGTGCCATTTACATGTAAATATATGGGCGGAAACATCCAAGATGAACTGATCACCTGAGTGGGATGGTAGAGTTGGATAGTGTAAACATACCGGTGACCTTCGTTCCTTTCCCATGATTGTTCTGTTCACATTTTTTAAATGAATCGCACTAATTCAACGTCACTGGAACTGGGATTGGAGGGCATCGCTCTGCGTTGGCTGCTAGCAATGGATATTTACAGTACTACTGAACTGTATTATTCATGAATGAACGTACTTAGCTTGGGGTTAGAGGCAGTTACTTGATAATGCGATTTTTAAAGGTCAGTACTGTGTCGCAGCTTACCACATTGGAGGACAGTTTGTTTCATATGTTTACAACTCTCTTAAAGAAGAATGCTTAGCTTCATGTGGCTGATATCATATGCTGATAATTTTGTGCCTATAACCTCTACTATAGTTTGAGTGATGAACTGTGAAATATTTATTGATAGCCACATATTTGTATCCTTTGAATAGTTTGAATACTAAACCTGCGTTTAGATTAGGTAAAGAGATTCATGGCTCCTAAACGTTCCTCGTATGGTATATTTTTCAGTCTACGAATAATTTTTGTCACTCTTCATTGCACTTTCTCAAGTTTCTGCATATATATATTTTTAATAAGGCCACCAGAAATGGAAACATTCCTCTTAGTGTAGATGTAGGCCCTACTAGAGAATTATACAAGATGAAGATGATTACTTTCCGATTTGTATTCGAATGCTCTACCAATGAGTCTGATTAGGTTGACTTTCTTAACAGCCTCTGTGCACTGTTTGCGTAATTTAAGATGATTTGTTTCTATAATTCCTAAGTCTTTTCTGTGATTGACAATGTAGTTGAATATAGTAGAGAGTGTAACTGGTATTTTCATTTTTATTTACAGTGTTTAGCACCTTCCATTTACTAATATTAAAATCCACCTGCCATGTTTGGGCCCAATTTAACAGTCACTTGAGGTCACTCTGAATTGCCTGTCTGTGTAAAGATGTGTCTACTCTGTTTCAAACTTTAATATAATCAGCAAATTTGGATATTTTATGAAACAGACCATCATATATATATATATATATATATATATATATATATATATATATATATATATATATATATATATATATATATATATATATATATATATAAACAGAATAGGACTCAATACTAACACCTGTGGCATTCCACTTGTAACATTTTTCCAGACTGAATTTTTACAATTTATTACAAATCTCCATTTACGTCCTCTAAGCCACTTATCTACCCACCCAAGCACATTGCCTCTGAATCCACAAACGTTCAGTTTCTGAAGTACTGTAATCTGTTATCGGGAACTTTATCAAATGCCTTTTGAAAATTGAGGTAGACTATGTCAGTGTTGGAAGGACACAAGTCAAGAGTGACAGCAGTGGAAATGAGTTATTTAAGAGGAGCCTGTGGAGTCACATGGAGAGACAGGCTGACGAATGAGGATATACAGGAGCGTTGTGGTGTGGATGTGGATGTGATAGGAAGTGTTATGAGGAACACACTGAGGTGGTTTGGCCATGTGGAGAGGATGGAGGGTGAAAGACTGACGAAGAGAGAGTATGTGAGTGAGGTGGAGGGGGGAAAAGGGAGGGGGAGGCCGAGGATGAGATGGAGGGATGGGGTGGAGAGGTATATGAGAGAGGGGGGTATGAGTTGGGAGCAGGGCAGTGAAATGGCGGGGGACAGGGTGACGTGGAGGCTATTTGTTTGTGGCAACCCCAAACGGGATTGAGGCGTCTGGCAATAGATAGATAGACTATGTCAGTGGATCTGGTCTCATCATAAATATTGAATATATCATAGAAGAAATCCAGGAGATCTATATGGCAAGAAAAATTATTCCAAAATCCATGTTGGGAATCCTTGATGAGATTATTTATTTCTATGGGCTTAACAAACTTATCTCACATTACATTTTCAATAACTTGCTCAGCACTGAAGTTAAGCTAATTGGTCGATAATTTTCAGGTTGTTTTTTGTTGTCTTTTTTACTTACTGGAGTTACATTTGCTAGTTTCCACTCATCAGGCACCTTACTATTTCTTAGAATTTTACTGAATAGCTCAACTATAGCTTAGATATTTCCTTCAGAATGTGCAGTTATTTTATGTGGTCCCAGTGATTCATTATAAGTTTAGCAGTGGCAAGTCGCACATCATTCACACTAACAGAAATGTTACTGACTATGTTACCCTGTTCCAAAACATCAGGAAAAGCTGGAGGAATGGAATCTCTATTTTCAACTCGAAATACAAATGCAAAGAAAGTGTTGAAAATTTTAGCTATCTCCATTTCATCGTCAATATGCACTCCATTATGTAGTGAAAGAGGACCTGCGGGTGGCAGGTGTAAGGGAAGAAGATGCAGAAAACAGAGTAAGATGGAGACAGGTGACCCGCTGTGGCGACCACTAAGGGGAGAGCCGAAAGGAGAAGATGTTTTCCATTATCTGTGACTAGTGGCCATTTGTTGGTACTATTATCTTCTTGTCTCTGATATAGCTGATTAATTCCTTAGGGTCTGGACAGGCTGATAGGAGCAACATGAGCTTCTTTTATTTTTTATTTGCTTTATTATTATGATTATGATGATGATGATGATGATGATGATGATGATGATGATGACGATGATGATGATGATGATGGTCATGATGATGGTTATTATTATTATTATAATGCGAGTATAAGTGGCTGGGGAATGGCTGGGAGAAGGAGGGAGGTGAGAAGACAGGAAGAAATCAGTAGGATGGAAGTTGAAGAAACAATGAAGAAAGTCAAATTGGGGAAAGCCCCAGGAATTGATGGAGTGTGTGGTGAAATGCTGAAGCATGGGGGAGAGATAGTAGTAGAATGGATGTGGAAGATGTGCAGATTGGCCTGGGAGGAAGGTAGAGTCCCGGAGGATTGGAAGTCAGGTATAATTATTCCCTTGTACAAAGGGAAAAGGGGAAAAAAAAGGTGTGGAAATCATAGGGGCATTTGTCTTCTTAGTGTAATAGGAAAAGTGTATGGTAGGATACTTATTGACAGAGTTAGGGAAATAACAGAGGAATTAGTTGGAGAAGAACAGGGAGGCTTTAGGAAGGGAAGAGGTTGTGTAGATCAGATATTCATTCTTAGATCTTTGGTGGAAAAGTTTCTAGAAAAGGGAAAAAAGTTGTATGCAGCCTTCATGAATTTGGAGAAAGGATATGACAGGGTGGATAGACAAGGATTGTGGAAACTATTAAGAATATATGGAGTAGATGGGAAGGTGTTCAATGCTGTGAAGAGTATGTATGATGGTGCTAAGCCTGCAAGGCATGTGGAAGGTGAACTGAGTGAATTTTTCTCTTTGAAGGTTGGGTTGAAATAGGGATGTGTCATGTCTCCATGGTTGTTCAATCTGTACATGGATGGGGTAATAAAAGAGATACAAGGCAGGCAGTTGATGTTGGAGTAGCCCTAGTGAGACAGGGTAGTGTTTGGAAACTCCCTGTACTGTTGTCTGCAGGTGATACTGTGTTGTTAAGTGAAGACGAAGAGAGCTGCAAGTCTTGGTGGATGAGTTTGGGAGAGTGTGTAAGAAACGGAATCTAAAGGTGAATGTAGGGAAGAGTAAGGTGATGGTCTTTGAGAGAGATGAAGTCAGTGAATGTACAGTGAAGTTGGATGGTGAGGAAATGGAAAATGTGAGTACGTTTAAGTACTTGGGGAGTGTGATGAATATGGATGGAAGTTTGGAGGGTGAAGTGCTTGAAAGAGTACAAATATGAAGAAAGGTTGCTGGTTCCTTGAGAGCAGTGATAAGAAACAGGGAAGTGAGCATGGAAGTGAAAAAAGTTAGTACATGACAGTATTGTGATACCAACTCTAATGCATGGTAGTGAAGCTTGGACGTTGTTGGAAGGACACAAGTCAAAAGTGAGAGCAGTGGAAATGAGCTGTTTAAGAGGAGCCTGTGGAGTCACATGGAGAGACAGGCTGACAAATGATGATATAAAAGAGCGTTGTGGTGTGGATGTGGATGTGATCTGAAGCGTTAGGGGGAACACACTGAGGTGATTTGGCCATGTGGAGAGAATGGAGGGTGAGAGACTGACGATGAGAGTGTATGTGAGTGAGGCGGAGGGGGGGAGAGGGAGGGGAAGGCCGAGGGTGAGTTGGAGGGATGGAGTCGATAGGTATATGAGAGAGGGGGGATGTGAGTTGGGAGCACGGCAGTGAAATGGCGGGTGACAGGGCGACGTGGAGGCGATTTGTTTGTGGCTACCCCGTGCGGGATTAATGATCTGGCAATAGATAGATAGATAGATTATTATTATTATTATTATTATTATTATTATTATTATTTTGCTTTGCAACAAAGGCTATGATATTTATTTTTATCAGTTTGATTCGTTGTGGCTGTGTGATTTTGTGTGTATTTTTTTTTTTTTTTAAAGCTCATAGGCAATGCTTAATATCTATATTCCACAGTTAATTTTAGTATTTTTAACAGACCGTCTTTTCCCCTTTGGAATACATAACTTGCCCTGACATTGTCATCATCATATTTAAGACTGAATGGTACCATACAATGGTCACTAGTTGTAAACTCTTCTCCTACCTTAACATTACTCACAAAGATTTCAGTTGTCCAGATCCAGTATGCTGCATCTGTGTGTTGGACAGTCTACAAGCTGATGCAATAAACTTTCTTGCAAGTTCGTGTGCAGTTTCAACCCTGTGTGCAACTGTAGGGCCCCTCCTCATCTGGCAACTGGTAAATTGATATAACCAAAATTACAGTATTTTCTGTGCTACATATGTCAGGAATTTAGTTATAAATTTCACTGTAAGTTATTGAACTGTTTTGGCAGATGATAAAATAACCCATATATTGTTTTGCTATTTTGCTGTGCAATATAATTTTATGTTTGAAAGAAACATTATCAGTGTTATTGTGACTTTTTGGTCTTGTAATAAGTAAATCATGAGATTTGGTTAAGTGATTGTGCTAGTTGAAGACAGGAGAAGTTAAAGATGAATACAGGGAGTTGATCTTGATTTATTATCTTCAAGGAAAGTCTAAGTTGAGCAGAGTATGTATTACACAGGAACATAATTCACTAAGTCTCGTCAGACCCCTCTTCGTATTTCCTCTCTCCACTACCTGTCAGTTCTATGGCTAGCCCCTTTCTGATCTCTGATTCCTACAGTCTCGTTTAGCAGGGGTCGTGTCACTTGAGCTACACTGTCGTGGAAGCTTCTAGAACCCTGTATGTCTGTGTGTATGTAGTGCTTCCAGTGCCCGCTGGCATATTGTTCATTAAGTATTTGCTGAACTCATTTCCTTTTGGTCGATTCTCGCTGACACATTTCCTATCTAACACCCTGGCTTGGTGCTTCTATCTGTCTATCTATCTATCTATGAGTTGTATTATTATAATATGGAGTCCTGACATCGCTCGGTCACGCCAGCTAGCGGTCCTCCAACAGCAATCATCATTGACATATGCTAGTCTATTAATACATAACATTGGTTATAATATTGCATAGATGTAATATTCATGTTAATAATGCAATGATCCAGTAATATTACATTTTAAACAAGTTGTATACATAATTGAACAAATGTAATATAGTTAAATTGGTTATTGTATGATATATTGTAAGATGTGTATGTATAACAGTCGTATGCATACATGCAAAAAAAATAGTTCAAAGTTAAGATTATGGTAATTTTATATAGAGATAATGATACTGGTTTACTTCTATATCATATGTCTTTCTTTTTTTTTTAAATAAAATTAATACTATATGCAAAATATGTACACTTCATTCAGGGTGGTTTACTTGAAGTCGCACTTTACCCCCACTAAATACTGAATCCAAGTTTGCAATTCTTGCATGCATTCTGTGCATTGCGAACAGCACCACTGCAAATACAATACAGAAGATTATAATATGGGTTGAACATACTCAAACTCAAATCTTCCCAGGGTTTCATTGTTTCATTGATCGGTTGCATTGTTTCAAACTTAGATGAAGTCAACTTAATACCTGTGCTCATGTCTAAGTCCATATTAGGTTGTGTGTGGAAATGTTTGTGTGTATGACTGAGGATGGCGTAGTGATTGATGGTGGATAAAGTGGACATGGATGGTGTATGTACCCCTCAGTGGTCTGGTGCTATGTATAATCCTGATGCTGAAGTATGAGATGGTGGTATATCTGGACAGACTATGTAAACTGATGTGTTATGAGTGAAATGAAAAAAACTGTGAGTGTCCAATGCATTGATGGTGTACAAGCTTATCTGGAGCAAAAGTGAAGCTGGAGTGATTATGAATGTCGTGATTTCTTATGATAGCCATTTCACACGGGACTGTTTCAGTAGGCTGAAACGTGAAAATGTACGAAGGACAAAGGTAAACAGCATGGAAAGATGTACGGCACTTTCGTTCAATCGTTGATTCACTGGCGAAAGCGACAGTGTTCCGTCTCTTGGAGACCATGATGAGTTTGGTGTCTGTGTTGATGTTGATGATGACCAAAGTGTTATTATTCTTAGAAGGGAAGGGGTTTGTTTGGTATACTGTGAACAGGTCGTCAGTTATGAATGGTACATGAACTATTACTGATATTGGTGTTAGTGTTGCTTCTAAATATGGATAATATTGCATGAAATCCCTACTTCGGAACAAAGGCTTCAATTTATGCTTATGTATGCCTTGACTAATTATCTGACGTAGCTCATGAAGTGGAAGTAAGTCAATTATGATCTTGCCATTACCAGCATTCGAAATTCCTTGCATAAGTGCCCTGTAACGAACTCTAGTGTTGTCTAGTTGGAGTAGAATTGTGTCAATGTGTTCCGTGATGATAGAGAAGTGTTGGAAAAGTGTTATGTTCCCTCCCATGGCATTTATTTTACCTACACTTTGGAGCGTTATGCTTTCCCCCTTTTTCAGATTTTTCACGATTGTCTTCATTGCTGAGTTATGTCCGGCGATGAATTTATTTTAGTATGTTAGTACCTGAGCTATTTTATTAAATTTGTTGTTTATTTCTTGAAGGTCTTCCTCTGTAGCCAATCCAAAGATGTTCCCAAGAATTGCACCACCCAGGTCGAACAAACCGAGCTTTTGGCGAGTACGTGTAATGTTGTTCGTGGTGCTCAATACCTCCGTTCCATGAGATGGGAGATCTTGGATCATGATGAGCATAGTTGACTTAGCCTGTTCTATCTTCCATTTCGCTAACTTCACTATTTCATCCACTTCCTTTGTGTTATGTGCTTGTGAAACATAGCCTCCTATCATGAAGTCCAGGGTCCTCATGGGTCTGGCGGTGTTTTCTAGATAAGGAGGTAATTCGTATAAGTAATCCAAACTGATTTCAGTACTCATGACATCTTTTACGATTGACGTCGTGGCCGTTGGAGCTATGAGGCATCCTTGCCGTACTGTGTTTTGGGGGTCTAAGTGAGCATATCCTCTTGCTATGTAGAAGAGAATCCATAGCTTAAGTCCCTTCATCGTTACCTACCGACAAAAATAAAAAATAATAATTTTCTAATATGGTCATGCTGTGGTCAGTGATAGTGATAATGTGCATTACGGTAGAGTACCGTAATGGAGAACAATAACTTTCTTGTTATTTCATTTATAGAAGGAGTTTAAATCGATATTTAAATCATGTAAATGATGTACTGTAGATTTTTTTTGGAAGAGTTGCCCCTATGTTTGATTGTTTGGTAAATGACCTTAATTTATTTTTAAAATTATTGTTGTTTTCTTGATTGGTTTCACGAGTTATGTTCGGTTGTTCGGTGATATCCGAGGCTGTATAATTATTGGATAGTTCCCTTGAAACTCGTTTTAAATGGTCAATATGAACTTGTTTCTCTTCGCCACTTGACAGTGATCTAATTAAAACTTTGTTTGCTTTTATGTTAATTACTCTGTATGGGCCCTCAAATTTCGAGGATAATTATGTCTCTCGTATGAATGATACCATAGACAATGTCTCCTAAGCTGATAGGCGAGTCTCTTGCCTTTTTATTAAATGCCTCCGTCATTTCATCCTTGGACATCGTTAATTGTCTTTTGACTCTTTTATGTATGTCCTGGATTTCACGTAAACAGAGTTTAGAGTAATCATCACAGTTGTATATGGGCAGATTTTCACCATCTAGAATTTCATATGGTAGTTTTTTATCTGTCCCATATATAATGAATTGTGGTGTGTCTCCTATAGATTTATTTATAGATCCATTAATTGAGGCTTCTACTCTGGGAATCCAATCATCCCAGCTTGCATAATTTTCATTGAGAATGTGTCGTAGTACATCTAATACTTTTTTGTTTTGTCTCTCTGTTACCCCATTGGATGCTGGGTGATAGTCTAAAACATTAACCTTTTTGATATTTTATTGCTTACATATTTCTTGTAAGATATCGGAATTAAATTCACCTCCATTATCGCTTATTAGTGCCTTTGGGGTAGTAAAGCCTTTGCTACTATCTCTGCTGTTTTATCCTTAACTGGGGATAAAATTACATAACGGGAGAAATGATCCATTGCTACGAATAGGTATTGGTTATTATTGTATGAAAATGGCATCTTGGGTAAATCAACCGCGACAACGTCCCATTGTTGATGTGGTACAGGGTAATTACCTATAGGTGCAGGTGTGATTGGGTATCCTTTGTGTTTTGCACATGATTCGCATCTGTCTATGTGATTGTTTATATCTATTCGTAATGATGGCCTGTAATATAACAACTGGGATTGTTTGAATGTCCTACCCTTCCAAGGATGTCCTGCATGTGGGCTATCGTGTATCGTTCGTAATATCTGGGGTATCATGTCATTAGGTACTACCAATTCTTTAATATTTCTTCGGCGTTTTGGTTGTCCTGGATTGATCCTGTATAAGGCTTTATTGATTATTATGAATTTTTCTAGTGGTACATATAGTCTGGGTAATTGTATGTCATCTCCACGTTCTAAGTTGTATATAACATTAGACCATGTTGGATCAAATCTTTGTGCATTCGCGATTTCATCGTGGTTTGGGATGTTTCCTTTGAGATCTAATGCCGCGACCTGAATTGTTTTCGGGTTCCTGGATAATGCATCAGCTACTAGATTCACTTTGCCTTGTATGTAATGAATATGTACACATTGTAGTTTTTGACTGTACTTTTCCATCTCGCTCGCCTCCCAGGGAGGAGTTTTTCTTTAAACATGCCCACTATCGGTTTATGGTCGGTGAATAAGTGTATTTCTTAACCATATACCAAATCTCGAAACTTTTTTAATGCAAAAACCACCGCAAATATCGATGAGTAACCTGATTGAGGAAAAGTGAGTAAGATGCGTTACAAATGTGGCTCTGGTATTGCTGCGTCGTCTTGACCTCTGTGAACCTGCGTCGGCGGTGGAGGTAAGGGGCCGGTAGTAGAGAGCATTAGGGATCTAGTGCTTGTTGCTTTGTTCTTGCTTTTTGTTTACTTGTTTTGTTTTTATTCTTCTTGCTGATACTTGAAGTTTTTTTTTTTTTGTGTCCGACTCTTGGCACAGGCTTCACAGCCTGCACTCAAGGCCCAGTAGTCCTCATACACCTCTTCATGTCACCACTTCGGCATTAACACCCACCGTCCATATTGAATACATGCTAGGGCTGTCTCATACAGGACTGGTGTATTGTTATTAACGGGGGTATTTTTACGACATGTCGACGGGTCTTCTGGTAGATCGGTAAAGTCTGCTTTTTTATGAAATTCAGATCCTTAAACAGTTCCCGGCCCCAGCGGGAATTTGAGCCTGGGTCCGGTAGGACTGCAGGCCACCTCTCTACCTATTGAGCCACAGTTGCGTCAAGAAGGTTATAGATTTGTCTTGTAGACTTGTTATTTGTAGTTAATCGTAGAGCTTGTTGATCCTCACTTGCAACTCGTTGTTGCTACTTTATGCTCGATTGTGTTTCATTGATTGTAGAAATGATGGTTCGTAGGCGTAGAGCCGATCGTTGCTGCCACCAGTTATATATATGTGACTTTTTGGTCTTGCAGTATGTAAATCTTGAGATTTGGTTAAAGTTATTGTGCTAGTTGAAGGCAGGAGAAGTTAAAGATGAATACATGGAGTTGATCTTGAGTTATTTTCTTCAAGGAAAGTTTAAGTTGAGCAAAGTATGTATTAGACACGAACGTAATTTACTAACTAGTCTCGTCAGACCCCTCTTCTTATTTCCTCTCCACTACCTGTCGGTTCTATCGCTAGCCCCTTTCTGATCTCTGATTCCTACATTCTCGTTTAGCAAGGGTCGTGTCACGTGGGCTACACTATCGTGGAAGCTGCTAGAACCCTGTATGTCTGTGTGTATTTAGTGCTTCCGGTGCCCGCTGGCATACTGTTCATTAAGTATTTGCTGAACTCATTTCTTTTTCGTCGATTCTTGCTGACACACTTCCTATCTCACACCCAGGCTTGGTGCTTCTATCTATCTATGAATTGTATTATTATAATATGGAGTCCTGACATTATCGATAGAGGGCCTAGGAACTGCAACTAGATGAAGTCCAACTTTAATAAATAACAGTACACTGCCACCCGCTCTAAAATTACCTCACTCGGACGGAGTTCAACGAGATATTGTTTTTGGTCGAATTTGTTTGTTTGTTTGTTTGATGGCAACATTGCGGAAGAACGGCTGAATGAAATTACATGAAACTTTCAGGATATGTGGGCACTGGTCCCCAAAGAAAGTAATAAAACTTAAGGTGATCGAGTGAACTTGAAAGGTCAATATCAAGGTCATGGGTTTTCAGAGGATTGTAAATTGAACACTGTTGAAGATAGAGATATTTACTATTAGGATTGTGGAGTGAGGAGGAGATGCAAGGGTGTGCAAGGGACAGCATGGTGGAATGATGAGGTGAAACGAGCTGTGGAACAAAAGAAGAAGGCATATGGTGAATGGTTGGCGAGTAGAGGTAGGGGAGAAGATGAGAGAGAGAAGAGAGAGGTATATGTGAGCAGGAGAAGGGAGGTTAAGAGACTGGTGAAGGAGAGTAAGAAGAAAGTGGATGAAGAGTTTGGGAGGAATCTGAGTGTGAAATGGAGGGAGAGTAAGAAATTGTTTTGGAAGGAGGTAAAGAAAGTAAGGCAGTGTGAAAGGGGAAATAGTAGGGGAGTGAAAGATAGGAATAATAGATTGTTGGTGGAGAAGAGAGAGAAATTGAGGAGATGGAAGGAGCACTTTGAGGATTTGTTGAATGTAGAGAGTGAGAGCAGTGTGAGTATAAGTGGTTGGGGAATGGCTGGGAGAAGAAGAGATGAGAGGAGGGAGGAAGAGATCAGTAGGTCGGAAGTAGTGGAAGCGATGAAGAAGATTAAGCTGGGAAAGGCCCCAGGAATTGATGGAGTGTGTGGTGAAATGCTTAGGTATGGGGGTGAGATTGTTGTGGAGTGGATATGGAAGTTGTGTAGATTGGCTTGGGAAGAGGGAAGGGTTCCAGAGGACTGGAAATCAGGTATAATTGTTCCTCTGTACAAAGGAAAGGGGAGAGAGAAGTATGTGGTAACCATAGGGGTATTTGCCTTCTTAGTGTGACTGGTAAAATATATGGTAGAATACTCATTGATAGGGTTAGGCATATGACAGAGGAGCTAGTTGGAGAAGAACAAGGGGATTTAGGAAGGGAAAAGGGTGTGTAGATCTGATATTTGTTCTAAGATGTTTAGTGGAGAAGTATCTAGAGAAGGGAAGGAAAGTGTATGCTGCCTTCATGGACTTGGAGAAAGCTTATGACAGAATAGATAGGCAAGGTATGTGGAAGGTATTGAGAATATATGGAGTGGAGGGGAAATTGTTGAGTGCTGTGAAGAGTATGTACGAGGGAGCTAGGGCTACGGTGCGAGTGGATGGTGAGCTGAGTGAGTTCTTTGATCTCAATGTGGGACTGAAACAGGGGTGTGTGATGTCTCCATGGCTGTTTAATATATATATATGGATGGGGTTGTAAAGGAGGTGCAAGGTAGGGCAGTGGATGTGGGGGTGGCCCTAATGAATGAGGGTGAGATTTGGAAGCTTCCGGTGTTGCTGTCTGCTGATGATACAGTATTGTTGAGTGAAGATGAATGGGAGTTGCAAGGTTTGGTGAATGAATTTGGGACAGTGTGTAGGAGGAGGAAGCTGAAAGTTAATGTAAACAAAAGTAAAGTTATGGTGTTTGAGAGGAATGAAGTCACAGAGTGTGCAGTGAGATTGGATGGTGAGGATATGGAGAATGTGAGTGCATTCAAGTACTTGGGTAGTGTGATGAGTAAGGATGGAACTTTGGGGGATGAAGTACGTGAAAGGGTACAGCAGGGAAGACAGGTTGTTGGTACACTGAAAGCAGTGATGAGAAATAGGGAGGTGAGTATGGAAGTTAAGAAGTCACTGCATGATGGTATTGTGATCCCTACCCTGACGTATGGAAGCGAGGTGTGGACCTTGCAAGAGGGGAACAAGTCAAGAGTGAGAGCAGTGGAAATGAGTTACTTGAGAGGAGCATGTGGAGTGACGTGGAGGGACAGGTTGACGAATGAAGAAGTGAAGGAACGTTGTGGGGTAGATGTGGATGTGGTTGAAAAGATTAGGAGAAATACACTGAGGTGGTTTGGACATGTGGAGAGAATGGAGAATGAAAGACTGACTAAGAGGGTGTATGTAGGTGAGGTGGAGGGAGGGAGAGGGAGAGGTAGACCGAGGATGAGGTGGAGGGATGGAGTTGAGAGGTATATGAGGGAGGGGGGGGTGAGTTGGGGGGAGGGGAGTCAAATGGTGGGTGACAGAGTGAGTTGGAGGCGTTTTGTCTGCGGCCACCCTTTGCGGGATTAGGGCGTCGGGCTATAGATAGATAGATAGATAGGATCACGCATATCAAGGTCATGGGTTTTCAGAAGATTGTAAATTGAACACTGTTGAAGATAGAGATATTTACTATTAGGATCATGCAGAAACTCGTAATATTGGCTTTCATTTGGCACCAAGACCTATGCCTTTGAATGACCTTGAATGATCAACTCAAGGTCACGGATATTCAGGAGGCTATAACTCGAAACTGTTGAAGATAGAGAGATATTTATTACTCGTATTATCAACATATACGAAATCCCTTACGAGTTTTTAATTGATACCTTGACAATTCACTGTAAAAGACCTTGAAAGGTCAAACTCAAGGTCACGGATATTCAAGTGTCTATAACTCGAAACTCATTGAAGATTGAGATATTTAATATTACCAAGATACAGGAAGTCTCATATGAGTTTTCATTTGGCAGCATGACTTCTGACCTTGAGTGACCTTAAAAGGTCAAACACAAGATCACAGATTTTTGGAGGACATAACTGAAAACCTTTGCACTATTACCTTAGACTTTAACCTGCTGCGTCCTGGCAGATTTTTCACCAATGACCTCCCCCTCAATCCCAGCAGATTTTCGAAAAGTCTTTTTTTGGCTAAAAACCTCCACTTTTTATGAGAAACATCGAAAATACAGAGAGAAAGTGCTCAGTTGAGTTTAGAAATACGGTAAAAGTAAGAGTACCTTTACCTTGTTACCGTGTTCTCTCAGGCCAGGCTCGAGAGAAAATGTCTTCTATGGGAGGGGTAGCTACTTAACACCATTCATAACTGGTTAGATATTTTTTTATATGGTACGAATTTATATATAGTACAAGAGTATTACTGGTTTTCAGACAATAATATAGGCGATATAAACGTTGTTCACTCACCAAAAACATCAACATATGGCACCTTCTTTTACAACATTACTGTCTCATCACTTGTGCTTGTTTCTTCCTCTGGCTTATTTCCTCCTTTGTCCTCCACCTCAGGAATCACTTTCACCTTGAATTTCGTCATTGGAGAGACCGTGGCACGACATGTCTTTACTTGCCAGGTCACTGCTAACAGGTGAGTTGCCGAGAAAATGACGTGTGGGGGGGAGGGGGGTTCAGGTGGGGCCGGGCATTATGCCCACCTGGCGCTGGGTAAAGGAAGGTCTCCCACATATGCCTACCAAGAATCACCCATGAAACTTGAAAAATGTGCAAATGACAGAACTCACAATTGTGAAACATATGGATACATCGTCGGGTGGCACCGTGGCAAAACGTGGTGACGTATTCATACGTCGTCGGGACGCCTCGGGTTAACCCATTAACTCCCAGGGTTCCTGTGTGAGGGATTTTGCTGGAAGGGTACTAAGTGTACTGCCCTATGCCTATTGGTTCATTGTCGCAAAGCTCATAGGTCCCTACCTGGGGGTTTCCTCCATTATTGACTTTTGATTATACCCAGTTGAGCTCTGTTTTCAGGATGTTGGGCACAAATGGGTTAATCGTGCACTGACACTAAGTTGCAAAAACGAGTCATTATTTAATAGCAATAACATAACTGCTGTCGGGCTGGGTTTGTTGTGCCTGGTGCCACTTGTTTTCTCATGCCAATTTAAGTGATATAACCCGGTATGTTATAGTTCGCTAGAAAATCTTGTTGTTCCATATTCAGCCACGATTCTGTTGCACCTGTTACATCGTAATCTTCAGCAGATAACGTAAGTCTCCAATTCAGAACATTTATTCCGCATACTATGCACATTCACGAGAAGAGCATTAATGTCTTTGCCTCCATTAGACTGTCTGTGATTGATGACGTGTACGTTGACTGGTCTATAGGCCTCGTAGAAGTGACTGCAAGTGCCAGTAGAAGAGAGGAGAAGAAAGGGGAAATCTTTGCATGTTTCTTGCACTAGAAAAGAAAAGTCTTTGTTTCGAATTGAAACCTAGTTGAGGAATGTAGTGAACAATCGTTCCATGTCTCACTCTTCAAGGTAAAAGCAATTCTTAGTTTCGGGATGAAAAGAATAAAATCGTATTCGAATCTCTGCCTCTAGGGCTTGAACAAACACCACAATATAACTTTTCTCTAGACCATGAGAAGCCAACATTTTTAACTTGTCTCTAGAACTTTAGTAATCACCACAAAATAAGTTGTCTGTGGAGGTCCATTAACCAAAAAAAAAAAAAAATGATTCTAGAGCTTCAGGAACCACTACAAAATACTTCGTCTCTAGAGCTTAAGTATCCGTCAACAATAATTCTAAACTTACCAGCAAAAACATCTAGTCCTTTGAGCTTTAGTCGCAGCCATAAAAATAACTTATGAACCGTTCCAGTCCCTGACAAGGACATTTTCGCAAGCAGGGCAACGAAAGAGACAGCATACTGTTCCCGTTGTTTTTATTTCTCTACAAAACTTTCTTTAGTTATATGGGGAAAACCAGCACTGGAAAGCTGTGTGCATACTTCTATAAAATATAAATCTTAGTTACGTAATGAATTTACTCTCTCTCTCTCTCTCTCTCTCTCTCTCTTTCTCAACAAACTCCCGCGCAAACTCTTCCAGCCAAATAAAGTAGCAAATTAAACAAAAATTCATGAAGGCGTAATGTATTATTGAAGGAAAGTTGAGCCTGGTATCTTCCTGAGAGAGAGAGAGAGAGAGAGAGAGAGAGAGAGAGAGAGAGGAGAAGAAGAAGCGAGAGAGGTGAGGGGGATGAGGAAGGAGAAGGAGAGTAGATGGGAAGAAGGGGAGATAGGAGATGAAAGGAGATATGGGGAAGAAAAGGAAGAGGAAAAGAAAGAGGGAAAATAAGAGAAGGAAGGAAAGGAGAGAAGACAATCAAGAGGGAGAGGGAAGGAGGGAGAGGAGAGAGTGAGAGAAGAAGGGAGAGAGGGAAGCGAGGCAGAGGGACTGGAAGGAAGAATGACAGGAAGAAAATAGAGAAAGGGGGAGCTGTGTTTGAAGGAGGGAGGAAGCGTTCCTAAAAACAGTGGACGTAAGAAATATGAAAAATGACACCTTATTTTCGCTCGGCCGATTTTAAAAGTTGAGGAAAGCAGGGCAGGGTGACTGTAACAGGGTAGGAAGTTTTTGGAAGAGTCAGGAAAGAGCGAGTGGCTATTAGGAGGAGATGGGGTAGGGGGAGAAGTGAGGCAGAGATGAGATGAGGCAAAGCAAAAAGAGAATTTTAGGAGTCGTTAAGAGTACGGAGAGGAGTGCTAGGTACGAACTGGGTGAGGCAGGAGCATAGGTGAGTCGTACAGTAAACACAGGAAAGGAATTGAACAAATAGTCTAACTTAAAAGTAGTTTTCTAATAATTTTTTTCCTCCCTCTTAAGCTCTTTAATGGTTGCACAACATTGCATTCAAACATTTTGGGTTATTGGCATAATCCAAGTGGCGGCTATTTGCCTTAATCATGGAATGGGACAAGAAATAATATTTTTTAATGTAGAATTTTATGTAATATATCAGCGAGACAGATTACTTGTGGGAAATATTTACACTGCTATAAATGTATTAACAAGCGCATACTTCGGCCAGATGACCTGCGTCGCGCCATAAAACCGGCAAATACGGGTTAGAGAAATGACTCAGAGTACAAGAATAGAGGGATGGACTTCATATTTGGTGGACGGTGGGGCTGGGACAGCAATTTGCGCTGTGAAATGGCTGCTGAAGGATTTATATATTGACTGCACTGTAGTCTGTTAATAGTTTTATCCAACAAAAACAAGATAAGCTTGCGTTGCTACCATTTACCTGACATCATGCAACTTAGGTAACAACTGTATGGTACTAGCAGTAACATCAGCAAACATGCAATAAAGAGGCAATTGTTTAGCATGTTCGTTGACTAACATATACACATAAAAATTATACTAAAACAGTGTCACGGTCTGGAAGAGACTATGACATCCCTGGAAGATCATGAACAAAAAATTCCATCAGTTCAAGATAATTAAAAATCGTATATTAATATTTCTGTCTGTCTGTCTGTCTGTCTCATATATATATATATATATATATATATATATATATATATATATATATATATATATATATATGTATATATATATATACAGTACGTTACAACAAGAAATATATTGTAAATATCTTCGAGAATCCCATCCAATGAAATATATATGTAGATAGATAGATAGATAGATAAATAGACAGATAGATAGATAAATAGACAGATAGATAGATATAATACATCACTGGATGGGATTCTCGAAGACATGTACACTCGGCAAGATTTCTGACTGGACCACCTGGTTGCGGGATTTGGCTAAAGTGGCAACAGCGTTCGCCCGTGTGTGTGTGTGTGTGTGTGTGTGTGTGTGTGTGTGCCCGACAATTTTTCGAATTGCTAAGCTTCATCCTCCGAATTATATTATGTGATCATTGTATTATGCAATGATATAGGCGAATAAATATTGTGTGATTGTTTAGGATAATGGGCTGTGCATCATGCTACTTATAGTCTGAGTTGTATAAAATAATTTTTTTGCCTTGCAGCTTGAACCACGATACAGGTTGAGTTGTGGTTCAGAAACAGAGGGCAAGTTCACCCAGAAATGGCGCTATGTAGGGGGAAGGGGGGAGTATGGGAGTGAGCGGCCAACAGTTATATATTCTTAGTCATTACAGTATAGTTTTTAAGGTGTCAGTGATATTCTGTATCCTAAATAATAATAAACCTATTTGTTTTTATTATCTTTATATAGACCCGATTACACACTAGCATACCCCCTCCCTCGTTAACGGAAAACATGTAGCCTGCTCCACCGCCTCGACTCTCTCTCTCTCTCTCTCTCTCTCTCTACAACTCTTCAGCTGGCTACCAGTACACACACACACACACACACACACACACACACACACACACACACACACACACACACACACACACACACACACACACACACACACACACACACACACACACACACATATCAGTTTGTGCTACTGAATAATGATGTTGCATTTAGTATGTTTACCTAAAATTTAATACTGTGTCAAAATACAAGTGCAAAACATAACCATCTCACATTACGGATTACGTTAACCAGTAATCAATACATATTTGCATAGTTTATGTTTCAGTAATAGTCATGGGGTAGCCATACCCACAGTGATATTTTCGTTAATGCTAAAGGTAATCGTGTGTTCAATCGCGGATACCAGTTAGAGAGGAGGTGGCCGCTGACACCTCCAAGCCTCATAGCTATGGTGGTGAGTTGTAGCGTCACTGCAGAGGTTCCTGTTCCTCCAGTTATGTCAGTAATTAAAATTAACATACTGATGAACAGCCATTTCTTTTGAAAAATACAAACACCCTATATGGAACTATCAAAATTCGTTTATGCAGCATATTGTGGGAGCTTTCCAGCTCTCACGCAGCAGTCACAGTCTTGGTCGTTTGTTTCAGTATTGCCAGCCTGACAGTATTCAGTGTTAATGAACATGCTATTAATGTTAGTTCTATATGCTTATTTACATCTGGAACAACAGAATTCAAAGCAGGATTTCATTCAGTACAAAGAATGCCAAATACAGTATGTGTGTGTGTGTGTGTGTGTGTGTGTGCGTGTGGGTGTTGGACGATACATGTGGTGGGGGTGGGGGGAGTATAGTGAGTAGGAAATGTGAGTCATAATGGTAATGTGGGTGTGTGCATATGTGGCTAAGGACGTCCAAGACTGATATGTAATCTTTGCCTTTAACACTTTGCCTTTAACACTTGATATTGATAGCCATCAATATACTCGAGGTATCCTCGGGGTGAAGGGCGACATTTCAGTGCTTTCGGATTTAAATGGCCTTTATTGTACCTCCCCGACAAAGGCGTTTTACTGGTTTAGCTTTCATGCAAAAAATACAGTATTCGTATTTCTCTCTCTCTCTCTCTCTCTCTCTCTCTCTCTCTCTCTCTAATCTATCTATCTATCTATCTATCTATCTATCTATATACACACATACCGACATACCGTATAATATGTAAATCCTTCCATCCATCCATCATCCAATTCTACTTTGCCCCATGAGCAGCGTAGGAGCCCAAGGCTAGGCAAGTTGGTCCTGACATTAAGATGAGAGTGACCAGCCTCACTGATCCCTGAGTACCATTACGTGAGCAATAACCCCAACCATTCCTTGGATATAAACCTTCACCGGCTTAATCCGATTGGAGCACTGCAATTACCCACTAAACCATCAGGCGCCATAATTTGGTTATATGGTTACCACTCCACGTAGTTAATGGATTCTTGGTGTACAGGAAGCCATTTACTTTGTAGAGTCACCCACAAGCAGAGGGAACAGGAAAGAATGAAGGAGAGAATGGCAAAACAGGGATTGTATAGTTGCCCATAGGAAGGACGAAGAAAGAATGAAGTAAAGAAAGATAGAAAAGGAAGGAAGGAAAGGAGGGAGGAGAGGAAGAGGCAGGCACCCTAGAGCAGCACTACATCGAATGAGTGGATCGTGAGCACCTCCACCTATTTATACATATACATATATATATATATATATATATATATATATATATATATATATATATATATATATATATATATATATATATATATATATATATATATATATATACAGTATATATATACGTGTCCGACTCTGGGCAAAGGCTGAAGGGTCTCCCCAAGTCACAGTAGTTCTCCTTGGGGCCCAGTAGTCCTCCTACATCTCCACATGTCACCGCTTCAGCACTATCACCCAGCATCCATATTGAATACATGCTAAGGCTGCCTAATACAAGACAGGTGTACTGGTATTAGTGAGGGTACTTTTATGACATGTCGGCGGGTCTTCTGGTAGATCAGAAAGTCTGCTTTTTATGAAATTCAAATCCTTAACCTGTACCCCTCTGGCGACGTAGATCTACGTCCAGCAGCACTGAGAAGTCATTGGATGCAACTGAAGTAAAATGGAAGGTAATATCGTATCTCACTGACTTCACACATTTTTCTACCATGCTTACAACACTGATTTTGGAGCATCGGAGGCGAGTGAGTCTTCACAGGCTTACATCCGCTCGCCTTTGTAACCCTGAAGATTTCAGAAGTCGAGTGGCACCAACCTGACTCAATTCAACCAATTTTCTGGCTTTGATGATTATTTTTATTAGTGCCAGGGATCTTTTATCGGTGTATTAAGCCCATTAAACCGGAGAAAATAAATCCAAAATCAGTTCACAAGCTCACAACCTCTCTGCTCTCTCAGTAACCTCGAAGATTTCAGAGGTAGAGTGACATCAACCTGTGATAATTATTTTTATTAGTGCCAGGGATCTTATATTGATGTATTAAGCCCATTAAACCAGAGAAAATAAATCCAAAATCCGTTCACAAGCTCACAACCGCTCTGCTCTCTGAGTTACCATGAAGATTTCAGAGGTAGAGTGACACCAACCTGACTCGATTCAACTAAGTATCTTGCTTTAGTGATTACTTTTATTAGTGCCATGGATCTTTTAATGATGTATTAAGCCAATTTAGTCAGAAAAAATCAAAATCGGATGGCGTAGAGGGGTATCATATATATATATATATATATATATATATATATATATATATATATATATATATATATATATATATATATATATATATATATATATGTATATATATATATATATGTATATATATATATATATATATATATATATATATATATATATATATATATATATATATATATATATATATTTCCCAGTGTTGTAGGGTTAAACTGTCCCCTGCCCCAGCCGGGATTCGATATAGATAGATAGATAGATAGATAGATAGACTGATTGACTGATTGATAGATAAATAGATAGACAGATAGATAGATGTAGATATATATACAAATAAAGATACAGATAGATAGAAAGATAGATAGATAAATATATTGAGGTTGTCTTCAAAAATCATTATGAATATATCGAAAGTGTTTTGCGTTATTTTGTTGCACTCATTGAAATATTGGCTTTTGCAAATTTTCACTCATTTTCATTAACTCTTAACGCTGTCACACGATCCTGCATTACTCCGTATCAGCCGACTGCGACGTAGTCGTGCTAGTGCTGCGTAATGAATTTTTTCAATTTATCTTTGTATTCGCAAAATTATATTGATTCTGGGATTCAAGAACTTTGAATTTAATTAGATGTAAATATTTTAAATTATTGAGATTTAATATAATTAATTATTTTAGTTGGATACCATAACCTAACCTAATGGCATTACATCAACCGACCCATGGCAGTATGTTCTACTATATTCCATCATGTTCTGGCTGGCCTAGACAGCCACACCTACAGCGTATATAAATGATTAGCCAGAAGCCGTTCAACAGTTATCGGATACTCTTGCTATTGATTACATTGTCTCATGTTGAGTATAGTAAAAAATCGTCTCCAACGAACTCCGATTAAACAAGGCAAGACGCTTGAACTGTCAAGCTATTGTTATGGTGAAATAGTAGTGTTACGTCATGTAGGGGTTAAACACTTTATCTAACCATCGCGTTTGGTCACTTTCTAGGTTTTCGTTTGTTGATTTATCTAGTCCTGTCATGGCATGTGCTATCCAAAAACAGGGTCGTGTGTGGTTGACTGGCTTTCCAGCTGACGTTATACCCAAAAATCGTCTTCCTTCTTGGGCAGAAGTCCTGTGGCGTAAGTTCAAGTTACACCAATGGAAGCAAAGAGTGCAACAACTCAAGTTGTTCATGAAACAAAGTACATATTGGAGACGGCCCAAATCCCAACTGCAGAAGAGCGGAATGCCAAATCTAATTTGGAAAAGAAGGTGAAGCAGTACCAGTCTATCCTTAAGGGAAAAAAACATGACGATCTACACCACAGACAAAGAGAGAGAAGATGAGTTTCAAATGAATCTCAATGATTTATTTTATATCGCCCATGTCGAGGCTTTTCACCTGATAAAAGTTCCAGAGGCTTGTGAATTCCTCAGAGCACAATGGAAGCCGAGGAGACAGGGCTTAATAGTCGGCGTCGACAAAGTCCTAGAGGAAAATGAGGAGTGGGTTCTTCAACGTAATTACTTGATGACATAGAGAGTGCAGCAAGAAAAAAAAGGAACGAGCAGTGAGAGAGTAGACTATCAAGTTGGCATACTCGAAGAACAGCAGCGACAGCAGCAGCGATGAAGCCAATGACAGCTAGAGTCCGCCAGGTATCCATTTGGTTACGTGGTTGTCACCCAACGCAGTAAATGGTTTTCTGGAATTCAGAAAGCTTCATTTAACTTGTCACTCAGTGCAAGGTCAGATGAATGCAACATTGCACGAAGTGAGTGGATGCTGGACGCCATCACGTATCTCTAATCCGACAATGACAATAGTAGAAGAATGTAAAAAGTTCGTAACGAAAAGATTAAATGGACACTTTTCAACTGTTTCACTACTATCTACTGTATATTTGTTTATGTGTCTGTCTGTTTGTGTCGTTTTATCTATCGTCTAACCATCTATCCATTTGCCCATCCCTCTGTCAGTTTATCTATCCATTCATGTTTCCATCACTCTACCTCACCTGTTAGCACTCCCGGCAGTAATCGCAAAATACATTGGAAGGATTCAGGCAAGAACTTGCTTGTCCTTGTCCATAACTGTGTAAGTGCGTGTGGGTGTACGTTTGCTAGTGTGGGTGTAGGTATACAGTACACGTGGCTATAGCTGAATGTACGGAAATGAGAAGGGAACTGTGTGTGTGTGTGTGTGTGTGTGTGTGTGTGTGTGTGTGTGTGTGTGTGTGTGTGTGTGTGCGCGCGCGCGCGCGCTTGTACAAGAGTAAGAGAAGAAGTCCTTTTATTTGGTCCTTTGTGTGTGTGTGTGTGTGTGTGTGTGTGTGTGTGTGTGTGTGTGTGTGTGTGTGTGTGTGTGTGTGTGTAGATGAATAAGAAAGTAAGCCCTTTTATTTGTTCATGAGAGTGAGAGGGAGAGAGAGAGGAGTAACACCACGCCCAGCCATAAATATTTCAGCGCAGAAAAGTCCTCTCTCTCTCTCTCTCTCTCTCTCTCTCTTGCTCCCGAGCAAGTCCTGTGGAACACTTGTATTTCTGTATGTACATTTTTGTTTAATATGCGCTTGTGTATATTTGAGTGTTGATTTTTCGTCTCTGACAGCCGTACTTATGTATGTATGTATGTATGTATGTACGTATGTATGTGTATATGTATGTATGTGTCGTTTTTTGATACTAGGGATGTCACGGTTGTCAGATTTTCCACCCCCCCCTTTTTTTTCAACAGTCGCGATAGGGAAGCTGGCATTGTTTTCAGTTCGTCTGTCTGTCTGTGTGTCTATAAGCACGATAACTTCGCAACCGCTCAAGTATCACAACATTTTACAGGTGTGTAGTTGCGATGAAAATGTCTTACGAGTTCGAAATTGGTAGAAGTAGGTCAAGGCAATGGCCATAATCCGATCGGCGGTAGATAAGTATTGGCTCGCGGCTGGTGTGATTCTCCCCTTAGGGGGGGGGGCTCTAGTTTTTGTTGTGCTTGCTGATGATAGAAAGGCAAAACCAACATTTGATTCTGCAGTCGTTAGAATTTAAGATGAGATTAAGAGTTGCCAGTATTTTTTCCACCTTTACACCACATTCGTGCCGTGAATATCCAGTAAACCTACATTCCAGCTCCTATTATTCTACACAACTTTATTTTTACAGACATCCTTCAGAAATCAGCTATAATTTCCTTTGAATATTTGTGTTCTCTTAAGAAAAAAAAAACATCGCATTGAGGTCGCCATAATGACGCAAGGTTAGGTTAAATACTTAGGATTCTGGAATACTATTCCGACGGGTGTTCATAGTAGAAAGTTGCAAAATAAAAATTATTACAATAATGTAGGCTTATCAGCTCTTCCCGGCATGAGTCGGGTGTTAAGTCTTAGATTTACCAAGCCACCTTTCCGAACACAATCTTGATAATGGTGATGAATGAACGGGGGTGCTTGGGGTGGAACTTTCAAGTAGCTTAATGTCTACCATAATCAGACTTATTCAGGTTTTACTGAAAAATGAATTCTACACTGTCAGATACAAATTTATCCATTACTAAATTCAGGCAATGAAGTGCATTTGCAGGGTGTGGGACGAGAATTTTCAGCACACTAATCAATTTCCTCTTCCTACGTGAATCTGAAAGTGGTTATTATTTTTCATTTACTTTTTACGTGCCATTTTACAGTAGGCTATAAAACTCCTACATTTTTTTCATCTCCTCACTCTCTTCTATTGGCTAATTTTCCTAGTTGAGAAAGGAAGAGTTTCTCGCTATTACTGATTGTCTGTGATACCATTTGTCGTAAAAGAAAGTGACGGAAATGCCCCATGAGTGAGGTAGTAGGGGAATAGCAGGCGCACTTTTGTCTTTCAGTGTTCTAACATTTATTATTGGGAGAGTAAGCTTAAGAAATATGGGTTCCGCTTATTTCGAAAATACTCCCGAAAATTATACTAAGGTTTTAAGCTTGAAGGTGAGGCACAGCAAAACTTGTTTAAAAGTCCCATAATTCGTCCGATTTTCTGTTGTAATATGAACCCTGTAATTAAAGACTAACACTGTAATAAATTTCTAGGCGGCCTTAATGCAGTGATAGAAGTCTTAACGTTATGGCGAAAAATAGGCAAATCTTTGACACAACGAGTTTATATAAATTACTGGGTTACAAAAAGTAGAACAGACACACAGACACGCGGCCTTAACACTAACAGTAATTATAGCAGAATAAGGAGGTTATAGAAAAAAGGATCTCTTATCCACAATCCAAACCCTCCGGGAATACTCCATACAGGAAAAATACAGCTCCTTATGGTATTAAAAAGCTTGAAAGAAGTTTCAGAGAACTGACAGAAGATAGACTACTATCAGAATGGAAAGTCAGGGAGAGGCAGTGAGTGGTGGGAAGCAGGAAGTAGTGGGGGAACGAAGTGAGGGGAGATTGAGAGTGGTGGGAGAAGGGAGTGGTGAGATGCAGGAAGTGGTGGGAGAAGGGACTGGGGGAAGACTGAGAGTGATGGGAGGCAGGAAGTGGTGACAGAAGGGAATGGAAAGAGGCTGGGAATGATGATGGCCAGGGAGTGATGTGAGAAGGGAGTACAGGAAGCAGCGAGTGGTGGGGGACTGCAAATGGTGGGAGCAGAGAGTGGTAGGATGCAAGGAGGGGTGAGTGGCAAGTAGGGGTGGGAGCAAGGAGTGGTCGGAGACAGTGAGAAGTGGGAGGCAGGGGGAAGTGGGAGGCAGGAAGAAGGGGGTGGCATTCCGTTGAGAGAGGCAGAGAAGGGTGGGAAGTAGGGTGAGGTGCGAACAGGGAATGGCAGAGAAGGTATAAATTAATTGGGATCGAGAGAAAGGAGACACTGAGGGAAGAGAAAAAAAAAGGAACAGCAAGTAAAATGGGATGAGAGAGAGAGAGAGAGAGAGAGAAACGACAAGCGAGAGGATGAGGCAAGAGATGGAATGAGGAACAAGCAGAGGAAAAGACAGGTGCAGACAATATTAGTAGCGGGCAAAGACGCACGAAGCAAAGAGTAGAAAGAAACAGGAACAGGTAAGACAGGAGCAGGAACAAGTACTGGAAAGAAATGTGGCAGTTGGCAGGATTATGCAAAGAAACTGGAAAGAGAGAGGATCAGACAAGAGTTGGGGGCAGGTACATGAAAACAGCAGGAACAGTAGTGAGAGAGAGAGAGAGAGAGAGAGAGAGAGAGAGAGAGAGAGTTGGTATAGGCACAGCAATGGTAGGAGCAGAAAAAGAGAGAGGCACAGGCAAGAGACAGAAACAGGAACTGACTCAGGAAATAAAGTGGAAAAGGCAATAGGTTAAAAATGAACGCGAAACAGGGGAACAGACAAACGATATACAGGTACAGACAGAGAAAGCAGTGAGGGACAAGAAAGCCAGGCACACGCCTATGTACACAGACACCCGCCGTGCGGGCAGGAGATATTATGGGCACGTACAACACAGTAGAACAAAAAGGCACTGGAACAAAGTCAGCAATGGATATACATTGGAACTACAGTTACACTACACTGCATGGTACTCTACCGACTGTCTCAATATTGACACAACAGTGACGCTGCAGAAACACAAAACTGGCACTACAGCGACACGAGACTAACACGACAGTGACACTACACCGGTACTACACTATAATGGCAATTCACTGACACTACACTGGCATTACACTACACTCTCATTACACAATATTGGCACTACACTATACTACACTAATACTATTATGATAATACAATGCTACTACATGGCGCAAAAATGGGTTTGTATTGGAGCTAAGCTGGCACTATATTAACACTACACTACACTACACTACATTAACACTACACAAACACTGCACAACCGCAACACCGACGCAATGCTACAATGGCAAAACACTGGCACTACACTGGTACCAAGACCTAGTGAGACTGGTACCATACGAGTAAGGGAAAGACGGAGACAGCTAGGCAACCAATCGAGGCAGAGAGAAAGTGGATACTGAGATGAAGAGGCAACATACACATGAGAACACGCACATATACAGTACACACAAACATAGGCACAATCCATTTGAGTACACACACACACACACACACACACACACACACACACACACACACACACAGAAGCACAAAGCGCGCACGCACGCACACACACACACACACACACACACACACACACACACACACACACACACACACACACA
This sequence comes from Coenobita brevimanus, assembly GCF_032717465.1. Classification (NCBI taxonomy): domain Eukaryota; kingdom Metazoa; phylum Arthropoda; class Malacostraca; order Decapoda; family Coenobitidae; genus Coenobita; species Coenobita brevimanus. The sequence continues at coordinate 28,719,257 of NC_137005.1, forward strand.
CACACACACACACAGGTGAGAGAGACATTATTTATTAACTGTACAGGATGCTAAAAGTGTTTGGCTTCCAGAACGGAAGTTTGCTGAACCAACCACAATGTAGTGGATGTGGGGTTGATGCGTGTGCTATACTCTCCCTCTCTCTCTCTCTTTCTGTGTGTGTGTGTGTGTGTGTGTGTGTGTGTGTGTGTGTGTGTGTGTGTGTGTGTGTGTACAGAAATACCGAAAGGAGGGCAGATATGGCTTCTGTATCTTAATAAATGACGTAGAAAAGACTTTCATCCATAATGTGATATTCGGAGAGCGTCTTCCCCAGTGAATCTTGAAAGGGTCAGCCCCCTCCTAAAAATATATCGATCAGAAATAAGGGAAAGTGAGCCCTTGGATTTTCTAGAATCTTCTCAGGTCAGTTCATCTTGTTTGTTCGTAATGTCTTCCAGTATATAAAAAGAATCTCGCCATTAATTTCGGAGGGTTACCCCCACCCCTCCAAAACTTACAGAAGTTACAATATAGGGGAAAGATGGCAGATATGGCTTTGGTATCTTAGTACATGTTCTACAGTAGACTCTGATTTGTACTGCAGTATTTATGGAGCTTGACTCCCCTCCAATGAGCCTTACGGGTTCAGCTCCCACAAGAATGAAAACGATCTGAAACATGGGAAATATATAAATGAGAATTTCTGGGTGAGTTCGTCTGGTTACTCAGAAGGTCTTCCCTATTAACATTTTTTTTTTTTTAAGAGGAGCAGCTCCCCTTGCCAAATGAAATGTTCACAGAAACGATTAAACAAGGTCAGATAAGACTTTGATATCTTTGCACATGGTGTACAATGGACTCTCACCCGTAATGTCATATTTGCGAAACGTAACCACCTAATGATTGGTCAGACCCCCTCCTCAAAATGAAAACGATCAGAAATAGGGGGACGTGAGTACATGGATTAAAATGAAATCGGCATATATATTGCAGAACGTACATAGTTTCCATGTTTTATCTGAATGCACAGGAAGAAACTTGACATCTCTTGTATTTTATAAAATTCTTCAGCATTTTCAGTTCTTCAAGGTGCTTCTCACTTTTCTGTTCGGTGCATTGCCGCAGGGTCTGGATGTCTGGGAAGAGATATTTTACTTTTGTATCTTATGTTCTTTTTCTTCTACTCCTGTGAACGAACGATAAATATCACTATTAGTTTAACAAGACAATTCGGTGTGGTTTACAAAACGCATACATTCTGTCTGTTTGTCTGTCTGTCTGTCTGTCTGTTTGTCTGTCTGTCTGTCTGTCTGTCTCTGTCTGTCTGTCTGTCTGTCTGTCTGTCTCTCTCTCTCTCTCTCTGAGCCAGTGGCGTTGTTGTGGGGGGTCTGGGGGGGGGTACGTGCCTTCCCATTCAAGGCCTGTGTCCTCCTAGGTGCCCTCCCCAGCAGAAAATTCTAGGGAAAAAAGTTTCATACACGGATGATTTTCGAAGATAGATGAAGTTTGAATAACATGTTGTAACACTGTGACTGTTAAAATATGCACATTAATCTGTATATCATTATCATAGGCACTGAACTGATAGTGTATAGTTGCGTGGTAAATTCACAGTTATTTCCATTTATATTGCTGCATTGGTGGCACCTAGTTACTAATTATCTTATATTTTTATCATGTCGGCTAGATTTTGTTTATCACGTTGTGTTTATTGACAAATATCGTTATGTTATATCTTTTGTAAAATCTGCTTCCAAGAGATTAGGTGTGCTAAGCCGACTCCGTTCCTTTGTTACCCCTGCACAATTGTTGACTCTATACAGGGGTTTTATCCGCCCCTGTGTGGAGTACGACTCTCATGTGTGGGGAGGCTCCCCAAATACAGCTCTTCTCAATAGGGTGGAGTCAAAGGCTTTTCGTTTCATTAACTCTTCTCTTACCGACTCCCTTCAACCACAAGTTAGAGATTATCGTCGTTTTGCCGCCCATTTCTCAATGCTCAGTGGCAGAATAAGACAAACTACCGCTCTACACGCGTTTCATGACTCTTTGTCATATCTAGCACCATCCTATAGCGTTTAGTTTTGTAACCTAAATAGATAATGGCAGTTTAGGCTGCGGTGGCTGAGTGGTTAGCGTCTCTGTCTGAAAACCTGCCTGCCCTCTAGCACAGGGGTTCGAATCCTGATGCGGAGAGCTTGCCTTCTTCGATTTACGTATCCATCCACCCTTTGTGGGTTTTTAGTTAAAATAAATACCTAGGGTAACAACTAGAGGAGGTAACTGTGGCAGCCGAGATGATGTTGTAGCCTTGTATCCAAAGCTACTGGCCAAAGAATTTGCTCAAAGGTTACTGATATGAGCAACATGGCGAAGCATCTCATTGCCTCGTTCCCCAACTTTAACTTAACTTACCTCTCAAATGGAGAGAGTATGATACTGATGGATTATAGACAGTAGCCGTAGCTAAATATACTATGTATATATATATATATATATATATATATATAACTTTAACAAGTCATCATCCATTCCCTCACTAAAATCTTCAGATGGCAACATTACAATAATTGTAATGTTGCCATCTGAAGATATTCGCTCTCCCACGGGGGTCAATTATTGACCCCCGTGGGAGAGCGAATGTCTTTGCCACCATATTTGCCAGAAATTCTACCGTGGAGGTCAGTCAGAACGTCCCAATACTAGAACTTGACTCTCCCGAAATTGTTCCACTTAAAATGCAGACAAAATATATTAAATCCATCCTAGACAATTTACAAACCAACAGAGCTCCAGGCCCAGATGGAATTCCTCCATTTGTTCTGAGAAAGTGTTCCCCAGAACTTGTCTGTCTTCTTGCTAAATTATCCAGACTATTCATACGTACTGTACTTTTTCATTTAATAATTCATTGAAAGAAGCCAATATCCATCCAATTCCAAAGAAAGGAAGTTCCTCTGACCCACCTGATAACAGACCAATAGCTGTCACATCTTCTCTTGGTAAAGTATTTGAAATTTTAATTCATAAGAACATAGTTAAACATCTTGAATCTACAACTTAATTTGTGATAGACAATATGGTTTTTGCCACGAAAGGTCCACCATTGACCTACTCAGTCTCCTGACTCATACCATCCATCAATCAATTGACCAACATGGAGAAACTCATGCAGTAGCCCTCGATATTTCTAAAGCTTTCGACAGAGTGTGGTACCGTTCCCTGCTGTCCAAACTCTCTTGGTATGAACTAACGTCTTTAGTTCCTGTTTTCCTCATATCTCAGTGACAGAAAAATAACAGTAAAAATAGATGATGTATATTCCAATTTCCATTCAATTAACGTCGGTGTGCCATACGGATGAGTTCTGGTGCCAACCCTGTTCCTAGTTCATATTAATTTTCTCTTCACTGTCTCCCACAATCCCATCCATTCATATGCAGATGACTCAACACTTCACAGTTCATTCACACTCAAACACCCATTTATAATGTCTAATATCTCTAACTCTCAACTTAGTACAGCCATCTCCATAAATCAAGACTTATCTAAGATCAGTGCATGGAGACAAAAAAAATCTAGTCTCATTTAATGCTAGTAAAACCAAATATATACAATTTACTAATAGACAGATATTGCCAGATTCTTATATTACCTTCAGTGCTAAAAATATTCCCACCTCCAAAAGCATTGAAATTCTCAGTGTTTCATTTAACAATGCCCTCAGCTGGACCTCTCATATCAGATCACTTGCTAAAACCGCCTCAGAGAAACTTGGAATTATTGTACATAGTCCGTAACTTCCTCACTGACGAGCAGTTAGCTATAATTTATAAGTCATGAGCGCTCTCAGCTGCTCACCCTTGTGATATGGATGTCGAGAGGTTGCACTAAAACAACTAGACAAAATTCAGAACAAAGCTATTTACGTTATTAATAACCCCGCTATTATTAATAAGCTACCTCCCCTACAAGTAAGAAGGAATGTTGCCTCCCTTGCATTATTTTAGGGGTACTTTTATGGAAAATTCTTAGACGAAGTTGCGTCCATTGTGCCACCTCTCCATGCCGTCCCTCGTGCTACACGGGCATCTGGTAGCACTCATGACTGGAATGTCACACAGCCATTTTGCAGAACTTCTGCCTATCAGAATTCTTATATACCCCGAACTGCATCTGTCTGGAACTCGCTTCCCTGGAGTTGCTTCCCTCCAAACTTCAACCTACAGCTGTTCAAGTCCAACTGTTATAGATATTTTGTGAATGGAGGATGCCAAGATCTGGCGTATGGCAAATTTCTTTATCCATTTGTTTTTGCTTCCTCTGTTGTTATATAAATATATATATATATATATATATATATATATATATATATATATATATATATATATATATATATATATATATATATCTATGTATCTATCTATCTATCTATATATATATATGCTACAGGGAATTTGTGTAACCAGTGATTTCATGAAATGCCTAGGGAGTTCATGAAATATGTTTGAATTAGGATGAGTTAATTACCTTGCCCGGATGGAGTCCGGCGGGGTATTGTTTTTGGTTGAGTTTGTTTCTTTCGTTCGTTCCATGTTTCTTTTTTTGTTTGTTTGTTAGCAATATTACGGAAGAACGGCTGATGAAATTACACAAACTTTCAGGACTTGTGGGCACTAGTGCCAAGAGGAAATGATGAAGTTTTGGAGGCAATCGAGTGACACTGAAAAGACAAAATCAAGGTCACCGATTTTCAGAGGGCTATAACTTGAAACCGGTTGAAGATAGAAATATTTACTAAACAAACAGGAACTCTCACATGGAATTTCATTTGGCACCAAGACCTTTGACCATGTGTGACCTTGGAAGGTCAAACTCAAGGTCACAGATATTCAGGGGGCTGTAACTCGAAACTGGTTGAAGATGAATTTACGATTAGCAACATATAGGAACTAGATGGGGACGCTCACCAACCACTCGCTTAGTGTACTGGTTCTCTGTTTTTAGGGTAGCTCAACATTGAGTGGCAAGCCAAATGATTTCCCTTAAAGCAGAAAAGCATTTACAGTGATGGGTGGTAACCCTATAACCAACCAGCACGTGTTCCCTGTGTGACAACAGATGGGTTGGCGAAGGGTTATTGCCCCTCTCCTGAAAACAACTAACTAAAAATACGAACAAGAAGCCTCGGACCAGGACTGACCAAAAAGTGACGACTAAGGACAGAACAAAGGACACGATGTGGATGGCGACGACTTGGAATGTAAGGGGTGCAAATGATGAGGTGAAAGAGAGAGAGATTATCCAGTTGCTTGAGGGTGCGAAAGTAAATGTATGTGGATTAACTGAAACTAAATGGGGAGGTGAGAGTTGAGAGAATGGGAGTATGGATGGGGTATATGTGCGGGGGTAGATGAGAATGAGAGGGCAAAAGAAGGAGTGTGCATTGTGGTGAGTAACAGATGGAATGAGAATATAAGAGAGTATGGATCAGTTGGCTCAAGGATTGTGTGGGTAAGATTCAAAGTTGGACTACAAATGTGGGCGATTGTGTGCGTGTATGCGCCAACGCAAGATCATGCAAGTAGAGTGAAAGAAGAGTTCTGGACAAATGTGGAAGTATGCATGGAAAAGTGACAACGACTTACCCCATTTCCTAATTGATTTACGAATATTTGGCGAAGCACATCTCGCAGGTCTGGCAGACTCCCTACTTACCAGATATGTCTCTGTGTGACTTTTGGTTATTCCTCATGGTAAAAGCTCTTCCGAAGGGTTCCCAATTTGAGACGAGAGAAGAGATCATGACGAATGTGACGAAGCACCTGCAGGAGACTCCGAAAACCGACTATGAAAAATGTTTCAGGCAGTGGAATGAACGCTGAACTACTGTACATGTGTCAAGTCAGAAGCGGCATACTTTGAAGGGGATTAGTGTCCTAGCTCAATAGGTTTGCTATAATTTTTTTTAAGAGTCTAAGGTCGGATAATTTCTGAATATGTTTTTCTCTCTCTCTCTCTCTCTCTCTCTCTCTCTCTCAATTATGCAGCATCGTTCGGAAGTACGCTGATCATCGAATCTCAAAAAGCGGAAAGCAAGTCATCCATCCATCATTTAATCCTTTGTTGTCTCAACAGGAACTTAGGGGTCTGGGGCTAGGTTTCTTAGTCTAGATTGGAAGATGAGGGTGGCTAGCCTCATTTTGCCTTGGGTGGTTTATGTGAGCTTATCCCAGATCTTCCCTTGGGTTTAAATGATTACGGGTCCCATGGGTTGGAACACCCATATACTGTATACTAGACCACCAGGCATCATTTGGTTTTATGATTACCACTCATCGTAGTAAACCGTTTCCTGGGATACAGGAAAACATTTATCTTGTCAATCAGTGTAGATTCACTTGAAAGCTGCGCTACATCTAGTAAGTTGATGGTGAAAGGCCCCACAGAGAGAGAGAGAGAGAGAGAGAGAGAGAGAGAGAGGCACTCAACTAAAAACACTTGTCAACAAGGTGTAGTCAAAGGCGTTTCGTGTGATCAATGCTCCTTCAATTTACACTGCATGCTACTCCACTGGACGCTGCTCATTTGAACATTTGCCCGTGTACTATTTTCTTCCAGGGAATAGCCTATAAGAGAACAGTAAACTACCATGCAAAACAGATAGTTCAATGAGGTACTAGAAAAATCCTTCATCTAACGAGAACACTGGCTCATTCACAGTGAATTCATGGATTCCAGTTTCTAAGAAGAGGCTGGAGGTTTTTCGATCATGTAATTTCAGTGTAGCGTGGGTGGGAGCCTAGCCTGCACCTCCTACGCCTTACAGGGGACAATATTGAACGAGATATTTTATCCTGCTTACCTCCATGATTCTTCTTCCATCTCTGCATGCCTTTATCAAAGCTGCATTTCCTTTCTTGTCTTTCTTTTTGCATTCCTCATAACATCCTTGCCTTTCTTCATTCCTTCATTGTTTGCTTTCTTTCTCCCTTGTTTTCGTTCTTCCTTGCTTGCTGTGTTTTTCACATGTGAGCTTTTCGTTTTTCGCACCTTCTCACTTATCTTCTTTCCTTCCTCACATTTGCTTTTTTTTTTCATTCCCTCTTTCTTCCTCCCTTCCTTCCTTCTTTCCTTCCCCCTCTCTTCTGTTCTCCTTCCACTCTTCCTTCCTGCACCCTTTATCACACATACCCTCTTTGCTTCCTTCCACATCTTATCGGCCCTCCTTTCTATTCCCTTTCCTTACTTCCAACTTCCTATCTTCCTTCTTTTCATCTTCCATTCTTCCTCATATTGAAACATTCCTTCCTTACTTGTTTCTTATTCCTGCCTTTTTTCATTCGTTTTACCCATCCTCCATTTTCTTCTTTCCATTGTTCCTGTCATTATATTTTCATTTCTCATTTTTTTCCTTCTTTATCTCATATTTTCCCTTCCTCTTCGTTCTTTATATATTTATTTCTGCATCCCTCTCTTCCTCTTCCTTCCTTCCTTCCTGCCTTCACATTTCCCTTTCCTCAGATGCCTGCCTTCCTCTCTTCTTTGCTAATTCTTTATCATTTTCTTTTTAAATTATCCTCATTTTGCCTTTATATTTTTTCTGTCCATTTACGCTTTCTTCCTTTACTAACATCTGCCCTTCCTTCCGTCAATCGCATCTTCCTTCCTTGCTTTCCTCACCTTTTTTCTTTCGTTCTCTTTTTTCCCCGTCTTCTCACGAGTCCTTTCTCTTTCATTTCTTGACGTCTTTCTTTCACTCACATCTTTCCTCTTTTCATACACTCATTCCTTCTCAAACAAAATCCTCCCATTTCACTTCCATCACCACCTTTTTCACATATCTTCGTTCCTTTCTCCCTTCCATTTTCCATCACTGTTGACTCTCTTCCACATTCCTTCTCCTCCACATTCCCTCACTCCTTCCTCCCTTTCACATTCCCTCACTCCTTCCTCCCTTCCACATTCTTTTGCTTTTTCCTCCCTTCCACATTCCTTCAATCCTGCCTCCCTTCCACATTCCTTCATTCCCTCCACAGTTCCACATTCCTTCACTTCTTCCTCCCACATTTCTTCACTCCTTCCTTCCTTTCACGTTCTTTCACTCCTTCCTCCCTTCCACATTCCTTCATTCTTCATTTCTTCCACATTACTTCAGTTTTTCCTCCTTTCCACATTCATTCACTTCTTCCTCTCTAAAACATTCCTTCACTCCTTCCTCCTTTCCACATCCCTTCACCCATTTCTCTTCCACATTCCGTCTCCCCATTCTCTCTTCCACATTCTTTCACTTCATCTTTTCTTCCACAGTCCTTCATTCCTTCCTCTCTACCACATCCTTTCACTCCTTCTCTCCTTACTTCCTTCCACTCTTGTCCTCCTTCTCACCCTCCTTAAACTCCATCACTTACAGCCTCTCCCTCTCTTGTAAGAACTTCCTCCCTCTCTTCCCCCCCCCTCCTCTACTGCCTCAAGGGTTGCAAGGTAAACGGAGAGAGTGGTCTTGGAGATGATGTTAGCTTTAGTGGTGATGGTGATGGTGGTAAGGGTAGTGTCACTGTGTGTGATGATGGTAATGGTAGTGCTGTTTTCTGCGATGGCAGAAAATGGTGGCGTAAATGGTTGGGCCGGCAGGATGTAACGGTGATGGAAGGATGTGGTGGTGATGGCAGGAAATGGTGGTGATAGTAGGAAATGGTGGTGATGACAGGATGTGATGGTGATAGTAGGATGTGGTGATGATATGTGATGGCGGCCGGGTGTGATGATGGCAGGATGTTATGATGGCAGAATGTTATGATGGAAAGATGTTATGATGGCAGGATGTTATGATGGCAGGATGTTATGATGGCAGAATGTTATGATGGAAGGATGTTACGATGGGAGGATGTCATGATGGCAGGATGTCATGATGGCAGGATGATACGATGGCAGGATGTTATGTTGACAGGATGTTATGTTGACAGGATGTTATGTTGGTAGTATGAAGTGATGACAAGAAAATATGATGGCAAGATGTGATGATGGCAGGATGTTATGATGGCAGTATGTAGTGATTACAGGATGTTAGGTTGGCAGTATGTTGTGATGACAGGATGTTATGATGGCAGTATGTAGTGATGGCAGGATGATGATGACAGTACCGGTAGCTATGTAGTGATGGCTGGATGTTATGATGGCAGTATGTAGTGGTGGCAGGATGTCATGATGTTAATATATAGTAGTGATGGCAGGGTGTTATGATAGTAGTATTTAGTGATGGCAGGATTTTATGATGGTAGGATGTTATGATGGAGGTATGTAGTGATTGCAGGATTTTGTGATGGCAAGATGTAACAATGAGTGTAAGTTATGATGGCAGTATTTTTTTTTTCTTAGATAATGAATGGAGGAAGGAAAAACAAAGGAAAATAAAAAAAAAAAGTACATGTGCCTAAAGGCATCCTCCATTCATAAAATATTTATAACAACTGGATTTAAATGAAAGTGGATTAAATTTTTGTGGGTAGCAACTCCCAGGAAGTGAATTCCAGAGAGTAGTAGTTCTGGGGATAAATGAATTTTGATAGGTTGAGGTTCTGCATTGCGGGGGAGAGAGTGTGAGTTCATGGGCTCCCTCAGCTGCGCGAGTATTTCGGGAGAAAATGTGAAGGAGGGACACAATTGAAGCAAGTTCGTCAGAGCACTTACGGTAAAAATATCGATAAAATAATGCTAAAGAAGCAACATCTCTACGTACTGATAATGGAAGAAAGTCCTGCGTAATGGCAGGATTATTGATTAATCTAATGAGTTTATTTTGAATTATGTCCAACTGCCTCAATGCAACCGCTCCACATCCTCTCCACACCGGCGACCAGTATTCGATCTGAGAACGCACATGACATTTGTATATTTTGGCCATCTTCTCGTCAGTGAAGAATTCACGAACACTGTACATAAGTCTCAATTATTTAGATGCATTTTTAGCAAGGGATTTAATAAGTTGTCCAGCTTAGTTTGGGGTTTAGAGTAACACCTAGGATATCAATTGTAGTGGATATGGGAATACTGACATCATTTAAAATTATGTGAGAGTCTGAGGTATTCGTTTTGTTGGAGAAATCAATGTATTTAGTTTTCTGAGCATCAAATGTGACCAGATTTGTTTGTCCCCATCGATTAATTTTAGAAAGGTCCTGGTTCAAAGAAATTGCTGTGTTTATTTGGGAATTTATAATAGATTGTGTAAAGGAGGTACTAAATGTGAAAGCACTATGAAGGGTCGAGTCATCAGCATGAGAGTGTATTGGGTTGTGAGTGACAGATAGGTCATTTATATGAATGAGAATAAGGGCTGGGGACAAAACTGATTCCTGAGGTACACCAGCATTTATGGAATGAAATTGGGAATAAATTCCATCTACCATGACCCATATTTTTCTGTTATGAAGGTAAGAAGAAATCAGAGGAACCAGTGATGCCAGGCCACAGTGTGACATCTTAGACAATATGGCCCGGTGTCATACTCTGTCAAATGCTTTTGAAATATCAAGTGAGGTTTTGTGTGTTTCACCGTGTTGGTCTATTGTTTTGTTAATCTGATGAGTAAGAAGGCAAAGAAGGTCTACAGTTGAACGTTCTTGTCTAGATCCATACTGCTGATCATTGATTAATTTATTGATTTCTAGGTGCATGACTATGTGTTTGTTTATTAGTGTCGCAAAAACATTACCAAGAACGGAAGTTATTGCCATTGGTCTGTAGTTTGATGGATCAGAAATTGCCTCCTTCTTAGGAACAGGATGGATATTTGCTTCTTTCCAAGAGGCTGGAAAACTTGAGGTACAGATGCATATGCAGAAAAAAAAATTGTCAGTACAGGAACCAACAGTGAGGAGCAGTTTTTAAGTACTACTGAAGGAATTTCATCTGGACTAGTAGCTTTGCATACTGAGAGATTCTGTAATACAGCTTGTACGTATTAGGTGTGAATCTTGAAAGGAGGTATTTGAGGGGAATCAAGTACAGCAGTATTGTGAGTTTCTGTATTTAGGGTTGAGTTTGTTAAGAAAATGTCAACAAGAAGGTTGGCTTTTCCACGTGGGTCACTTACTAGGCTCCCATTGGGGGACTGTAACGGTGGAATGGAAGAGGTGGTAGTGAAGTTAGTTCTGAATGAATTAAGGGTAGACCAGAATATTTTGTTATCATTTGGGTTGTTTTGTAGTTTGTTAGCTTGTCTATGAAGAAAGTTTGAATCAGAAAGATTGATAACAGTTTTGGCATGGTTTCTGATATTTCTATAATAGTTAAAGGCTTCTTTTGTTTTGGTCTCTGTATAAGTGTTACAGGCTATTGTTTTATGTTCTGATATTCTAGCAGAATTATGGTCAAACCATGCAGGTGAATTACATCTTTTTCTGTAACTAATAGTAATTTCTGATGCAGTATTAATGTTGAGGACATTTAGTTGTGAAGACAGAGAGTCAAATACACTCGGCTCTGGAGGGACATTAGGGGAATGATAAACACAACAGAAATAATTTTACCAAAACAATTTAATTTATATATGGAATAGTCAAAATAAGGACAATTATATTTAGCAATCTCCTTCAGGGCAATTTCTGATTTAGCAAGGCAACATATGCCTCCTTTGGGTCTGAAATTTGGAATCAAGATATAACCATGAAAGTTAAGTCAAGCTAAATCGGAGATGGAGCTTACTTGTGTCTCTGTCAAAAATTGCAGATCTGGGGATTCAAACTGGAGGAAATTTTGAGCAGCATTGATGTTGGACTGAAGTCCCCTAATATTGCAAAAGAAAATTTTACTGCACTGACGAGCAGTTTTGTGTCTGCTGAATGAATTAAAATTAGCTGCAGCCTACAGGTGATGCACTGCTGGTCTGTTTTCACGGGCGTCTCGGCCCCTCGAGTGAGTGCACTAGTATCCCAATCACCCAGTTGCAGATTATGTATCGATGCAATACTCAACACCTTTTAAACGAATTTAAGTTGATTATCGCACATGAGTTGAATGAGGTCGAGGAGTTTCTGGGAAAATAATTACTAAGAAGAATGAAAGAGAGAAGAGGGCAATGGGGATAATTTCTGTGACCAAAACTCGAGAGTACAGAGAGACCAGGGCCCACACCAGGACTGTGACAATTTTGCTTCTTTTTCTGGAATGTGTCAAACGTTTTCCAGGCATCCCAGGGCGCTATCATAGCTCTCTACGGCCCTGCACGCCGATGTTACGGCTTTTGAAAGTTTTTCTTTAAGTTTTTAAACTTTTGAAAGTACGATTTTGAAGTTATAATGTATAGTGTTGCATACTTTGTTAGTGCCATCGTACTCATGGATAGCTGTATCTTCCTCATGCAAAAGCTGGTTTTCAGAACACTAATTTTCGCACTTCTCTCCGAGCTTTACCCGTACCTAAACGTTCCATACACAACATATTCATCTTTCGTTTCTCGTGAACAGTCGAAGGGGACTACCTATTTTTCAGAATAATTACACAAGAGACCGGAGGGGTTTCGGGATACAGAGGTGGGAAGCCAAAAAATTTCATAAATATAAAATGTATATTTTACATCCATAAGTGCTCCAAATACTTCTTATGGTCGTACTCACTATTTGTTTAGGAGAACAGTTTTCACTAACTTTCCCTCTTGAAAGGGACCCTCATTCGAGTCTGCTTACTGCCCTTCTTGCTACTACAGATGATTTATCGGCCCTCAGGTGCCCCTCCCCCCACTTTAGTGGGGCTAGAAACACCACTGGGCCACATGGCCATGGCCCCCCACTCATAGGTAAATAAGTTGTTTAAAATACGAGGGTGGCTGTGAAACACTGGAAAATATTCTGATTTCTTATAAAAAGGTCACAGAAAAAACTGCAGGCCTCCGTTTTGAAGTCGTTTGGAAGCTCTGAAGGGTCATAACTCGAAAAGTTGGAAGCCACTGATGTCTAATTTGGCCCCCATCGCTCCAAAATCCTGGCTACACCCCTGTAAGGGAGGAAATAAGTTAAAACATTTAATATATATGAACAACTGAACATATAGGTAAAATATTCCTGCTTTCATTGCTTCATTGGCATGAAGAAACAAACGTAGGAAAATAGAAATTTCTGTGGTTACGTTTCCCGAGTGAACTAGCTAAACCTGTGGTGTACGTGTACAAAGGATGTAGGGATTGCATGCACCATACATGTATATGAAGTACATGGAGGTGAATAGAGGTGCAAACATGTGTGCGTGCAAACGGAGATTATCACAGTGAGAATGGCCACGTCCTGCATGCTCTTCCACTCGCATGCACTCTATCAGCGCTCGCGTTGTTCTTGTTGTTGTGATATTCGCCCCACACTTGTTGGGGCATGGGCAAACATAAGAGCCCGTCAGGGAACATGCAGAAAGAAGCTCTCAAATGAGAGCGCAGCGTAGACAGCAAACTGGCGAATGAAGGAAAGGCGGCAGAGGCAGGGGAAGGTGCTATGATTGGTGGTGAGATTGGCTGCCCAATGATCGATGAGGCAGGGTGGGACGAGAGATCAGTGTAGACATCGCGGCGCCGATGAAGGAGGCGCCAACGAGCTCAGATGGAAGCCCCAAAACAACTCAACAGTGGATGGTGAGGCCGGCAGGACGATGGTCAAAAGAGGGCACGCCGGGATGAGGGCCAGGTAGACAACAAGGCGCTGATAGAGGAGGCGCTAACGAGCTCAGTTGGAAAACCGCTCCGACAATGCCCTCAACTCCCATGCCCATGGTGGAAAGGGCAACGTAAACTCACTCCAGCTCTCCAGCAGCAGCAGGTGGAAGCACAGAGAGGAGGCCCGGTCCTGGTCGTCACAGATGGCACAGCCCCGGTCCAGCTAGTGGCGGAGGGAAGGTCGTCGGCCGGGTAGTCTAGGACGGAGGAGCCTTGACATCCTGGTGGGCAGACCAGGGCACTCCCTCAAATAGAATTGATGGGCCCATCCCTCAGCTGGTACGGCTGCTGTGGAGAGCTGGTCCCGCCAAGAAGTCTTGCCGCGAAGAGAGATGGGCTGCGAGAGTGCAAGTGCTCGCAGGGTTCATCTCATGCATCATCACCATAGCGCTAGCCAGGCAGAATCTATAGATAGTACAACGCTGTATGGCGCGCAGTGAATCGAATCAGCCATGATTTTCCTCCATGTATAATCATAAATTCCGACCTTCCCCCTGCCGTGATGCACTTTGCAATGCTGGTCTCGACCTGGTCTCGAGCCAAAACTCCGAGACCAGAAGCTTCGAGACCAAGATCAAGACCAAGACCACGTCAAACGAGACCAAGATCAAGACCAAAACCACATCAAACTGGTCTCGAGACCAAGACCGGTCTCGAGACCTACAACACTGTTGATAAGAGGTATGACTGTGGCAGGTGTAACTGTGATAGCAAATCATTTTCTGGGAATTATGATACTGCATTCAGGTAAGATTGAGGTAATAGGAGTTATTTGTGGTAGTGGTGTGATTATGAATTATGGTAGTAGGTACAGTTGCGATAGAAAGTATGGTTGTGGTAGCCTTGAGGTGGTGGTGGTGGCGGTGATGCTGGTTGTGAAGGCTGGGGATCTTCAAGTGCAGCGTCGGGCAACAAACTTTAACATTTTTGCTTCCTCAGATTTTCTCGCCACTCCTAACTTCTCTCCTGCTGATGGTGCAGTGAGCTGAGTGGAGCTAGCTGTGGTAGTTCTGGTGGTTGTGGTAGTTGGTGGTTGCTGTGATGGTTGTGGTGTTGGTCAGAGTGGCTGTGACGCAAATAGATGTGATCCATGTGGTGGTTGAGGTGATTAAGGTGGGGATGAAGGAAGAGTGGTGGTTGCGTTGTGGCGATCGCTGTAGTGATGAGAATGGTTGGTGGAACGGTTGTAGCTGAAGGAAGTTGCTGTGGTAGCTTTAGTGGTGGCGATTAATGTAATAACTGTGGTGATGATGACGGTGGTTTTAGTGACAGAAACGGATGTGAGAAATGTAGCGGCCGGCTGATGGTGGTGATAGTGGCAGTGGTGGCTGTGTGGGTTGTTTTTGTCGTGGTGGGGGTGGTTGTAGTCATGGTGTTAAGTGGGAATGGTAGTTGTGATGGTGGTGATGGTGTATGTGGCTGTGGTAGTGGTGGTAGTGGAGAATTTTGTATGGCTGCAACTTGTAAGAGTGATGGTAGCTAGGCATGATATTCTCTTGTCACTTTTCCTAAGCATAACTAAACGTTTCTCTACCGTGAATTCTTAATTGTATCAGTAAATTAACATCAAAATATAGTGCTAATTACGAAGAAGTGCTATGGAAATGATGTAGAGATGTAGCACTGACATCATCTGCGGCTGAGCTAACTGAAACAAGATGCAAAATGATGAAAATCTTGGTCAAATGTAGAGAAAAATAGTGTTGCTGTCGTTGGTTGTGGTGGTAGGGTGTGCTATGACGGCAGCTGTGGTTTTTGCAGTGGTGAAGAGGAAGTTTGGAATGATGACAGTTTGGTCGGTGGTAGTTGTGGCGGCAGTTGTGGTGATAGATGTTGTACTGATAGTTGTGGTGGTTGTGATAACTACGGTAAGTGCGGATGGTAGCTGAGTTGGTAGTAATGGTGGTGGTAGCTGTAATGGTGGTTGTTGTGGAATGGGTGATTGTAGTTGGTGATGGTCTAGGTTGGTAAAGGATGTAGGAGTAGCAATGGGAAAATCAAATGCAGTACTTGAGGGATAGTAGTTGTGGTAGTGATGGCAGGTGATAGTGCTAGCGCGTTTTCATTGGAAGTGATAGTTGTGTGGTATTATGGGATGATGTTGGTGGTGGTGGGTGGTTGTAGTGATAGTTTTGATGGTACTGCATATATATATATATATATATATATATATATATATATATATATATATATATATATATATATATATATATATATATATATATATATATATATATACATACACTTTCACTTCATTATTACATGCTGTACATACCTGTGACACACTGGTCCTATCTCTAACAGTGTCAAATCTTTAGGTAGTTATGACAGTCTTGTAGCCGTGGCTTTGGTCTGTATTCAGGTTTTTCAGCACATATTCACCGATTTAAGGAAGTGTGGGGCCAACACAAAGTATGATAAAATCAGGATCAATCTCCAGCTCAATGACTTTATCCAACATTTTTGCCAGAGAACATGACCACTTATTGTTACTAAGTTTCTTCCCATCCAAAGCAGTCACTAGGTGTCTCAGTGCCAATTCACCAGTGTATAGATCACAAACTGTCCAAACAAGTTTCCTCTTGAGTTTCTCCTCAACATAGTGCATCGCTCCTCCCGACCAGTGCTGATATTGCAGGAATCACCCCCATCTGTTCCTCAGCCATGCTACCAAAGTGTTTGCAATAATTTCAGCAAGTCTTTTCTCCTCAATACCTTCATCAGGAACAAAGTGCCACAGATATGTACCACCAGGTTCCATACACACAGTATAATGCTCTTCTTTTACAACACCTGGGTACAGTCTTCCAGCCTCATCTGTTTCCAACATTACATCGGTCTCATCACGGCAACCACCAAAGAAAATACAGGTGATCTCATTGTTCCTAAGCTCCTCATCAAATTTCATGTTCAGTTTCTCAGCAATTCTCTCCAGAGCCCTTCTGACCTGTTCATGGTCAATAACCAAAGTAGTCTCAAACTAAGTAATGAGACCTGCATCAATCTATGCAGCCATGCAGCATAGCATTCTCTGTAGTCTCTCGAAGTCAAGTGCGGTGTCAGAGGTTTGCTAGAGCGATGTTGGTCACGTCTTCAGTGTTGTATTTTAGCTGTTTTGACAGAAGCACCATTAGTCTCAGCATCCGCTGCCAAGTAACTACAAAACAGCTACTGATTCCATTGTATCATGAGATTCTTCTTGTTCAGCCAGGAATCTCCTTACTTCTTCCTCTTCAGTCTTCTTTTATACTTTCGTTTTTCTTAAACCTCTCCCTGCTTCTCCTTCCTTGCCTGTTGTAACATTTGTCTACTGGTCTCTGAAAGGTCAGTTGGTCCTATCTGGTGAGGGTCAACACCCCCAACTCTCTCTGGCCGTTAATGAAGGCTAACATTATCACCGGAAACTTTATCTCTCTACTACAGTGACTTGTATATGTACTCCACTGGCACAGGCAGAATTGCAACCAGCATCCGAACAAGCCTTGATATAGCATCAGCAGGTAAGTATGTTCATCAGCCTATCAAGTTTCTACATAAACCTCATTCCTCTAGCTTAGCTCTGCCTGTAGACTTCTTATTTGCCTGTTCCCACATGGTTTTCAACTTAGCTTTGATCCTGACATGGCTTTTTGTGACTGGCCCACAAAAAGTTGGATTAACTCTTCTCCAATGGTCCAGCAAGGCTATCATAAGGTCAGTGACAAGTTGGTCAGTGTTGTAATTACCTCCGTCAACGAAGTTGGAGGAGGTTATGTATTTACCTGTTTGTCTATCTGTCTGTCTGACTGTCTGTCTGTTTGTCCAGACGATATCTCCAAAAGTTATCACTGAATTTCAGTGAAGTTTTGTGGAAGGGTGGGCCATGGGCCAAGGAAGAAGTGACTCTTTTTTTTTTTTTTGGGGGGGGAGGGGGGGCGGATCCGGATGCTATCTCCATAGATCCGGATCTTTTTATAATGGTAATGGCATTGGCGGAGGTATGCTCTCTCTGAGTGTTTTCTAGTTCCTCCTAATTTGGTCACTAGTCTCCATGAGATACAATCTATAACGGAGGAGATCTCTGTTAGTGGGTAGCTCTGCTACAGGAAGCTCTCTCCCTGAACCCACCAAGTGGTACAGATGGGTGCAAGCTTGTAGTCTTGTCTTTACCTGAGACATTTTTGTGGAAAGCTGAACAGCTATGACACTGGTAGTAATACAAAAGTCATTAAAGACTTCCCATACAATACTATCTGCAACTCTTGACAAATTTGCACAACTGCACAACAGTGACAGTGGATCTCAATGCAGTTCATTAAGCGGTTTGATATGCCAGTTTGCAATGACATTAAAACAGAGAAAAATGACCTTATAAAAATTGTTTAGGATATGTCTCAGTAGCAATAAAAAGTAATAATATTAAAATGCAACATTATCCTCCTTCCTGCACAATAAACTGACCCCAATGCCATCTTCAATATTTTTGTAATTTGTAAATATATGTTTTTATTTTTTTGCTAAATTTCAACACAAAGCAGAAGTAGATAAGGTAAATTAATTGTTGACAAAAATCAAATACCTATTTTCAGTACCAAGATAAAGATCTACCACTTGACTGCCAGCAATTTTAAAGATATATACTGATTTTGCCAAAATTTACACAATCAGTTGACATAGTTAACACTCACATTCCTGTGACTCACAAACAGCTGAATGAAATAATCTGAGGTTAACTGAAACGTAATGCTAGAAATGTGCAAGTACTGAAGAGTGATAGAAGAGTTCTGGACAAACATGAAAGTGTGCATGGAAAAGTTTGAAAGGAATGAGAAAGTGTTTTTGATTGGAGATATGAATGGAATAGTAGGGAATGTGAAAGTGGTTTTAGTAGTTAGGGAGCAGGGTGTGCTTGCAGAAGTGGATGGGAATGACAGTGCTCTAGTGGACACTTGTGCAAGGAGGGTGGTGGTGATAGCCAATACCCTCTTTAGACACAAAATGATCCACAGGTATACATGGCGAGTGTTGAGAAGGGTGGGTGGTGAACTGAATAATCGGAAGGCAATGATTGATTTTGTGTGTGCGTATCATAGAATGAGAAGGTGTGTAATGGATGCAAGAGCATACAGAGGCTGGGGGAATGGACTTTGTGACCACCACATGGTGGTGGTGAAAGTCAAGAGTCAAATGAAATGGGGGAGTAGAAGGGAAGGGCATGAGGAAGTGGTACATACAAGGAGGGTAGAAAAGTTGCAAGAGGATGGGAAAAAAGACAGAATATAAGAAAGAAGTGGAGGAGTGACTGGGTAAATATGATTTGGACCAGATGGGGGGCGTGGAAGTTGTGTGCAATATACAGAAGAAAATTTCTATGCAGCATGTGAGGTGTTGTGAGGAGTGAAGAAAACACGAGTTGGAGTGTAAGGAACAGCATGGTGGAATGAAGAGGCGAGACAGGCTGTGGCGCAAAAGAAGAAAGCATATAGTGAGTGGATGCAAAAGAGGGGTGTGAAGGAAGTTGAGAGGCAGAAGAGAGAGTTATACAGTATGTAGAGAGGAAGTGAGAGGTGAAAGGATTAGTATGAGAGAGTAAGAGGAGAGTGAATGAGGAATTTGGAAGGAATTTGAGTGTAAAGTGGAGGGAATGTAAGAAAATGTCCTGGAAAGAGGTAGAGTTTTAGACAAGATGGTAAAGGAGTAAGGTCGGGGAGTGAAAGAGAAAAATGGTTGACTGTTAGTGGAGATGGGAGAAAATGTGAGCAGATGGAGAGAACTATCTATCTATCTATACTGCATACCTAGACTGCTTCCCCCAAGGAAAGGGTGGTAGCCGAGATAGGAAGACATACTCCCAATTTATTCATCCACCCAGACACATTCATTCGCATCTTAGCCTCAAAGGGGAGAAGGGACAGATCCTCACCACACCACACCGCACAAGGGTCAACTGCGCAGTGCAATCAGTGACATCCGCAGCAGGGCCCGGCAGCTGAGCTGGTTTACCCCTGCCACATCATAATGGACCCATCCCCTTACCCTCACATAACCTGATCAGCTGATCAGACAAAATGTGGGAGAATATCCCCTCAGGGTTGCATCATCATTTACTTATTCACAATTTCTCTCCATTCATTTCTATTATGCACAGCCTCTCTTCCTTGCTCAACGGACATCCCTCTCGCATCCAACGCTGTCTTCACACTGTCCATCCATCCTGTTCTTGGTCTTCATTTCAGCCTTTACCTCTCACATCAGATCTAGTTATCTTTTTCACCAATTGCTCATTATCCATTATCTCCATATGCCCAAACCATCACAACACCCTCTGCTTAACTCGATCAGCCATCTTCCAAACAAATCCAATCCTCCTCCGCACTTCATCATTTCTCATTTGATCCATAAGCACCACTCCACACATACTCCTCAGACACCTCATTTCCATTACATTCAAACTTTTCCTCCCTGCTACACCCATATTCCATGTTTCAGGCACATATAATGCAGTCGGTACCACAACACCCTCATACAGCCTTCTCTTTATATTAATTATATGCGAACGACATCTAAACGCTTTTTTCATTCCTCCCGGCACCTTTCCTACTTCATTCATTCTAAACTTTACTTCTGCATTTATTCTTCGATTCACAACAACATGTGACTCGAAATACTTAAAACACTCTACCTCCTCAAGCACCTAACCGTTCAAAACTATATTCATCCTCCTACCATCTACCAACCTCGTACACTTCATCACTTTACTCTTATTCTCATTTATTCTCAATTTCCTCCTTTCATACACCCATCCAAACTCCTCAATCAACTATCTCAATCTCTCCTCTGAATCAGCCACCAGTACAGCATCATCCGCAAACAGCAGCTGCTTCAGATTCCACACTCTACCATCAACATTCACCAGACTCAGACCTCCACCTGACACTCTTGTATTCACCTCCCTTACAACACCATCCATATAAATATTAAACAACCAAGACGACATCACACATCCCTACCGCAGCCCCATTTTCATGGGAAACCAATCACTCACAGTATTTCCCACTCTTACACACGCTCTACTATTTACATAAAAATTTTCACTCCTTTTAGTAACCAACCTTCAGGTCCATACAATCTTAAAACAGTCCACAAAGCCTCCCGATCAATTCTATCATACGCTTTCTCTAAGTCCAAAACACATCCTTACCTTTTGCTAAATACTTTTCACACACCTGTCTCACAGCAAACACGTGATCCATGCATCCCCTCCCTCTCCTGCCACCACACTGCTCATCACCAATCACTCCCTCTGTACCCTCTCTATCTCTCATAATTAACACTCTACCATACACCTTACTTAAAGCACTCAACAGACTTATACCCCTAAAGCTAGTACATTCGTACTTATCACCCATACCTTTATACAACGGGACCATACAAGCACTTGCCCAGTCAACTGGCACCATACCTTGCACAAAGCACACATTCAACAATCTTACTAACCAGTAAACAATAGTCGCTCCACCACCTTTCAGGCATTCCACAGCACACTCATCCATACCTGCAGCTCTCCCTGTTATCAACTTCTTTACTGCCTCCTGCACTTCCTCCAATGTGATCAAAGAATCATTCAACTCTCCCAACACATTTATTCATCACACCCTTCCATCTGCCAAAATCTCAGCCTCCCTTTCCTCCTCTACATTTAACACTCTTTCAAACTACTCCGGCCATCTCTTCCTTACTGCATCCATCTCAGTTAACACCCTTCCATCCTCTGCTTTTACTCACTCTTCTTTCCCAGACTCTCCTTTTTGCACCCTTTTCACCACTTTTCAAAACATTTTCTTATTCTGTTGAAAATTCTCAGTCAACCGCCTACCCCACCTCTCATCTGCTGCCACTTTAGCATCATGCACAGCCCTTCTCGCCCTATTCCTCTTTTCCATATACCTCTCATATGACACATCATCCATCCTCTGCAGCCACACTCCATATGCATGTCTCTTCTCAGCCACAGCCATACTTACTTCCTTGCACCACCATTCACTTACACCACCAACCACTCGTCTCACACCTCACACCTCTTCCGCATGTTCCACCACAGCACTCTTAAACAACTTCCATTCCTCCTTCACACTGCCATTCTCCTGATCTTTCACTGTGTTCCACTCATCTTTCAATTTCTCCTGATACTCTATCTTTTTCTCTATTTTATCCAACTCACTTTCAAAGCCTCCCTGCCACACCTAACTCTCCTAGCTCTCACCCATCTCTTACCTACTGTCAACTTTCCTTCCACCAGGTAATGGTCAGACATACCTCCACCCTCTCAAATCTCTCACATCTAGCTTTCTTCCTATTATATTCCTGGACACAATCACATAGTCCATCAGTGCTCTATCAACAACCCTTCCACCCTCCTGTCTCAACCATGTATACTAATAAATATCTTTCTTCTCAGACAAGGTATTTCCAATCACCATCTCTCACTCAATGCACATCCCTATCATTCGTTCCCCATTTTCAATTCCTCCAGGCACACCATGCATACCAACTACACCTTCAACTGCTACATTTCCAACTCTAGCATTCAGATCTCCCAACATTACCACATTCATATTCGCTCCAATATTCTGCAGACACTCATCAACATCATTCCAGAAAGACTCCCTCTCTTCTTCATCCCTTTCACTACCAGGCCCATATGTATTCACAAATACCCACAACTCACGTTCAAATTTCACTTTCACCCACATCAGTCTCGATGACACCTCCTTCCATTCAATCACACACTGCTGTACTTCCGGGCTCACTAACAGGCCACACCTTCTTTTGTCCTTCCTCTACCAATACCTGACAATCTTCCATATGCACATCCAAACTTAGACTCACCTTTCCCTTTCATCTTCGTTTCACTCAAAGCTAACACATCGAACTTTCTTCTCACAAACATTCTTCCAATCTCCTCCTTTTTAGCCTCAGTCGTACTATATCCTCTCGCATTCATAGATTCAATCTTCAGGGTTCGGGGATAACTCAATCTCCCATCCCTTTCTATGGCCTGTCTCTTTTTAGGAACTAAAAAACAGAGAAGGGGGTCCCTAGTCTCATCATCTCGCCCCTTTTAGTTGCCTTTTACGACACGCACGGAATACGGTGGCAGTATTCTTCCTAACACCTGGCCGGAGAGTAGAAGTACCACCCCATAGTGAGGCCAGATTGTGTCCTTCCCACCACAAGGAGAACAATTTTAGTAATTGTTGAACATAGAGAATGAGAGTAATGCGAGTGTAAGTGGCTGGGGAATGACCGGGAGAAGGAGGGAGGTGAGAAGAGTGGAAGAAATCAATAGCATGGAAGTAGTGAAAGAGATGAAAGTCAAAATGGGGAATGCACAAGGAATTGATGGAGTGTGCGGTGAAATGCTGAAGCCTGGGGGAGCGATAGTAGTAGAACGGATATGAGATATGTGCTGATTGGCCTGAGAGAACGGTATAGTCCCAGAGGATTGGAAGGGAGGTATAATTATTCCCCTGTACAAAGAAAAAGAGGAAAAGAAGTGTGTGGTAATCAAAGGGACATTTGTCTGTCCTGTGTAACGGGAAAAGTACACTGTATGGTAGGATACTTATTGACAGAGTTAGAGAAATAACAGAGGAAGTAATTGGAGAAGAACAGGGATGTTTTAGGAAGGGAAGAGGTTGTGTAGATCAGATATTCATTCTTAGGTCGTTAGTAGGAAAGTTTCTACATAAGGGAGAGAAGGTGTATGGAAAGTATTAAAAATATACTGAGTAAATGGGAAGTTGTTGAATGCCGTGAAGAGCAAGTATTAGGGTGTTAAGGCTGCAGTGCTTGTGGATAAAGAACTGGGTGATATTTCTGTCTGATTGTTGGATTGAAACAGGGATGTGTCATATCCTATGATTGTTGAATCTGTATATGGATGGGGCTATAAAAGGGATACAAGGTAGGGCAGTGGATGTTGGAATGACTCTAATGAGAGAGGGCAGTGTTTGGAAACTCCCTATATTATACAGAAAAACTCCCTATACTCCCAATACTGTTTTTGCGGATGATACTGTATTGATAAGTGAAGACGAAGGGGGACAGCAAGGGTTGGTGAATGAGACTGGGAGCGTGTGTAAGAAATGGAATCTAAAGGTGAATGTAGGGAAGAGTAAAGTTATGGTCTTCAAGAGAAATGAAGCCACTGACTGTACTGTTAGGTTGGATGAGGAGGAAGTGGAAAATGTGAGTGCATTTTAAGTACTCGGGTAGTGCGATGAGTCAGGATGGAAGTTTAGAGCGTGAAGTGTTTGAAAGGGTACAACAGGGAAGAAAGGTTGCTAGTTGTTTGAGAGCAGTGATATGGAACAGGGAAGTGAGCATGGAAGTAAAAAAGTCGCTGCATGACAGTATTGTGATACCAACCCTAACGTCTGGAAGTGAAGCTAGGACCTTGTTGGAGAACCATGAGTCAAGAGTGAGAGCAGTAAAAATGAGTTATCTGAGATGATCATGTGGAGTTACATGGAGAGACGGACTGACAAATGAGGAAGTTAAGGAGCGTTGTGCTGTGGATGTAGATGCGATAGAAAGTGTTAGGAGAAGTACACTGAGGTGGTTTGGCCATGTGGAGAGGATGGAGGGCGAGAGACTAACCAGGAGAGTGTATGCGAGTAAGGTGGAAGGGGGGGAAAAGGAGGGGGAGGCCGAGGATGAGATGGGGGAATGGAGTGGAGAGGTATGTGAGAGTGGGGTGTATGAACTGTGAGCATGGCAGTGAAATGGCGTTGGACAGGGCAACGGAGGCGATATGTTTCTGGCCATCCCTTGCGCTATTGAGGCGTCTGGCAATTGATAGATAGTGTATTATGAGCAGTAAGAGTATGGTAGGTGTTGGATTTTTTTATTTTTTAATAATAGAGCAGAGGATGGAAAAACAAATGAATAAAAAATAATACACCAGATTACTGGTGTCCTCTGTTCATAAAATATCTGTAACAGTTAGACTTGAACAGCTGCAGGTTGACGTTTGGAGGGAAACAACTCTGGAGAAACGAGTTCCAAAGAGATGCAGTATGGAAAATGGAAGAATTCTGATACGCAGAAGTTTTGCAATATGGCTGAGTGACATTCCAGTCATGAGTGCAACCAGATGCCCGTGAAGCATGAGGGAAGGCATGGAGAGGTGGCATCATGGACGCAACTTCGTCTGAGCATTTGCCATAAAAATATCTGTAAAATAATGCAAGGGAGGCAACATTCCTTCTTACTTGTAGGGGAGGTAGTTTATTGTAATGGCAGGGTTGTTAATAATTCTAACAGTCTTGTTCTGAATTTTGTCTAATTGTTTTGATGCAACCTCGACACATCCATTCCACGAAGGTGAGCAATATTCAAGCTGAGAGTGCACATGACTCCCATAAATCAGAGCTAACTGTTCGTCAGTGAAGTTACGGACTCTGTTAATCCAAGTTTCTTTGAGGCGGTTTTAGCAAGTGATCTAACATGAGAGGTCCAGCTGAGGGCACTGTTGAGTGAGACGCCGAGAATTTCAATAGTTTTGGAAATGGGAATATTAGTAGTACTGAAGGTAATATACGAATCTGGCGATATTTGTCTATTAGTAAGTTCCATATATTTAGTTTTACTAGCATTAAATGAAACAAGGTTGTTTTGTCCCGATTCACTGATCGTAGATAGGTCTTGATTTATGGAGATGGCTGTACTGATTTGAAAGGTAGAGATAGTAGACTTTGTAAATGGGTGTCTGAGTGTGAATGAACTATGTAGTGTTGATTCATCTGCATATGAGTGAATGAGATTGTGGGTGGCAGATATGAGATCATTAATATGAACCAGGAACAGGGTTGGTGCCAGAACTGATCCCTGCGGCACGCCAGCGTTAATTGAGTGGAAATTGGAATACACATCATCCACTTTAACTCATATCTTCCTGTCGCTGAGATATGAGGAAATCAAAGGAACAAAAGATGTTAGTCCATAGCAAGGGAGTTTGGACAGCAGGAAACGGTGCCATACTGTATCGAAAGCTTTAGAAATATCAAGGGCTACTGCATGAGTTTTTCCATGTAGGTCAATTAATTGATGGATGGTAAGAGTTAGGAGATTGAGTATGTCAATGGTGGATCTTTCGTGGCGAAAACCATATTGTCTATCACTGATTAAGTTGTTGGATTCAAGATGTTTAAAATGTGCTTATTAATTAAAGTTTCAAATACCTCAGCAAGAGAAGATGTGACTGCTATTGGTCAGTAGTCAGAGGGGTCAGAGGAACTTCCTTTCTTCGGAACTGGATGGATATTGGCTTCTTTCCATGAATTTGGGAATGGAGAAGTACGTATGCATAGTCTGAATAATTTAGCTAGAACAGAGGCAAGTTCAGGGGAACACTGTTTCAGAACAATTGGTGGAATTCCATCTAGGCCTGGAGCTTTGCTTGTCGGTAAATTGTCTAGGATGAATTTTATGTGTCTTGTCTGTATTTTAAGTGGAACAATTTCGGGAGAGGCAAGTTCTAGTACTGGGACGTTCTGGCTGGTATCGTCTATGGTAGAATTTTTGCCAAATGAGCTGGCAAAAATATCTGCTTTCGCACGTGGGTCATTTGTAACGTTGCCATCTGAAGATTTTAGTGGGGGAATGAATGATGACTTGTTAAATTTATTATTAAAGGAATTAAGAGCTGACCAAAATATTCTATTGTCATTTGGGTTGTTAAGTAGTTTTCATGCTTGCTTTTGAAGAAAGTTTGTTTTAGCTAGATTTATTACAGCTTTTGCATGATTTCTAGCAATTTTAAATTAAGAGAGTGATTCAGAAGTTTTTGTTTTTAAGTAAGAGTTATATGCTAATGATCTTTAGGCTGTTGCTCTAGCACAGTTGCCATCAAACCATTATGGAGAGTTCGATCTTTTAGTGAACTGTTGACTTGGTATGAATAAATCCATAGTAGCTAGTATTAAATCGCAAATGTGGGACTGGGTGGAATTGGGATCACTAGGGAAGAAAGACTGCCATGGAATGTCAGCAAGATAATTTCTAAATCCATACCAGTCTGCCGTATCAAAGTGCCATCGGATCATTCTGACAGGTTCAGAACGGGGAGGTGTGGGGGATTAAATAATGAGGCTTTGATGAGATTGTGGTCAGAGGCTCCAAGTGGTGACAGAACCTCTATCCTGTATTGATCTCGATTATTTGTCAAGAATAAATCCAAGAGATGGGCATTATGGTCAGGATTATCAGGTATTCTGGTTTTGAGATTAAATGACTCTGCAAACAGCTCGCACTCTAGACCAGCATCATCAGTCCTGGCAGAATGCAATAACCATTCAACATTATGTATGTTAAAATTACCCAAAATGGTAATTTCGGTTAAGGTTACTCAACTGTGGATATGGAATCAAATACAATGGGTTCCGAAGAAGCACTGGGGGAGTGATAGACTACACAGATATATTTGGTAATATTTTGACAGTTTAGTTTATACAATGAGTTATCAAAACTGGATGAAGTGAAGTTTATAACTGTGTCAACTGCATATTGGGATTTGATATAACAACAGGTGCCGCCCTTGTTACAGAAGTTTGTGAGGAGATGATAACCGGGAAAACAAAAAAGGGGATATATCAGTAAAGGGTGAGATTTATGGTTCTGTGAGGAAAAGGGCCAAAGGGGATATGGACTAAAGGAAAAAATGAACTGAGTTTAAATTTGTACTAAGGCCGCTGATGTTGGTGAAGAATTAGTCCACACTTTCACTTCTCCGCTGACGAGCATCACTGGAAATTGCAAGAGTTGCTGCCGGCACAGTTGCTTGATGGCGACCGGGAGGACCCTGTGCCGCCAGCCCTACCCTGCCGGTGGTGGCAGTCCAAGGTACAACCTCATTAGATGGTAACATTGCAGCAGCCATTACTAAAGAGAGTGAATAGAAGATGTGGTATGTTATGCGCGTGTAGTGTGGTGTAGACAGTTGATGGTAGAGGTATTGTGAGAGCATGCTGGCCTACTCTCTGTGTAAATGAATGCACTGAAAATGTTCAGCAAAGGGAGATGCTCAGGATCAAGTACTGAGGGCTAGTGAAACGGGGGCTCCAGCCCTGTTCGACTGGTGTTAAAGTCTATTCATTGAAATCTTGTGGTTTGTTAGGTGTGGTGTGGTGGGAATGGTGTGGTAGGTACAGTATAGTAAGTGTGGTGTGGTCGGTTGAAAGGTGTGGTAAATGTGGTGTGGTAGGTGTAAGAAATGTGGTACTAGGTAAGTGTGGTGTGGTCGGTTTGGGAGGTGTGGTAGCTGTGGTGTGATAGGTGTTAGGGATGTAGTAGGTGTAGGAAGTGTGGCAGTAGTAGGTGTGGTAGTAATGGGTGTGGTAGATGTGATGTGCGAGGTGTGTAAGTTGTAGGGGTGGTAGATGTGGTTTGGTAAGTGTAGGAGAAGGGGTAGATTCGATAGGGACAGTAGGCGTGGTTGGTCTGGTAAGGGTACTAGGTGGGGAAGGCGTGGTAGTGGTATGTGTGGTGCATGTGATTAGGGTAGTATGAATAGGAGATGTGGTAGGTGAAGCAGGTGTGGTTGAAAGGGCAGGTGTGGAAGGCGTGGCAGCTGTGGTAGAGGTAGTACGTGTGGCAAGTGTGTTAGGGATAGTAGGTGACAGAGGTGTGATAAGAGAAGTAGGTGTGGTAGTGTGGTAAGGGTAGTCGTTATTGCGGGTGTTATGAGGGTCGTAGTCATGGAAGGCGTAGTAAGTGTGGGAGGTGTGGTAGATCTGGTAGCAGATGAATGAATGTTGCAGTTGTGGTTGGTGTTGAAATCTTGGAAAATATGGTATACTTTGATTTTTTTATGCGAGGAAGAAGGAACCAAAGGCCATGAGCCCGCAATAACAGTTCCCTCCAAGAGAAAAACAAAATACAACAGAGAGCCAAATTCAAGATCCGATCATTTTGAGATGCCTGGACACACTGCATTTGAAAGACTGGAGATCATAGACAGCAGGAAATACAGACAGAGGGAGACAGTTCCAGAGCTGACCTGTTGCATAAATGGGAGTAACAGTTAACTCTTGCATTAGAGAGTTGGACAGAAAAGGGATGAGAGTTTGCTGCCAGACGGGTGCTACGCGCCCGTCGTAGAGGTGGAGGAATGCAAGCAGACAGTTTAGAGGAGCAGTGACCATTAAAGTAGCGATAGAAAGGAGATAAAGATGCAACAGTGTGGCGAAGAGACAGAGGTTGAAGGGAGTCAGTAAGAGGAGGAGAGTTAATGAGACGAAAAGCCATTGACTCCATCCTATTGAGAAGAGCTGTATGTGGGGAGCCTCCCCACACATGAGAGTTGTACTCCACACAGGGGCGGATGAAACTCCCATATAGAGTCAACAATTGTGCAGGGGTAAAGAAAGAGTGGAGTCGGCTTAACACACCCAATCTCTTGGAAGCAGATTTTACAAGAGATGTAATATGATCTTTCCAAGATAAGTCCCGAGTAAATGAAACCCCAAGCATGTTCAAGGATGATGCAGGATTAAGCTGAATATTATTAAACATTAGTGGTAATATCTGTGGAAGATTTTGTCGTGTTGATAGATGCATTAAAAACAACCATATTATTTTTACCCCAGTCAGAGATACGAGCCAAGTCAGACATTAGGTGTGCCATAGACTCATCCCTTGTTTGCTGAAGTAACTGTTGAGATGGGCATTGCGGGAACCGAATGGAAAGGTGAAGGGTGGAGTCATCAGCGTATGAGTGGATAGGGTTAGATGTACAGCTTAGAAGATCATTGATGAATAAAAGGAAGAGAGTTGGTGATAGGACAGAGCCCTGAGGATCACCACTGTTGATAGATCTAGGAGAAGAACGATGGCCGTCTACAACAGCGGCTATAGAACGGCCATAAAGGAAGCTAGCGCTGAAGGCACAGATAGAGGGATAGAAACCGTAGGAGGGCAGTTTGGAAATTAAAGATTTATGCCAGACTCGACCGAAAGCCTTTGAGATGTCAAGAGCAATGGCAAAGCTTTCCCAGAGTTCCGAAAGGAGGATGACCAGGAGTCTGAAAGGTAGGTGAGAAGATCGCCAGTGGAGCGTCCCTGACGGAACCCGTACTGACGATCGGAAAGAAGGTTGTGATACGAACGAAAGATGCCTTAAAACTTTTCTATTGAGAATTGACTCAAAAACTTTTGAAATACAGGACGTTAAAGCAATTGGACGATAGTTGGAGGGTTGGGAGTGGTCACCCTTCTTTGGGACTGGCTGAATGAGAGCAAACTTCCAGCAAGAAGGAAAGGTACAAGTTGACAGACAAAGGCGAAAGAGTTTGCCTAGGCAGGGTGTTAGCATAGAAGCACATTTCTTGAGAACAACAAGAGGGACCCCATCAGGCCCATATGCCTTGTTAGTACTGAGGCCAGTGATGGCAGAAAATACATCAACTGAAGAAATTTTAATGTCAGCCATGAGGAAGTCAGAGAGGGGAAGTGATGGAGGAACAGCACCGGAATCGTCTAAGGTGGAATTGGAGGAGAAAGTCTGTGCGAAGAGATCTGCTTTATCAGTAGAAGAAATAGCTACAGAACCATCAGAGTAGAAAAGAGGAGGGAAGGATGATGAGGTAAAGTTGTTAGAAAGATTTTTGGCAAGGTGCCAGAAGGAACGGGAAGAATTCGAGTTGGAGAGTTGAGAGCATTTAGTATGGATGAAATTATTTTTAGTAGAGCGAAGAACTGACTCAGCATGATTCCGGGCAGAAACGTAAAGATGATGTGATTCAGGGGTGGGTTGGCTCCAGTACCTTTTGTAGGCCCTCTCCTTGTTGCGGACAGCATTAGAACAAGCGTGATTAAACCAAGGCTTTCTTGCGTTAGTCAAAGGATATGAGAATGGAATGTGTGCTTCCATGCCCGAGAGAATAACCTCCGTAATGCGCAAGGCACACTCAGATGGCTCTCGGGCATGGAAGCAATAATCATTTCAGGGAAAATCAAAGAAGTACTGCCTGGGGGCCTCCCAGTCCGCGGCTCCAAAATGCCACAGACGACGTTTCCCTGGAGGGTCCACAGGCCGTACCGGAGTGATAGGACAGGTTAAGGTAATAAGGTTGTTATTGGAGGAGCCCAATGAAAAGAAAAGATTAACAGAGTATGCAGAAGGATTAGTTGTGAGGAAGTGGTCAAGCCTCCAAGGCGGTCAGGGATACGGGTAGGGTGCTGTACAAGCTGCTCTAGGTCATTAAGGATAGAAAAGATGTAGGCTTGTTCACCAGGTGGATCCGTGAAAGGAGAGGAGAGCCAAAGGTGGTGGTGAACATTGAAATCTCCTAGAATGGAGATTTCAGACAAAGGAGAAATGGACAGAATGTGTTCTATCCTAGAAGTAAGATAGTCGAAGAATTTTTGATAGTCAGTAGAATTAGGGGATAAGTAAACAGCACAGATATATTTAGTCAGAGAATGACAGGAAAGCCGAAGCCAGAGTGTAGAGAATTCAGAAGAATTGAGTTCAGGAACACGAGAGCAAGATAAGTCGTTGTGTATATATACACAACAGCCACCTTTGGCTTTGAAATGAGTATAGAGAAAGTAGGAGGATACAGAAAAGGGTTTGCTGTCAGTTGCCTCAGACAGCTGAGTCTCCGTTAGAAAAAGAAGGTGAGGTTTAGAGGAGGAGAGGTGGTGCTCAACAGAGCAAAAGCTAGAGGAAAGACCACGAATGTTGCAGAAATGAAGAAGAGAGTCAGACAGTGGTTCCAGGCACCTCGAGTCATCACCGGGAGAGGGGCGGATGGTGGGGGCATTTATGGTCCCCCCCCCCGGGGACTCCGAGGCTTGGTGAAGAGACGCCATTTTAGTTAAATTTTGAATAGGAAGTGTAGTGTGTACTGTGCATGTAGTTTGGTGTAGATAGTTAAAGAAATTTGTACTGGAGAGCATGCTGGCCTACTCTCTGTGTAACTGAGACACTGAAAAAGTTCAGCAAAGGGGGATGGTCAGGAACTAGTCCTGAGGGCTGATGAAACGGGAGCTCCAGCACTCCCTGTCATCAGCTTTCCATCCACCTCGGGAGTACTGCCCTGCTCGACTGGTGCTACAGTATATATATATATATATATATATATATATATATATATATATATATATATATCCCATTGGATCCCAGGGGTGCTGGGCGAGGCACTGCACTGGGAGGGCACTGAGCGTACCGCCCTCCGCCTATCGGCTCATAGTCGCGAATCTCATAGGTCCCTACTCTGGGGTTCCCTACTTTATAAAGACTTGAAAAATCCCATTTCTGTCCAGTATTCCGGACGCTGGGCTCCAATGGGTTAAAGAGACCGACAGGTTTGCCAGTCATTAACCCATTGGATCCCAGGGGTGCTGGGCGAGGCATTGCACTGGGAGGGCACTGAGCGTGCCGCCCTC
The DNA here is from genome assembly GCF_032717465.1 of Coenobita brevimanus. NCBI lineage: Eukaryota > Metazoa > Arthropoda > Malacostraca > Decapoda > Coenobitidae > Coenobita > Coenobita brevimanus. Next base: position 28,751,370 of record NC_137005.1, read on the forward strand.
CGCCTATCGGCTCATAATCGCGAAGCTCATAGGTCCCTACCTAGGGGTTCCCTACTTTATAAAGACTTGAAAAATTTCATTTCTGTCCAATATTCCTGACGCTGGGCTCCAATGGGATATATATATATATATATATATATATATATATATATATATATATATAGATAGATAGATAGATAGATAGATAGATAGATATATATATATTTTCAATTGGCTGGCTTAGACGTACTTTAGGACGAGTACTTGCGTCCACTAGGTGTGGTATATATTGAAGGTCTGCTAGGTTTGGTAGGGTTAGTACAGTGGATCCCAACCTTTTCCGCTCTGTGGCTCCCCAGACAAAATTAGTTAACTTTACAGGCCTCCATCTACCCTACCGCTACCCTCTTTGAAGAAGTGTATGGTCACTCAGAACATGTTGGAGATATGACAGTTTAGCAACCTGGGTAATCTACCTTAATGATGCAGTGTAAATGCATATATTAATGTTCAAAAGAGCTAATTTATTTGTAGGATTAGGTTAAGTTCCATTTTATTACCATCTGAAGTATCAGTGGTTGAACTGTTACAATTGTGGCAACGTAACAGTCATCCTGATCATGAAACTGCTTATGCTGCATCAAATCGATATTTAACATCTTGGGAGTCACTGAACCGGATGCAGAGATACCGCAGGCAGACCAGAATTTCAGATACACCTGGATAGCCAACTAGCTAATAATAGAGTAGCATCCAGTTGTCAGCCATAAATCCACCAAGGTTTTCTCTGAACATATGGTTAGAAAATGAATAGTTTCTAAATTCCAGGAATTACCTTACACTGCCTTCAGGTATGCACTTTACGAGAAGGTTGACAGAAAAATGATCCCTCAGAACGATTTGCCTCGGGAAATTGTTAGGAAATTTTGACTCCAGATACTGAAGATTATCCCATGGCCCCCAGGTTGTGAAGCACTGGTATAGTAGGCCTAGGGCTTATCTTTTTTTCTCTCTCTCTCATTTGGTTGGCCTTGACATCACCCCCTTCCTAAGGAAGGAAGTGGTCACCGAGTCAGTAGAAAAGTGGCCTTCAGTCTCAACGGACCTAGGTTGGAGTCTCGGTTGGGGCAGGGGAATGGTTAATGATTTGAATTTCCTTAAAAGCAGCCATTATTGATCTACCATTAGTTCCGCTGACACGCAAAGAAAAAATAAAAATCCGCTCCCCTAATACCAGTACATTAGTCCCGTCTGAGGCAGCCCTAGTACTTCTATGTATTCAGGATGAACTGTGGGTGTTTGCGCTCAAATGGTGGCATGTAGAGGAATGTAGTACTTAGGTGGACTGCTGGGTGTCAGGGAACAGGCTGTGAAGCTTTTGTTTTGATTCGAACAACTAAAAAGGTGGAAAAAAGCAGGATAATGATGATCAAGGTGATGATAATGTTAACCACAGTCGTCTATTTTGTAAGGAGGCTTTGGTAGGGTAGGCTTATTTAGAGGTTTTTTCATTTCGGTGAGTTCAATCCTCTGCTTTGGGACGGGTGTTACAGTGTCGTAGGTGTGATAAATTTAGCAAGTCCGACGATTTTCACTTGGTCTTCTGCGACTCTGCTCTTGGATGTGTTAGCGGTGGTAGTGGTGGTAGATATGGTAGTTCTGGTTGGAGTTGTGGGTCCAAGAGGTTTGATAAGTATGGTAGGTTTGAGTTTTTTGCTTGAGTGGCTTGGACCCTCAGTTCTGGTGCGTCGTTGCGTCGTTTGTGGATAAGTAGATTAGGTATCCCATTTGCCGACCCGCTGAGCTATTCAAAGGCCGGATTGTGGCTCCACACTTAGAAGCCTCGCCAAATGGTTATACACTTTCATTCTCTATCGCAGCTTCTTCACCTACAACATCTACATGCGCGGCTTCCCTCTAGTGCTTTGAGCATCTGATTATTTATTTGATGGAGATCAGTGAAATTTATTTATTACTGGCCGTCGTTGTCGCAATCAGTGTCATTGTCATCGTCCTTGCCCATCACCATTACTTTAATAACCATTATGAGCACCATCCCGAGCACCACCATCATCAACTTAATCCTGTCCCCCAGTATTAAAAATGCTGTGAGTGGAGCTGGGCAGAGAAAAGTGGGAAACACAAACGTTGAACTACCATATGAGAATCAGTAAAAATGAGTCTTCATTCCGTGTTCATTTAATCTACCACGTAACCAGTATGACCTCCCTTCATATATAACGACCATATTAAAATAGAGAGCGAAGGTAAGGGGAGGCCCCCAGTTATTGACGATAATTTCCGAGGAACGTGATGACTGCATGCTGTTATGTGGGATGCACTCTGATCACAACTGACAAGAAGCGGTGCCAAGGTACAGCAAACCCATCTCCAGCAGTCATTTTAGTGGTGATGTATAAACGCAACAGGATACCTAGTCAAAGATGTCAAATATTAAACTTGGAGTACATCGGGTGAAATGTGACAATCTTATGCCCATTTGAAATTTTAGGCCCAACCCACCTGACACTGACTTTCCCCTACCGCTAACTGAGGAGTGACCCCTTTGTTGAAATGAGGCATGTTATAGGATGCAGATTTGAAAGTCGCACATTTAGGTTTTGGTTGGATGTCGATTTGACGAATTTAAAAGGATATGTGGAAAAAAAAAATCCTTTACCATTTTTTGGGGGGAAGGGGGCCTACAGCCTTGACCTTGACCCAATTTGGCCCAAAATTTAATCAGGTGATCAAATGATCATAGTCCATCATCCCTGTAACTTTAGTTAAAATCATACCAGTAGTTTTCGAGTAAAGTCGGTAACAGAGAGACAGACTGGCAGACAGACAAAGTGAAAACAATACTTACCCCCGAGCCTCTCCGGGGCAGGGACGGGTAATCACAGGTATGCCATACATGATCCTCAAAATTAGGCCCTTGCTTACACTCTGGTACACTCAGTTTTGATGACGCAGTTTTAAATCAGTCTATTATATACTCACTATCTCCTGACCACTTTATTAAGCACTGGGGGAAACTTTTCCTCCTGGGGGTTTTGAAATGGCCTTACTTAATGTTTCAGTACGAGTGTGACGTTTTTACTTGTATGTAATGTTTTTTCCTTATGACAATTCCACTTAGCTAAACAGCGATGTTAACTGGAGAGATTGAGTATAAACTTCATTAACCCCTTTATTGTTGAACTTCTTTAAACTGAATGAAATCAATTCATGGTAGCAGAAATGAAAGGAAAAAGGTCTTATCATAATGATAGATTTCATTTCCTTTCGCAAAGAGATCCTTCCTACACTGACTGACAAAGAATGACACTACTCCTTCGAAGATTTACGAGTACAAAGACATTAATACTACAGAAGTTATCAGTTTTTCATCTACCGTAGTGTGTATCATGCCAGTCTTTTCTTCCACCTTCTAAAATTCCATTGGTAAGTTCACATGAAAGACGGATACACACTACTGCATTGTATACTATAAGGTCGTCTATATTAGCGAAGTTATCATTCCACCATTTGCATTTTTCCCGTCGTAATATTCCAGTCTCATTCTCTAATTAATCCTTTCAGCCAGGTAACACGATTACCTCCGCCAAGGTGGCTATATTTTACCTCGGTTTGTCTGCGTGTCTTCAGTCTGTCCCTTTGTTAACTACATTTTGAAAAAAATTGTTGACTAATTACAACCTTGGAATGATGATTGACAAGCAAAAGAGAAACAGATAAACTTAAAGAGGAAAAGGTCAAAGGTCAAGGTCCATGTTACGAAAAAATTGAGAGGAGGGATCGGTATGGGCTCGCTGAGTGCTTTTACTTTCTTAAAGCTTGTTATCTCCCAATAGATTTTTTTTTCCTGCTTACGAGACACTTTCCGATATTGTTAGATAAGGTTTATAAAATTTTCCCATTCACTACAAGTTGCTATCGTATGTTGAATAAAATATCTTAGAAGCAAGAAAAAGCTACTCGGGCAGGAGAAGTCTTAAGGATTGTTGTATTCTTCTGTACATTACAAAGACACATGAGTCCCCGAGCTCTTCAGTGCCACGTCTACCCGTCCGTGTAATCTTGACCCCTCCATTTTTCCCTTGTAATATTCCAGTCCCATATCTCGTTAAGGAATTGTTGTACTTTGCTGTATAGCACTGTGCTGTACTATGTTGTACTATGCTATGGCATTCAGTTATTTAGCTTATGAATTACTTTTCTCCCCACATTAATTATGTATTCTAGCATCGTTTTCTTTCCCCACATATTATCCCAGCCCTGAGTTCATTTTAAAAGAACTACAACTTAGTGTACAACTGATTAGAAATACATGTAATTTTCGGCGCTTTTCAGTCCCCCATCTACTGTACCTACCTTACTATGTATTTACGGCTCGTTTATTTTCCATCTGCAATCAACTAGTCTTAAGTTTACATTAAGGCGAATGTTGTGCTTTCCTGTAGAGTAGAAGGGCATGTAAGTTGCAACTCTTCTTAATCTCCCATCTATTTACTCGTATATCACTGTATTTTCAACGACCATCATCCTTCCAATTGTAACATCCTAGTCTTACCTTCACATACAGGAGAATTTTGTACCGTGCTGTAGATTAGAGGGGCACAGATGAATAGAGTTTATACCTTCCCATCTACCTTCACTTCACCTAGTATCATCTCAATCATAAATTAACATTAAAGGCCTACTGTTTTTATACTACAAGTACACCTATGTTACAGAGCTTATGAATCCCACATCTACTGTACCTTATATTCTACAACCCTTTCCCTTTACCCTCGTAATACTCCATTTCTCTAAGTCCTCCTTAAGCTTCGTTCCCCTCCCGGACCACTTCCTTAAACCCAGGTACCCATCGAAGTCCTCCCTCTCACCTGTCGTATGTAGCATCAATTTCACTTAGTCAGTTTCGTAGCGAGGATCGTGAGGACAGCAATATCCCCGGCGCTGATAGTATTGCATTGTGAAAGCTGCCTGAGATATTTATACACGTGGACCCTTCCATCATTTATCGTCGTTGAAGCTGAATGTAATCGCACTGTGTAAAATTTATCTTCGAAAATCTTCTCGAGATTTCCCAAATTGCCTCACACGCTTCTTCCTGGTCTGTGTGTGTGTGTGTGTGTGTGTGTGTGTGTGTGTGTGTGTGTGTGTGTGTGTGTGTGTGTGTGTGTGTGTGTGTGTGTGTGAACATAAACCCTGGCAATGAAAAGAAAGAAATATCCCGAGCCATATTAACTTCACACAGGCTTTCCACTTTTTGCTACTTGTTCAGCAGTCGTAATTCCACACAACTGCTAAGGGAACGGAGGCAGGAGCGAGGTGAAGGCGCTGTGTTGTTGTGTATAATTGGTGCCGAGGCCTGAGTTGCTGCTGTTTGCCGTGGAAGGAGTGACAGAGGAGTGTGGGGTGGGGTGGTTTGTGTTTTGCAGTACAGTGTTGTGTGGTTACAGGTTTGGTGTGGTGTTGTGTGCTTTGGAGTAATTTGGTTTTGTGCGACGTGCTGTGGTGTGAAGTGTTGTTGAGTGGTGTGCTGAGGTGGGGTATGATTTTAGTGTGCTGTGGTGTGTTGTGGTGCATTATGATTTGGTTTAAGTGACGTGGTTGGTGTGGCTTGTGGTGTGGTGTGGTATGGTTTGTGGTGTGGTATGATTTGTAGTAGTAGTAGTAGTTGTTCCCTAGGCAGTCTGGCCGAACAGCCCCGAGTCCCTTAGGAAGGCCATGCCCGAGACCGGGCTTTCCCACAGAGCTCTCAAAGAGTGTATGTTGTGTTGTTGGCGTAGGTGATTGTGTGCAATGCAGTCTTTCATAATGTGCTTAATAGTATGAGGTGCTGTGTTGCATCCTGGACAGGCATCAGCGACGGAGTCACCCAGCTTCTTCTGGTAGCTTAAGAGGGCTGGATGGTGCCCACATCTCAGTCTGGCCAGGTGGGCCCTGTCCTCACGAGGAAGATAGGATTCAGAAGGGTGGATGTCAGGAGGCCGTGCATGCAGCTGTGTGATGTCTTTAAGTGCCTGAATGGAGTGGCGAGTGATCTGAGTGTGGATATGCTTCTGGAAGCTGGTCTGAGGTGGGCGAGGGGGGAGAGATGACAGTATTTGTGTATGGCATCGTTTGCTGTATGTTGTTTTGATGTTCCTTGGTGTGGGTGGATGTGCTGCCATGTACTGTAGTGGATGTTGTGGGTTTGTGGAGGCTGCGGCAAGAAACTGGGTGCCTCCCATGTCTAGGTGATCCTTGACTTTGAGGACTTTGGTTTCTTGATGTAGGTGGTCTGTGGGTGTAGTAGCTGTGCAGCCTGTGATTATTTTTAGGGCCTTGTTCTGTATGGTCTGTAGAGTGTTGTAAAGTGTTTTGGTCAGGTTAGAAGCCCAGGCAGGGCTTGCATAATTCATCACTGAACGTATGTATTGTTCGTATACTGTGGTGGTGGTTTCTTTGTTGTGTCCGAATGTTGTATGGGCAAGTGACCTCAAAGCATTGAGTCTTGGTGTTATTTTATTTTTAATGTTTGTGATGTGTTGTTTAAATGACATTGATGTATTGTATGTTACATCAAGGATTTTGTGTGTGTGTGTGTGTGTGTGTGTGTGTGTGTGTGTGTGTGTGTGTGTGTGTGTGTGTGTGTGTGTGTGTGTGTGTAGTAGGGGAGTGTTGTTTATGGTGAGGTGTGGGATGTGACTGTGTTCTGCTGTCCAGTTTGTGAGAAGAGTCACTGTAGATTTGGCTGGGGCTATTTTGAGCCTGTTTGTGGTGAACCATTCGTGTAGTGTGTTGAGGTAAGGTTGAATGATGTGTGCAGCTGTGTTTGCGTTTTGGTGTGTACATGTAAGTGTTATATCATCTGCATAGGAAGCTATGTGTATCTGTGGTATGTGGGGTGTGGGTACATCGTGCATGTATAGATTAAAGAGTGTAGGGGACAAAACCGATCCTTGGGGGACGCCGTTTGTGAAGTTTCTGATGTTAGAAGACTGACCGGCAAACGTTACGTGTGCACATCTGCCTGCTAAGTAGTTTGCCAGCCATCTTTTTGTGTTATTGTGCATGTTTGTGTTGAGTATTTTGTTTGTGAGGTTGTGGCGGGGGATGGCATCAAAAGCTTTCCTAATGTCTAGTGTGATTAGGAGTGTTCTGTGTGGTGGCCTAGCTGAATTCATGCCATCGAAAACTCTCTGTGTAAGATCTGTAAGAAGGGTGTTTGTGGAGTGTAGTGGTCTAAAGCTATGTTGTGACTGGGCTAAGGGAATGTGAGGTGTGACTAGTTGTAGTACCAGTCGTTCAGTGACTTTAGAGAGGGTGCAGAGGAGTGTGATGGGGAAATGTGAGGAGGGTAACGTGGGGTCTTTGTTGGGTTTAGTGATAGTGATGATATTGCCATGCTTCCAGATGCTGGGTATTATGTTGTGTGAGTAGCTGTAGTTTGATATGTTGGTGAGTGCTTGTATGCCTTGTGGTCCTAGGTGTTTAAGGTGAATGTTGCTTATGTTGTCTAGTCCACAGGCAGATGAGTGCTTGAGGTTGTTAATGATGTGCTTCGTCTGGTTGTAAGTGAAAGGTGCGTAGTCTGGGTCTGTGGGGAACTGTCTCTTACGTCTGATGATACGTCGGTCTTCCGGTTGGGGGGTTAGATGGCTGACTTGTGAAAAGTGATTGATGAGAGTGTTTGCTTGTTGTTTGTTTGAGGGTATGGTGTCTGTTGTTGTGATGGCAGCGTGTGATTGTGTGGTGTCGCTGTTGGAAAGTGTGATGCTGTTTAGTGTTTTGTAGAGTTTGCTGATGTTTGTTTTGTGGTCAAGTGTTTGGAGGTAATTTTTCTAGTTTAGCGTTTGCTGTTCTGATATTTTACTGTTTATCTGAGTGTTGAGTTCTTGTATTTGTTGTAAGGTGTCTTGTGTATGGGGTGTTGGGGAGTGTCGCAGTGTGTCCCGTTGTCTGATGAGGCCTTGAATTTCTGGTGTGAAGTTGGGGTTGTGTCTCTTTCTGTTGCCTCTAGGGATGAGTCTTTTGTCTGCGTTTTGTATGATTGTATTGAAAGTGTGCATAGCGGTGTTGATGTTTGTGATGGGTGTACTGTTTAGTGTTTCAAAATGTTGTTCTGTTTCTGTTACAGAGGCCTCCCAGTTGGCTCTCTTATAATTAGTGTATGTGTGGATCGAGTGCGAAATGATGAAGTGCGAAGGAGAACTGGAGTTGTTCGGGAGATGGCTGGTAGAGTTGAGCAGAGGGTGTTGCAATGGTTTGGGCATATGGAGAGAATGGATAATGAGCGATTGGTGAAAAAGATAACTAGATCTGATGTGAGAGGTGTAAGACTGAGAGGAAGACCACGAATAGGATGGATGGACAGTGTGAAGAGAGCGCTGGATGCGAGAGGGATGTCTGTTGATCAAGGAAGAGTGGCTGTGCGTGACAGAAATAAATGGAGAGAAATTGTGAATGAATAAGTGATGACGCAGCCCTGAGGGGATATTCTCCCGCATTTGGTCTGATCAGCTAGTCAGGTCAGGTGCGGGTAAGGGGATGGGTCTGTTATGATGTGGCAGGGGTAAACCAGTTCTGCTGTCGGGCCCTGCTGTGGATGTCACTGCTTGCATTGCGCAGTTGACCCTTGTGCGGTGTGATGCGGTGAGGATCTGTCCGTTCTCCCCTTTGGGGCTAAGATGCGAATGAATGTGTTTGAATGGATGAGTAAATGGAGAGTGAGTCGTCCTGTCTCGGCTACCTCCCTTTCCTTGGGGGAAGCAGCCTAGGTATATAGATAGATAGATAGATGTGTGTTTGTGGCCAGCTGAGGTGATTTTGGTTTTGGTAGTGATGATGATTGGGAGTTATCAGAACCTAGGGTTTTGACCACTCTCCATGATGTAATGGGAGCGAGGTTTGGGGAGCAGAAGGTGATGTCTGGAGATGATGGAAGGAAGAGGGCTTGGTGTGGGATATGGGTATGTTGGTCTAGACTGTTTAGTATGAAAAGATGATCTGTCTGGGATTGTAGTACCAGCCCTCTGTCTGTGTCAGGGTTATTGACATGCCAGGCCGACGACTTGGCGTTGAAATCACCACCCAGGATGATGTTGGGTATGTTAGTGATGTGGTGTATCTGTGGAGAGTAATTGTGTGGTACTGTGGGGGACGATTGGGGGGGAATGTATGTGTTAGCGATTGTTATGTGTTATTTGTTACCAGTGCGTATTTTATCTGATTGTATTTCTGCTGTGGTGTCATGTGGGGGGAGAAGTGACATTGTGTGTGCATTGGTATCTGCAAAGTTGATGGATTTGTGTACCAGGGTGATGAGTCCACCGTCACCGCCGTCTGCCCGGTCTTGTCGAATGGTGGTGAAGTTATGAAATGTCGGTGTTTTCTGTGCTCTGTGTAGTTTTGTTTCTTGTAAGATGGTAATGTGTATGTTCTGTTGTTTGATTTGTGATGTGGTATGGTTTGCAGTGTGGTATAGTTTGCGGTGTGGTATGGTTTATGATGTCGTATGGTTTATGATGTCGTATGGTTTGTGGTGTGGTATGGCTTGTGGTGTAGTGTGGTGTGCTATGGTAGGATCCTAGATAGTAATGACTGCGGTAACTCTGGTGGTGTGATGTGGATTGTTGTGTGGTGTGGTGTGATGTGTTTTACTGTGTGATATGGTGTCCTATGCTATATTGTGGTGTAATGTGGTGTCCCATAGTATGGTGTGAGATAAAGTGAAATGGCAGTATGGCAGTAGAGGTGGTGATTTTGGTAGTGGTAGTGGTAAGCGTATTGTTAGTCTTGATATTCGTAATAGTGTTATATTTGGTAGTGTGGAATGATGTTGTGCGGTGTATTGTGATAAGATGTGCTGTGGAAAATGCACTGGTATTTTTTAACAGTCATGATTTTGTGCCATGGTATGGTGAAACTAGTTTATTGGTGTCCTTGGCAGTCGCGAAGGTAAATTCGGTGTGTTCTTAAATGTCAGGACCAACTTGCCTAGCCCCGGGGTCCTAAGCTCCTCATGGGGCAACGTAGGATTGGATGATGGATGGATGGATGGATGTGATAATGAGCGAAAATGTTGGCAGCACTGGTAAAGGTAACGGTTTAGGAGAAGCGAGCACATATGTCCTCTGTGGCAGGGTAATGGTAATAGTCTGGAGGCAAAACCCAGAATTTTGAGTTTTTATGCACCCAAAATTCTAAAAGTGGCACCCCTATTTTTTGTCATCTATGGACCTTAGGCAACATCCCCAGGGCAGATGCCGGGCTGAAAATGTGTCTGGAGCTGAGATAGAGCTTGTGTTTTATAAGTGCATATAGGTACAAATCAGGAGAAAAAAAGACATACATGTTACCACATCTATGTTATTATCACTTGTATTTTATTTCTGTTTATCTTTCCAGGAAATCCATGAGGAATCAAATACCTGGCACTACCTATAAATAACAACCTATAATAAAACACTACCTACTTTCCTTTTTGGCATTTCTTCTCTGCTTTGGCGAAAGGTTACCTGCTGGGAGCCCAGTAGCATTAGACGCCCGGAGAGTCACTTTCGCATCTGCTCACGTGATTAGGTTTGTTAGCGTATGAGTTTACAGGGGTGTTTAAGGCTATGACGTGCCAGTCAATACATCATCAATGTTCATGCCATGAAGAAGCAGAAATCACAGACATCTGCCAGTTTGTACACTGTCCAAGCCACATCAGTTGGAACCACTAGAACTATGAGAGCTAACAGGGACCTCTTCAGGCGACTGATAGTAGCAAAGGAAGCAGGAAGAAATGTAGACGTGTCAGAAATTTTGCAGCACGAACTATCCCCAGTACCTTTGGCATTAGCTACTACAGATGGAAGCCTTCGAAAGGCAGATAACGCTAACCTCATGCATGTGCTGGGGATGAACAATGCAGAGACTGAACTTGATGCCATCCAAGGAAATAGCTGCTATATCATTGATGCTATGGCCTTGGTTCAAGCACTTGGGAAACCAAAGGATGCCCACACCTTCGGTGATCTATCAGATATCTTCTGAAATATTGTTCTGGCCAAATTTGATCATCAATGTAAACGAGTAGATGTCATCTTGGATTTATACAAAGCAGACTCAATCAAAGGGATGACAAGACAAAGCCGATCTAGAAAGAAGAGGCAAATCCGTCGCATAATAGAAGGAAGAGATGTTCCATTACCTTCACAATGGCCAGAACTTATATCCTTGACAGACAACAAGATCAATCTTGTTTGTTTTCTCACAGATGAACTACATGATAAGAGCAAACTACTCCAACAGGATCATGAACTGGCCATTGCTGGAGGTTTCAAAGATAATGAAGATGTGGTAACCACAAGCTGTCGTGATGTATCCCATTTAAATCTCATCAAGAAGAAGCAGACACCAGAATGTTGTTACATGGTGCAGATGCTGCCAGGTGTTTATTTCAAACAATGAATGTTGATAGCAAGGACACAGATGTTCTTACTCTGCTCATACACTTTGGTGCCAGTCTTCCAAACCAAGTGTGGCTCAAAGTTGGAACTTCAAAAAAGTACTGTTTTATTGCCACACACAAGATCAGAGCTACATTTGGCCTGGACCTATGCAACAATATTCTCAGTTTCCATGCCCTGTCTGAGTGTGACACGACCAGTCAGTTTTGTGGCATAGGGAAGGTAACTGCCTGAAAGATATTCCAAGAAAACCCACATCTCATGGATGGCTTTGGTTATGGGCTGCTCTCTCCACAGCAACTACAAAATGTTGCGAAATTTATAGTCAATATATATGCATCAAAGTCTACCCTCACCTCAGTAGATGAACTACGCACTCTGCTGTTCTGCACTAAAGCTGCGGAAAAACTTCTTCCAACACAAGATGCTATGATTCAACACGCCAAGCGAGCACATTACCAGGCTTTGATGTGGCACCATGCACTAGAAGCCAAGCCCTCATTGTCAAGTCCCAAAGAGTATGGCTGGAAAGAAGGAGATGGTGGACACCTTGTACCACTTCTTATGACCAAGCTTCCAGTCTCTGCTACATGCATTGCACTTGTGAGCTGTACCTGAAAACCTCATGTGTATCATCTAATTGTTCTTGTAGGAGACTCAATTTGTGCTGCACAAGGGCCTGCATTTGTTGTAATGGGGACAATGTGTGCCTCAATCCTCTTAATCCTTGGGCACAAGATGATGAAGACAATGACTCAGATGATAAGGAGATCTGATGTATTACTATTGCCTGAATCCTTTTCATACTTGACACAAGATATGATAAAGACAGTGACTCAGATGATGGCATCTGTTGTACTGGTATTGCTGTTAGAGTTGATAAACTGGTTCAGCATGAAGATTATGTAATACATGTCTTAACAATTATTTTGTTGTCAGAGAAAACTTTTGCATAACTCGTCAACTGTACAGCACATGTTTATCTAGGGGTCTTTATCTTCAGATTATTTTCGAAATATGGCTGCTCATAGTATTCATACGAATAACACCGAAATAAGTGTGTCATTATTTTTGTGTGATCTTGGTGATAAAAAACTTACTAAAAAGTAAGGAATAAAGTAGGAAACTTTGGAACATACATGAAAACTTGCCATTAGATCCTACATCTCCGGCTTGAAAAGCCGACTTCATCTGGGGAGAAAATATGCTCATTTTATATATATTTAGATAATAGCTTTTACTGGGTCTCAGGACGCAATGCCAGACTGGCACCTGGGTGTTTAGGTATGCTGAGAGTATGGGTAAGACCCGTAGGGGGTCCATTGCTTTTGGAATTTTCGGTGCCCAAAACTCCTTATCTAGGCCACTTTTAAAAATTGGCCTCCAGACTAAAATGTGGTAGGATAGCAGAGGTGTGGTGTGGTGCTGAATGGTAGGAGCAGTTATATACTTAGCCTTATGGCGTTAACTATATGAGCATAAAAAAAATCGACTATGTTCACGTAAGTTTTAAATGTTTCCAGCATTTTTTACAACAGTGTGGTTGGTTAGGGCACTCATTAACCGCTCACTTAATGCAGTGCTGCCTTCATGTGACTCTGCATTAGTAACATGTTACATGGTTTGCTGTAACCTAGGAAACTATCTACTGTGGACAATAATCATATAACCATGTGACGCTCAGCAGTCCACACTGTTGTGGGTTAAGGCCAACCTGATGGGGCCCACAAGGCTTTATATCCAGGGGTTTGAGGGTGTTTATTGTTCACATAATGCTACTGAAGGGTGAGTGAGGCGTGTCAGCATCATCTTAACTGTTAGGACTGAATAGCATAGCCTTGAGCCCCTACCCTCCGTAGGAGCAGAAAAAGATTGGATGATGGATGGATAGATAAATACTACAATTATTGTTTTCAGTCACTTTTGCATTCCATACGATTATACATTGTGTTTTCGCATTTATGTGTTCATCCTTGTAAACAATGGTAGAGGCTCCCAAAAAACTTACACTCATACCTAACTCAAAGGACTCTATAACATTAACCAGACTCAAGTAAATGCATAGTTTGACTAAACCTAAGCATATTCGTTAACCCATTCAGTCCATTGTTGCCCTGTGCAAATCATTTTCATGCCACTAGTCCTGTGTATTTTAGTCTTATTACCACCAGGTACTGGAACGGGATGCCTTTTCTTGGAGGTTCCGATATGATTGGTCGGATGTGCTACCCAGTAAAATAAACGTCTTCAGCATCCTCCTTGTCCCTTAGAGGAAGGGCGGTGGAGTGAAGGAGGAGGGTAAGTTAAGCCTGCATTTCATTGGAAACACGTTCAGACGAACATGGTGCTGCTGACACTGTTTCTTATCACCAAGATATTTTATTTAGCTTAGACCAGACTTTTCGAATCAAAGAAGGTGGCTTCAGTCTTTCTTAACCCTTTGACTCTAGCTGAGTAATTCACCTGGCAATGACCTGATCAACCCATTCAGTCATATGACGTACTTTTCATTTATTTCTTACCAATGCTCCCCCCCCCTCAACGAAAAAAAATCATCTATGGAGTGATTTTTTAAAACTGAAAAGGTTTTATATAGTCTTCAATTAAGCCTCCGTAATACTGAATAAGATCGTCCAGAGACGGCAAAAATATAGTAAAAACGTCATCAGATGGAAGGATTTAAAATAATAATAATATAAAGGAAGATATCAGATCAAAGGCGTTAAGTTTATTGGTAACAAGGCTCCGTTGCGTCAGAGTCACCTTCGCCGGTAAGCATGTGACAAGGCTGGAAATTTCTCGGGAATACATTATCAACAGCGAACAATCGCCGCATAGAAATATAAGAATGCAGAATATTAAGGACGTAATCAGGAAGTATGATAAACTTAACTGAACAGCTTCTGGTGATGTCGCTCAAGTATAATTCTATCATTAGCCAAGTTTTCAAGGTGGAGGTTTAGCGGCTAAATATAACCTGTTTATTTACTGTCGTTGGGTTATGAGTAATTATACAGTGACAGATTTGTAGTTGTGCTGTAAGTGTGGTAGTGATGTGGTGGTGTGAACAGTTTGGCGTGGCAGGGATATAATGTTAGGATGAAAGTGCATTATTGCGATGTAAGTGTGGTAGTGGGGTGGTGTATAGTGGTAGTATGGTGTAATTATGGTAGTGATGCGATGCTGTGGTGTGAGTGTGACAGTGATGTGATGCTGTGATGTAAATAAATGTGATGGTGGTATGGTATTAGTGTGGTAGTGATTTGGTGCTGCAGTGTCAATGAAGTAGTAGTGTGGCTATGGGGTATAGCTGTGATACTGGAAGAGGATTGTGTACAAAACTGGTAACGGTGCAGTGTTACGGTGTTGGTTTAAAACTAGTGTAATGATGCGAGGATGTGGGGGTGGTGTGATGAGACGATACAGATGTGGTAGAGGTGTGAGACAAGTGTGGAGGTTGTGTGATGGAACGGAACATATGTGGTATTAATGTGAAGTAGATGTGTAGGTAGTGTGGTAAGGGACTGATATGGTGCTGGTGCTGGTACCTGCAGTAGCAGATGATGAATTTGCACTGTTGGCAAAACTGTTGTTGCATTAAAAATTGTTAAAAGAAAATGTAGTGGTGTAAATGCGTCAAAGTGGTAAGAAGGTTAAAAATTTTAACTCCTTCAAAACAAGACATGTAAAATATGAATAAAGGTTTAGCAGTAGAGGGAAAGAATGATTTGATCAACATACCTTAGGGGACTGTGGAGATTGCCTAGTACACAGTCAATGCGAGAGAATTCTCTTAATCTATCCAAAATCGTCCGGCACGAACAAGTATACATTACAAAAGACGGCAACCAACTAAAGAGATTCATGACATAATATTAACTTTTTCAACGGGATGATGTCATTTTATTATGATATTGCCATCTTCAGTCGATTACATTCAGTTTAGGAAACTTGTTTTTACGGTGGGGGTTGGAGACAGTCCTCATTTATACAACCACTACCAGAGCGTTATGTTAAAGGTTAGACTAATAGGAGTTAAATATCAGAAAATATCACCTCGTCGTAGGGGTTAGAGGTTGAAAATTTATAGTACACTGGTTACGAGCGAACGAGAAAGCGTAGCGAAGCGATGTTTACTTTTTTGCGGTCAGCTGAGCGACACGACCTGGCTCAGTCCAACATTACGGGCCCGGAACGCGATGGTTTTCAGAGGCTAATAACATTTCTGCTATGAGAAATAGAGAAGAGATTCTTTCAGCTGGTAGCAGATCCATTCAATAAATTTTGTTTTTAGTTATATATTTACTCATGGGACCAAAGAGAAGTGTTAATATTGGGGGTGGGTTTATGAGGGGTAGACCGAGAAAGACATGGGACGAGGTCTGCAATGGATCGTGCAGCGCAGTTGACATGCAAAATAAATCGATTAAAAAAAAGGGTTTCCTATATTATCTTGCATGAATTACAACAGTTAAATATCGGATATTAAGCTCATAGTTTTACATGAATGTTTTTCCTATGTTTAGGGGTGAAATCAGCCAGAGTTTGTGGGAGGGAGAAAACGCACGGATGTAAATATTCTAGCTAAATTATTCTTCTGTTATTGTTCAACCACTTCACCAAAAATACTGAAAATTTAAACCATGATGAAAATATAACGATAGGCCCTGGACAAACGCTCACTCGCTCGTCAAGCGCTCATAAAGTGCGCTTTACTGGTATAGGAATTGTGGGCTATGTGATGAATCTGTGGTAGAAATACGGTGATGTGAGGTTAATGTGGTGATGGTGCAGCATATGGGTGTGGTTATGTGGTGGGTAGTACTGTTAAAGGGGTATGGTTAATAGACAATGGTGCGTGACTGCTACGTGAGGGTGTGGTTGGTTTGGTGGTGAGCGGGGTGAATGTGAAAAATTTTCAGCCTTGACTAATTTCTGTCGTTCTCTGCCTGGTTAAATTCCATTCTCCGTAATACACTGGGCGAATGGCTATTGCGAGTCTAACAAATTACGAAGTATTAATAAAATATCTATGTTTGTATAGATTTACTTCCAATCGTGAGATATAGCCCGACCACAGGAAATCGAATGTAAACAATGTGGACTGTGTTACATTATATTACATTACAAAACTGTTTGTGATTTAGCCGCGTAAAGGTATAAAATACTTGGAAAAAAAAAAAAAAGGTCAACTAGTTGCATTATGGTTTTCATGCCACGTGAAGCCTACCCAATAAGAAATCCTGTCTCACGCACTGGTCGGTGGTGTATACTAGGGTAATTAGCTTTGGTGGCGAACATCTGTGATAACAGATATGTGGTGACATTGCTGTATGCAGTCAGGTATGTAGATTCTGGTGAATCGTATTAATTTTAGATAAACTGGCTAAGTACGGGACTTTTGATTCTCGATCCTGTGTTAAAAACTGGCTTGTTTGGGAGTCTTATCAAAGTAAGTAATCTATCCATATGCTTCAGTGACACGAGTTGGATTGTCACACTCCCTAATATCGCATTATGAATTAGAGTCCATTTCAAGGTGGAGGTTTAGCGGCTAAATATAACCTGTTTATTTACTGTCGTTGGGTTATGAGTAATTATACAGTGACAGATTTGTAGTTGTGCTGTAAGTGTGGTAGTGATGTGGTGGTGTGAACAGTTTGGCGTGGCAGGGATATAATGTTATGATGAAAGTGCATTATTGCAATGTAAGTGTGGTAGTGGTGTGTTGTAGTGGGGTGGTGTATAGTGGTAGTATGGTGTAATTATGGTAGTGATGCGATGCTGTGATGTGAGTGTGACAGTGATGTGATGCTGTGATGTAAATAAATGTGATGGTGGTATGGTATTAGTGTGGTAGTGATTTGGTGCTGCAGTGTCAATGAAGTAGTAGTGTGGCTATGGGGTATGGCTGTGATACTGAAAGAGGATTGCGTACAAAACTGGTAACGGTGTAGTGTTACGGTGTTGGTTCAAAACTAGTGTGATGATGTGAGGATGTGGGGGTGGTGTGATGAGACGATACAGGTGTGGTAGAGGTGTGATACAAGTATGGAGGTTGTGTGGTGGAACGGAACATATGTGGTATTAATGTGAAGTAGATGTGTAGGCTGACCCCCCAACATCCATTTGGATGGTCACAGTCCCTAATATCGCATTATGATTTAGAGT
Organism: Coenobita brevimanus; assembly: GCF_032717465.1. Classification (NCBI taxonomy): domain Eukaryota; kingdom Metazoa; phylum Arthropoda; class Malacostraca; order Decapoda; family Coenobitidae; genus Coenobita; species Coenobita brevimanus. Next base: position 28,768,973 of record NC_137005.1, read on the forward strand.
CCATTGTACATCATGTACTAAAATGTCAAAGCCATATCTGGCCTCCATTCGCCATTTCAGAGAATGTTAAATTTGGTGAGACGGTTTGCCCCCTAAAAACAATGGTTGGAAATTTGTATATAGTGAAAAGCCTTTGATGTAAGCTTACAGACAAACAGACGTGCAAAGTGTTATTCAGCTCTTTCTCCTGTTCGGGAGGGGGCTGACCCCACCAAGAATCGCTGGGGGAATCACGCTCCTCAAGTATCGGACTGAGGATGAAAGGCAACTGTACAACTTCTACTAAGGTACCATAGCCATATGTGCCCTCCTTTCACTACCGAGAATTCTTATTTCGTGATGGAAGCTGCCCCGCATTATATAATGGTGGAAAACTTTAAATAATGGAAGACATTGTCACAGATCCAGACAAACCGACCTGGTAAGTTTCTTTGAAATCCATATGTTCAATTTTCCCGATCTGACCCCCCAGGAATCATTAGGAGGTAAAGATCCTCAAATATCTCATTACAGATGAGTGTCCATTGTACAACATGTACAACTGTATCAATGCCATACCTGCCTTCCTTTCACATTTTTTAAATTTTTATTTTGGTCAGGGGGGGTCGGCTGACCCCCCTTAAAATCATGGTTCCAAAATTGTATATAGTGGAAAACCTTTCCAGTAACCAGCTGAACTTACCTACGAAGTTTCATTCAAATCCATCAAGTAACCTTGGAGGAGTTCACACACACACACACACACACACACACACACACACACACACACACACACACACACACATCCAATCCCGAAGAAATAAAGTTCCTCTGACCCCTCTGATTACAGACCAAGATCTATCACATCTCTTGGTAAAGTTTTTGAGACTGTAATTAATAAGAATATTATTAAACATCTTGAATCCAACAACTTAATAAGAGACAGACAGTATGTGTTTTCGCCACGAAAGAACCGCTATTGATATACTCTGTCTCATGAGTCATACCATCCATCAGTCAATTGACCAACATGAAAAAACCTATGCAGTGGCCCTTGATATTTCTAAAGCCTTTGACTGAGTGTGGCACCGTTCCTAGCTATCCAGATTCACTGGCTACAGCTTATCATCTTTTTTCCACTGATTTCTACAAATATTAGCGACAGAAAGATAACAGTGGACGCTGTGTATTCCAATTTCCAATCAGTTAATGCCTGCAATCCACAAGGATCTGTCCTGGCTCCAACCCTATTCCTAATTCATATTATTGATTTCTTATCTATCACCCATAATCCCATTCACTCATATGCAGATGGCTCAACAATTCACAGTTCCTTCACGCCTAGGCTAAACACCCGGTCACAGAGTTTAATATTTCTAACTGATAACTCAGTACAGCAATGTCGAAAATCAAGACTTATCCAAGATAACTGAATGTGGACGAAGTAACACTGTCTCGTTTAATGTTAGAAAAGTCATATATATATATATATATATATATATATATATAGCACTGAAGATGATATACGAATCAGGCAATATATGTGTATTAGTAAGTTTATATATATATATATATATATATATATATATATATATATATATATATATATATATATATATATATATATATATATATATATATATATATATACATATATATATATATATATATATATATCCAAGATAACTGAATGTGGACGAAGTAACACTGTCTCGTTTAATGTTAGAAAAGTCATATATATATATATATATATATATATATATATATATATATATATATATATATATATAGCACTGAAGATGATATACGAATCAGGCAATATATGTGTATTAGTAAGTTTATATATATATATATATATATATATATATAAACGTACTAATACACATATATTGCCTGATTCGTATATCATCTTCAGTGCTACTAATATTGCTATCACAAAAAGTATTGATGTTTTTGGTGTTTCACTTAACAATATCCTCAGCTGCACCTCTCATGTTTGATTAGTTGCTAAAACCGCTTCAAAAAACTTGGATTATTGTTTAGAATCCGCAGCTACTGACAAGCAGGTGGATATATAATTTACAAGACCAGCTCTCAGCTGGTATATTGTCCACCTTGTGGAGTGGATGTGGAGAGATTGCGGTGAAACAATTGGATAAATTTCAGTACAAAGCTGTAAGAATGATTAATAACCCTGCAGTCACAAATGAACTCTTTCTCTACAAGAAGGAATGCTGCCTCCCTTGCATTATATTACAGTTACGTTTGTGGCAAATGCTAAGGAGAAGTTGCATCCATTGTGACACCTCTCCACGCCTTCCCCCGTGCTTCGTACACGGGCACATGGTAGCGATCATGACTGGTTTGTCAAATAGCCATATTACAGAACTTCTGTATATCAGAATTCATTCATTCCTCGAACTGCATGTCTTTAGAACTCGATTCCCCCACAATAGTTACCCTTCAGACTTCAACGTACAGTCAAACTGTTACAGAGTTTTGAATGGGAGACACCTGTAATACGATGTATGGATTTTATATATATATATATATATATATATATATATATATATATATATATATATATATATATATATATATATATATACATATATATATATATATATATATATATATATATATATATATATATATATATATATATATATATATATATATATATATATATATATATATATTCCTTCTTCTGCTCATCTTCTGTAAAGAATAAAGTGGTGATGATATACAGCAGTTACGGTGTGGTACCTTTTTTTTTTTTTTTTTTGCCTATCGACCATTGGGGCCGGAGCCCCTGGTCATTAAGGCAAATATATATATAAATATATATATATATATATATATATATATATATATATATATATATATATATATATATATACACTTTCATGCACACGTACATAGACTGTATATATAATAATATTTATTTTTATTTTTTTGTGTTTTTATTTTTATTTTTGTTTTTTAATTTTTTACATTTGTAACCTTATATTACTTATAAACAAAAATACATAAAGACCCTAAAACTAATCACCTAACAGACAAATTGCTAACCTATACTAAATCCTAAGGGACAAAGAACTAGACCTACGCTAATGATAAAAAACCCTCGACCAAAAGAACACCATCGACTTAAGATATGTAATGCCTTTCTACGTTACATACCTGCACTCATCAGCTGGTGACTGTCAGTCTAGGCACGACCTAATATAGAGGACATCAGTATATGAAAGGGAACCAGACGAGTCAGGAACATTTCCATATACGTCAGCTGTCGGCCCTAATTAGAATAACTTAAGAAAGATGGAATAATGTATTTACATAATTTGTACAAAAAGCGAAGAACCTCGCCCAGCAGACAACCATCGACTGCAAGTGCCCAATACCTTTCTATATTGCACACATGCACTAATCAGCTGGTGACTGTCAGGCGAGGAACGTGGCTTAATGTAGGGGACATCTATATTAGAAATAGATCAATGGGAGGAGGAACTATTTCAAATATGTCAACTGTCAACCCTAATTAACCCGCCCCGTCCCGACCACTTTTTCACCACTGGTGCCCCCCAATCCCGACCATTTTTGGACCCAAATTTTTTTTGCTAAAACTTTCGCTTTTGGTCAGAAACAATGGTCAGTCACGAAGAAATTGTTCCCCGGGGTCCATAAGTGCCCTAAACAGGTATACCTTCGTCACACCTGGTACCGTGTTCTCTGTAGGTGGTCTGAGCCTCTAACGTTTTCTATGGTATTATAAGTCTGGGAAACCAATGAAAGTAAGTAGATATGTATTTATTACAAACATAAAAACATGTGATAAAAGAGTAAATTGGATTTTATACAAAAATAGAGCTGAAATAAGCATTGTACCATCGTGCGAAACGAGCAAAATCGGGCAGACTGGTCACGATGAATCGCTGACATTCCTGAATCATGATACATATCATTTTTTCTACTTACATAATACATCTACAATAACATTATACCATTTTACATTTTATTGAACTGTTTTTACGTATTCACAGGCCTTTCGATAACATTTAACGTAATGTTAGTGCTTATTTATGTAGTGAGTGAACTCGCTGTGACTGTTGTTTCAACTCGTATTGTGTTTTTTCTACTTACATAATACTTTCCTAATAACATTATACACTTTTCCACTTTAGAGAACTGATTTGAGATAGTTTCAGGCCTTACGTAAATATTTAGCGTAATAATAGCGCATAATAACACACATGGTGAAGTCGCTATGACTACTATTTCAACTTACAACCTATTTTTGTACTTATATAATAATTCTCCACTAACATTGCACATGTTTACACTTGATATAATTGATATCACATAATTTCAGACCTTACGATTCTACTGAGCGTCATATTATCGCGTACTTACACAGTGAGTGTTATCGCGATATCATTTGTTTCATCTTACACTAGTATTCAACTTATAAATTACCTTACTACTAACATTACAACCTTTTCCACTTTATATAATTCCTATCACATACTGACCAGAATGTTCTACTGAGCGTAATATTTTCGCAGATTTACACAGTGGGTGTACTCGTGACGTCAATTATTACAACTTACACTATTTTTCAACTTATACGTTTTATTCATGCTAACATTACACCCGTTTCCACTTTATATTCTTGCTATCACATATTTACTGACCAGAGTGTTATACTGAGCGTCATATTTTCGCAGATTTACACAGTGGGTGTAGTTTTGATATCACTTCTTTCAACTTACACTATTTCTCAACTTATACATTACTTTCCTGAAAACATTACACCCGTTTCAACTTTATATATGACTTAGCACCTACTGACTGGCCTTACCATTATAATGAGCGTCATATCGCCATCCCACACAGTTTCAGTAGTATAGGAAGTTATGGTACTCTTTGAAACATGGCTGAAGGCACAACGCAACATTGCACTCGACACACTCGTACCTTGTGTCTTTTCTCTGAGTGGATGGTCTGACTGTCGAGTGCTTGCATACATGGCAGCGGCGCTGGGGTTTACGACGGTTTGGGTCGGAAGGGATAGTGCTAGGATAGTGGCGTCCTGCGAGGCGTAGGGGAGTCTGGGCAGCCATGGGGGTATGGGTGCGGTGTGTGGGTCTGTCCTGGGTATGCTTGGCGATTATTTCACGTGCCAGCTCCCTCACAAACCCCTCAAAGGTCTCGGATACTCCGGTGGTCATGGCGTGCAGGTAGTGTGTTCAGGACCGTGATGTTGAGCAAGTGGAAAAAGAGTTTTTTGTACCACTTCATCGTGGTCCTGGCACAGTCAACACTGGAAATCATCGAGTCTGACTGATCCACTTGCCTCATATTCAGATTATAGTCCAGTATAGACTCGGGTTTCCAGACGTTGCGCCTCCTCTCGCTACGGTGATCCACGGAGTCTGTGCGGTGCATCAGGGGGCTGTGAACAGTTGATAGGAGGCAAACTTCCCTGTTGTGGTTCCACAGGGTGGCAAGGATGTTATTGGCCTGGAAGAAAACCACCTCGTTCTTGTCAAGTTTCCTCCCTATCTTGACCATATGGCAACGGTTTCTCTTGACTGTACCACAGACTCCGGTGTCGTGTTGGTGGAGGAACCTAGCGAGAAGAGGGCTAGTGTACCAGTTGTCCAGGTACAACACATGACCACGATGAAGGTACTCCTCTATCATTGTCTTCACCACGGCCCCAGAGAGTCCTATGCTACGATCTTCTGTTATATCTGTCTGTGCGCCCGTGTACAAGACTATGTCTTGCACATAACCAGTCTTACAGTCACACATAACAAAGATCTTGAACCTGAAACGGTGTCTCTTGCTGGGTATGTACTGCCGAAATGAAATATTGCCTCTCCACAACACAAGACTCTCGTCTATGACGAGGTCTCTGTAAGGATAAAATGAGGAGCGGAACATTTCCCGTAAATGATCAAATACCAGCCTAATTCTCCTCATTTTATCTGTGTTATTTGCATTGGCTGGATCTTCTGCATCAAAAAAGTGGAGGCGGCCGAGAATATGCTGAAATCTGTTACGACTCATCACCTTTCCAAAGAAAGGTGTGAGGATCATTGGGTCAGTTGTCCAGTAGGCAGGAATTTAGTTTTTTCGTGTCACACCCATCAAGAGAACCAGGGCAAAAAATAAGAACATCTCTGAAATTGTCACGGGATAGTCATATTGTTGGGAATGCCTGCTCGTGGTTCCCAAACGTTCACTTTCACGGCGTTGTGTTCGTGAAAATATATTGGTCTGTTCCACTATGCGCCCCACAAACGCCTCCCCAAAGAACAAGTGGAAAAAATCCACCCTAGAGGAACCCGCATGCACACCTGGAGCCGTGCAACCAGACCGCCACTCCTCAGTGAAAGGGTGAATGATGGGAGTAAAATTACTCCCATCTTCCCAGTTCCACGAGACACCACCGTCTCCAGCCACGTCCCCATCGTCCCCTTCATCAGGGTGGGGAGGTGAGGGTGGTGGGGGAGGTTGGGGAGGTGGAGAGCGGAGCCTCACATCACTCGCACTTCTCTTCCCTCTCCCTTTTCCTTTGCCCTTTCCCTTCCCTTTCCTTCCTTTCCCCACATCCTGGGGCTGTGGGGAGGAAGTTTGGGAATATTGTGGGGCGAAAGACATGCTGGGGAGTGGCTCCACCTCCTCTCCCCTAGGCCTATGTGCACCAAATGCTCGTGCTGCCTCCCTCACACCACTTTCCCCTTCACCCCGCACTCCCACCACATCACTTTCCCTTTCACCTCGCGCTCCTGCCACACCACTTTCCCTTTCACCCAGCACTCCCACCACACCACTTTCCACTTCCCCAGACAAAAAACTTGCACCATACCTGATATGTCTTCTCGCCCCACCTTCTGATCCTCGGGGTGATATTTTTTCTTTACCCAACCACGAGGCGATATCACGTCCTAAGCCGTCGTCATCCTCATCGTCCTCATCCTCGTCCTCATCAGATTCGGGATGGAGAGATAGCCATGCACGTGGTTGGGGAGCAGGTTGGCCTTCCCTTGCCTTACGGTATGTCACATACCGCTTTTTCCGGGGCGAAGGGACCTCTTCATCTATCTATCTATCTATTGCCAGATGCCTCAATCCCGTTTAGGGTGGCCACAAACAAATCGCCTCCAAGTCGCCCTGTCCCCCGCCATTTCACTGCCCTGCTCCCAACTCACACCCCCCTCTCTCATATACCTCTCCACCCCATCCCTCCATCTCATCCTCGGCCTCCCCCTCCCTCTTCCCCCCTCCACCTCACTCACATATACTCTCTTCGTCAGTCTTTCACCCTCCATCCTCTCCACATGGCCAAACCACCTCAGTGTGTTCCTCATAACGCTTCCTATCACATCCACATCCACACCACAACGCTCCTTTATATCCTCATTCGTCAGCCTGTCTCTCCACGTGACTCCACAGGCTCCTCTTAAATAACTCATTTCCACTGCTCTCACTCTTGACTCGTGTCCTTCCAACAATGTCCAAGCTTCACTTCTGTACGTTAGAGTTGGTATCACAATACTGTCATGTAGTAACTTTTTCACTTCCATGCTCACTTCCCTGTTTCTTATCACTGCTTTCAAAGAACCAGCAACCTTTCTTCCCTGCTGTACCCTTTCAAGCACTTCACCCTCCAAACCTCCATCCTTACTCATCACACTACCCAAATATTTAAACATACTCACATTCCAATTCATCACCATCCAACCTCGCTGTACATTCACTAACTTCACCTCTCTCAAAGACCATCACTTTACTCTTCCCTACATTCACCTTTAGGTTCCGTTTCTTACACACTCTCTCAAACTCATCCACCAAGCCTTGCAGCTCCCCTTCGTCTTCACTCAACAACACAGTATCATCTGCAAACAACAGTACAGGGAGTTTCCAAACACTATCCTCTCTCTCCAGGGCCACTCCAACATCCACTACCCTACCTTGTACCTCTTTTATTACCCCATCGATGTACAGATTGAACAACCATGGAGACATGACACATCCCTGTTTCAAACCAACTTTCAAAGAGAAAAATTCACTTAGTTCACCATCCACACGCACTGCAGCCTTCGCACCATCATACATACTCTTCACAGCATTCCACAACTTCCCATCTACTCCATATATTCTTAACACTTTCCACAATCCTTGTCTATCCACCCTGTCATATGCTTTCTCCTCTTCATCAATGCTTGTTATTTCTTCCTCTGGCTGGACGTAATCGCGATCCACCACATCATCGTCAAGTGCAGAATCACTATCTCCAGTGAAGGCTTCCAGGGCGGATGCAATTTCGTCGTCTGAGAGACCTTTCCGTGCCATGTCTGACCTGGATCACTGCTAACAGGTGAGTGACCGAGACAAGGGCGAGCGCGGGTCACGCGGGGTCTGGGACGCTGCCCGCCTGGCGGCAGGTAGGGGAGGCTTGGGTACGAGGGCGAATCGAAAATCTCGCGCGAATTTTGAAAATTGTGGAAATTATGAACCTTGCAACTGCAGGACGTTGAAGTACGTCAACGGGATTAGCAGTGACAAAACGTGAGGACGTGGAAGTACGTCGACGGGACGCCGCGGGTTAATATTACAATATATACATATTTCCCATTGATAAAAACCATAACCACACAGTAAAAAAGTCACATCACTCTGATCAGTCCGATCTCTCTCAAGAAAGCCATCAATTTATCAGTCATAACAATGTCCCCATCACCCACGATGGTGGAAAGGGTGAAGGAGACATCTGCTGCACTGCAGTAATTTATAAGTGAAGCACGTTCACGAATAAATCGCCGACAACTCAGGATGATATGACTGATGGATAATGCTGCATCACAGACGTCACAGTGCGGCGGGAATCGTTTTTCCATATAAGGTTTCATATGTGTTAATATGGTGGCATTAAGCCGTAAGCAAGCCAACACTTTTTTTTCAAGGCGACTGGGACGGTTGGCAGTGGCCCAGTCGCCCAGGTACGGCTTACAGGTTGGAATATTAAGTCTGGTCCACTGACCTTCCTACAGAAGATTTATTGATTTTTTCCGAGAGAGAGACTCGACTGTAGATCACGAGGAACGTCCCAAGTCTCCTCAAGCTCTACAAGTAAGTCAGACTGCTCATTGCCGTAGATATGACAATGACCAGGCACCCAGATCAGCGTGAATGACTTGTCACATGAACGCAACTTGTTAACGATGTGGCCCTGGATCTCATGAGAGTCTGTAGTGCAAGATGCAATAGCCTGAAGGGCTGATTTTGAATCCGAAAATATGACAAATGAGTCATGCCTAGAATTGAGAGCATAGTCTATGACTTTGTCAATAGCAAAAAGTTCAGAGGTAAACACAGATGTATGAGTCGGCAACCGATACCTGAGGGCACATTCAGTCGACCATACACTTGCACCCACACATTCACTCGACTTGGAGCCGTCGGTGTACAAGTGGTGGGACCCCAAGTGACGAATGATGATGTTACAAAACAAGTGGTGGACCTCCGCCTCCGGCGCCTTGGTCTTAGGTGCTGGGAGCCATGCAACATCAACAGTAAAGCCCGGTGGCTCCCAAGGCGCTATATTTTTAAATACCAACTTGTCACAGTCACTGGGGTCCACACCAAGCTCCTGAGTCAGTAAGTGGAGGTGAACGGCAAGTGGCCAATGCACCCCCTGCAGAAGGTGGTGGTATTGACGTAGGGGGGTACAGGCCACATTGCCGATATTACTTTTCCTAAATGTCCTTATGCCGTATGGCAAGGCCAGATGTTCATGGCGAATACAGAGGGGAGGCACATTCGCCTCCACTTCCATACGAGCTACACGGGTACACCAGATGGCTCCAAGACACATTCGCAAACATTTATTCTGTAGCACATCCAATCCTTTCAGCGTGGCATCGGACGCCGAGCAATACACCTGTGTGCCATAGTCTAGCTTTGATCTAATGAGGGGCTGATACACCATTAATTAAGATTTTCTGTCGGCACCCCATATAGTACCAGCTAGGTACTTGAGGACATTTACTGGTTTATCGCAATGAGCAAGCAAAGTATTAACATGAATTTTAACATTCAAACGACGATCAAAATGTAGGCCCAAAAACTTTATAGAATTTTGAAAATGTACCACCTGATTATCGAAAGTTAAGCTCAAATTAGGTACGTTACGAGTCGTAAAAACTACAGCGGCACACTTATGGATGGAAAACTTAAATCCCTACTGCAAGGCCCATTGGTGGACAGAGTCAAGGGCTACTTGAATCCGCCCAGCCGAAAATTGTGCATTACGGGAAGAGTGCCATATTGCACAATCGTCAGTGTAGAGCAAGTATTTAAGATTCCTCGGGATGGGGGCTGATGACAGAATATCATTGATCATAATACTAAGTAAAGTAGGACTAAGCACACTTCAATGTAGCACCCCGTTTTCCTGGATAAATATATCCGATGTTACATTATGGGCCAGTTTGACAGAGAAAGTCCTGTCCATTAAGAAATTTGAAATAAAAATAGGCAAATTTCCTCTTAAACCATAAGCATAGAGCGTCATTAGTATACCGTGTCACCATGTCATGTCATAGGCTTTATGGGTGTCCAAGAACACCCCTATCATGAATTCTTTATCGGCAAATGCCTCTGCAATACAATGCTCCAAATTCATCAAATGATCTAGTGAACTTCTGTATTTACAAAAGCCACATTGTTGATGATTTAACAAATTCTTTGACTCTAAAACAAAAAGAAGCCTATTGTTTACCACTCGTTCCATGACCTTACATAGACAAGAAGTCAACACAATAGGACGAAATGAAGTGGGATTCATAAGACGACCAGCCTCTTTGGGTATCGGTATGACATGCCCAAAGTGCCATGAGTTTGGGAACGTTTGAGATGCCCAAATCTCATTGTACAATGCTAACATCTTAATCAGGTTATCCTGATTAAGATGCTGGATCATACCGTATGTGTCTTTACAGGGCTGGTGTCTTTACAGGATTTAAGGTCAAGGAGCAGTTTGTGGGTGTAAATGGCAACTCCGTGACCTTCATATCTTCTATACGAGTGGTAGTGTTTGAACTGTTGAGGATCAGGGTGATCCTCCAGGCGCGACTCCTGTAAACAGACAACTTCTGGCCTGTGTATTGAAAGGAAAATTGCTAGATTTTGTAACTTATTCCCAACACCTCTACAGTTCTACTGTAATACAGTGAAAGCGAAGGTTTAAGATTTTCGTTGGGGGCCAGTGTGCTTTGTCTTTTTTTGTTGCCCTCCGGCAGGCGAGCGACTACCAGGAGACCTATCCCGGTGCTTGTTCATGGAAACCTCCATATTTTCATCAATTACTAGGTTCCCTGACTCCCCTGAGGAAGAGCTGACCTTCCTCTCCCTCACTGGAATGGGAACTGGAAGAACATGAGGACGAAACTTTTGTGAGTGTGGTCATGTTACTTTTACTAGAATTGTCAAACTTCGCTTTAGGCCATACTGATGGAGAGGCAGCAGCAGCCTGAGAATAGCTTGAAACCTTAGGGATGTCAGTGAGAGAGTTGGAGCGGATGGGAGGCCGAGATGGAGAGGTACTGTGAATGGCAGGAGGGAGAAGGACAAGATCAATCTGCGTCTCTACAGAGCACATCACAGGACGGGACATTACCGCCGAAGCATAGGACCTATTCGGCCTTGGGAGTTGCATGCAACTCCTTCACCTTTTTCCTAGCTTCGTAATAGGAAATGCCCTCAGTTGCCTTCACCGTGCAGACCTCCTTCTCCTCCTTCCTAGAGGAAGTGGAGTCTCAGATGTACAATGGTCCGCATCATGACCTTGGCTTGCACACTTGCCATACACTGGCTGGGAAGCCCTACAAGTCTTGGCACCATGCCCATATAACTGGCATTTCATACAACGGAAAGGGTTGGGGATGTATGGCCGCACATGAACAATTTCGTAGCCGATTTTTACATGGCTAGGCAGTGATACTTTACCAAAAGTCAAAACAGTAGTCGCAGTCTTTGTCCTGACACCTTCTGAAAATCTTGATATAAAGTGAGCATCAATGACATCTTGCTGAGTGAGTTCCTCTATGATCTCTTCCTCACTCATAACCATGAGATCCCTGCAAGTGATAACCCCCTTGCAGGAATTCATGGAAGTTGGGATCTTGGTTTCGAAATCATAGCAGTGAAACTTGTGCAGCTTCAGCAAGTCCTTAACTTGGGATGAATTACATGTTTTTACAAGGAGGTCTCCATTCACAAGTTTTTTTCTTGTTCCACCTCCCCAGCACAGCCATCAATAACCTTCTTAACCATGAAGAGATTGAGACTACTCAAGGTAGTGGAACCTAGAGCAATGATGATTACAAATTCTGCATTATTTACAGGGACGTCACGAGGCAAGCGAGTCTGGGGCCGTTCTGTCTGGGGGCTGTCAGTCCGTGTAGTAGTCGGGGATCGGTCAGGACTACCTCCTCCCCTGAGGGAGGGGAGGCAGTAGGGGCGTCCGCCATAGCAACCACTCCCCCCTCATGGGGGAAGTGGGAAGAAGGAGAGAGACGAGCAAGGGACAAACAACCCGGGACCAAACACCTAAGGCTGAAATTGCCCTCTCAAACCACTCCAGGGAGGCCCGACCGTGTCAGTTCACGCCCCAGAGCGATCAGTGGGGGGGACCCTCCGTGGGCAATAAGCAAAGGTAATCTCAGTATATCGGAACAGACACCTACTGTTCCAAACTAACAGGGAATGGAGGGAACTGAGTACTAGCTAATCCTAGACGTCACCAGAAGGGTGAAAAAAAAAAAAAAAAGCTAATGCCGGTGAGGCAGCCCTGAAAACTAGAGGAGAGAGTAGATGAAAACACGTCCACACCCTCCGCGACCGTGCATCAAAGTCCCACTCGTGTGGTAACGATAGCTACATATGCTATAAAATGTATCAGTGCAGACTTAGCGCGAGACAGTCTGACGCCACATGCGATAACTATTGCAAAATGCTCGATGATTCAACTCCATTTTGGTAAATCTAAATCCATGAAGATACATTGTCTCGCATATTCGTTACTTTTCCAAGTCAGTATTCGGTATTATTTTACTTTAATCCCACCCGGTCGCTGGAAAATGTGACTTATCTCTATATGTCGGGTGTATTGAGTACATCATTTTCTTCTCAGTAAACATCCGTCGCAAATAAATACTTTCCGAGATATATGTTATTTTCCTTAATTATTTGAATGATCCAGGGGCCAACATGGTGGAGTAAACATCTGGTCCTGCCTTCGGTCTAAGTCGGCTGGACTCGAGTGTACTCGGCTGGTAATTCCGTATATGTGAGCTTTAAAAACAGCCAATCAGGCGTCGCAAAGGAAGAGGGACTTTTGAAACCAGCCAATCACGACAGTCGTAAGTAAAACCAGCCAATCAGCTTGAAGTATTTGTGGGTGACGCAAGTACGCCCGAGATTTGAAAGTCAGTCATAGTCATGGCCTCCGGTGCTGGAGAACGTGTTGTCGATTTCAAAGCTTGTATCGGGTGTAAGACGGACTACTGGCAGATTATCAAGGACTATCACAGTAATAACGAAACATCTATTGAACTACTAAGAAAACACGGGGTTTTGCCAAGTGCAGTGCAGTGTAAAGAGTGTGATTTGCCCTGCAAATATCGGGTAGACAGACATCAGTGGTACTGTGGCCGGTGGAAAAAAAAGTAGGAAGAGTAAGGGGAAGGTGCAGTGCAAATTCACCGTTTCTGATCTCTAGGTAAGCATTCCCCTAGGATAGGTTAGGTTAGGTTAGGTTAATGTAATAGGGGGTCTGGGGGGCGAAGCCCCCCAGTTAGGAAACAGGGCCAGGGCTGGGAGGTCTGGGGGGCAAAGCCCCCCAGTTAGGAAACACGAACTCAAGGAGCTGAAAATTACATTTTTCCGAAGGATTTTAGTGTTTTTCGTTTGATTTGGATACCAGTTCCAGTCGGAAATCACTCGATTTTCCGTGTTTCCTCCACCCAAAACCACGCTTTCCCACAGGTCCCCCATTATTCTTTCTCAGGAGTTTCAGAATACAATGTTTTAGTATTATTCATGTGATTCTGGTGGTCATTTTCAGTGAAAATTACTCGTTTTCGTCGTATTCCCCCAATAACCTTGGTACAGTGGGGGGGGGGGTTTACGGAAAACGAGTGATTTGCGACAGAAATGACTATCAGATTCACATGAGAAACACTATAAAACATTGCATTCTGAAACTCTTGAGAAAATATGGCAGGGTGGGACTAAAGTAAAAATTTACCCAGTATTCACCTGATAAAAATATTCAGTAATATTAATATTTTGGGGATATCACCAACTGTATCGCTTTTTTTTTTTTTTCGGGATATCACTGGATTTTTCCAGCACACACTTTCAGGAGCTAGTGTACAGTGAAGGAGTGACGACTGTGATGAGGGAGTGGTGAGAATATAATGGGCTTACAAGAATGTGATGGCGCTTTACTGGCAAATTACTTACAGCGTTGTGATACTCTAGTGAAGGAATGGTGATGGCGTGGGGATGATGTGGCGAGACGGTAGTGACAGTATGAAGTTGGAGTGGTGATAGTGTGATGATGGATGATATGGGCAAAGATGGATGAGGCATAGAAGATTTCACGTAAGGACGGGATGACATTGTAATAAGATAAATGGAATTGATGTCTCTATAGTGATGCTTAGGGCGTGATTATGGTGACGCGCAGTGATGATGTGATGATAGTTTGGTGATGAGAAAGCTAGACTTTAGTGAGGATGTAATGAGAGTGTGGTGATTGTTGTAGTAAAACTGTGGTGAGGGACTGACGAAGATGTGTTGAGACTATACAAAAAATGTGATGACGCTACTGTAATCCCGTCAATCTGGTGACGTGTTTTACTGATTTACTCTTGCTTCGTCCAGATGATTTTATTTAGCGCTGGGAAAATCACTTTTCGTAAAAGGATAAATATGGCCATATGTACACTCCCAGGTTCTGCAGATCTCTCCAGCGCCAAATAAGTCAGGCTAGAGATATCAAGAGTACACAGATAAACGTCACTGTAGTTAAGTGGTTATACTGATATATGGAAGTAATAATGGTTTGGTGAGTGTGGTGATTTGGTGATGGTGTGGCTATGTAATGATGAGGGCTTGATGAGTGTCGAGATGTAGTGATGATATGATGAAGCTGTGGTGATGGTATTGAGATCATGATGAAGTTTGGTGATGGTATATCCAGGTTACGATGATGCTGTGGTGCTGGTGGTATGGTTAGGGTGTGATGAAGATGTGGAGTGGATAAAATGATAGTATGGTGATGGTCTCGTGAAACTGTTGTCGCGATGTGATGATGGTGTCCTGAGTGTGTAATGATGTGGCTACATTGGACTGGTTGTGTGGTGGTGATGTAGTGGTGGTGTACTGGTGTGGAGAGACTGTAGTGGCGATGTTGTGGTGAAGGTGATGGCGGAAGCACATAGGAGGCCACGGTCACCCCTTCTTGATAGCCTATTTTCCGCTTCATCTGGTATCCTTCCTGCGAGTTAGTGTGACCCACAGCGAGAGAGGTAGAGTCAGAGAGAGTGACCAGGCATTGGATGGAGAGAGAGGGAGGGAGAAAGAGTACTGATGAATGTGACAGTGAACGAGAAACTGAGTAAATCATACTGTGAATGAGGATGGAATGTCGGGAGGGAAAGCGAAAACTTGTCTATGACAGTAAGCGAGCGTGGATGAGCAGGAGAGTTATAGACTGTGTTAGAGAACAGGCAAGTATAAAGTAGCAAGGAAATGAGCTGACAGGAGAGTATGGGAGAGGAAGAGGGTGAGGGAGGGAGGGGCAGGTAATAAGACCTTCTCTAATATTTATGAGACAAATAAGTAGAGAGACAGACAAAGAGAGACAGACAGGGAAGTGAGAGCAAGTGATAATTAGCGGACGCGTGTGCGTTCGTGTGTGTGTGTGTGTGTGTGTGTGTGTGTGAGAGAGAGAGAGAGAGAGAGAGAGAGAGAGAGAGAATCGTGTAACTGAGACAAAGAACATGAAATGCGTGAGCAAGAATTCGCAATTTATATTTGTCCATCTATCAATCAATCTATCTATCTATCTATCTATCTAATCTATCTATATACATATATATACTGTCTATCTATTATCAGACGCCTTAAGCCCCGGAGGGGTGGCCAGAAACAAATCGCCTCCATGTCGCCCTGTTCCCTGCCATTATACTGCCCTGTTCCCAGCTCACACACCCCTCTCTCATACACCTCTCCAATCCATCCCTCCATCTTATCCTTCGTCTCCCCCTTCCTCTCCCCTCCTCCACTTCACTCACATACATTCTCCTCGTCGGTCTCTCCATCTCCATCCACTCCACATGGCCAAACCACCCCAGTGTGTTTCTCCTAACGCTTCCTATCACATCCACATCCCCACCACAACTCTCCTTTTTTTCCTCACTTCTCAGTATGTCTCTCCATGTGAGTCCCCATGCTCCTCTCAAATAACTCATTTCCAATGCTGTAACTCTTGAGTTGTGTCCTTCCAATAAGGTCCAAGCTTCACTTCCATATATTAGAGTTGGTGTCACAATACTGTCATGCAGTAATTTTTTCACTTCCATGCTCACTTTCCGGTTTCTTATTACTGCTTTCAAAGAACCACCAACCTTTCTTCCTTCTTGTACCCTTTCAAACACTTCACCCTCTAAACTTCCATCCTTACTCATCACACTACGCAAGTACTTAAAAGCACTCACATTTTCCATTTCCTCCTCATCCAACCTCACAGTACCTTCAGCGACTTCACCTCTCTTGTAGATCACAACTTTACTCTTCCCTACATTTAACTTTAGATTCCGTTTCTTTTCAAACTCTCCCAAACTCAGTCATCAAGCTTTGCAGCTCCCCCTCGTCTTCACTTAACAACACAGTATCATCTGCAAACAGCAGTACAGAGAGTTTCCACACATTGCTCTCTCCCATTAGGGCCACTCCAACATCCCTGTTTCAATCCAGCCTTCAAAAAGAAAAAAATCACTCAGTTTACTATCCACACTCGCTGCAGGGTTAGCACCCTCATACATACTCTTCACGGCATTCAACAACTCCCCACATAACCCATATATTCTTAATACTTTCCACAATCCTTGTCTATCCACTCTGTCATATTCTTTGTCTAAATCCATGAAGGCCACATATAACATCTTTCCCTTGTCTAGAAACTTTTCCACTAAAGACCTAAGAATGAATATCCGATCTACACAACCTCTGCCCTTCCTACAACCCCCCCTGTTCTTGTTGAACTAATTTCTCTGTCCGTTCCAGAATCCTGTCAGTAAGTATCCTACCATATACTTTTCCTGTTACACTAAGAAGATAAATGCCCCTATGATTACCATACACTTCTTTTTCCCCTTTTCCTTTGTACAGGAAAATAATTATACCTGACTTTGAATCCATCGGGACTTTGCCTTCTTCCCAGGCCAATCTGCACATCTTCCACATCCATTCTATTACTGCCTTTCCCTCATGCTTCAGTATTTCACCACACACTTCATCAATTCCTGGGGCTTTCCCCATTTTGACTATCTTCACTGCTTCAACAACTTCCATCCTACTGATTTCTTCCTCTCTTCTCACATCCCTCATTCTACCAGCCATTCCCCACCCACTTACAATCGCATTACTTTCATTCTCTATGTTCAACAATTCATTAAAGTGTTCTCTCCATCTCCTCACTTTTTTCTCCCTTCTCCACTAGCAATCTACCATTTTTATGGTTCCCTTCCCGACTAACTTAATCAACATCCATTTTAACTCTCTTTACCTCTTTCCAGAACATTTTCTTACATTTCCCCCACTTTATACTCAAATTCCTTCCAAATTCCTCCCACACTCTCTGCTTACTCTCTCTTATTAATCTTTTCACCTCTCTCTTCCTCTCTGCATTTAACTCTTTCTTCCATCTCTCAACTTCCTCTACATCCCTGTTTCTCATCCACACGCTATAAGCTTTCTTCTTTTGTGCCACAGCCTGTCTCACCTCTTCATTCCACCATAGTGTTCTTTGCACCCCCTTTCGTTTTCTCTTCACCCCCTAGACCACCTCACATGCTGCACAAATATCTTCTCTGAATATCATGCACATACCTTCCACGTCTCCCATCTGCGCCAAATCATATTTGCTCAATTGCTCCTCCATTTCTCTCTTATATGCTGCCTTTTTTCCATCCTCTTGTAACCTTCCACCTTCCTTGTATGAACTACTTCCTCCTGTCCTTCCCTTCTTCTATTCCCACATTTCATTCGAACCTTGACTCTCCTTACCTTCAAGTGGTGGTCAGAAAGTCCACTCCCCCATTCTCTGTGTGCTCTTGCATCCATTACACACCTTCCCATTCTGTCACCCACACACACATAAACAATCATTGCCTTCCGTTCATTCAGTTCACCACCCATCATCCTTCCCATCACTCTCCACGTATACATGTGGATCATTTTGTATCTGAAGGGGGTATTGGCTATCACTAACCCCCTCGCTGCACAATGTCCATTAGAGCAGTGCTTCTCAAACTATCTTATGTGGCGGACTGGCAGTTTTTTTTTTTTTTCAATGTGCAAGCGAAGCAAGCCAATCCAAGAGCAGTCATCATTCTCATCCCAATTTTTTTTTTTTTTTTTGGGGGGGGTCTCATGCGTATTCAGTTCACTGTTTTGCTGTTAATTATATCACATTCGTTAGTTGGATAGCAATGACTTTTAACATGAGTGAGTTAATGAACAATGTAGCCATAATAATACAAATCTCCGCGTACCGGCAGACGATGGCTCGCGTACCGTCACCGGTACGCGTACCACACTTTGAGTAGCACTGCACTAGAGCACTGCCATTCTCATTCACTTCTGCAGGCACATTCTGCTCACCAACTACTCCATCCACCTTCACATTCCCTACTTTTCCATTTCCATCTCCAATCAAAAACACAATCTCATGCCTTGCAAGCTATTCCATGCATGCTTCCACATTTGTCCGGAACTCTTCTTTCATTCTGCTTCCATGATCTTGCATTGGTGCATATGCAGACACAATCGCCCACATTTGTAGTTCAACTTTCAATCATACCCACACAAGCGTTGAGCCAACTGATTCATACTCTCATATATTCTCCTTACATCTCTTGCTCACAGCAGTAGGCACTCCTTCTTTTGCCCTCTCATTCATACCCACTATTGCTCATATATCCCATCCATACTCCCATTCTCACACACTCTGACCTCTCCATTCAGTTTTAGTTAATCGACATACATCCACTTTTACACCTTCAAGTCTCTTTCACCTCATCATTTGCACCCCTTACATTCCAAGTTGCAACCCGTACCATGTCCTTTGTTCGGTCCTTAGTATTCACTTGTCTGGCAGTCCTGGTCCGAGGCTTCTTCTTCGTATTTTTAGTTCGTTGTTTTCCGGGGAGGGGCACCAACCCTCTGCTAACCTACTTGTGGTCAAGTTCGGAACATGTGTTGGTTAGTAATAAGGTTACCACCCTGCATTGTCAATGATTTCCTGGTTTACAGGAAATCATTTGGCTTGCCACTTAGCGTAGAGCTACGCTAAAAACACAGTACCGCAACACTAAATGGGCTGATGATGAGCGTCCCCACCTACCACATGTATATATTTAGGCCTATTAATTAATCTTTTTATCTATACTCTGTCTGTCTGTCTCTCTCTCTCTCTCTCTCTCTCTCTCTCTCTCTCTCTCTCTCTCTCTATCTCTCTCTATTCATTCATCATTCATCATCCAATCCTACGTTGCCCCATGAGGAGCGTTGGAGCCCGGGTCTAGGCAAGTTGGTCCTGACATTTAAGATGAGAGTGACCAGCCTCACTCATCCCTGAGTGGCAGTACGTGAGCAATAAACCCCAACCACCCCTTGGATATAAACCTTCACTGGCTTAATCCGACTGGAGCTCCATAATTACCCACTAAACCACCAGGCGCCATAATTTGGTTATATGGTTACCACCCAGCATAGTAAATGGTTTCCTGTTGTACAGGACACCATTTGGCTTGTCACTCAGTGTAGAGTTACCCACAGGCAGAAGAGGAAAGAATGAAGGAAAGAAAGACAGAAGAGGGAGTGTAAAGCCACCCGTAGGCAGAAGGACGAGGAAAGAATGAAAGAGAGAAAGACAGAAGAGGATGGAAGGAAAGAAGGATGGAGGAGAGGAAAGGGCAGACACCCGAGAGCAGCACTACATCGAGTGAGTGGATGGTGATATATATATATATATATATATATATATATATATATATATATATATATATATATATATATATATATATATATATATGAGTGTAGCTTATACACTGTATATACACTGTATATGGCTAGTGAGGGAGTGATCGCCCTCTACCTACACAGATCAAAAGCCCTCGGCAGCAGGGGGGTGGTTGCTTTCTCAGGCAGAGGAACTCCTTGAGAGTGAAATGGCTGGGAAGCATGCCGGCACGTGACTGGCTACAGCATAGCTGGGTCTTTCGGGTGTGGGCAATCAGGCAAGTTAGCTGCCTACTGCGACTGCAACACAATGGCGAGGTGTTCAGGAAGTTAGCCAAAGAAACCTTGATGGACTCTGAAAGAACAATAATGGCCCCCAGTCCCGTGCAGCCCTTAAATGGGCAGGGGGTGCTAAGAATCTCACGGTTGCCTCAATTACAATCTAATTCCTTTGTTAATGCAAAAAATACAATTAAAATTGGTAACTGGAATGTGAGAATGCTAAATCATGACGGTAAAATCGATGAGTTAGTGAAGGTTTTTCAAAATTATGGACTTGATATTTGTGCTCTGACAGAAACTAGATTAACTGGAGTCGATAAGTTGGATTTGGAGGATGGCATACGTTTATTGATATCTGGCCGACAGGACGGAATGCATTATCAGGGAGTAGGATTGTTGCTGGGTTGTAAAGCAAATAAAGCTTTATGTGAGTGGGATCCTATAGATGAGCGATTGTTATACGCACGGTTTAAATCAAATCATGGCAACATCAGTCTGTGTGTTATGCACCTACTAATGATGCACTCGATGAAAGGAAAGACACATTTTATGAAAAGTTGCAAGAAGGAGTAGGAAGGGTACTAGACATGATGTTTTGATCTGCGTTGGAGACTTTAATGCAGTAATGGGCTGTTCAAATGAGGGATTTGAGGCATGTACGGGTAAGATGGGAGTTGGTAGTAGGATGAGTGAAAATGGAGTGAGGTTTGGAAGCTTCTGTCTAGCAAATGACTTAGTCATCGGGGGCACACTCTTTCAGCATTGCAATATACACAAGACAACTTGGGTGTCGCCGTGTGGAAAATATAAAAATCAGATTGATCACATCGCTATCAGTAGGAGGCATAGAAGTTCTCTGCTAGATGTTCATGTTAAATGGGGAGCGGATATTGGTAGTGACCATCAACTCAGCATTGCAAAAATAAGGTTTAAACTTAAAAATCAGAAGAAGGAAAAATCTGGTGTTGGTAGATAAGATATTGTTAAGCTTAGAAGGGAAGGAGAAGAAAAGAAGGAATTCAGATTAGAATGCAGAAATAGGTTTTTGGTGTTGGAAACGTTGGAAGAGGGGGAGAGAAGTGTAGATGAGATGTGGGAGGATGTGAACAAAGTTTTGCATGAGACTGCTGAATGTACGATTGGAAGGAGACATAGATTCAGGAGAAAGAAATGAATATCAGAGGAAACGTGGGATATGATAAAAAAGAGAGGTGAGGCTAAATTGAGGAGTGAGATGCAATGCGTTGATGAACGAGAGATTGAATTAGCAAGAGCTGCGTACTGGAGTTTGAATTCAGAAGTAAGAAGGTTAGCTAGGAGAGATAAAAGATGTGTGGATGAAAAGGTTGCAGAAACTGAAATCTTAATAAATAAAAATGATGGACAGAGTCAAAGAATAGCATATGAATCGATTAGAGAACTGAGTGGTAATGCAGGTAAACGCAAGGAAATACCAGTTAGAGACAGGGAAGGAAATTTATTGACCAAAGATGGAGATATTAAAAATAGATGGAAAGAGCATTTTGAGACAGTTCTTAATAGGCCAATACCACCAGAAGAGGATATACCGTCTGCTCAGGAAGATTTAAATATAGAAACAGGAGAGTTGAGGCTTGCAGAAGTGGAGAAAGCAGTAAAACAGTTAAAGAATAATAAGGCACCAGGGGAGGATGGTTTATTTCCGGAAATGTTTAAAGTGGAGGGGGATAGATTAATAATGATCTTGACCAAGCTATTCAATAAGATATGGGTGACGGGGTTACTACCATCAGTTTGGAAGAATGGTGTAATTGTTAAAGTTCCGAAGAAGGGAGACCTGAGTGAATGTGGTAATTGGAGGGGAATCTCTTTGTCACCGATAGCTTTGAAAGTTTTCAGTAGAGTGTTGTTAAATAGGTTGGAGCCGGTGGTTGAGGGTATTCTGTGGGATGAACAGGCTGGTTTTAGAAAGGGACGTGGTTGCAATGATCAGATCTTTATAGTTAGGCATTTGATGCAGCAAGTTAATGAAATGAGAGTACCGTTAAGTCTTTGTTTTGTTGATTTTGAAAAGGCTTTTGATAGTGTTTCGAGAGAGACTATGGGGAAGATCATGAGACATTATGGAATACCAGAGGAGTTTGTGAGGGTCATTATGAACATGCATGAGGACACATTTTGTAAAGTGATGGTTGATGGTTGTCTGAGTGATTCGTTTGAAGTCAAGTCCGGAGTAATTCAAGGTGGTGTTCTATCGCCTTTACTATTTATATTGGTCATTGATTACATTATGAAACGCGTTGGAACAGAAACCGGTGCAGGTATACTTTGGGGAGAGAACAGGAAACTTTTGGATTTAGATTATGCAGATGATATAGTTTTGATTTGTGATGGGCCAGAAGAGATGCAGAGAGTGTTGGACTGTTTGGTGAGTGAAGGTCGCAAGGTGGGTTTGGTTATTAATTGTGGAAAAACTGAAATAATCAATATGAATATGGAAAATGCGCAGGAATGTGTAATTGGAGGTATGGTTGTAAAGCAGGTTGATAGGTTTAAATATTTAGGTACTTATTTAGCCAAGGATGGTTCTTTGAACTTTGAATTCGAGGAAAGGTTAAAGAAGGCTAATCAGGCAATGGGAATGCTTAAAAATATTTGGAATAATAACAATTTTTCTGTGCGTACAAAAATCAAACTTTATAAGGTAATGGTTAGGAGTATCTTAATTTATGGACACGAGTCTTGGTACAGCACAGTGACTATGGAAAATAAATTCTTGGTGTTTGAAAACAAAGCACTTAGAAGAATATTAGGAGTTAAGTGGTGGGAAAGGATACCAAACAGTAGAATTAGAGAAATAACGGGAGTGCAGCCGGTCGATGAATATGTTAGGTTCTCACGATGGAAGTGGCTAGGACATGTGTATAGGAGACAGGGAATAGTACGAGGTACACCAGGGTGGGTGGCACTTGGTAGGAGAGGTAGAGGAAGGCCAAAAGAGACGTGGGTGAGGACAATGAGACGGGAAGCTGGAGATGAGTGTTGGGGAGATCTTGAGGAGCTAGCACAAGATAGGATGTGGTGGTGTGAGTTCATCGAGGCCCTATGCATCCCCGAGGGTGCCACAGGAAATGATTGATTGATATATATATATATATATATATATATATATATATATATATATATATATATATACACACGTACATACGGGGAAAGAGAGAGAGAGAGAGAGAGAGAGAGAGAGAGAGAGAGAGAGAGAGAGACTGGTACTACATTTTTCACATTCATTGTCACTCACAGTCACTCATACAATCGCTCACACAATCACCCATTCTTTACCCAACATATTTGCAAACTAAGTCAATGGTACACAACTACAAAAACTTACTTAATTTCCCACACAATCACGCAGTTACTTACCCATACCAACGATATATTTAGTATCCTTAGTGCTTTCCTCACCTCATTTCAACTTGAGAAATGCAGGACTTATGAGTGGAGCATTTAATTTGCAATGACAGTATATTACTGGGACTCGAAACTGGTTTATTCAAGATGTGTTTGTGTGTGAGCTAATGACAAGGTGCGCCAATGAATGTGTGGGTGTGTATGGTGGGAAGGTAGGGAAATGGAAATGTATACTTGTGTGTGTGTGTGTGTGTGTGTGTGTGTGTGTGTGTGTGTGTGTGTGTGTGTGTGTGTGTGTGTGTGTGTGTGTGTGTGTGTTTCGCCACACAATTGTTCTGATGACTCAGGCAGATACCGATGATGTAACACATCAGGCCTCATAAAACTCTGCTCCGAGGCTGAATCAGTCACCAGCGAACTCTTCTTGCCGTTAATTCTTTCGTCTTCTTACACACTATCAATCAAGGTTTCCTTGCATTTCTTCAATCGTAGAGATTCTTGGGAAAGATTGGCTGGTTGTTGCCTCTTGTCACCAGCCTTTACTAATTTACTCTCATCCTTCTCGTTTTCTGGAGCCTTCTTCTTGCCCTTTTTCTGATCTGGACAACCATAGCTGAAGTGTCCCATCTCACCACATGTCCAACACCTGTTTGTTGCAATTGTGGGCTTCCTTGCACTGTTCCGTTCTTGCTCCATCTTCCATTTGTAACAATCCATCTTCTTGTGTCCTGGCTTCTCGCAGAACCAGCAACCTCCTCTGATCTTCTCCTGTTCCCTCTTCCACTTGTAACAGACCTCTTTCCCATGTCCTGGCTTTCACAATTCCGGAAACTTCCTTCAAGTGTTTCCGCTTTATTTACCTGCCCCTTTGTTGCTTTGAATCCTGCCTTATGACCTGCCTGAAAACTGGACGTACTGGGCCATAGGTAGGAATCAAATTCTACAGCCCGGGCTAGTGCTTCTTGCATGTTTCTGGTTTGTGCCTGTCTCACTTGCACTTTCAACTCTGCATTATCAAGACTTCAAGATCATCGATGAACTGGTCTTTCAGAAGAACAGCTAATAGGTTTGGTGCTGCTCCACGGTACGTCTTGTATGCCATACGCTCCAGGTCATGAGCAAGCTGCTGTAAGGATTCGCCTTGAGCCTGTACACAGGTCTGGAGTCTTGCTCTGTAAATATCAGTCTGGTACATGGTCCCAGGTCCCATATCTGTGCTCCAGCACTTCTATTAGGGAATGATAACTGTTCCTCTCCTTCACTGGCATCTTGCCCAGAATTTCCACTGCTGCATCCTTGAGGCTAGTAGCAAGCTGCACTGCCCTCTGCCTATCATTCCAACCATTCAGATCAGCAAGTAACTCAAAATGTGCACGGTAAGCTTCCCAAGATACTTTGCCATCAAATTCCTGAGGTTTCTTTATAATTTTACCCCCATTATAGCCATGCACTTCTCTGGTTTGGGGCCTAAAAACTGGGGCATCATAATTAAGTCCAGGACTTAAAACTTCTGCATTCTGATTATTCAACCCTGTAATACTACCTTTATATGCTTGGGGTTCGTCAAGATTCACCATACACTGTCCATTCTTTTCATATGCTCCCTGTACACTAACCTGAGGCTCAGCAGTGAAATATTCGTACTTCTCCACAGCCTCAATTTTCTCACTAATTATCTTCACATGGTCGACTACATGCTTCGACTGGTTATCTACATGCGGTCTGACTGCACTTCATCACAATTCCCGCACTACTTGTCTTCAGCTGGTCATCAAATTTCTGTTTGCACTGTCACATTATTGCTTACCTCTTACTTCTGCTGCGGTAGCTCAATGTATACCTCCTCCTTCAATTGTTGCTGCTCTTCCTTCATTTCCCCGATGAATGCATCTAGCTGTCCTTGCATCTTCGCTCTGTTGCTCCTATAATGTCTTTTGAAGCTGTTCATACCGTTCTTTCTGTTTTGCATGTTGTACCTCCAGCTTTTCACTCTGTTCTTGCGATTGTTCTTTGATTTCTTCATTTTGCACATGCAGTTGTCTTTTGAGTTCTTTCTTTCCTTCATTCTGAGCCTGTAATTGTTCTTTAATTTATTTCTATCCTTCAGTGCCCGTAGTTGTACACTTCGTGCCTTTAATTGTTCTTCAAGTTCTTTCTGTTCTTCATTCTGGTCTTATAATTGTACATTTTGTGCCTGTAATAGCTTCATAATTGCAGCTAGTGATGCCTGTTCTTGTTTAGCTTGGTCTCTTGCCTTTGCATCTTCTGCCTTCATGTCGAAGGTTTGACTCACTGCGCACTTTCTAATGATCCCACGCCTGACACCACTGTTACATCCCCACTGAACACTGCCACAGGCTCCAACAGCAGTAGTACGGTATAGGAAGGCCATTGCCTAGCAATTTGTTCTTCTTATGGTCAGCCTTTTGGTATACAGCACACAAGATCAGCTCAGGCGACGTAAATAAATACTGGCTTCTTAAGTTCACTGTCTTTATTTTCAAAATAATTACACTTAATGCATGCCAACTTAACTTCACTGTTTTCACAAGTACCGGAGTTATACAGTCTGCAACTACTCTGCACTGGCACTATATAAACTCAAACTGATCTGAAACTGCTATAGTCTCTTCTCCATCCTTATATAAGCATCTGGCATTACTCTCGAAGCTTCGGGTATACTCTACCACCTACAGTTTCCAAATTAGTCTCTAATTCAAAATGTGCCAGAGTTTTCTTACACTGCATAACACTCTAAATTATTTAGCATACAAACTGAGATAAAACTACATCACTTAAGAATCACGTAAATAAAATATTATAGGGAAAAACAGCACAAAATTTAATGCATGACTAAAAAAATACCTCCGCTAACAATTATACAATGTATATCTCTATATATCTATATCTATCTATCTATACTATCTATATATCTATATCTATCTATCTCTCTATCTCTCTATCTATATATCTATCTATCTATCTATCTATCTATATATATATATATATATATATATATATATATATATATATATATATATATATATATATATATATATATATATACTGTATATATATATATATATATATATATATATATATATATATATATATATATATATATATATATATATATATATGTATATATATATATATATATATATCATCATCACCAGCAGCCATAACTAGTCCAATGCTGAACAAAAGCCTCCACCAACCTTCTCCACGAATTCCTTGACTGAGCCAATCTCTGCCATGTTTTCCCTGCAAATTTCCCTATTTCATCTCCCCACCTCCTGTCCGGCATTTTTCTGCTATGCTTACAATCTCTTGGTTTCCAGTCAGTCAGCCTCTTGCTCCATCCGTTTTCCCTTGTTCTTGCTACATGGCCTGCCCACCTCCATTTCTGTTCTTTATAACTTCTACAATATCTTTGACTTTAGTCTGCTCTCTCACCCAAGTTAATCTCTTCCTGTCTCTTAAAGATATTCCCAACATTGACCTTTCCATTGCCCTCTGAGAACGGATTAATTTATTTTCCATTGATTTTGTCAGTTTCCTGGTCTCACAACCATACGTCATAGCTGGAATTATACATTCGTTATATACTTTTCGTTTCATACAAGCTGGCAAGTTACTTTTCATAATGTCTCTATGTTTACCGAAAGCTTTCCATCCAATTGTAATGCGTCTTTTTATTTTGCTATCATTATCTTTCGTTATTTTTGGTATTTGTCCCAGGTAAACTTCTTCAATAATTTTACCGCTTATTCTGATGACACTCTTTGGTGTTTGTGGGTCAAACATTACTTTAGTTTTACTCCGGTTCATCTTCAGCCCAACTTTCAGACTTTCTCTGTTCAGGTCATTTAACATTTCTTGCAATGCCTCCGCTGTTTCTGAGATTAGGGCAATGTCATCTGCAAATCTTAATACTACGGGGGTTAAATGATTTAGCTTTTCTCCATCTATGTTCACTCCCTTGTTTTCCCAGTCTAGCTTTCTGAAAAATCTATCTCTCTATCTATAGATATTATATATATATATTGTTATGGGGGTGTATGTTACGGTGCACTCTTAATCAAGCACCAAAAGGGATAAGATAACGTTTGCAAGAAAATTAACTTAACTTTACATACACTATAACATACACAACCAAAGAAGAAACCAGGGTTCGTTTTACAAAAGGGAGGATTCATATAGGCCTCATAATACAAATATAAAACAAGTTATTTCTTATCTAACCACAATACACTCAGTGGAGGCTAAGTACTCACAAAGCTCGAGGAAACGTGGAGACTTCGAAGGTTAAATCCAGATATAAATCACACACTAGTGTAAATGGAGGAGTGAAACAAAAATGGGAAATGGTGCACAAGCAGTGTGTATTGTATTCAAAGTCACATACTGAGTAGTGTTGGGGAAAAGTGCAACACAATGTGACAAAAGTGTAATGCGACAGTAAATGTATAAAATCACAAAACGTGTACAAAAGGTGTGTACAAAATGAGACAAAATGTACAGGAATGTGTGTACAAAAAATGAGACAAAATGTGTCTCTTCACATTTTCCTCGACCTTATAAAGGAGACTTACTTCGCCTTTCTCAGCTAATTAACCACTAGGCTGTCTTATAAATAAGATCTGTCCATACAGAAACAATAGAGGCACCTGTTACCACTGAGGGCCTCATACACTTCACACAGAACCAACTGCGTGCCATCAAGAACGTGACGAAAGCGCCATTTAGGTTTCTAATTGGCAAACATCCCTACTTTGCTCTTCCCACATTATGTTACACCCACAGTTCAAGGACAAGAGGGATTTTCTGGGTAATTTGTGAGAAAAATATCTGGTGTGTTATCAGTTGAGAAGGCAAAAGTTGACCGCTAAGTAAATAGAGGTGGGGACTAGGGTTACCCCAACAGCCCACAAAACTGATAAGAGAATAGATTTAATGTTCTTAACAGCTGACTTCTCTCTCCTTTCATTATCATCTTATCTTCTATTTCACCCATTCGTTACTGGGGTAACTACGCCAGTGAAAATATATATATATATATATATATATATATATATATATATATATATATATATATATATATATATATATATTGGTAGGAAGGTAGTGTGTGTGTGTTTGTGTGTATATATATTTTCATACATACCATATATATATATATATATATATATATATATATATATATATATATATATATATATATATATATATATATAAAATGTGTGTGTGTGTGTGTGTGTGTGTGTGTGTGTGTGTGTGAGGACTCCATATTATAAATACAAATAATAACAGAAAGCATGATGGATAGATAGACAGATTGACAGAGCACCAGAAAAGGTGTGGGAATGGGAATTTAGCTTGCAACTTAGTGATGGAATGTTGATCGTGCACCGGATGCAGTACATACACACAGACATACAGTGTTCTAGAAGCTTCCACGACAGTAGAACACACGTGGCACGACCCCTACTACACCAGAATGTAGGATTCTGAGATCAGGAGACAGGCCATAGAACCGACAGGTAGTAGGGAGAAGGAGGCTAGCAACATGGGTTAGAGTGTGGAAGAGAGAGAGAGAGAGAGAGAGCGAGACAGGAGGTAGCTCGCCGGACTCTATACTTCACCCATGTGGGAGAGACTTTGTTAATATTTCCAAGACAAATAAAAATAGTCCCATACTAATCTTTACGTCTCCTGTCATTGCATGACAAAAGGGAACGAAATTATCTACTTACAAAACTACTCACGTATAACAACCGCTCGTCCACGAGTCTAATATATGTATAACTGATCTACAAAACACACTATAAGAAGCTACAAAGTTATTGCAAGATATGGTGGCAGCGAACGTACGAACCTCGTCTACGAATCTACAGCAAATTTCTACAAAAGCAGGCGAGACACTAACCAAGATTAACTTCAGTTCTTCAGTGAATTCCTTCAAAATACAAGCTACAAGCCTAAGAGTCTACAAGCCTATGAGTCTACAAGCCTACGAGCCTACGAGTCTACAAGCCTAAAAGCCTACGAGTGTACAGCTGATTCTACATTATCAAGATTGAAAACAAACTTCCAACCAACAACTCACAACCACCTCCTGACAGTATTCTCTCCAACCCCCTCTCCGT
Organism: Coenobita brevimanus; assembly: GCF_032717465.1. Lineage (NCBI taxonomy): Eukaryota > Metazoa > Arthropoda > Malacostraca > Decapoda > Coenobitidae > Coenobita > Coenobita brevimanus. The sequence continues at coordinate 28,799,095 of NC_137005.1, forward strand.
CTGCCCGATTATCGTGTTGATGTAGTTTAACAAAATATTGATACAAACAATCTTCCAATTTCTACGACGAAGCAACGAACTGCAACCATCTACAATCAACTACAAGTAACAAGTCTACAAGACATCTCTATAAGCTTCTACACGCACCTACAAGTAGTGACAGTCTTCATCCCACAACGAGTAAATCACAAGAGAAAAAGACCGAGAATACTTCGAGAAAGAAAAACAAAACAAATAAACGAAGAGTGAGACACGACTCACAACTCACAACCACCGGACCTCACCCTCCTCTCTCTCCTACCGCCACCCAATCTCCACCGCTGACGCAGGAGTGTGAGAAGGTCAAGACGACGAAGCAAATACCAAGCCCATATTCACAACTCATCTTACTTACTCATCTTCACTCAAGTTACTCGTCGCTACTCCTTTACTCACCACAGCTACCAGTGTGGGAAGTCGACGTCATCATGTGTGCTTGCTGAGACGACGCCATGTCAATCAACTCACCACCTGCACCATCACTAACACTATTCCCACCACGGTAAAAACTAGTGAGTTACATAGTTACTTCATTTATATAATACACAGTGATAGACAACACATTTTGCACAAACATAAAAACGTGCTGTATAATTACAACTTATGTACACATACTTACTTCAATTATCTGCAAAATTCAATCACTAAATAATCACAAGCAATAAATATTCTACTCTGTATATATTCATTCATTTATTATAGCATTTATTTACTATGATTCGGCAAATATGATTGGAGCAGATGGGGGACGTGGAAAGTGTATGCAGGATATTTACAAAAGAAATATGTGCAACATGTGATGTCGTGTGTGGGATGAAGAGAAGACGGAGGGGTGTGCAAGGAACAGCATGGTGGAATGAAGAGGTGAGACAATCTGTGGCACAAAAGAAGAAAGCATACAATGAATGGATCAGAAATAGGGGCGTGGAAGAAGATGAGAGGTGGAGGAGAGAGTTATATGTAGAAAGAAAGAAAGAGAGAGGTGAAAAGATTAGTAAGAGAGAGTAAGAAGAGAGTGGATGAGGAATTTGGAAGGAACTTGAGTGTAAAGTGGAGGGACAGTAACAAAATGTTCTGGAAAGAGGTGAAGGGAGTAAGACAGGGTGTAAGTGAAGTTAGCAGGGGAATGAAAGATAAAAATGCTAGATTACTAGTGGAGAAGGGAGAAAAAAGGGAGCAGATGGAGAGAACACTTTAAGGAATTGTTGAATATAGAGGATGGAAGTAATGCAAGGATAGGTGGCTGGGGATGGCTAGGAGGAGGAGGGAGGTGAGAAGACAGGAAGAAATCAGTAGGATAGAAGTTGTGGAAGCAATGGAGAAAGTTAAATTGGGGAAAGCCCCAGAAATTGATGGAGTGTGTGGTGAAATGCTGAAGTATGGGGGAGAGATAGTAGTAGAATGGATGTGGAAAATGTGCAGATTGGCCTGGGATGAAGGTAGAGTCCCAGAGGATTGGAAGTCAGGTATAATTATTCCCTTGTACAAAGGAAATGGTGAAAAGGAAGTGTGTGGTAATCATAGGGGCATGTGTCTTTTTAGTATAATAGGAAAAGTGTATGGTAGGATACTTATTGACAGAGTTAGAGAAAGAACAGAGGAATTAGTTGGAGAAGAACAGGGAGGCTTTAGGAAGGGAAGAGGTTGTGTAGATCAGATATTCATTCTTAGAACTTTAGTGGAAAAGTTTCTAGAGAAGGGAAAGAAGTTGTATGCAGCTTTATTGGATTTGGAGAAAGCATATATCACTTTGAAAGCAGTGATAAGAAACAGGGAAGTGAGCATGGAAGTGAAAAAGTTACTACATGACAGTATTGTGATACCAACTCTAACGTACGGAAGTGAAGCTTGGACATTGTTGGAAGGACACAAGTCAAGAGTGAGAGCAGTGGAAATGAGTTATTTAAGAGGAGCCTGTGGAGTCACGTGGAGAGATAGGCTGACGAATGAGGATATAAAGGAGCGTTGTGGTGTGGATGTGGATGTGATAGGAAGCGTTATGAGGAACACACTGAGGTGGTTTGGCCATGTGGAGAGGATGGAGGGTGAAAGACTGACGAAGAGAGTGTATGTGAGTGAGGTGGAGGGGGGAAGAAGGAGGGGGAGGCCGAGGATGAGATGGAGGGATGGGGTGGAGAGGTATATGAGAGAGGGGTGTGTGAGTTTGGAGCAGGGCAGTGAAATGGCGGGGGACAGGGCGACTTGGAGGCGATATGTTTGTGGCCACCCCAAACGGGATTGAGGCGTCTGGCAATAGATAGATAGATAGATATGACAGGGTGAATAGACAAGGATTGTGGAAAGTATTAAGAATATATGGAGTAGATGGGAAGTTGTTGAATGCTGTGAAGAGTATGTATGATGGTGCTAAGGCTGCAGTGCATGTGGATGGTGAACTGAGTGAATTTTTCTCTTTGAAGGTTGGGTTGAAACAGGGATGTGTCATGTTCCATGGTTGTTCAATCTGTACATGGTTGGGGTAATAAAAGAGGCACAAGGTAGGGTAGTGGATGTTGGAGTGGCCCTGGTGAGAGAGGGTACTGTTTGGAAACTCCCTGTACTGTTGTTTGCAGATGATACTGTGTTGTTGAGTGAAGACGAAGAAGAGCCGCAAGGCTTGGTGGATGAGTTTGGGAGAGTGTGTAAGAAATGGAATCTAAAGGTGAATGTAGGGAAGAGTAAAGTGATGGTCTTTGAGAGAGGTGAAGTCAGTGAATGTACAGCGAGGTTGTATGGTGAGGAATTGGAAAATGTGAGTACGTTTAAGTACTTGGGTAGTGTGATGAGTAAGAATGGAGGTTTGGAGGGTGAAGTGCTTGAAAGAGTACAGCAGGGAAGAAGGGTTGCTGGTTCCTTGAAAGCTGTGATAAGAAGCAGGGAAGCGAGCATGGAAGTAAAAAAATTACTACATGACAGTATTGTGATACCAACTCTAACGTATGAAAGTGAAGCTTGGGTGTTGCTGGAAGGACACAAGTCAAGAGTGAGAGCAGTGGAAATGAGTTGTTTAAGAGGAGCCTGTGGAGTCACATGGAGAGACAGACTGACAAATGAGGATATAAAGAAGCGTTGTGGTGTGGATGTGGATGTGATAAGAAGCGTTAGGAGGAATACACTGAGGTGGTTTGGCCATGTGGAGAGGATGGAGGGTGAAAGGCTGACGAAGAGAGTGTATGTGAGTGAGGTGGAGGGGGGAAGAGGGAGGGGGAGGCCGAGGATGAGATGGAGGGATGGGGTGGAGAGGTATATGAGAGAGGGGGGTGTGAGTTGGGAGCGGAGCAGTGAAATGGCGGAGGACAGGGCGACGTGGAGGCGATTTGTTTGTGGCCACCCCGAACGGGATTGAGGCGTCTGGCAATAGATAGATAGATAGATGGATAGATTTACTACCAACGAGTGTTACCATTTATACCTACGTAAAATAAGTGTTTCATACATACAATTAGTCATTATTACATTTACAAAGTAATACAGAAAATATACTATCACAGTTACTCAGCGAGCGATTAAAAGAACTGTATTAAACATTAATTAATTAAAGTTACTTAGTGGAAACAAACAAATTAAGTTACCAAAAACAAAAAAAAGGCCAACACAACTGACGTTAGCGAGAATAAACATCTTCCACACAGTCGTGAAGACAAAGATTTCCACACAGTGCTGACACAAATATCGGCCACGATAGGTACAAGTGAACAACGTCAGTGTATATAGTTAGTACTGTATATAGTGTATATAGTTAATACTGTATATAGTGCATATATAAGTTCTATATAAAATAACAAAGTGTGGGGCTATATAATACCATTTTCAGTAATATATGAGCAATATAAACTAAACCTTAAAAAAGGGTCCCAAGGGAATTAGCCAGCAATTATGCAACCTCGGACAACACCGAAAAAGCGTAGACAAACGAAGAAAAACAAACTATAGAAAATCAATACATAAAAAAAAAATAGAACAAGAAATAGAGTAAGATCACATAACAAACAAATGAAAATAAGCGTAAGTGTTACTACAAATGCCAAAAAACCACATAAACTCCTTCTATAAGTGAAACAAAAAGCAAATTGTTGTCTCCACGAGCCAGAGGCATAGCACATCATTACTATCATCGACCGCAGCATGACCGGATTCGATATCAGGACTGCAATTATTATAATTATGTAACTACAAACAATATGTAACAGTTATGTAACGACAAACGATTGCATTATGTTACACTTGCTACACTAAGTAACTACAAACAATATGTAACAGTTATGTAACGACAAACGATTGCATTATGTTACACTTGCTACACTTATGTAACTACAAACGATATGTAACACTTCCTACAATATTACAGTTATACATTACTACAATATTATGTAACAATTCATACAATGTTACAGTTATGCATTACCACAATGTTACCACAATATTATGTAACAATTCATACAATGTTACAGTTATGCATTACCACAATGTTACCTCAATATTATGTAACAATTCATACAATGTTACAGTTATGCATTACCACAATGTTATTAAAATAGTATGTAACAATTCATACAATGTTACTACAATTCTGTATTACCAGAATCATCACACAAGTTAGATGAAATATTAGACATTACTAAAGGGATAACTCCATATGTAATGTAATGACCTAGCAATATTACCATTGCACAGTTATATGCGTATGTCTGTTATACATACACATCTTACAAAATGTCATACAACAACCAATTTAACTATATTGCATTTGTTCAATTATGTATACAACTTGTTTAAAATATAATATTATTGGATCAGTACAATATTATCATGAATATTATGTCTATACAATATTATAATCAATATTATGTATTAAGAGTGAAGAAGAAGACTATTATGTATTAATAGATAAGCATATGTCAATGATGATTGCTGTCGGAGGACCGCCAGCTACGTGACCGGGCGATGTCAGGACTCCATATTATAAATACAAATAATAACAGAAAGCATGATGGATAGATAGACAGATAGATAGACAGAGCACCAGAAAAGGTGTGGGAACGGGAAATAAGCTTGCAACTCATTAAGTGAAGGAATGTTGATCATGCACAGGAAGCAGTACATACACACAGACATACAGTGCTCTAGAAGCTTCCATGACAGTAGAACACACGTGACACGACCCCTGCTACACCAGAATGTAAGATTCTGAGATCAAAAGGAGACAGGCCATAGAACCGACAGGTAGTAGGGAGAAGGAGGCTAGCAACATTGGCGAAAATGGAAGAGAGGGAGAGAGAGAGAGAGCGAACCGGAGGTAGCTCGCGGGACTCTACTTTATACTTTACTCGTGTGTGAGAGATTTTGTTAATTTATCCGAGACAAATAAAAATAGTCCCATACTAATCTTTACCTCTCCTGTCATTGCATGACAAAAGAGAACGAAGATTATCTACTTACAAAACTACTCACGTATAACAACCACTCGTCCACGAGTCGAATATATGTATAACTGATCTACAAAACACACTACAAGAAGCTACAAAGTTATTGTAAGATATGTGTGTGTGTGTGTGTGTGTGTGTGTGTGTGTGTGTGTGTGTGTGTGTGTGTGTGTGTGTGTGCATATATACATACACGTACAGTCATGGCCATAAATAATCACCGATACTCCTGTACCCCGTGCCTCAGGCTGACTCCCTTACACGCGGCAAGTCACACTGGGGTAAGAGGGGTTGAGAGGGAGGGGTCAGAGAGAGAAGGGCAGGTGGGTGAGGGGACGAGCGATGGTGCTTGCGTGGAGTGAGGGAGGGGAGTTAGGGGAGGGAGAATGAAATGCGAAGTTGTGGCCACATAATTTGTCTATTTTCTTTCACTCAGAGCATCATATGGAGGAGTTACTATTCGGTAGATAACGTTGCGTTACACCTTGTATAGCGGCGTCAGATAACAAGCTTTTGATAGGCGATGATATCAAGGACTGGCCATTGAGAGTATTCTGACGTGACAGATCAAATATTAGTGCAGAGCCATCGAGATTGAGTTGGGCCCAGATTGTCAACACGTGGATATGGCGACCAGAGTTCCGCCTTTAGGTGGGGCAGTCTCGCTTTTTTTTTTTTTTTTTTTTTTTATGTCACACTTTTTTAATTCTGAATAAAATGTCCTGCTTTTTGTGCAAATTATCTAAAATATCCCGCTTTTAGAAAATTACTATTACATTAGATATAACATGACCTTTTTTGAAATTATGATGAATTAGTAAAATTATGCCTAATCCAAACCAAATGAAATACCGAATTGTTAATATAAAATCTGTAATAATAACTGGTAAATATGGTCGGCCCATTCACCGTACCATACTGTATATTGGTCATTGGAGTTCGTTAAAGACATTAGTGTTTAATTAGCAGCTTCAGGATGAAGTGTTGCGTAGCATCCATCGCTGTCACTCGCATTTATGTCAGTGTATCTCTCTCTCTCTGTCTCTCTCTGTATATATATATATATATATATATATATATATATATATATATATATAAATATATATATATATATATATATATATATATATATATATATATATATATACACACGTGACAATGTCCCGCTTGTAGCTCCAATAAATCTGGTCACCTTAGGCGTGGAAGCCAAAGAACGAGAGGACACGGGCCCGCCTCCTTTAGCACACCAAAGACGAGTCGGAGCTGTTCAGACGAAACCAGCAAACAATCAACAACATTGTTTCCCCGGTGCCGCGAAGTCTGCATGAGGTTTTTAAGGCATGAGACCACTGGACAACTTACTAAGGCTTTCCTTGTTGCTTTAGCTTGACCAGTGTCGGTAAACATTGACACAGATATATTTTGGGAGTTTGGGTTGGATTTTGTTTCATTTTCTCTCTAACAGATATTGAGAGATACCGTTACTATATCCACCCATAAGCACAGACATAAAATTTATTTACCTTTTATGTACATTTATTTTAAGTAGCCTTTTCATTTAGAGATGTCATTAAATAAATAATTACTGAATTTACATGATGGTGACCATATAGAGGGAGTGTATACCGTGAGGGTGATCATATTTACTGTGGACACAGCCATGTCAAAGGTTGCATATAATATTTAGTTTCAAAAATTAATTGCATGTAAGGGTAGAGAATGTTTCTTACACAAACATTACGGAAGTCAAAGACATCCATATTCCATTCTGCGTCTGAAGTCAAAGTACACGGATAAACACAAATATCTGGCTCCACACGAATGTTTGATGTCACATCAGTATATTTCTCTCACGAACCAGTCCTTGATATCAACACCTATCTAAAGCTTGTTATCTGACGCCGCTGTACAAGTGTAATGCAGCTTTATCCACGGAATAGTAACTCCTTTATATATATGGTGCCCTGAATGAAAGAAAATGACAAATTATGTGTCCACAACTTCGTATTCCATTCTCCCTTCCCTACCTACCCTCCCTCACTCCACCCCAGCATCATCGCTCGTCCCCCCACCCACCTTTCCTTTTCTCTCGGGCCCCTACCTTCCAGCCCCTCTTACTCAGTGTGACTTGCCGCGCATAAAGGAGCCAGTTTGAGGCACGGGGTACAGGATGATAAGTGATTATTGATGGCCACGACTGTACATACGGAGAGAGAGAGAGAGAGAGAGAGAGAGAGAGACTGGTACTGCAGTTCTCACATTCATTGTCACTCACAGTCACTCATACATTCACTCACACAATCACCCATTCTTTACCCAACACATTTACAAACTCAGTCACTGGTACACACAACTACATTAACCCACAATTTCCCACACAATCACACAGTTACACATACCCATGATATATTTAGTACCCTTAGTGCTCTCCTCACCTCATCTCAGCTCACGAAATTTAGTACGTGTTAGTGGAGCATTAAATTTGCGAAACCAGTATATTACTGGGACTCGAAATAGGTTTATTCGGAGAGATGTGTTTGTGTGTGAGTTTATGACAAGGTGCGCCAGTGAATATGTGGGTGTGTATGGTGGCAAGGTAGGGAAATGGAAATGTATACTCGTATGTGTGTGTGTGGGGGTGGGTATATGGGTGTTTAACCCATCACGTCCCGAGGTTTACCGCACCTCCGACATCCCCCAATCCCGAGGTATTTTCGATTTTTTTTTTTTTGGCTAAAACCTCCGCTTTTGGTGAGAAACATCAAAAATTCATAAAGAAATCGCTCACCTGAGGTTTAAAATACTCAATCCAGGTAGGAGTTCCTCCTTACCTGACTGGATTTTCTAACATGCTGGCACCAAAGAAAACGAGTTCTTTGGGAGGATAACTATTTCACACCACTCATAAACGGTATTTATTTATTTACTTGGTACGAATTTATATGTAGTATGAGAGTATATTGGTTTTCAAACAGTAATATAGGCATTATAAGCATTGTTTCACTCACTAACTAATCACCATACCTGACCTTTTTTTGCCACTTTACCTGATCATTATTTATGACTGTTTCTTCTTCTAATGCTTTGTAAACTTTGTCCTCCACACTGTCAACGATTGGGGAATCACTCTGGCCCTGAATATCTTTACTGGCCAGGTCACTGGTAACAGGTTTTGCTGAGACAATGGCATGAGGGGGGAGGGGGGAGTTCATGCAGTGTAAGGCATTGTCCCTGCTTGGCATCTTGTAGAGGAATAGAGGAAGGTGTCCCATCTAGATGTACGAAAAATCACGCGCGAAAATTGAAAATTGTGCAAATTAGGGACCTTGTAATTGCACGACGTACCGGTACGTTGATGGAACTGGCAAATGCAAATCGTTGCAACGTACCCATACGTCGACGGGACGGGGCGGGTTAATGACCTCATGCAATTGTTGGTGCAGGTGAATGTTAAATTGTATGTGTGAAGTGTCTGCACATCCAACATTTGTATGAGAGTAAGTGTACAGTTATTAATTTTGTAAGTGTGAGTGATGACTTTATACTTTCCAAGTTCGGAGATAAATTTACATGACAAAGAGTAAATGTTTCGACTGAAAAATGCTCTTAGTTCTCGGGAGTCATTATTACACATCCCCGCCTCGGAGAGGCTCAGGGGTGGGAATTGTTTTCACTTGGTTTGTCCGTTTGTTGGTCTGTCTGTCTGACTGTTAACAACTTTCTGCGAATACTACTGGTGTAACTTTGACTATAATTCAGGGATGATGGGCTATGACCTTCTAATCACCATATTAAATTTTCGGGCCAATTTGGGCTAAGGCCCAGGATGTGGGCCCAGAAAATGTAACACACACACATACACACACACACACACACACACACACAGGGACGGGTAAAAATCGTTTTTTCGCCATAACTCCTTTCACATTCGTCACATCGACATGAAACCAAAACCTGAAGGTTTCATCTTTCAAATTTGCATCCTGTAACATGCTTCATTACATCAGGGGGGTCACTCCTCAGTTAGCGGTAGAGGTTGGTTGGGCCTAAAATATCAGATGGACATAAAATCTTCAGTTTTCATCGGTTTACTGAAAATTTGATATGTGACATCTTTGACTAGATATCCTATTGTGTTTACAAATCAGCACTAAAATGACTCCCGGGGATGGATTTGCTTTGCCTTGGCACCGCTTCTTGTTTCTTAAATAACTATATGCTTTTGTAAGCAGTAATTACTTTATTCCCTATAATATACGTCAAAATTAAACATTTGGTTTACTTACAGCAATAATACTGCAATGGCTTGAGAAGATTTGTGCAAAGCATTATTATTTTTCGTTATGAGGAGAAAAATGTACTCAAATTAGGAAGGACTTTTTGCACCTTCATAAAGGGGTTATCCAAGGCTAATTCTAATCTCTGCAGTTCAATACAACTATAGTCGTGACGCGTGACTTTGAGGTTGTTATTATCGTGCCCTGGCAACCTACCATTAAAAAGTGCTTCTGATTTTGTGTATAATATGAGACGCATGTGATTCGTGTATAATAAGTTCCTGTATAATCGTGTATAATACATTCGTGCATAATAATATGATTCGTGTAAAGGCTAATCTGATATGAAATCAGACGCACTTTTGAATGGTTGGTTGCCAGGGTACGATAATAACAACCTCAGAGTCGTGCGCCGCGACTATAGTTTCCTAAACTGAGTACAATAGTTTGGACATAGCGAGAGTGAAATAGTGAGTGCGCACACACGCACGCACACGCACACACACACACACACACACACACACACACACACACACACACACAGGTAATCCTATTAGAAAGCTTAAGTTTCAGGTAAATTCTGGAAAATTCCTGGTAGAAGCCTGATTTTTCAGATATCATTTAATTTCACTTTTTCGGTGGAGCAGGTGTTGTACCCTTAACGCACCACTAGGTCCACTCTCTGCCTTGATGGAATATGTATTTTGAACGAATGAGAAGGTTATACATGGTTTTGTGACGAAGCTGCGCATCTATTTTTGAAATATCTTCTAAATTAATCTTTTAATCGATAATACGATTATGATACTGACGACAGTGATAATGATAATGATAATATGACCAATAATAATGATAACGATGATAATCCTCATACCGATGATAAAGATTATAAGTTATATTGATAAGGATGAAAAAGATGATAAGTTATACTGATAACGGTGATATTGATGATTACAATTATAATAACTATTATAATGATAACGATGATAATGATGGTGATTATTATAAAAACGATGATAACGGTGACGATTACGATGATAACGACGATTACAGTGACAGCTACGATCATGATAATGACGAGGATAACTATTATGTAGGCTAATTGACTATGATAACCGTAATTACATTGTGGATGATAATAATGACAAAATCCCGACGAGAATGATCACAAGAATAAAAATGGCGATTCTAGCGGAGTAAGGATGTCGATGACCATAACGATAAAAACACGCAATGACAAAAATTATGAAAATATCGACGATGATCATCATGATGAGTAAGTTATAATGATAATATATGACGATATTGATACAGACGACAGTGATAATGCAGCAGTGACAACGACGGCAACGACAAAGACGAAGGGAATGATAACGGAAATGAAAAAATAATGCTGATGATAAAGATAACAATGATGAATTTTGAACGAATGATATGCAGTTTTATTGCACTGAAAGTCGAGACAAAACTGCTTATCCTCTGACATCTCTAGTGCACCTTCCCCTTTTTATATAATTATTTTTTTTTTAATTGTTTCCAGGCAAATTAACCTCTGAATCCGATTACGAAAGTTATCAGCTTATTTCTGTTACTTCCAGACGATCTTATGCAGATAATGAAAGGCCTTTTCAACTGAAGGGTTAATGAAGACAAAGCTAATCCTTCCAGGTTGTAAAGTCTCTCCCTTCTCAGGTAACCCTAAAATTTTATCCTTATGTAACCCGTGTTCTGTCAGACCCCAATCTTTAGAAAATCACCCAAAATACTTACAATAACTTTATTGATACAAACTCTTGCACACAATTTCTGTAGCCCTTTTCCTTCAATTTGGTGCAAAATGTATGATAATATAAGTGACGAAATATTGTAAGGAAAATTAAAATGAAAAACATTGACAAATTTTATACCAACTTATATTAGTGGCTGCCATATCAGAACTGATATGTTCCACCAGGTTTCTATCAATGCCTGCTGTAAACCAATGGCCAGTGTATCTTTAAGAAGAAAGAGAAGCACATGGCATAAATAATTTTTCATATGGAAGATATATATGGAAAAAAAAATCACAGGTTAGGCCACCTGGGGTCCACTGGACCCCAAAGGCCCTTTAGCGTGAAAATATAGCCAGATCCCGAACTGATCCCAACACCTCCTTAAACTAGTCTGCTAGTCAGGAAGGTAGAGGGAAAACCAGATCCCAAGACCTTATAGCAATATATGAAAAACACTGAGAAAAATAGCGTTGGGGTCCAATAGACCCCAGGTTACCTAAGGAGGGTTAACGCAATGAAAGTGAAAGTATGAGGAATCAGCAAAATGACGTGGGAGTGATGTGGTTAACCCTTCGCTACAAAGATGTCTTTTTAGATGTGGGAGTATCTCTAGAGGCGGCTCTTTAAGTATGTCTTCCACAAATGATTTTCAGATGCGAGATGGCTCACTCCTGTCGACACTGACGAAGCCACACGACATCATCCCATATTACCTTCACGAATCACACCACACCACGCTACATCAATCATTTTCATAATCCACGCCACACCAAACCATACCGCCCTCTCAATTAACACTACACAACACCACAACACCCCTTACCATGCTCATAATGCACACAACAACACCGCCCCATACTACTCTCGCAATCCACACCAAACCACCCCATACCACAAAACCTCATACGACCATCACAGTGAACACCACAGCACACCACACAATACCCCAAACCACCTTCACAATGCAAACTAAAATACACTTTACCACAACATCCCCATACCACCCTTACAATACACACCACAACACACCATGCCACAATACACCCTACCACCCTCACGATGCACACCACACCACACCTAAACACCACATACCACCCTCACAATGCACATCACCCCTACCCCACACAAAAACACCCCATACCACCCTCACAATGCACATCACACCAACCCACACCACATCAGCCCATACCACCATCACAAAGCACACCACACCACCCCACACCACAACACCCCATACTACTCTCACAGTGCACACCACAACATTCCATACCACCCTCAAAATGCACACCACATCACTCCTCACCATCCTCACAATGCACACAACACCACCCCATACCACCCTCACAATGCACACCACAAAACGCCACAACACAACACCCAATTCCACCTTCTCAGTGCACAGCACAGCACACCAACACACCCAGTAACACCCTCACAATGCACAGCACAGCACAGCACAGCACACTACAACACCCCATACCACCCTCACAAACCAAACTACACCATGACATGGGGGAAAGTAATCCACGATTTAATCGCCATTGAGTCGTCACTTGTCACGGTGGGAAAGGGAATATGACTCCTACTTATGGAAGGTAATGTCGCCACTGACAGAAGGGATCGACTAATTAAATTAAATTACTAGGTTTTACTTTAATCTGGCTTGCGTCGCCAGTTCTCTAAAAGTTTGAATTTGTACTTAGTTTATGCTGGCTTACGTCGCCGGTTCTCTAAAAGCGAGAAATTTATGAAAATACTTTAGTCTGGCGTGCGACGCCAATTCTCTTGAGACGAGATTTACAAACTTTCTCTTGAACAGTACACAGCAGAGAACAATCACTCACGATTGCTGCTATGGTATTATTAGGACTGCTGCCGTCTAAGAGAAAGTGTCCTTATCTCCTAAGAATCAATAATAATGGCACTGAATAGGTTATTGCTTATGTTAACTCCTAGCTGGCACAACGGATTCATTATGAGTACAAAAGAACTGGCTTAACTACCAGTCGTGATTATCATAAGAAAAGTTTGTGCAAACTGAGAGCAAGCAGATTAAAGTAAGATCAATATGATAAAATTAAACCCAGTTATTTACGGTCAAACTCAGAGAACTATCAATTTATTAATTACCAAAAAATAAATTTACATTATAAGGAAACTTAAGCAAGTAAATTCAAGATCTCAAGCAAGTAAATCCACCCACTCAATCAGTTAAGCTAGCCAACTCCTAGCCGGCACAACGGATCCATTATGAGCACAAAAGAACTGGCTTTACCAGTCGTGATTATCATAGGAAAAGCTTATGTAAACTGGGAGCAAGCAAATTAAAGTAAGATCAATAAGGTAAAATTAAACCCGATTATTTACAATCAGACTCAGAGAACTAAATTTATCAATTATAACGAAATATATTTACATTACAAGGGACCTTAAGCAAGTAAATTCAAGATCTCAAGCAAGGAAATCCACTCAATCAATCAAGGTAGCTAATTTTCTTAAACCTAGGAAAGAGAATAAAGATACTGTTAACTGGAGATGCGGAGTCATGGGGCTCGACGAGTCGTCAGCAAAGACACCGCAAGACGAAGGGTAACCTTCGACGATCTTCCTGTCTGCCTTGCTGTGACGTCCAATCTCCTCTGGGCTATTCAGCAACAACTAACTAAACTACGGTGAGTGGAGAGGCATGGCGTCAAAGAGCTAAGGCTCCCAACTTCAGAGTAGACACATCTCTGGCTATCCTTGTCGCGGTGCACATCTGTTCTTCTCAAGTGTCCCTCTCCAACTCTATGTGCTGCCGACAGAGGGTGATCTCTGGGAATCATAGATGATCCACAGGTCGAGACATGTGCTGTCCGTCTCTCTCTCGGCTGTCTATCACTAACTGACTACGGTGAGTGGAGAGATGGTATCACAAGTTGCAAGGTGATGCTGGTCACTTCTCACACTGCCTGCATACGTCTAATCCTCGGGTCTGTCTCTCTCCAACTGACTATGTTTTCACACATGCCCTGTGGCTTCATGGAAAGGGGGAGGAGCTTGCCGTCCCAATGGTTAAAAATTAAACACTACGTCATTACATAAAGACAGTCACTTGTTAAACAATGACGAACGTTTTGAAAAAAAAAAAAAAAATCATTCGAAGTGCTGTTGGGACGGTTAGACTGAGCGTTTCACACTACTTTTCACTTAAACATCGTGAGTTCCCGTAATAAAATACAGTGTCATGAATTCGTATAAAAACACAATGTGGCGAATGGGTGCATTCACAAACTCAGGAGTTGCCAGTGATCACTGGGCAATTCAACTGGGAACTCGGCCAACTACTCCTGGCTCACACAGCCATATATTTTCTAGAATCCCTTTCATGATAGTTAGTGATGAAGAGTACATAAAATCCTCAGTACTGTAATCTTTGGTTATTATACCAGTTTTCTATATATGATTTACTAAGCAAAATACTGCAGAATAGTTACTAGAATGCATAAAACGACAAGTGGTACTTTAGCATTCATCACATATTATTATATATCTCGCTGCATGTTTAATATGAAACGTTTACCACTCAGTTATCAAAAAGATTAATGTTTCATCTGGCAAATGATGAAGAGAATGTTCCGACTATATGTTATAACAAAGGCGCAATTTATGTAGCTAAAATCATGCGACGACTAAGCCGCTGACCGAAATCCCAGGTACCAATGTTTCCAGGAAACTTGACATAGACATGTGCATGCAATTTTCATCTGTTACCTATAAATATTTTGCTGCCAAACGACTTCATCTTAGTATTATATATGGACACCCATGTCTGAAAGTGTTATTTGATCAAAACTATAATATATGACACAGCTGGGAGTGTAAGTAATAGGTTTTAAGCTACGAAGAATATTTGCCCTGACATTTAGACGGTTAGTTTTGTTAGTTTATTGATTCCCCTCAACTTTATCATAATGAAGCTTCTCTTCGTCATTTGACTGAGTAAATTTGTTCACAAAATGATACTTATGAACGAAGTGATAAAGGAAACACAACGCATTTTTACTTTTCAGTTTAAGTTATCAGATGAAGAGTGACAACTTTTGGGAGTTTGTGAACGCTCCTATTCTTGACACACCACACCACAATACACCATAGCACCATCACAATTCAGAACCGCACACCACAGTACACCATATCACCCTCACAATTCAGAACCCCTTCAACCCCACACCACAATACACCATACCAACCTCACACCACACCACAACACACCATACCACCCTTTTAATCCACACCACACCACACAAAAAACCCTATAACAACCTTACAATCCATACCGCACAACTTATGACAACACACCATACCACACTTTCAATTCACACCATGCCATAGGGCACAAAATTATCCTGCCCAATCACACCCTGAGGCATCTGCATACGTTAATCTATTATTATTATTATTATTATTATAATTATTATTATTATTATTTTTGTGTTACCTCCAGGCAATTTTACATAGTTTAGGATGGACTTGTCGAACTGTAGGGGTTATGCATTGTCTTCTTTGGCATTTCACAACTAAACGCTGTTTTCCGAGCTGAATAAAATCGTTATGAAGCAGGAATAAACAATTACATGACGTCTTCAGAAAGATGGACTTGAAACAAATGTTTAACTGTGGCTTTTACCCTGTCAGATGAGCTTTTGGGCTGCTGGGATTTCTCTCCGATGAACAAAGCTTCCACATACTATCCTAGATTTAATCTAGCAAGTTTAACTATTAAGGTGAAAGAACCTTCGAACTTTTTAACCCTTTGGCTGCTGGAGTTTCCTTCAAGTAAGTACTGCAGTGGCCGACTTACACATGCCACACATAGACAAGCAGCTGTACTATACATTTCAAGCCTTGCTTTATGGGACCTGAAGGGCAAATGATCTGCAGGAGCACGAACCACAAGTTCATGTCACTGGAAAAGTGATGTGACCCCGCCCAATTGTTCAGCATGGGCACAGGTGTGGAAATGCATTTGCAGTGTAGGCTGAAACGTACATGTGCAAACTGTGTTGCAGTGGTTGTGTTTATGTGTGTGAGAACCCCTTTATGTCATTAAGGGTACCCTCAGTAGGATGGGAATGTAAGAAAGCGTTCTCCCTCTTAACCCCTATGGCTGGTTGACGTGTATAGCCGTCACGATTTTGGGCACAGAACAATGCCGGTTGATGTGTATAGTCACAAGCATCTAGCCGCCACCCTTTGAACTTTAACTTAACCTTACTCATCGACGAGACCACCTGGAGACATGGGGATACTTTCATTTGAAAGAGAAAGAGTTGGTGAGTCTTATGTATCTTTAATTTTTTCTCAAGCTGTTATAGTTTGGCAGATATTAGGGTTTGAAATTAGGGTATCTTTTTCCATCACGGATATCCCCCGTAGGGAGAAGCGTGCGACATTGGAAAACCTCCGGCACGTAGGGGATAAATGTCAGTACCTGGGTGTGGTTGCTTTCCCTTAGCTGATCAAAGTCATCCGAAATTAGCCTAAGTAGGCAGGTGAAGCCAGGCACAACAAACCTCACCTGACACCACGGTACTAATTAAAAACCCCAGATGGGACTTCCTATATGAAGATAATAGTAAATATCTCTCAAGTTTCAACCATCTTCGAGATATAGCCCCCTAAATATCCATGACCTTAAGTTTGACCTTTCAAAGTCACTTAAGGTCAAAGGTCATAGTCCCAATTAAAAGTCCAAATGGGACTTCCTCTATGTTGTTAATAGCAATTATGTTCAGTATATGCAACCAGTTTCAAGTTATAGCTCCCTAAATATCCGTGACCTTGAACTTGACCTTTCAAGGTCAACCAAGGTCACCAGTCTTAGTGCCAAATGAAAGCTCATATGAGAGTTCCTGTATGCTGAGAACAGTAAATAATTCTATCTTCAACTGGCTACAAGTTATAGCAATCTGTGAATCCATGACCTTGATTTTGACCTTTCAGGGTCACTCAGTACTCTCCAAAACTTAAGTACTTCCTTTATGGGACTAGTGTCCACATATTCTGAAAGTTTCATTTAATTTCCTTCAGCCGTTTTTCCGTAATGTTGCTAACAAACAAAGAGACAAAGAAACTCAACCAAGAATAATACCTCACCGGACTCCATCCCAGGCAAGGTAATAAGCTTAGCACAAATGTCCAGACCAGTATGAGTGACGTATTTTGCATCCTATTCCTGCCACCACCATTTGAGTTTACTTACCTCTAGACAGACTGTACCAACTAGAGTAGTCTGATACAACCATCATGGTGACAGTCATAACTGAATGTGCAAACATGTCACCAGACTGAATGGATTAATCCAATCTTCACTTTTTCATGATCACTGTGACAGTGATAGGAATCTCAATTCTTGTGTTCCTTCCTTCACCAGACAATTTTATGTAAAATGTTGCATTGTCATATAAGAGTTAACAACATTTCACAAACTCACCAACGACAAAATTTTTATCTACTGTTTTCCAGCTGCCGTTAGCCAATATTTCATGAAGCTTGCGAGAGGTGCATCCTTACATAGCCAGGTAACAAGCAGTTCCTGCCTGCATACCATTAACTGCCACTAATACCAAATAGTAAGATCATGTAGAAAAACATACAAATACTTGTACATGTACTGCACAAGCATGCAGGAAAATTACATGCAGTAATATACATCTTGAAAAGTATTATATTAATAACTTGAAAAGCTGACGATAAGTGCAAGGTTATAATTTTTAAGGGAATTTAGAATAAACACCATAAATTTGATAACATGCCACTGCATCTACTTTAAACTTCCTCCCAGAGATTTCAAATATAGAGTTTTATAAGCGAAAGAGCATGCCGAATCTCTCTTAGCTTGGTAGGGCCATATTCTTTTTTTTTACAAATGATGAAAAGGGGAAGGAAGAACAAACTATATTTTAAAAACTCCACATACCTGATTACAGGTGTCCTCCATTCATTAAAAAAGAGTAACATATGGACTCGAACTACTGTACATTAAAGTTTAGGGGGAAACTAGTCTGGGGAAGCGAGTTCCAAAGAAAGGCAGTTTTGGGAATAAAAGAATTTGATGTACAGAAGTTCTGCAATATAACAATGTGACAGTCAGGTTATGAGTGCTAACAGGTGACCCTGTAGCATGTGGGAACGTTTGGCGAAGTGGCACAATTAACCATAGAACAGTGAACATGGGTATAATATGCCTCATGATGTCATGCTCATTACATGGTGTTACTCTGGAGGCAGGCAGCTGGTATCCTCAGTAGCTTCTGTCTGCCCTGAGCCCCGACAGATGTAGGTCATGCCACTCCGCTCCACACCCTGGAAATTTCTATAATCATGTGATATACCCAAGTTCAGTGTTGTGGCCACCTCTCTTCCCTACAGTGTGCACATGGATTGGGTACTGGTGACCCCCTGTGAGCAGAGGCAGCATACATGGGAAGGGTTTGGGGAAGTTTGGTTGAAATTGATGGTGCTTTTTTTTGTGTGTGTGTGTGTGTGAATTTTTTCCAAAAACTTATCAAATGTGTTTGAGTTTTTGCTTTTTCAATATTTTTTTTTTTCTAAATTCAGTACGTACCTTATCTGTATGAGTTAAGAGTTAGAATTAGGCTTAGTAATAGTAAAGTGCATTAACTTTAGTGTGTAATTGTTAATTTGAATAAATATGTATTTTTACTATTTTTTTCCTATTTTCCAATGTCGGGTATAATATACCCACGTTTAGTGATTTTGTTACAAAAAAAAAAATGTTTAGTACTCCAGGGTTAATGTGACATCGTCTGAGCACTTGCCATAAAAGTAGCTGTAAAATAATGTAAGGGAGGCAACAATCAGTCCTACCTGTAGGGAAGGTAGTTCATTTTTTTAGAGGTGCATGATGGTAGGAGGACTACTGGGCCTTGGGAGCAGGCTGTGAAGCTTGTATTCAGAGTCAGACACATAAAAAATAAAAATAAAAATAATAATTGCTGGGATATTAATTATTCTTATTGCTATGTTTTGAAGTTTGCCCACTGGGTTTATTGCAACCTTTCCACATCCCCTCCACAAGGGTGTGCAATAATCCAGCTAAGAGTGCCCATAACTTCTAAATTATAGATAACTGCTCATCAGTGAAGAAGCTACGCATTCTGAAAAAGAGTCCAAGTTTCTCTGAAGTGGTTTAGGTCATGGGATAGAATACTTTCCCAGTGTTCCCTGCTTGTCGTTAGAGGTGACTTAAAGAGGCACTCTAATCAACATTCTTTTAGCTGGTCTCCTTCAATTATACTTTGTCTGTCCTAACCCTCTGCATTATATTTCCTTTGTTTAGTTATTTTCCCCTCTCCATTGTCTGGTTCCTGTGAGCCGCTGGCATCGTCTCTGGGGTAAAATATTTTTCTGCCCAAGAAATCTTGATGAACTCTGGTAACGAAACAATGTCCTTCAGTTCCATGCAGTCCTTAGGTGGGCAGGGGGTGCTAAGAATCCCACAGTGAAGGAATAAGTTTATACATCCTAAATGAACCTTAAGAATTGGAAACTGGAATGTTCGGACTCTCATTCAGGCTGGTAAAATGGAAGAACTTATTTCAGTGTTCAAGGAATACAAAATAGATGTTTGTTCTCTTACAGAAACGAGGTTCCATGGAGTTGATAACATGAATTTGGAAGATGATCTTCCTTTGCTGGTGTCGGATAGGAGTGGTGGAAATCATTATCAAGGAGTAGGATTACTGTTGTGTAGAGATGCCTGCAAGGTACTATGTGATATAAAAGCCAATTAACCCACCCTGTCCTGGCAGATTTTTCACCACTGATCCCCCCCTAATCCCAGCAGATTTTGGATTTTTTTTTTTTTTGCTCAAACCTCTGCTTTTGGTGAGAAACAATGGGAGATGACAGAGAAAGTGCTCACCTGAGCCTACAAGTGGCCTAAACAGATGACATTCTGTGCGCCTGGTACCACGTTCTCTGGAGGCGCTCAGCTGCTGTCCCCTTTTCTGTGGTTGAGGTAAGTATTGGAACTCACTCAGAATAGGTAGATATATATTAACTTGGTACAAAACAACATGAAGTACAAGAAGATATTGGATTTTACACAAAAATATAGGCGAAATAAGCATCGTTCCATTGAGCAAGCATAGCAAAATCGCCAAAATCAGTCACCAATGACTCACTATGACTGTTGTATCAACATACATTTCATTATTACAACTTACATAATACTTTCCCACTAACATCATACCCGTTTCCACTTTTTATAACTGTTATCACATATTTACAGGTCTTACAATTACATTTAGCATAATATTAGCACATATTTACATAGTAAGCGAACTTGCTATTACTGTTGTTTCATCTTTCATTCTCTTTTTCAACAGGTATAATACTTTTCCACTCATTACACCCGTTTCCACTTTACTGTATATAACTGTTATCACATATTTATGGGCCTTACAATTATATTTGGCATAATATTAGTGCACATGTAGCCAACATAGTGAGTGAACTTGCTATGACTCTTCTTTCAACTTACATTCTCTTTTTCAACTTATATAATACTTTTCCACTAACATTACACCCTTTTCCAATTTTTATAACTGTTACCACATATTTTCAGGTCTTACTTTTATACTGAGCGTCATATTATCGCATACGTACAGGCCTTACTTTTATAGAGAGCATCATGTTATCGCAATCACACACAGTATCAGAAATGTACCAAGATGTGATATTCCCTGAAACCTAGCTCAAGGCACAACCCTACTTTGCAGTCTACACATTCATACCTTGTGTCTTTCCTCTGACTGGCTGGTCTTACTGTAGAGTGCTTGCATACATGGCAGTGGCGCTCGGGTCTAGGACGGTTCAGTTAAGGATGGATGCTGCTGAGGAAGCGGCATCCTGTGAGGCATAGGGGAGTCTGGGTGGCAGTGGGGTGGCGGGTGCAGTGGTGGGGCCTGTCCTGTGCGTACCTGCTGATAATTTCACGAGACAGCTCCCTCACAAACCCCTCGAAGGTCTCAGAGGTTCCCGTTGTCAAGGCATGGAGGTAGTGTGCGTTGAGGACTGTGATGTTGAGCAAGTGGTAGAATTGCTTTTTGTACCGCCTCATTGTGGTCCTAGCACAAACCACACTGGAAATCATGGAGTTAGACTGGTCCACTTGCCTCATGTTGACATTGTAGTCCAGTACCAACTCTGGTATCCAAACATGGTGCCTCCTCTTGCTGCAGTAATCCACGAAGTCTGTGCGGTGCATGATGGGGTTGTGTACCATCGACAGGAGGCAAATTTCCCTGTTGTGGTTCCATATGGTGGCAAGGATGTTATTTACTTTGAAGAAAACCATCTCGTTCTTGTCAAGTTTCCTCCCAACCTTGACCATATGGCGACGGTTTTTCTTGACTGTTCCACAGACTCTGGTGTTGTGAAGGTGGAGGTACCGAGCGAGAAGGGGGCTAGTGTACCAGTTGTCCAGGTACAAGACGTGACCACAATGAAGGTACTCTATCATTGTCTTGACCACGGCCAAAGAGGGTCCAATACTTCGAACTTCTATTATGTCTGTCTGTGAGCTGGTGTACAAGACTATGTCTTGCACATATCCAGTCTTTCAGTCACACATAACAAACATCTTGAACCTGAAACGGTGTCTCTTGCTGGGTATGTACTGGCAAAAAGAATATTGCCTCTCCACGACACGAGACTCTTGTCTATGACAAGGTCTCTTAAAGGATAGAAGGGTGAGCGGAAATTTTCATGAACCTGATCAAATATCATCCTTATTCTCCTCATTTTGACAGTGTTGTCAGCATTAGCAGTGTTGTCGGCATCATTAAAATGGAGGTGGCTGAGAATTGCTGGAATTGATTATGACCCATTACCTTCCCAAAGAAACGTGTGCTAGTTATTGGGTCCGTGGATCAGTATCCTGGAATTTGGTTTTTCCATACAATACCCATCAAGAGAACCACAGCCAAAAAGATGAACATCTCACCTAGGGTTACCAGGTAGTCATATTGTTGGGAGTGCCTACTCGTCGTACAGTGACGCTCGCTTCCATGGTGCTGGCTACTTGCAAATAAATTTGTCTGCTCCACAATGCGGCCCACAAACTCCTCACCAAAGAACAGGTGGAAGAAATCCACCCTGGTGGAGCCTGCGTGGATTCCAGGAGCCATGCAGCCAGACCTCCACTTCTCAGTGAAGGGGTGAATGATGGGAGTGAAATCACTCCCATCTTCCCAGTCCCACGACACACTGCTGTCTCCAGTCTCATCCCCATATCGCCTTCATTGGGGTGGGGCTGAGAGGGTGGTGGGGGAGGCTGGGGAGGTTCGAGAGCAGCTCCCTTCCTCACTCGCGCTCCTCTTCCATCTCCCTTTTCCCTCTCCCTTTCCCTTCCCTTTCCTTCCTTTCCCCACATCACGGGGCTGTGGGGAGGAAGCGCAGGAATATTGCTCGGAGAAAGCGCAGCTAGGACATGGCTGCTCCACACCTGTCCGCTACCCAAGTGCACCATGTGCTCGCCCGGGTGCTGCCTCCCTGCCACCACCACTTTCACTTTCACTGCTCACTCCCGCCACATCACTCGTGCCTTTCCCAGGCAAAACAATAGGACAATACCTTATTTTCCTTCTCACAGCACCTTTGGCTCCCAGTGGCGAAATCCTCTCCCTCCTCAACCACGAGGTAACATCATGTCCTACGGCGCCATCCTTGTCCTCATCCTCATCCTTGTCCTCGTCCTCATCAGACCCTATGTCTAGGGGCTGGAGAGAGGTGCATGCATGTGTATGATGTCCAGGCTGGCTTTCCCTCGCCTTACGGTACATGACATACCACACCTTCCTTGGCGACGGTACCTCATCATCATTGCTGCTCGTTTCATTGTCAGGCAGCACGTGGTCATTGTCCTCCACATCGTCATCTAGTGGAGAATCACTATCGCCTGTGAAGGTGTCAAGGGAGGCTTGAATTTCATCAGAGAAACTTCGGCACACCATGTCCGTTCTGGGTCACTGCTAACAGGTGAGTGACCGAGACAAGGGAGCTCGGGTCACATGGGGTCTGGGAGTGTCCTTGCATGGCAGCAGTTAGAGGAAGCTGGCCCGCGTATACGTACCAAAAATAATGTGTGAAATTTGAAACATTTGCAAATGATGGACCTTGCAATTGCAGAGCGTTTATAAATGTCAACAGGAGTCACAGTGACAAAACATTCAGAAGCATATATACGTCAGTGGGAGAGGGCGGGTTAATGAACACTTGCTTTACACTCGTTTAAAATCTGACCATGGTAATATCAGTATGGCGGTTGGGTACGCTCTAACAAATGAGGCTGCTAATGAAATGAAGGATGAGTTATATGAGAAGTTGCAGAGTGTGGTGAACAGAGTGACAAGACATGTGTTAGTTTGCACCGGTGATTTCAATGTGATCGTTGGTAGTAGCAGGGATGGTTTTGAAGATTGTATGACTAAGGAGGATGTTGGTATGAGGAACGATAATGGGGTGCAATTTGGAAGCTTTTATTTGGCAAATGACCTTACAATTGGTGTAACTATCTTTGAGCAGAGGAAAATACATGAAAATACTTGGATTTTGCCATGTGGTAAATACTGTAACTAGGTTGACCAAATTGCAATTAGCAGAAGGTATTGTGGTTATTTGCAAGATGTCTGTGTATTGGATGGGGGCAGATATAGGTAATGATCATCAACTTATGTCAAATATTCAAATTACACTTATAAGAAATATTAATGGTAATTGTACAGAATGTAATATATATGATATTAATGAGCTGAGAAATGATGAGAACACAAAAAGCTTCGGTTGGAATGTTAGAATCGGTTTCTAGTCCTGCAGACTTCGATGTAATCTGAAGACAATTATATTAATCAAATATGGAGAGAGGTGAAGGAGGTTTTGCATGAGAGCGCAGAGGTTACTATTAAGAAAAAGGGAAAGGCAAGAAGGAAATAATGGATGTCAGATGAAACATGGGATGCAATTCAGAAAGAGAAAGAGTCGAAGTTAGAAGTGGAGCACAACATGTTGGTGGCCAGGTAGTTGCGGTTCTTTGAGGAAAGTACTGGAGTTTATATTCTGAAGTAAAAAGACTCGTTACGCATGATAAGACGAGGCTATATGATGATTAGGCATGATGAGAGGAGACTGTTTGATAAAAAGGCAATAGAACCAGAAATTAAATAAAAATTACGGTCAGAGCACGAGAGCAGTGTAACAGGCCATAAAGGAGTTAACTGGTATTGAAAAGAGAAGGAAGGAAATACCTGTAAGAAACAGAAATGGTAACTTGATGACTAAAGATTTGGATATAATAGGAAGATAGAAAGTGCATTTTGAATCCGTTCTAAATAGACCAATCCCAGCTGAAGGGGACATTTTGCCAACAGAGAGAGAGTTGCAAATAGAAACCATGGATATAACCTTAGAAGAGGCAGCAAAATCTATGAAGGAATGAAATAATTTTAAGGCCTCAGGAGAGGATGGAATATTTCCTGAAATGCTTAAGGTGGAAAATGATGAGTACATGAATGCCTTTTTAAAAGACTTTCAATGTGGCTTGGGATAATAGTGGAATTCCAGAAGAGTGGAAAAATGGGGTGATTATCAAAATAACCCCCCCCCCCCCCCAAAAAAAAGGGGAGATTTAAGTGTGTGTGTGGAAGTTGGAGGGAGATAATTTTGACACCTGTAGATGCAAAAGTCTTCTCCAAAATCTTGTCGAACAGAATACAGCTAGTAAATGATGAAATTTTAAGAGAAGAACAAGCGAGATTTAGAAAGGATAGAGATTGTAATGATCAGACTTATTATGTAATGCATCTAATGCAACAAGCTAAAGAGATGAATATGCCACTTAGTACGTGCTTTTTGGATTTAGAAAAGGCATTCGATAGTGTTTCATGTGGAGCTATGTTGAAAATTATGAGGTTCTATGGTATACCAGAAAAGCTTGTTAATATTATTGAAGGTACTTTCGTAAAGATATGGTGGGTGGTACTTTGAGTGATCCGTTTGAAGTTAGGTCAGGAGTGATTCAAGAAGTTCTTTTGCCTTTACTGTTTGCTTTTGCTATGGATTGTGTTATGATCGTGATTGTAAGGAGAACACGTGCAGGAATTAACTGGAAAGAATATAGGAGGCTGATGGATTTGGACTATGCTGATGATATTGTACTGATCTGCGGAAGTATTTACGAGGTGCAGAGGGTGCTTGATTATCTAATGGAGGAAGGAGAAAAAGTGGGATTAGTAATAAATTGTGGAAAGACAGAAATTGTTAATATGAACGTAGAGAACCTAATCGATTGTGTAATTGGGAATTATGTGGTGAAGAATGTAGAAAACTTCAAATATCTGGGAACGATGTTATCATTTAACGGATCATTAAACAATGAAAAATAGGAGAGGATTAGACAGACTTAATGCGCTGTTGAAATGTTGAAAGATTGAAATCTTCATGGAATAATAATATGTTTTCGGTACATACTAAAGTAAAAATTTACAAGTCTGTGGTTACGCCATTTTAATTTATGGACATGGGGCATGGTACAGTACAGTTGCAACAGATCAGAAAGTATTAGGACTTGATAAAAAAAAAATACTGAGAAGGATTCTTGGAGTAAAGTGGCAGGACAGAGTTACAAATGAAAGAGTAAGGGACATTACGAGAGTGGAACCAGCTGGTGAATGTGTGAGACTGTCTCGCTGGAAATGGCTGGGACACATATAAAGAAAAAAAGACAGTTTAATACAGGATGTGCCAGAGTGTACTGCTAGAGGAAGAAGAGGCAGAGGTAGGCCAAGGGAAACCTGGTTGAGGACAATGAAAATAGAAGCAGGTGAGGAGTGTTGGTGGGACCTGAAGCAGATGGCAAGAGACAGATATCGGTGGAGAGAGTTCATCGAGGCCCTATGCACCCTATGGGATGCCACAGGATATGGCTGACTGATTAACTGATTGAACGTGAAAGATCCAGCTGAGGGTATTGTTATGTGAAACTGAGATTCGCAGTACTTATGAGATAGGACTACTGGCTGCACTGAAGGTAGTTCAGTGGTTAATATCTCTATTATTATATTGGATATTTTTGGTCTTCCTGCCTGCATTAAATGAGAAAAAATCGTTTTGTCACCATTCAGTGATATGTAAGTCTCGATTTATGGCGATAGCTGTGCTGAGTTTGGAGTTAGGGATATCAAACTCTGTGAAGCGATGTTTAAGTGTGAAGGAAATGTGATGCATTGAGTCATTTGCATATGCGTGAATGGGATTATGGTTGACCGACAGGAGAGCATTAATATGACTGAGGGACAGGATTGGAGCCAGGACTGACCCTGGTGGTGCACTTGCGTTAATTCGGTGGAAACTGGGATATACATAATGTACTTTTACTCTTACCTTTCTGTTGCAGAGATATGAGGAAATCAGTGGGATAAAAGGTGACAGACCATGGTAAGGGAGTTTGGATAAGAGGAAACAGTGCCACACTCTATCAGAAGTTTTAGAAATATCAAGAGCTACTGCGTGGGTTTCTCCACGTTTGTCAACAAACAGCAGTGAGATGAAGAAGTGGTGTAATATAAGTCTAGTTAATCTCACTCACTATACTTAATGCTCTCGATGGCCCCAGTGCTAACAAGGAGCACTGAGAGAATGTAACACCACTAACTAGTCTAAAGATAAAATATATATATATATATATATATATATATATATATATATATATATATATATATATATATATATATATATATTTGACTTTGGGCAGTGCCCTTTACCTTCGACATATTACTTTGAAATGGATTTACTTAATTCTTCCATAAACCTTAACCCTTCAATCCAAAATTGAGTCAGATCACATCAGTAATGTATGATCTGACTTTGCCCAGTGGTCTTGACCCTTGACCTTTCCTCGTCACCTTGACCTTCGACTGATTGTTTTCAAAATCAAATATCTTTATCCTTGTCCCAGTCTGAAACCTTCCTCAAAGTTTGCACTATATTGTATGATCTCTTTAAATAGATCTTTCCATGTCACTTGACCTTTGACTGTTTGTTCCTAATATCATATCCTCTCATTCTAGCCTGACCTTTAACCCTTCCATTAAGTTTAGTTCAAATCAGACCAAAACTGTTTGTGTTAACCTTGCACTTTGACCTTTCCCTGTGATCTTGATCTTTGACTGATTAAGAAAACATAGCTTTTTTCTTTTCTTTTTTTAATTGCCGTATTCTTAGCCCTTCCACACAGTTTAGTCTAAATCGGATTAAAAAAAAAAAAAAACTCATGTTGACTTTGCCCTGTGTCCTTGGCCTTTGATCTATTGTTTTAAGAAACAGTAGGTTCACTCCTTGGCTGACTTTCATCCCTTCCATGAAGTGTGGTAAAGGGATCAAAATTAGTCATTTTGTTAAAATGCACCACACACACACACACACACAAACACACACACACACACAAACGTAGCCCAAAACATAACACCCACTCTCCAGTCTTGAGCTCGAATGTAATAATAGGGAGTTCCCCCTGTTGCTTTCCTCTGACCAAATGCGCAAAAAAAAAAAAAAAAGTAAACTACCCCTGTTACGATCACCGGGGGGGGGGTCTAACTGTCGTTGCCAGTCAAGAAACAGGCAGACAGACTCTTAGACGTTAACCTTTGTTCGGGAATTTCAGCTGACTGAGAGGTGATATGACCCAAATTATCCATACTTTCTGGAATAACTGTAACTTCCATGTAATACTTTGCTTAATTAGTGATCAATACTGCCCTCGTCTTAAATCATTCAGTTCATTGACGTTTTTGCCAAATTTTAGCTTTCTCCATATTATTGTCTTTAACCCGCCGCGTGCCAGTGCCATTTTAAAACGGTCTGACATAATTCCGCAGCCAGTGCCAGTGCCGTTTTAAAACAGTTTAAAATAAAAACCTTCACTGTGACCACATTTTTCAAGATTCGCAGGTAAAAATTGGCAGGCATGTGAGGTAACTGTTCCTCTAGCATCCCCCAGGCTGTCAAGGCTATACACTCACTCGCTTCCCCCCTCACACTCTCTCTGCCTCACTCTGCCTGTGTGCCTCACCCAGTGCTGTACATAGTGAAGGCATTCTGCAAATATTTTCATGTAAGTGTAAGTTGTAAATATTTTCTTGTAAATGTAAGGACTATATAGTGAAGTCAAGTTGTAAATACCTTCTTGTAAGTGCCGGGACTGTACGTAATGAAGTCAGGTTGTACCTATCTTCAAGTAAGTGTAAGATAATGCATTCACTGTGAGAAAGACATGCGAATTGTGATAGATGCTGAAGTAATAAGTAATCAGAAAAGTGTACTGAACATTGCTATACCTTCACAGCATAAATACCTGAGTATACCTTACATAGAAAACAGCTTTCTGTCACATACGTGGTGAGCATGAGAGAGCGGCTATACCTGTACACGAGTATGCAGGACTCAATAAAACTGATATCTGAGCCTCGGTGAGCATTTTAATGGCAAAATTCGTTGTTTCCAAATCAAAATCTATCATTTTAGCCCCCCCCAAAAAAGGTCGAAAAATGGCCGGCACTGGGGTGACCCATAGGGTTAAAAATAGCCAGCATGTGGCGGGTTAATTTTGCTTTTACTTTTCGACTTTGATGGATTACATACAGAATTTTAAAATCCTTTCAGCATTTATATCTCTGAAATTAGGATGGTGGACTTGATGAGATGCGTTACTTTATTCAACGGTTCACACTGTTCATGTTTCAGATGAACTTAAGGAACAACAACAACAACAAGGACAACAGTAACAACAACAATGGCACTAACCCCTCATATTTGTACCATTCGGCGAATTTTTTGGTTCTTGTTTGATATCCAACCTAAAACTTTGCTTTAACTGGTATGAATCATACATCACTGTTTTCCTTAACCCATGGATTGGGCAATTACCTTTTTTTGTTATCCCACCCCGTCGTGTGCAAAAAATGAAGATTTTTTTTTTTTTTTAGTTTTTATTAAAAACTTGAAGATATACATCCAGAGCATCATCTTGTGAAAAGAAACATTCTCTCTCTCTGTCTTTGCGTCGGGCCATGCCTAAATTTATGTAGGGGAGTAGTGAAAAAATTAATAAAAAACATTTTTTTTGTTTTTGTATTTCATAAACTTGAAGATAAACACCCAGGGCATCATCTGGTGAAAAGAAAAAAATCTCTCTCTCTCCGTCTTTGCGTGGCGCCGTGCATAATTTTGTGTAGGGGTGAAGCAGTTAGCGGTGATGCATGGCCAGCACAGCCTGAGCTGTGGCTCGCAACGTGACACTACCCTGCCTGAGCTGTGACTCGCAATCCATGGGGTAATGTTGATTTATATTGTTATGTCCCCATCCCACACTGCCACAGGCTCCAACAGCAGTAGTTCAGTATAGGAAGGACATTGTCCAATGAGTTGTTCTTATGATCAGCCTTTCGGTGTGCAACAACGAGATCAGCTCAGGCGTTGTAAATAAACACTGGCTTCTTAAGTTTGCTGTTTCCCCCCCCCCCAAAGAATAACAACCTGCCGTGTCCCAACCGATTTTTTACCAGACCCCCCCCCCCAGTCCTGGCAGATTTTCGGAAAAGTTTTTTGGGCTAAAACCTCTGCTTTTTATGAGAAACATTTGAAAATGCCCCCGAAAGTGCTCATTTAAGTGTAGAAGTAGTCTAAACAGGTGACCCTTTAAACACCTAGTACTTTGTTCTCTGGAGCTGCGCTGCGAGTGTTGTTTTCTGTGTAGTGGTAACTATTGCAAACCACTCAGAAAAGGTGATATTTGTTCATTTGATACGAATTTATATGTAGTACAAGAATATATTGGTTTTCACACAGTAATATAGGTGATATAAGCATTGTTTCATTCACTGAACACATTAACATACTGCACCTTCCTTAGTGACGTTACTTCCTCATCACTTCTGCTCGTTTCATTCTCTGGTGCCACGTAATATTTTGTCCTCCATATCGTCATCAATTGGGGAATCACTCTCACCTTGAATTTCGTTCCGTGGTGTGACATATCTTTACTGGCCAGGTCATTGCTAACAGGCGAGTTGCCGAAACAATGGCGTTCGGGGGAAAGGGATGTCACGCAGGGTAAGGTATTGTCCCCACCTGGTGGCAGGTAGAGGAAGGTGTCCCGAATCTACATACAAAAAATCATGGGCGGAATTTGAAAATTGTGGAAATGACATACCGTGGAACTGCAAAAGTATGGATACATTATCGGGATTCACCATGACAAAACGTTGCAACGTATCCATACATTATCGGAATGCCTTGGGTTAACGCTTGCCAGCTTCACTTCGCTGTTTTCACTAGTACTGGAGCTATACACTTTTCACTAACTGCACTGACACTGCACTAAACTGAAACTGAACTGAAACTCCTCTAGTCTCTTCCCCATCCTTTTATAAGCTTCCTGTATTCTAGAATGATCTACATTCTTGAAGAAGCAACAGTTACCAACTCGGAGATATCTAAAAATATCCAGAGTTTTCTTACACTGCATAATACACTAAATTATTTGGCATACAAACCAGGACAAAACTACGTAATGTAACGATCACATAAATTAAACATTATAGAGAAAAGGGGCACAAAAATCAATGTACCCCCACTCACAAAAAGCAGGCTAACTGGCAACTCTGACACGTGACAGTAAAATATGAGACATACCGAGAAACTTCCAGTGAATCCTGCTTTCCAACAGTGTTTTTTAACAATTGAACTGACCGCTTTTCTCCACTGATAATAAAAATAATTATGTTAGTGTATTTTCAGTCTCCCAAGGCAACACTTTTCTCACAGTAATTACAGTTTAGAATTTGTTTATATAGGAATTTTCATTAGCCAAAGTTGAAGAAAAAAATCCCGCAAAGGATGACATCTGAGCCAGCATGTCACGGTGAGTCTCCTGTGACCCCTGGAGGGAGAAGGAAAGAGTCGATTGTTGGATTTTGAGCCACGTTTGTACCACAATGATTTGTCAGACTATGACACGAATTACATGAAAAACTTTGCCTCTAGAAATCAACACAGCACCAGTTATTACAGTTTTACTGCTTTTGCCATCCAATCAAAAAGTACACAGGATAACTTAAAATAATTTCTGCTATAAAAAGGTCATCACGTTTATTAATACAAACATTATAGAGAAAAATAAGAAATTGTCTCATTCTTAAGAAATAGCAGAATGTTACGTCCCAGTCCCCACACTGCCACAGGCTCCAACAGCAGTAGTACAGTATAGGAAGGACGTTGCCCAGCGAGTTGTTCTTCTTATGGTCAGCCTTTAGGTGTGCAGTAAACAAGATCAGCTGAGGCGAAAATAAACACTGGCTCCTTAAAGTTCACTGTCTTTATTTTCCAAATAATTCCACTTAATGCTTTTCAACTAAACTGTTCTCACAAGCACTGGAGCTATACACACTCTGTAGATTGCAGTTACACTTAATGTTTAACAACACTTCACAGTTAGTACACGTAATGCTTGCCAACACTTCACTTATTACACAAGTACTGAAAATAATCTTCACTGACAGTAATTACACTTAATACACTTCGCTGTCTTCTCAAGTTCCAATGATATACAAACTTCAATAACCCGTCCCTGTTTGCCACTGTTTTCACAAGTACCAAAAATATACAACCTTCACTGACACAACCAAAACTGACTGCACTTCACTCAAACTGACTTGACACCCGACTAAGAACTCCAAACTGACTCTACCCCATTCTTATATAAGCTTGCATTACTCTCGAAACTTCTACTTCTCCAACATTCTAGGACATACTGTCTTGCATCAGCCCCTAGCAACAACAGTTACCAACTACGAGACATCAAAACATGCTAGAGTTCTCATATTACATAACACTCTTAATCATTAACCATACGAACTTAAATTACATAATTTAACAAGCATTCACTTAAATCAAACATTATAGAGAAAAAAGAGCACAAATGAATGTTTAACTTACGAAATAACTATGCTCACAAACACAAGGCAAACTGGCAACTCTGACTCGTACCGAAACTTACGGTACCAGAAACGTCTCGAAAGATCTCGGCTACCTAACTGGCAAATCCCCCTTCATAACACTACCCCCTCCCTAGTTCTTTGTCCTCCCGACAAAACTACACAATATATTCTATACAAACATAAATCTTAATCGTAATAAAACATCTAACTATACACAAAATAATGTTTCAACATATCAGGTCTTCTTTATCAGACGCTAGCCCTGTCCCTGCAGTACAGCAGCATTTCTTCTTATGATTCCCATTCCCACCACACTGCATGCCGTCTGTTCTTCCGTCTTCTTGCATGTTATTCATCAAGATTCTCCTGCATTTCCTCAGTGGTGGGACTTTCTGGGGAAAACTGGCTGGTTGTTGCCTCTCGTCACCAGCCTTCACTAATGTACCCTTGTCCTTCTCATCTGGACACTCACAGCTGACGTGTCCCATCTCACCACATGTCTGACACGCTTTTGTTGCAACTGAAGAACTCCTTACACTGCTCTGTTCTTGCTCTTTCTTCCGCTTGTAACAATCCTCCTTCTTGTGCCCTGACTTCCCACAGTACCAGCAGCCTCCTCCAGTCTTCTCCTGTTCCCTCTTCCACTTGTAGCAGTCCTCTTTTCTGTGTCCTGGCTTTTCACAGTACCAGCAACTTCCCTCAAATTTTTCCTTTTCACATACCTGCCCCTTTCTTCCCTTGAATCCTGCACTACAACCTGCCTGAAAGATGGATGTACTGGACCTGACAAAGGACTCAAATTCTAGTGCCCTGGCTAGCGCTTCTTGCATGTTTCTTGGTTGTGCCTGCTTCACTTGCACTTTCAACTCTGCACTATCAACAGCATCGATGAACTGGTCCCTCAGTAGAATAGCCAACAGGTTAGGTGCTGCTCTAGGGTATGCCTTATATGCCATACTCTCCAGGTCATGAGCAAGCTGCTGTAGGGATTCTCCTCGAGACCGTACAGGGCTCCGAAATCTTGCTCTATAAACCTCAGTCTGGTAAATGGTTCCATATCTGCGCTCCAGCACTCCTACTAGGGACTGATAACTGTTCCTCTCCATTACTGACATCTGGCCCAGAAATTCCATTGCGGCACCCTTAAGGCTAGTAGCAAGCTGCACTGCCCTCTGCCTATCATCCCAACCATTCTGATCCGCAAGTAACTCAAACTGTGCTCGGTAAGCTTCCCAAGATATCTACCATCAAATTCCTGAGGTTTCCTTTCAATTGGACCCCCATTATAGCCATGCACTTCACTAGTTTGGGGCCTAAAAACTGAGGCATAATAATTAAGGCCAGGACTTAAAATTTCTGCACTCTGATTATTCAACCCTGTAATGCTACCTTTAGATGCCTGGGATCCGTCTAGATTCACCATACACTGTCCGTTCCCTTCATATGCTCCCTGTACACTAACCTGAGGCTCAGCAGTGCAATATTTCTCTACAGCCTCAATTTTCTCACTAATTATTTTCACATGGTCGACTACATGCTTCAGCTGGTTATCTACATGCTGTCTGCACTCCATCACTATTCCCTCACTAATCTTCAGCTGGTTGTCCACATGTTGTTTGCACTTTGTCACTATGTCCTCACTAATTGTCTTCAGCTGTTCGTCTACATGCTGTTGACACTCTGTCACATTATTTCTTACCTCATACTTCTGTTGCCGTAGCTCAGCGTATACCTCCTCCTTCAATTGTTCCTGTTCTTCCTTCATTTCCTCCCATGAAAGCATCTAGCTGTCCTTTCATTCTCAGCTGTAATTCCCTCTGTTGCTCCTGTAATGCCTACTGAAGCTGTACATATCGTTCCTTCTCTTCTTCATTCTGTGCCTGTAATTGTTCTTTGATTTCTTTCTTCTGTGCCTGTAATTGCTCCACGATTGTCGCCAGGGAAATTTCCTCCTCCTGTCCAGCTCTAGACCTTGTTTTCACACCTTCTGCTTCCATGTCGAAGGTTAGACTCACTGCAGCCCTGAAATAATAATCCCACTCCTGACACCAGTGTTACGTCCCAGTCCCCACACTGCCACAGGCTCCAACAGCAGTAGTACAGTATAGGAAGGACGTTGCCCAGCGAGTTGTTCTTCTTATGGTCAGCCTTTAGGTGTGCAGTAAACAAGATCAGCTGAGGCGAAAATAAACACTGGCTCCTTAAAGTTCACTGTCTTTATTTTCCAAATAATTCCACTTAATGCTTTTCAACTAAACTGTTCTCACAAGCACTGGAGCTATACACACTTTATAGATTGCAGTTACACTTAATGTTTAACAACACTTCACAGTTAGTACACGTAATGCTTGCCAACACTTCTCTTATTACACAAGTACTGAAAATAATCTTCACTGACAGTAATTACACTTCATACACTTCGCTGTCTTCTCAAGTTCCAATGATATACAAACTTCAATAACCCGTCCCTGTTTGCCACTGTTTTCACAAGTACCAAAGATATACAACCTTCACTGACACTGAACCAAAACTGACTGCACTTCACTCAAACTGACTCGACACCCGACTAAGAACTCCAAACTGACTCTACCCCATTCTTATATAAGCTTGCATTACTCTCGAAACTTCTACTTCTCCAACATTCTAGGACATACTGTCTTGCATCAGCCCCTAGCAACAACAGTTACCAACTACGGGACATCAAAACATGCTAGAGTTCTCACATTATATAACACTCTAAATCATTAACCATACGAACTTAAATTACATAATTTAACAAGCAATCACTTAAATCAAACATTATAGAGAAAAAAGAGCACAAATGAATGTTTAACTTACGAAATAACTATGCCACAAACACAAGGCAAACTGGCAACTCTGACTCGTACCGAAACTTACGGTACCAGAAACGTCTCGAAAGATCTCGGCTACCTAACTGGCAAATCTCCCTTCATAACAAGAACATACAGTGTGCAGTCGTTGTATAA
Source organism: Coenobita brevimanus (assembly GCF_032717465.1). Lineage (NCBI taxonomy): Eukaryota > Metazoa > Arthropoda > Malacostraca > Decapoda > Coenobitidae > Coenobita > Coenobita brevimanus. The sequence continues at coordinate 28,834,652 of NC_137005.1, forward strand.
AACTTGCCCCATATGTGCGGTATGTTGTTAGAGACCATGGGGTAAGTTGTTACAAATGTAAAATGAACAATGGCTACTGGAAACAGCAATCAACAATGCAACTGAGGTAGTGCAGTGAAACACTCAGTAAAAGTATATAATTCTGAAATAAGTGATAATGGGATAACTTATCTACAGAACAAAACTTGCTCAAGATTACAAATCTATGACAGGTGTTGATCCTGCCTCCTTCAAGTTGGGCCAGGTATGATCACCCATTTTTAAATCTAATCATCATCAAAATCACAGAAGTGGCATACATAACAAGCATACCCATCTGTACAGTCCTCATGGGCCCATTCTTTACATTCAACACACTACACCCATATTTCCCCCTGGGACAGAGTCTGACTAGTTTTCATCGCACACAAGACACGAACAATATTTGGTAGTCTTTCTCTTTTTCCTATTTCCAGCAGACTTCTGTGACAGTTCAGTGTCCAGGTTCCCTTTGCAGGTTTCTCGGTGCTTGCCCACCTTATTTTGTAAGTTGTTACATCATATTTTATGCGGGCAATTTGTTACACTTTGTAACAAATAACCCCGACCCGACCTTTTTTACTTCCCGACATAATTTAGGCCATACAGTTGAATTTTCGAAAAGTCTGCACATAAATCAAGCATAAAAACAAATAATCAAGTGAGCTTTATTGACCTGTGGTTTCTGCAAGGTGTATGAAGATTTTCTTAAAGGCTAAAATATTTACTCCAGGGGTCCAATTTTTTTTTTTTTTTTTTCCTAGTTTTGCAGAGGTTTGTCCAAGGTAGCCTGTGTCGTCTGCACAATATGGCCGATAGCCATGCATGCACGCACCGAGAAACTGGGTGCCATCTGCTGATTCATAGTGAAACCAATAACAGTGTATCAACCTGCCCCTGTGTAGTGCCATAATTTTAAGCATTAGTATAATTTAGTATTGTAAGTGTAATCTTAGGTAATGTTATAAATATAGTCTGTACAGTTCATAATTTAACAGTTAAGTTCTATATTTAAGTTTAGTCTTAGATAATATTCATAATGTGAGCATGATTCTGTTATTGATAGTACTAAGTTGAGTATTGGTGTGACTATGGTTAATGTTTATACATAGTGAACCAGCTGTTATTAACTAAGAAGTATAACCGGGGAAGTTTAGTAGAGATTAAAAATCGCGAATGTCAACCTTTGTATTTTGATCTTGAATTTTATATGACAATGTTAATAGTGGGTTAGTGCCCCACCCCGTAAAAAGAACTAACTAAAAAAGCAAATAAAGTGCCTTGGACCTGGACGGACCATACGTTAACGACTAACGAACGGACAAAGGACAGTCTTAGGGTGGGAACATGGAATGTGAGAGGAGTGAATGATGAAGTGAAAGAGAGAGAGATTGTTCAGGCGCTTGAGGATGCAAAAGTGGATATATATGGATTGACTGAAACTAAATGGAAGGGTGAAAGGGTGAGAGAATGGGAATATGGTTTAGATATATGTGCGGGAGTCAATGAGAATGAAAGGGCAAGAGAGGGAGTATGTCTGATGATAAACAAGAAGTCTATCTATCTATCTATATACCTAGGCTGCTTCCCCCAAGGAAAGGGAGGTAGCCGAGACAGGACGACACACTCCCCATTTATTCATCCATTCAAACACATTCATTCGCATCTTAGCCACAAAGGGTAGAACGGACAGATCCTCACCGCACCACACCGCACAAGGGTCAACTGCGCAATGCAATCAGTGACATCCGCAGCAGGGCCCGACAGCAGAACTGGTTTACCCCTGCCACATCATAACAGACCCAACCCCTTACCCGCACCTAACCTGACTAGCTGATCAGACCAAATGCGAGAGAATATCCCCTCAGGGCTGCATCATCACTTATTCATTCACAATTTCTCTCCATTTATTTCTGTCACGCACAGCCACTCTTCCTTGCTCAACAGACATCCCTCTCGCATCCAGAGCTCTCTTCACACTGTCCATCCATCCTATTTGTGGTCTTCCTCTCAGCCTTACACCTCTCACGTCAGATCTAGTTATCTTTTTCACCAATTGCTCATTATCCATTCTCTCCATATGCCCAAACCATCGCAACACCCTCTGCTCAACTCTACCAGCCATCTCCCGAACAACTCCAGTTCTCCTTCGCACTTCATCATTTCGCACCCGATCCATATGCATCACTCCACACATACTCCTCAGACATCTCATCTCCATTACATTCAAACTTTTCCTCTCTGCTACACCCATATTCCATGTTTCAACCCCATATAACGCAGTTGGTACCACAACACCCTCATACAGCCTTCTCTTTACATCCATTCTAAGCGAACGACATTTAAACACTTTTTTCTTTCCTCCCAGCACCTTTCCTACTTCATTTATTCTAAACTTCACTTCTGCAACATGTGACCCTAGATATTTAAAACAATCTACCTCCTCAAGCAACTCACCATTCAAAACTATATTCATCCCCCTACCATCTATCAACCTCGTACACTTCATCATTTTACTCTTATTCTCACTTACTTTCAATTTCCTCCTTTCACACACCCTTCCAAACTCCTCTACCAACTGTCTCAATCTCTCCTCTGAATCAGTCACCAGTGCAGTATCATCTGCAAACAGCAGCTGCTTCAGATTCCACTCTCCACCATCAACATTCACCAGACTCAGACCTCCACCTAAAACACTTGCATTCACCTCCCTTACAACACCATCCATGTAAATATTAAACAACCAAGGCGACATCACACATCCCTGTCGCAGCCCCACTCTCACGGGAAACCAATCACTCACAGCATTTCCCACTCTTACACACGCTCTACTATTTACATAAAAACTTTTCACCCCTTTTAGTAACCTACCATCAACTCCATACAATCTTAAAACAGTCCACAAAGCCTCCCTATCAATTCTATCATATGCTTTCTCTAAATCCATAAATGCCCAAAACACATCCTTGCCTTTCGCTAAATACTTTTCACACACTTGTCTCACAGCAAACACCTGATCAACGCATCCCCTCCCTCTCCTAAAGCCACACTGCTCATCACCAATCACTCCCTCTGTACCCTTTCTAACTCTCATAATTAACACTCTACCATACACCTTACCTACAACACTCAACAGACTTATACCCCTAAAGCTAGTACATTCATACTTATCACCCTTGCCTTTATACAACGGGACCACACAAGCACTTGCCCAGTCAATTGGCACCATACCTTTCTCAAAGCACACATTCAACAGTCTTACTAACCAGTCAACAATAGTCACTCCACCACCTTTCAGGCATTCCACAGCACACCCATCCATACCTGCAGCTTTCCCTGTTTTCATCTCCTTTACTGCCTTCTCCACTTCCTCCTTTGTGATCAAAGAATCATTCAACTCTCCCAACACATTTATTCCTTGCACCCTTCCATCCACCCCAATCTCAGCCACCCTTTCCTCCTCTACATTTAACAATCTTTCAAAATACTCTGCCAATCTCTTCCTTACTGCATCCATCTCAATTAACATCCTTCCATCCTCTGCTTTTACTCGTTCTTCCTTCCCAGACTCTCCCTTTCGCACCCTTTTCACCTCCTTCCAAAACATTTTCTTATTCTGTTGAAAATTCTCTGTCAGCTGCCTACCCCACCTCTCATCTGCTGCACTTTAGCATCACGCACAGCCCTTCTCGCTCTATTCCTCTTCTCCTTATACCTTTCATATGACATCTCATCCTTCCTCTGCAGCCACACTTCATATGCACGTCTCTTCTCTGCCACAGCCATACTTACTTCCTCGCACCACCATTCACTTCCTTTTCTTACACCACCACCCACACGTCTCACACCACACACCTCTTCTGCATGCCCCACCACAGCACTCTTAAACAACTGCCATTCCTCTTCCACGCTGCCATTTTCCCTATCTTTCACTGCGTTCCACTCATCTTTCAATTTCTCCTGATACTCTATCTTTTTCTCTCTTTTATCCAACTCACTGACTTTCAAAACCTCCCTGCCACACCTAACCCTCTTAGCTCTCACCCATCTCTTACCTACTCTTAACTTTCCCTCCACCTTGTAGTGGTCAGACATACCTCCACCCTCGCCTCTCAGAACTCTCACATCCAACAATCTTCCTATTACATTCCTAGACACAACCACATAGTCCATCAAAGCTCTATCAACAACCCTTCAACCCTCCTGTCTCACCCATGTATACATATAAATATCTTTCTTCTCAAACAGCGTATTCCCAATCACCATCTCTCGCTCAACACACATCGCTATCATTCGTTCCCCATTTTCATTTCTTCCAGGCACACCATGCATACCAACTACGCCTTCAACTGCTACATTTCCCACTCTAGCATTCAAATCTCCCATCATTACCACATTCACATTCGCTCCAAAACTCTGCAGACACTCATCAACATCATTCCAGAAAGACTCCCTCTCTTCTTCATCCCTTTCACTACCAAGCCCATATGCACTCACAAACACCCACAACTCACGTTCAAATTTCGCTTTCACCCACATCAGTCTCGATGACACCTCCTTCCATTCAATCACACATTGCTGTACTTCTGGACTCACTAAGAAGGCCACACCTTCTCTTGCCCTTCCTCTATCAACACCTGACAATCTTCCATTCACACTTCCAAACATAGACTCCCCCTTCCCTTTCATCTTCGTTTCACTCAAAGCTAACACATCCAACTTTCTTCTCACAAACATTCTCCCAGTCTCCTCCCTTTTAGCCTCAATCGTACTACATCCACGCACATTCATAGACCCAATCTTCAGGGTACAGGGATAACTCCATCCCCCAACCCTTTCTCTGGCCTGTCTCTTTTTAGGAACTAAAAAACAGAGGAGGGGATCCCTAGTCCCCTCACCCCGCCCCTTTTAGTCGCCTTTTACGACACGCAGGGAATACGGTGGCAGTATTCTTCCTAACATAATCTGGCCGCAGAGTAGTAGTACCACCCCATAGTGCGGCCAGGTTGTGTCCCCCCCGCCACAGGGGGAAGCAAGAAGTGGAAGGAGAATATAAGAGAGTATGGAACAGTGGATGCAAGGATTGTATGGGTGAGGATGAAAGTAGGTATACAAGTGTGGGCGATTGTATGTGCGTATGCCCTGACAGAGGATCGAGTGGCAAGAGTGAAAGATGAGTTTTGGGCGAGAGTAGAAGCATGTATGGACAAGTCTGAGAGGAGCGAGAGAGTGCTGTTGATTGGAGACATGAATGGTAAAGTTGGGAATGTACGAGTGGATGGAGTGGTTGGTCAGTGGGGTGTGCCAGCTGAAGTAGATGGGTATGGTAGTGCATTGGTGGACATCTGAGCTTCTAAGGGGTTGGCAATAGCCAACACCTACTTTTGTCATAAGATGATCCACCGGTATACATGGAGAGTAATGAGGAGGATGGATGGTGAACTTGTTGAACGAAAGGCAATGATAGACTACGTGTGTGTGGATGAGCGAATGAGAAGACAAGTGTTGGATGCAAGAGTGTGGAGAGGGTGGGGGAATGGAGTCTCAGACCATCACTTAGTGATGGCCAAGGTAGAGCTGCAAAGAAAGTGGTTGAGAAGACGAAGGGGAAGACAGGAGGAAGCAGCTCCCGTGAGAAGAGTGGAGAAATTGCAAGACAGTGAGAAAATGACAGAGTATAAGAGCATAGTGGAAGAAAGATTGGGAAGGTATGAGCTAGAGCAGATGGAAGGGGTGGAAGACGTATATATGTAAGATATTCACGGAAGAGATAGGCGCAGCATGTGAGGCAGTTTGTGGAGTGAGGAAAAGAGGCAAGAGTGTGCAGGGACAGCATGGTGGAATGATGAGGTGAAACGAGCTGTGGAACAAAAGAAGATGGCATATAGTGAATGGTTAGCGAGTAGAGGTAGGGGAGAAGATTAGAGAGAGAAGAGAGAGGTATATGTGAGCAGGAGAAAGGAGGTTAAGAGACTGGTGAAGGAGAGTAAGAAGAAAGTGGATGAAGAGTTTGGGAGGAATCTGAGTGTGAAATGGAGGGAGAGTAAGAAATTGTTTTGGAAGGAGGTAAAGAAAGTAAGGCAGTGTGAAAGGGGAAATAGTAGGGGAGTGAAAGATAGGAATAATAGATTGTTGGTGGAGAAGAGGGAGAAATTGAGGAGATGGGAGGAACACTTTGAGGATTTGTTGAATGTAGAGAGTGAGAGCAGTGCGAGTATAAGTGGTTGGGGAATGGCTGGGAGAAGAAGAGATGAGAGGAGAGAGGAAGAGATCAGTAGGGCAGAAGTTGTGGAAGCGATGAAGAAGATTAAGTTGGGAAAGGCCCCAGGAATTGATGGAGTGTGTGGTGAAATGCTTAGGTATGGGGGTGAGATTGTTGTGGAGTGGATATGGAAGTTGTGTAGATTGGCTTGAGAAGAGGGAAGGGTTCCAGAGGACTGGAAATCAGGTATAATTGTTCCTTTATACAAAGGAAAAGGGGAGAGAGACGTATGTGGTAACCATAGGGGTATTTACCTTCTTAGTGTGACTGGTAAAATATATGGTAGAATACTCATTGATAGGGTTAGGCATATGACAGAGGAGCTAGTTGTGAGAACAAGGGGGATTTAGGAAGGGAAAAGGGTGTGTAGATCAGATATTTGTTCTAAGATGTTTAGTGGAGAAGTATCTAGAGAAGGGAAGGAAAGTGTATGCTGCCTTCATGGACTTGGAGAAAGCTTATGACAGAATAGATAGGCAAGGTATGTGGAAGGTATTAAGAATATATGGAGTGGAGAGGAAATTATTGAGTGCTGTGAAGAGTATGTACGAGGGAGCTAGGGCAACGGTGCGAGTGGACGGTGAGCTGAGTGAGTTCTTTGATCTCAATGTGTCATAAAAAAAACTTTGTAGTTACTTGTAGAGAAGTTATATATATTAGACTTGTGGACGAGCGGTTGTTATACTTGAGTTGTTTGTACATTGATAATCTTGGTTCCCATTTGTCATGTAATGACAGGAGAGGTAAAGAATAGTATGGGACTATTTTTATTTGTCTCGGAAATATTAACAGAGTCTCTCACACACGAGTGAGTATAAGCAGAGTCCAGCTAGCTACCTCCCTGTCTCGCTCTCTCTCTCTCTCTCCCAAGTTGCTAAGCCTTCCTCCCTACACCCTGCCGATTCTATGGCCTCTCTCCTTCTGAGCTCTCTTTCCTAAATTCTGGTGAAACAGGAGTCATGTCACGTGTGTTCACTGTGGTTGGAAAGTTCTAGAAGCCTGTGTGTGAGTATGTGTGTATGTGTGTGTATGGTCAACTAGGCTTTGTTCTCCTGCTGTATCGCTGACAAACTAACTGCATCATCTCCTGACTGGCTACTTCGTAATCTGTCATCAGCTTTTCCTCAGTGTAACTTGCAAGATCATTTCCCATTCCCAGGCTCGCATAGAGCTGTCTATCTGTCTATTTATCTATCTATCTATTATGATTTGTAATTATAATATGGAGTCCTAACAAATGTGGGACTGAAACAGGGTTGTGTGATGTTTCCATGGCTGTTTAATATATACATGGATGGGGTTGTAAAGGAGGTGCAAGGTAGGGCAGTGGATGTGGGGGTGGCTCTAATGAATGAGGGTGAGATTTGGAAGATTCTGGTGATGCCGGTTTCTGATGATACGGTATTATTGAGTGAAGATGTATGGGAGTTGCAAGGTTTGGTGAATGAATTTGGGATAGTGTGTAGGAGGAGGAATCTGAAAGTTAATGTAAACAAAAGTAAAGTTATGGTGTTTGAGAGGAATGAAGTCACAGAGTGTGCAGTGAGGATGGATGGTGAGGATATGGGGAATGTGAGTGCATTCAAGTACTTGGGTAGTGTGATGAGTAAGGATGGAACTTTGGGGGATGAAGTGCGTGAAAGGGTTCAGCAGGGAAGGAAGGTTGTTGGTACACTGAAAGCAGTGATGAGAAATAGGGAGGTGAGTATGGAAGTTAAGAAGTCACTGCATGATAGTATTGTGATCCCTACCCTGACGTATGGAAGCGAGGCATGGACCTTGCAAGAGGGGAACAAGTCAAGAGTGAGAGCAGTGGAAATGAGTTACTTGAGAGGAGCATGTGGAGTGATGTGGAGGGACAGGTTGACGAATGAAGAAGTGAAGGAATGTTGTGGGGTGGATGTGGATGTGGTTGAGAAGATTAAGAGAAATACACTGAGGTGGTTTGGACATGTGAAGAGAATGGAGAATGAAAGACTGACTAAGAGGGTGTATGTAGGTGAGGTGGATGGAGGGATAGGGAGGGGTAGACCGAGGATGAGGTGGAGGGATGGAGTTGAGAGGTATATGAGGGAGGGGGGGTGAGTTGGGAGGAGGGTAGTCAAATGGTGGGTGACAGAGCGACATGGAGGCATTTTGTCTGCGGCCACCCTTTGCGGGATTGGGGCGTTGGGCTATAGATAGATAGATAGTTAATAGTAATCCCCTTTTGAACTATGTAGTGGCGATTGAGAGCTGTCTGAAGTAAGTTTGCTGATGATAGTCATTTGTGAAGTGCGAAATTCATGTTATTGAGTCATGTTTACAGTCAGGTAAGCATATGTAACCGACATGGGTAATAAAACTGTTTGAATTCCTAACTGACTTGGCTTCGTTTTTATTAAAGTTCCTGTACGCTTAATGTAAAAATTTTAAACATCGTAAGTCATATATTTGCGTATGTTGAGTGCAAACGTATATCTCGTATTCTTTGGAGATCTAGTAGAAACAAAATATTACAAAGTAATCAGTTAAAGTTTTAGCCGATTCCCGAATACTGTCTTGATGCTTATAAAGGGTGAAGAGTCGCGCCGAATATTTCAGATGATCAGATCATCACTCCTCTTCATCGTTACAGGTTAGTGCCCGAACTCTCACTCCCCCCCCTCTTCCTCGTGTGATAAGTCCTCATATTCGTAAGTTAAATTTGTGAAATATCCCTTGATCCCTCTTGTACTGAACAATCAGATCATCACTCCTCTTCATCGTTACAGATCGTCCGTTCAAACGACTGCCAAACGTCACACTAAATCACTCCCCCCCCCCTATTTTCCCAGTTCATGTAGCTTAAGTACAGAATATATCGGCTGGTCCATTTTGATTATAGTCCATTTGATCACAGTTCATATAATTACTGTAACTTTACCGTGTATGATTCTTGAGTTATATGAGTTTAATCTTAAGAGAATATCTCGGCGATATTCTTTGAATCTTCCTGAAAGTCCAACTGTGACCACGGGATTAATATACTCATGTGAATTAGTGTTCTTTTGAATCATCCCGAGAGTCCAACTGTGACCACGGGATTAATATATTCACATGTGTCAGTATCCTTTGAATCTTCCTGAGGGTCCAACTGTGACCACGGGATTAATATATCTATGTGTATCAATTTTCTTTCAGTATTAACTTAGCTTGTAAAGTTTCTTATTTCTGGTGATGTAGATCCTCATTATTATTTCGTTTGGGTTCATTCACAGTTTGAAGAGTAATCTGTCTCAGTCCTTAATGCCTAGTAATTCTTAGGTTAAGTTATTTCAAGTGCGAGTTTTCCTATCCTTTAAGGAGTGGTACAGACGAGACTGAGTGGCCCGCCAGGTGTGCTAATATCTAACTACTCACGCCCTCTCAAATATGATCACGCTACCACATTTCCCATAAACCCTCAAATAGGATCACACTACCACATTTCCCAGAAACCCTCTAATAAGATCACGCTACCTCGTTTCCCATAAATTTTCAAATAAGATCACGCTGCCCTATTTCTCTTAATCTCTAAAATTCTCTAATAAGATCATGCTACCCCATTTCCATAATCTCTAAAATTCTCAGCATTACATTGGCAGTATCCAATATTTTTCTTCATTACACCTGTATACAACTAGCCCCGGTCTCCCTTAATCAGAAAATGGACAATGAAACATATAGGGAGATTGCTGCCAAATGGTTAAGGAGTTGTCTCCAGCCCAAAATTTATTGATTTCGTTCCCAGGATGGGGAAGGAAACATTTTCGATGGTTTGATCTTAGTTAAAAACCGACGTTACTAATTATCCATAAGACCCAGCATTATGTTACTAAATACATCCTCTGATATACTTACACTATTCCTGAAAAGACAAGCCTATCACGGATTATTATAGAACGGTGAGTATTAACACGAAAATGATGACATGGGAAGGTGCAGGCCATATATATGATAACTGCTGGTCCTTGGGGAACGGATTGTCAAGTTAGTGCCCAGAGTTGGACACAAACAAAAATAAAAATCGTCCCAACCCTATTCCCACAAAAGCAGGAAAAAACAAAAATCATCAGGGTATCCATTAAAGTGTATGACAAATCCATTCACCTAACATTTAACCCTTAAGAATCTTGAATACGTTCTGGTTAAAGCCTCCAAGATTTAAGTTTCCACAGTATAAGAGAGAAGGATGCTGGGACAGAAGGAGAAATTGAGGCAAAGGAGAGAATGAGGGATAGAAAATAGAAGAGGGGCTGAGAGAGGGTTAGAGGAGAGAGTAACATAGATCCTTACTGAGAGAATGGAAATAGAAATGGAGGGTAAAATACCATTAAAAAAAGAAAAAAGCATGAAGAGGAAGGGGGAGGAGGCTATTGATAGACTGACACTCATAAGGTGTTTATGAAATTCCTCATATTTTTTAATACCTTATCAGAGCAAGTTATATCCCCTGTTAACGTGTTTATTTCCACATCATATTCCTCGAAGGACAGATATATGCTTCGTTTCTACTGATGTAGATTTGGCCGTATCCTGGTTGTCGTTGGTGATTCATAGATTGACCATACTGTCCGGTGATTTATAGATAGACCAGGACTGACCGACTACCACCTCCAGTCTTTAGCCACCGTACCATGACTACTGCTGAACGTATGACCAACTCTTCGACTTTATCTCCACATTCTTTCAGGGTGTCCGAAGGTACGGGATACAGTTAATAACCCATCACCGTGTGCAAAAGGAGAGGTTTCTCCCAAGCTTAACCCGTTAAACACGGGCTTGTTTTGGTTTGACTTGCGGCTCCCGAGGGCATATTCGCGCTCCGACAGACTCTCTAAAAATTTTTGCCAAAAATCAGTTATTAGTCCTAGAATATTATAGTCATATATGCTTATGGCATGTACCTTCAGCTTTCTCCTGGGGTGTTTGTTGAGCCTTCGTCGAGTAACATAGGACTTTTGGAGACCTCTGAAGTTGGGTAACGAAGTTTCCACTTTACACTTCCCGACAACCCATAATATGATTACCACAGCCTGATGTTATCACTAGAAAGACTATTCTATGATTCTCAAATAGTTTCGAATCCATACTAAAAAAAAAAAAAAAAAAAACACTGTGAAAGCAATGAAAATTACAAGCGCGTATATGACCTTCCCACTTGCGATCATTCGCCGCTGGTGTTCTGTCATTTATTATTCATAAAAACACTCACAGTTTATATTTCTATTACTATATAACACTTATATATATCTACAGTCTTTATCCATAAGTTTCCTTCAGTAATAGTAGTTTATTGTCATTGTAGGCATTCAATTTCTCTTTCAGTAAAATACGTAGCATTCACTTTCTCGTCCTGTATACTAGCGTTGAGAGTGAATGTCACTTTCACCTTCACTCTCATAACTCATAGTATTCATACATGCTAGAGTATACTTTCATTACTCCTAGTATATATACTCGTATTCTTATAATACTACTCATTTAGCCCTATTTACGTTCTCTATTTTACTTACATTATTTACATTTCTATTTTATTTACACTGTGTTAGGCACTGTCACTTGCAGAAACTTATAAAACTATTTTCCACTGTTCACTTGTATTTACATTCATTGCTTTCACTTGCTGTTTACGCATTATTTACATTTCCACTTGCACTGATTGTAGTCACTCTCTATCATTTGTCAGCCCTTTACCTCTTTCCACATGAGGTTCAGTAGGGGGTAGAGGTCACAGGGCCCTTTGCATGGGGTTAAAAAGCAGCTGAATTTATCAGGCGCAAATCTGACGTACTTTCACCTTGAAAGACTGGTGGCCTGCCTGCCTACTGCCTAGGGAGAGTGCAATACTGCTAAGGTCAGCCTCATGAGAGCTGCTAATATATAGCTATGAAATGATTGGCAGGAAATCTAGACAATTCATAATAAATTAGGTAGTTCCAGGTGAATGTAAATATCACTTAGGCTTCTCCCTTCCCTCCTTATATATATTTTTACTACGAGAACAGATTATACGGCATATTTCAAGGGGAAATAAACAGCGAAGATTAGCGAATGAATGCACCTGAGCTGTTGTCAGGTGATAATTAGCCAATTCCAGGTGTATGGCACTATCACTTACCTTATTTCTTTTTGTATATATTATTTGGTATAAGAATAGGGCATAGGGCTTATTTCAATAGATGAAATCAGTGGAAAATTCCAGGAAAGATTTACTCAGCGTAGAATACAGTGTGGTGGCCTGCAATGATTAGGTAGTTCCATGTGAATGTAAATATCACTTAGGCTTCTCCCTTCCTTTCTTATATATATTTTTATTACAAGAATAGATTATACGGCATATTTCAAGGGGAAATAAACAGCGAAAATTAGCGAACGAGTGCACGTGAGGTGTTGTCAGGTGATAATTAGCCAATTCCAGGTGTATGGCACTCTCACTTACCTTATTTCTTTTTGGTATACATTATTTGGTATAAGAATAGGGCATAGGGCTTATTTCAATGGATGAAATCAGTGGAATATTCCAGAGAAGATTTACTTAGCGTAGCACGGCCGGGCAGGTGAGAGGAGAGGGTAATGGAGGGGAGGTAGGCAGGGGAGTCAAGAATGGGGAGAAATGGCTAAATTGTCAACAATGGATGGGAGTACAGATGAGCTTAGGAGTGCTGACTAGTGTTGGACATTGGCAGTACTGATAAAGGATACAAGCCACCACTTGAAAGCCCAGGCGAATTCAGAATAACACAGAATCATAAAAGTGATGCCCCGCGGTATGATCCCTTGCTCCCAAGTGTCACGAAAGTGATGCCCCGCGGTTAAGGGGTTAATATAATCATCTAGTGGTAAGAAGAGTGAACTATTTTAAATGTTTAAGGTTGTGCTTCGAAGGAGAATTTGATAAAGGATAAATGTGTAATGAATTAATAATGTCTTATTGTAGTAACATTTAAAAGAAGATAATGTTATTGGCAAATTTTAAAAACCCTATCGACTTAGTACTATAAAAATAGGTGTCCCTTTTTATATGTGTGTGTGTGTGTGTTTTTACCTACCTAATTGTTCTTACCTAATTGTATCTTTACAGGAATGAGTCAAGCTCGTACTGTCCCGTGTCTTAAACCATATTTATCATACATATCCTTAAATTTGTGAATTGTTTTGGCACACACTATTTCATTCGGTAGTGCATTCCATTGATCAATTGCTCTGTTTGGGAAACTGAATTTCCTTACGTCTTTATCACCTCTCTTCTTATGCAGTTTTTTGCAGTGTCCTCTTGCTGATGCTTCTCCATATGTTAAGTAATCATTTATGTCTATTTTCTCCTTCCCTGATATGCACTTATATAGCAATGTCACCTCTTTTCCTTCACTCCTGTAGTGTTGGTAGATTCAGTTTATTTGGTCTTTCTTCATAGCTTAGGTCCCTTAAGCTTGGTATCCACCTTGTAGCGGCCCTTTGAACTTTTTCAATCTTGTCTATGTGCTTTTTGAGATGAGGACTCCAGACTACTGATGCATATTCCAGGGTTGGTCTAATGAATGGTGTTATTATCCTTCTTAGCATGTCTTCATTTATGTATGTGAATGCTATTCTCATATTTGCAAGCAGTGTATACATGTTCCATACCTTCTCGCTGATGTGGTCAGCCGGAGATAGTCTGTTATTGATGATCACACCTAGGTCTTTCTCTCTTTCTGATGTGTATAGGGTTTTATTTCCTACCTTATAATCCCAATCAAGTCTTTTTCCACTTTTACCAAGCTTGATTACATGACACTTGTCCACATTGAATTCCATTTGCCATGTACTACTCCATTCATGAAGTTTATTTAATTCTTCTTGTAGCTCTTTACAAGAGTCTGTGTTAGTAATTCTCCTTTGTATTTTTGCATCATCTGCAAATATATTCAGATAGCTCTCATTTCCAGTGTTACTGTTTATATCATTTATATACACTAAAAACATGATTGGTGCCAGCACTGAACCCTGTGGTACTCCACTAGTCACTTCTTTCCATGATGAGTAGTTTCCTCTTAGTACTGTTCTCATTTCTCTTTTTATGAGAAAGTCTTGCATCCAACAAAACAGTTTGTCTCGAATTCCTCCTTGATGGTACAGTTTCCATAAAAGTCTTTGGTGTGGTACTGTGTCAAAAGCTTTCTTGAAATCTAAATAAATACTGTCCACCCATCCTTCCCTTTCCTGTCTTGTGTTTGTTACTCTGTCATAGTAGCTCAACAGATTAGTAACACATGATTTTCCTTTTCTGAAACCAAACTGTCTTTCTGTTATCATACTGTGTTCTTCTTGATGATTTACCCAAGCTTTTCTTATAAGATTTTCTAATACCTTGCTCACAACACTGGGCAGTGATACTGGTCGGTAGTTGAGTGGATTTTGTCTATTTCCTTTCTTGAATAAGGGGACAATATTTGCTTTTTTCCAAATATCAGGTAGTTTACCTTGACTCAAGGATTTCTTGAAAATTAAAAATAATGGTTTACTTAACTCCTTTGCACATTCTCGTAGTACCCAACATGAAATTTCATCAGGACCACTTGCTTTTCCTCTGTCTAATCTACTTAACTCCTCCTGTATTACTTTTTCTGCTATTTGTATATCTGGTAGTATGTGTGGACATGCATGTTCCACATAGTCCCTCTCAAATTTTTTTTTTTTCTGTAAAAACTAAATGGAAATTCTTATTTAGTGCTTCACAAATATCTTTCTCTTGTGTATAAGTGATTCCCTCGTCCGTAATTGATTGTATTATATCTTTTACTTTGGTTTTGCTGCTGATATAGCTGTAAAACAGCTTTGGTTGATCACTACTTTTATTTATTATATCCTCCTCAAACTGTTTTTGGGCTTCCCTCCTTATTCTTGTATAATCGTTTCTTGCCTGTTTGTAATTATTATACGCCCTTTCACTATTATGTCTTCTGTATCTATTCCACAACAAATCTCTTCTTTCTTTTGATTTTTTACATTCTGTATTGAACCATTTCTGTATTTTCTTATCTGCTTCTTTGTGCTGTGCGATGTACTTCTGGACTCCTATTTCATAAAATTCACAGAATTTTTTATATCCAGCATTTAAATCTTGTCCTCTAAGCTCATTTTCCCAATCAACTTCTAAGAAATACTTCTTTAGGTGTTGATAATTTCCCTTTTTATAGTTTAGGCTCTTTTTGTAACTGTCATTGCTGTTTACTATGTCATATGCTATCCTGAAGTTATAATTTAGTACAGCACGTTCGCTTTTGCTGAGTGGAGGGTGATATATTAAGCTGTCAGTATCATTTTCTTGCCTAGTAAATATTAGATGTAGCACTGAAGGTACATCAAGTCCTCTTTTTCTGGTTGTTTCCCTCACATGTTGCGTTAGGAAGAACTCTTGTACGAGATCCAGGAGCTTTTGGTCCCAACAGCTTTCTTGGCTAATTATATCTAGAGTATTCCAATTTATATTTGTATTGAAATCCCCATTTAGTATAATTCTTTCTATTTCTCTTCCATTTTATGTAGAAATGATCTTAAACTCTGAATTGTACTCTCTGCCAGGTCCTCATATTCATCTCTTTCCCATGTGTTTGATCTGGGTGGCATGTACAAATTGGCTACAATTATTTTACCTTCAGATGTGTTGATCTCTACTGCAATCAGTTCTACTTGTGATAGTATATCTAGTTTTATTTCATTGACTTTTAGATTTTTCATAGTTAATATTATAATACCTCCTCCTTTTTTAAAATTTCTGTCTCTTCTCCATATATTGTATTCCTCTAAGTTTAATATGTCATTGGATATCCTTGGTGTTAATTTTGTTTCAGTTAGGCATATTATTTGTGGTTCATTATCTCTGACATAATCATTCATCTCTAATAATTTAGATACCATTCCATCCACATTTGAGTACAGCAACTTTATCATCTTGTCTATATACTTGTCATGACATGGTTCTACTACCTTCCTCCTTTTTATTCCATCCTGTTTGTGTACCACTTTCGTACCTGCAATCCTATTACTTTGTAAAAAAATTTCTTCTTCTCCTCTTCTGATCTTCCCTCATTTTTTTTTTTTTTTTTTGCTTCCTCCCTTTTCTCTTTCAGTAATTTCAGTTCCTCTTGTGTTAGGCATCTTTTTATCCATACATTTTTGAACTCCTCTTTTTCCATAAGATTCTTTGCATTTTTTAGTATCTCTTCCACAGTGTTTACACTCTGGAAAGTCACCTTTAGAGGTCTTGTCTTGCTTTTCTCATATTTCCCTAACCTTTTGTGTTCCTCTATGTCTTTACTACAGATTTCCTCTGATACTTCCTTCAGTAAGCTCATTACATTTCCCATCTCCTTTTTGTCTCTTGTGATCTTGTTTTTTACTTCTTTCTCTTCTATACCAGTGATTACTATAGATTTGTTTATATCTACTAAATCTCTGACTAACTTTGGATTGTTTTGGATTTGTGTGTGTGTGTGTGTGTGTGTGTGTAGTTGCAAGTCATCTTATGATGCCCAAGCGTAAGGCTAAGTGCGTTGTTTATTAAGTGGATGGCTGGGATAGAATGGTGGATTGGGTGTGCGGATGGAGTGGGGAAGGTGAGTGGGTGTGATGGGTGAAGTAGATCAAATGGTTGGGTGGGATAGGCAAATTGGATGAGTTGGATGGATGGGGTGAGCGAAGTGCATAGAGGTAATGGGTGGATAATGTGGGTGGACAAAGTAGTTTAACCAGGTTGGTTGGGTACGAAGGTAGGGTGAAGGACTTTAGGCTAGAGGGCTTAGTAAGTGCGAGGGTGGATTTTTGAATGGATGGGTAGATATGTACGTTGTTTACTGGTATTATCATTGTCATTTTTACAACAACAACAACAACAAATAATACTAGTACTACAACTATAATAATAATAATAATAATAATTATTATTATTTTTATTATTATTATTATTATTATTATTATTATTATTATTAATTTGATTATTATTATTGTGGATGTCAGTGACGATGATGGTGGTGGCTGTGGTGGGATTTTTGTCATTTTCAACATCATCAAAATCATCAACATTTTCTTCATCCCTGTCCTCACTATCATGGTTATCATCGTTATCAGCACCATTACTACTTTCGTAAGCATCATTATCATTACTATCGTTATCACCGTCACCACCAGTATCATCGTAACCCAGTTTCCTAACTGGACCAAAAGTGTGGGATGGATCGAGAAATAGATAACAACGTTGACGAACACGATGACGATGAATACGATATCGGCTATTAAAAATCTCTGAGTAATTGAACAACATGCTAGGCTCGAGTTTGATTGTGTGAAAAGCTGCAGTCCAAAGAGAAGAGAAATTTTAAGAGTAGCACTAGTAGCAGAAGCAACAGCAACAGCAGTAGTACAAGCAGTAGTAGTAGTTCTAGTTTTGGTTGTTATTGCTATTATTATTGTTATTATTATTATTATTATTATTATTATTATTACTATCATTATTATCATTATTATTGTTGTTGTTGTTGTTATGATGATGATGATGATGATGATGATGATGATTACTAGAAATAGTAGCAGAACCAGCAGAAGTGGTAGTAGTTGTAATAGTATTTGTTGGTGTTCATTCTACAGTACTACTTCTATTCACTGTAATATTCTGTATTACGAATAAATTTTCATATCTAACATCGTCAGATTTTAAAAAACAATGCATTAGATCTACTCTGAGTCTTTGCTCTTTCAGAGACAACATATTCATTTTCTTTATTCGCTCTTCGAAGGGTAAATTTCTCAGCGATGGGATCAATTTTGTGGCTCGGCTTTGCGCTGCACTCTCTCGAGCCTGACTTGGTCCATAATAAGAATCGGGGACCACTGCTGCACACACTCTGTTTTAGGAATGGTCTAATTAACGACATTTAAAGCTTAGAAATTACACTGGGCGTTTTATAGTAAAAGTTCCTTGTGATAAGGTGAGCATTTTGTTTGTCGTATTTATGGCTGCCATATACTGTTTAAGTTTGGGGGGTCGTTACTGATAGCTCCTAGATCCTTCTCGTCCTTTTCTTCCATCAGCGGGGTATCAAATCTTATGGTGTTATTGCCAAAGTGCATTTACCTTACCCTTATCTACATTAAATTAAATTTCAACTGCCATTTTTCACTTCCGTTTATTAACAACTTCATTATTACCATGAATAAACGACTGGAATTTTAAAGTTTTAATGTCTCTGTGTTATACAGAGGGGAGGGGAGGATTCGGGGTCGTTATGAGCTTGGTTCGGTGTGCAGGGAGGTGGGGGGTATGTGCTTGGTCAGGTGGAAGGTTGCAACCGTATAGTATTGCCTTCTGTTACCTTCAGTTTACTTATTCATTTTATATAAGGCCAGACTTCAAAACGGAAGAGATAGATTTGGCCTTTGTTAACTCATACAGTCCGAGAAAAGTTCACTACCTGAGTTTAATTATCTGGAGGTATCAAGAATAAATAATATATACGTCAGCGAATGAAAGGGGATCAGCTGCTGTGCTGTAACTGGATGTGACCCATAAATATTAGTTTAAAGGTTGTGTGGACTGTATTGCTCGTGTACTACCACTTTGTGATCAGTTACTGGTATTTAGACCAGTCCTGGAACTCTGTGCCCTTGATATCAAAGGTAGTAAAGAACTGGATGATGGATGATACGTATGCAACGTCAGCCATTTGTAGGTGGGAATAGGCACCAGAATGGTGATGATGGTCATGATGACGTTATTTACGCAGTGTATGTAGGTACACATAAGAAATATACAGTAAAACATGCATGAGATTATTAATGTTTAATATGAAAACCAATGCGCTGAGGAGTAGTTACTGAGCAACCCAGAGGTTACAGCAAAAGGAAGTATAAAGAACAGGAAAAAATTGTGATGAATGGTGTAAGTTGGATGTACAAGTTAGGCGCTATGGTAAAAACAGGCCGGCAATACCATCACAATGGGCTGGAATGAATCAGTTACCGCATAACTCAGTGTAGACTGTGTGGTGTTGGTATATACCAGAGAGTGCTTGGCGTTAACTGTTGCTGAGTAAGAGTGCTACCTAACCTAAGGGAACGAAGTACTTAACTTATTCTAGTTTCGAATAAACTTGGAAACCAAATTACAGTACATAGAATGTTGTAATGAATCACTAGTAGGTAGTAATGTTTGACAGTAACTGTTTAATTCGCAGCCCATAACTTGACACGGAAATTACTCCAAATATTGCAAGGCATACCACCAGGCACCAGGTAGCGATAGGATCAAAAAGAAACTGCAGTAATCCCAATCGCTACGAGGGACCTCACATAGGAGAAAAATCACAAATAGAGTGTGTTCGGAAGTGATCTCGCTCTTAAAGGAAGCGAGTTCTCTCCTAGACTGGGGCAAATCAACAAATCATTGCCACTGAAACACACACAAAAAATAAAAATATAAACAGACACCAGTAATAAATAAGGTAAAGAAAAACAAAATCGAATCCGGCCATTTCTTCCTAAAAGAAAAGAAGAAATTCTAAATAAAGATCGCGACAAAGGAAGGAAGTGTGGTATAAAAGAGATATGGAAAAGAAAGCGACAGGCACAGAGAAATCCCGGTCCCTCCACTGCTTCCTAAAATTGATATTTTGGTTCGTCGTCCTATATGACAGTAGCGACAGGGAGGGAGGGATGTTTGCACTATCTGTTACTAGACTTCAGTAAATGCTTCCCTCGTCAGTAACAAGAAAAAGGAGAGGAAAGAAGAGCGTGAGAAGAGGACAAGCGATCAAATCTGCGAGGAGACAATAGGAGGAAGTGAGAGAGGGGAGCGAGAGAAAAAGGAAGAACAAAGAAGAGGGAGGCAACAGAGAGTGAGGGAAGAAATGAACAAAGGATATGAAGGAAAATTGTGAAGAAAAGATTGAGGAAAGAAAAGGTGAAGAAAGGAACGAGAGAAAAGAGAGGACAAAAGGAAGAAAGGAGAGAAAAGAAACAGAGAAGAAGAAAGGAGAAAGTGAAATGATGAAAGGAAGGAGCGACAGGAGAAGAAAACAATAAAATGGGGAAGGGAGAGACAATAAGGCAGAAGAAAGAACAGGGTGACGAAAGAACAGGGAAAGGGAAAGAGAAAATGTGGGAGGGTCGGGGTGACTGAATGGGAGGCCAGGGAATGAGGAAGAGAGAGGATGAGTGAGGAAGAGGAGAAAAAAAGGAGAGGTGAGGGAACGAAAAAGTGCGCAGAGATTAAAGTGAAATGAGAGAAGCGTTAGATATGATGAAAGTGTGCGGGAAGGAGTGGAATTAGTGTAGGGTGAGGTCGGAGGAAGGTGAGGGAATGTGTGAGAAAATGAGAAAAGAATATGTAAGAAGAGAGAGTAAGGAAAGGAGGGAGCGAGAGTGGGGAAAGAAAAAAGTAAGAACATGAAGAAAAGTGGGATTGTTAGAATACAGAAGGAAGAGGAGAAATACTAAAAGAGATGAGGGAAAATGAGATACAAAGAGCTAGTAAGGGGAACAATGAGAGAGGAGTAAGAAAGGAGGGAAATGAGAGGTGTGGAAAAGATAAATATGTCACAGGTTGCCACTCTTGCTTTGGGCTGTATCAGTCAAACATACAGGTATGTACCAATGTGGTAGGTCTCCATATTATAATTGCAAATCATACTAGATAGATAGATAAATAGATAGATAGAGAGACAGATAGAAGCAGGAAGTCAAATGATGAGAAGGTGTTGTGTTTGCGAGAAGTGAGCAGCGCTAAACGCTTACACGGAGGAAAGCTGACGACAGCGGCCAGTAAGGAGATGATGCAGTTAGCTGTCAGCAGTCCTCTCGTGAGAAAGTTCTGTTGCCATGAGGAACATACGTGACACACACACCCTACTACACGAGATGTTAGGAAAGAGAGTTTAGAAGGAGACAAGCGACCCTAGAGAGAGGTCGAGACGGAGATTAGCCTTAGAACAGAGAGAGAGATAGCGAGACAGGGAGGTAGCTACCCAGGACTTATACTATTATACCTGTTTAATATTTCCAAGACAAATAAAAATAGTCCCATACTATTCTTTACCTCTCCCGTCACTACATGACATCTGGTGGGGAAACTACTACAAGATATAAAAGCCGCTCGACCACAAGTCTAAAATATACTTCTCTACAAGTAACTACAAAGTCTTTATGACATTTGGTGGCAGCGGTGGGATACGAACCTCGTCTACGAATCAACATTAAATTCCTACAAAATATCAAGATTGACAACAACCAACAATATCAGCTCCTGCCCCCTCCGTCTCCCAGATCATTACGCTGATGCAGAGGTCAAGAGATCACTCGACGCCTTGCACGTAGCTTAACGACAAACCAGCAAATCTGCGGACATCGTCTCCGAATTAAAAGCAAATTTCGACAAAAGCAACCGAGACTACAAGATTAGCTTCAGTTCTACAAAGTCTACAGCCATCTACAATCAACTACAGCCATCTACAATCAACTACAATTAACAACTCTACGTCGTCTGTATAATCTTCTACGCGCACCTACAAGAAGCGGCAGTCTTCATCCCACAACGAGTAAATCACTAGAAAAAAGGACCAAGAATACATCAAGAAAGAAAGAAAACAAACAAACAAACAAACAAACAAACGAAGAGTGAGAGACGACTCACAACTCATAACCACCACTCCCTTCCGCCTGCTGACCCAGAGGTCAATGCACGCAGCAAAACACCAAGTCCATATTTACAACTCATCTTACTCACTCGTCTTCACTCAAGTTACTCATCGCTACTCATTCACTCACCACAGCTACCAGTGTGGGAAGCCGACGTCACCATGTGCTGAGACGACAACACGCCAATCAACCCGCAAAGGACAACGCTATCACCACGTGCAACACCACTCACACCATTTCTCACCACGGTAAAAAATTAGTGAGTTACATAGTTACTTCATTCATACAATACACAGTGATAGACAATAAGCTTCTGCACAAACATATAAAACGTGTTGTATAGTTACAGCTTAAATACACATACTTACTTCAATTATCTGCATAACTCAAACACTAAATAATCACCAACAATAAATATTCTACACTGTATATATTCATTCATTTATTATAACATTTATTTACTACCAACGAGTGTTACCATTTATACCTACATAAAATACGTGTTTCATATATACAACTATACATTAGTACATCTACAAGTGATAAAGAAAATACACCATCACAGTTACTCAGTGAGCGATTAAAAGAACTGTATTAAACATTTATTAATTAAAGCTACCTAGTGGAAACATATAAATTAAGTTACAAGGTAAACTAGAGAAAAGAAAAAAATGGCCAACACAAATGCCGTTAGCAAGAGTGAACATCTTCAACACAATCGTGAAGACAATGATTTCCACACAGTGCTGACACACATATTACTCACGATAGGTACAGGTGAACAAGTCAGTGTGTATAGTTAATACTGTATATATGTATATATATTTTTTTATATAAAATAACAAAATATGGGACTATATAATATCATTTTATAGTATCTGTGCAATATAAACTAAACTTTGAAAAAGTATCCCAAGGAAATTAGCCAGTAATTATGTAACCATGAACAACATGGAAAAAAGCGTACACAAGCAAAGAAAAACAAACTATAGAAAAAAAAAGAAAAAAAAAAGAAGAAAGAAAGAAAGAAAAGTAAGAAAGAAAAAAGAGAAATAGAGTAAGATCACATAACAAACAAATGAAAATAAGTGTAAGTGTTACTACATAAGTCAAAATACCACGTAAACTACAAACAAAAAAGCAAATTGTTGTCTCCACATACAAGTGGCACGACACATCATCACTATCATCGACCGCAGCATATGTTAGGACTGCAGTTATTACAATTATGTTACTCCATATTATAATTATGTAACGACAAACGATTGCATTATGTTACACTTTGCCAATTATGTAACAGTTGCATTAACAAGATGTAACTTTTATGTAACTTTAACTACAATTATGTACCTACAAACGATATGTAACAATTATGTAACGACAAACGATTGCATTATGTTACACTTTGCCAATTATGTAACAGTTGCATTAACAAGATGTAACTTTTATGTAACTTTAACAACAATTATGTACCTACAAACGATATGTAACAATTATGTAACGACAAAACAGTTGCATTAACAAGATGTAACTTTTATGTAACTTTAACTACAATTATAAGGCCAAGACACATATGTAATAGTTGCATTAACAAAATGTAACTACAATTATAAGGCCAACACAATTATGTAGTACCACAATGTTAGTACAATATTATAAGTCATACAATTATAGCACAATTCTATATTACCAGTATCATCATACAAGTTAGATGAAATATTAGACATTACTAAAGTGATAACTCAAATATGTAATGTATAACTTAGCAGTATTACCATTGCACAATTATATTGCATTTATTCAAATATGTATACAACTTATTTAAAATGTAATATTACTGAATAATCACTATTTACTATGAATAATATATGTATACAATATTCATACAATTATGTTACTTTACAATATTATGTATTTCACTTAATTAGCTTATAAGTTTATTATAATGTGTATGTAGTATGTATTAATATATTATAACTATTAAATGTCGATGGTACGCCATTTTTGCGCGGCAGAGCAATGTGGTAGGTCTCCATATTATAATTGCAAATCATACTAGATAGATAGATAAATAGATAGATAGAGAGACAGATAGAAGCAGGAAGTCAAATGATGAGAAGGTGTTGTGTTTGCGAGAAGTGAGCAGCGCTAAACGCTTACACGGAGGAAAGCTGACGACAGCGGCCAGTAAGGAGATGATGCAGTTAGCTGTCAGCAGTCCTCTCGTGAGAAAGTTCTGTTGCCATGAGGAACATACGTGACACACACACCCTACTACACGAGATGTTAGGAAAGAGAGTTTAGAAGGAGACAAGCGACCCTAGAGAGAGGTCGAGACGGAGATTAGCCTTAGAACAGAGAGAGATAGCGAGACAGGGAGGTAGCTACCCAGGACTTATACTATTATACCTGTTTAATATTTCCAAGACAAATAAAAATAGTCCCATACTATTCTTTACCTCTCCCGTCACTACATGACATCTGGTGGGGAAACTACTACAAGATATAAAAGCCGCTCGACCACAAGTCTAAAATATACTTCTCTACAAGTAACTACAAAGTCTTTATGACACCAATACGGTGTATAAAAGGAGAGTCACCGTTGATAACCACACGCCCTACAGATACACGAAGAGAGAGAGAGAGAGAGAGAGACACACACACACACACACACACACACACACACACACACACACACACAGAATGTACAGTCAGGGAAAGTTCCGCATTACCCACCTCCCGAAGCACTGTTGTGAGACGAGTGAATATGATGCGGCAGCCAGACATCTTGTGAGGGGTAACTGTGAGTGTTAAGGAGGGGGAGGAGAAGGATTAGGGGTAGAGGAGGGTTTGGTGATAGGTTTGGAATCAGATGTAGGAGTGAAATGTATTACTTGGACGGTGTGTTTGAGTTAATTTCTTAAGGATAGATGACAATATGAAGCTACCGTTATATTTTTAAAAAATACGTACTTGTCTGTAGAGTCTGTGTTGTCTAGAAAGGTATGAAAGTTTGCTGAGTTCGGACAAAGGTATGAATGCTTTCATTCACGCTCGACCTTGAAACGAGACGTTTCGCCAGGATATATATATATATATATATATATATAGATATAGATATACATACACACACACACACACACACACACACACACACACACACACAGATGTGTGTTGTGTGTGTGTGTGTGTGTGTAAATTCTAATAAATTTGTTTAATTATCTGTCCTCTGTCATCCCACTATGAACATCCGCCTGCAAACATTTCCAGTGTTATTCTGGTAATTGTTCATCTCGAACTAGTCTAGGGTAGTGTGTAATAATAATAATAATAATAATAATAATAATAATAATAATAATAAAAATAATAAAAATCTATATAATTGACTAACAGACTTTTCGTTTTCCTTTAGACAGAGTGACATGGGAAGTCCTAATTACAAGATCAGTCTGTGGAACTATCCTATTGAGCATTACAAAACGAAGGCAAAGATGCATTCCATTGACAATAACATGCATTATATATGCAGTAAAGTAGACAGACGTAGAAAACAGTGTGATACCATACAAACAACATACGTTTTTGCACTTTGAGAGTATGTTGGACGCATTATCATTGGTTATTGACTTATTGATACTGCGACGTGAGCAACTCTCCAAACCCTCCCACGCTCGGCCACCCTCCCTCCCACTCACAGTTACCAGACATGTGGGGTCTGGCTGCTGCTTCGTGATTATTCTTCGACCACCAATGCTCCGAACAGTGGGTAATGCGGAACTTTCCCTGACTGTACGTGTGGGGCATGTAGAAGAGAGACAAGTCGTCGATTGCCACACACTACAGACACTGTTGAAAGGTAATGAAGAGAAAACAAAAGAAAAAAAGGTAGTAGAGGATAATAGAAGACAGGTAATGGACAAAAGAAGGAAGGACTGAGAAAGAGTAGCGGTCGAGTGAAACGCATGAGGAGAGGAAGAGGGTGAGGAGAAGGAGGTAGAGAAATGAAGATGCAGAAAAGGGGATGGAATATATACGTTCAGTAATATGAGAGGACAGAAGAAGGTAAGAGTCAAGAAGAAATGAAGAATTGAAAAAAGTAAGGACGGAGTGAAAGGAGGTGCAAGAAATGCGTGTGTGTGTGTGTGTGTGTGTGTGTGTGTGTGTGAGAGAGAGAGAGAGAGAGAGAGAGAGAGAGAGAGAGAGAGAGAGAGAAGGATGCATAAAGACACGAACAACTGACGTGGGAGGGAATGTGCAAGAAACAGAACGAAAAACAGAAAATGAGAAAAGAGAGAAGACAGAAGAGACAAATAGGTCTGATCGATTTGGGAAGAGGACGTGAGGAAGTGTAAACAAGAAAGGAGGCGAGGAGGAAGGATGGGAAAAGAATTTGGAAGGAGAGAGGTGAGGTCGGAAGAAGAGAGAAAAGAGAAGAGGAGGGAAGAAAGAAAAAAAGGGGAAGAAAGGGTGATTAAAGAAGCAGTGAAAGAAAAGCAATTCGGGAGCCGAATGCTGATCACCCTTCAGAATATGCTGTTGGCAGAGTTACAATCATCATTATCATCATCATCATCATCATCATCATCCGGACCTCCTTTCCCACCCCAGGGCAGGGTGAGGAGTAACTATTGAAAGTTAATGAAGAGAAAACAAAAGAAAAAAAGGTAGTAGAGGATAATACAAATTTGCCCAGTCCAATGGGCCACGTTTCCATTCACTCATCAATCAAGTCCCCGGAATCCTGGCTCTACCGGATACGCCAAACACATTCACCAAGTTCTGTAGCTACACATAAACGTTTCCGATAGAGTCAATCCGGATGCTGTCACGTTAGAAAGGGGTGCCAAACCCCTGATCATGTGCTTGTCCTCACAATATTCATCCAGCCAGTTCAATCTCTTGACAGTTCCCTAGCCTCACCGACTTCCAAACCTCTCTTCCTCACACAGTTATCCACCATATCTCTCCGCCTTCTCCTTGGCCTACCTCGCCTCTTTCCTCCTTCAGATTCGCTCAGATATACCTCTTTCACAACTCTATTGTTATCCATTCTCTCCACATGACCATACCACCTCAGTACATTCCCTTCGATTCAGGTGTCCACAGACTTCCCCACTTCACATCTTTCACGAATCACATTATTTCGTATCCGATCCACTCTCTGTATTCCACATACTGTACATTCCTCATCAGTCCCATCTCCACTGCTCTTACTCTTGACTTTTCATTTTCATACCACACCATAGTCTCACATCCATATGTTAAAGTTGGCACTTACACTCCTTCATGTAAGTCTCGTGCAGCTGCAACACTCAAGCCTCTGTTTCTTATCAAGGCCTTCATTGCACCAACTACTTTCCTTCCTTGTGTCACTCTACTTTCCACTACCTTTGCACATTTTCCTCTCCTTTCTATCACTGTACCCAGGTATTTGAACTCTCTCACCAATTCCACTCTCTCTCCATTCACTGTAGCATCGCACTGGGAGTCACCTGCTCTCTCAATAAC
This sequence comes from Coenobita brevimanus, assembly GCF_032717465.1. NCBI lineage: Eukaryota > Metazoa > Arthropoda > Malacostraca > Decapoda > Coenobitidae > Coenobita > Coenobita brevimanus. The sequence goes on from NC_137005.1 coordinate 28,862,112, forward strand.
CAATTCTTTACTCTTTTCTACATTTACTGTCAAGGCACGATGCTCACTGACATGAGTAAAGCTTTGCACTAGTCTATCAAATTCTTGTCCGGTATTTGCAGGTAGTACTGCATCATCAGCATACAACAAATTTGAGATATTCCATCCATCACCATTCATTACCAACGCAATCCCCCTCTCCATTACCCGTGTTTTTACTTCTCTCATCATCCCATCCATATAGATGTTGCAGGCAGACTGTGAAACCAGTCATTTTGTGAAATGCCTTGTCAATTCGTGAAATGAGTCTAAACTGGGATGGATTAATTTAGGTTAGGTCAGTTTAGACTGCTATTAGGCCAGGCTGGGATAATCTAGGATGAGGTTAGGTTAAGTTAGATTAGGATACGCTGGGTTTGGTTACGTTAGGTTTGGTTAATTTAGATGAAAGCTTAACATAACTTACGTTCATCTAAATTAACCTAATCTAACATAACCTCACCTAACCAAACCTTGCCTCATCTAACCTAAACTTAACCTAGATTATCCCAGCCTAAACTAACCAGCCTAAATTAACCTAACCTAAGTTAACCCATTCCAGTTTAGACTGATTTCACGAATTGGCTAGGCATTTCACGAAATGTCTGATTTCACAGTCTGCCTGTAACACACACACACACACACATATATATATATATATATATATATATATATATATATATATATATATATATATATATATATATATATATATATATATATATATATATATATATATATATATATATATATATATATATATATATATATATATATATATATATTTATATATATATATATATACATACATATATTTTAAAAACCCCGTGACAATTGGCGACCTCATTCCAGGATATTAACTCCTAGCTCTAAAGCTATTCACGAGATAGTACTCACTCGTTCATATTTAGGTATTTATAATTAAAGTTTATAGGCACAAGTTTACTGGTGTTTACCGTTAATTTAGCAAGTGAATTTTTGCTTTATTAATCTATAGAGTACTTAACTCTATTGAGGGAGGGGGGGGTGAGTTGGGGGGAGGGGAGTCAAATGGTGGGTGACAGAGTGACTTGGAGGCGTTTTGTCTGCGGCCACCCTTTGCGGGATTAGGGCGTCGGGCTATAGATAGATAGAATAGATTTTTGGTAACGCCAGACGATTTTATTCGCTCCTGGGTAGCCGCCGTACCCATTGTGTTAATTATTGAGTTCTCAGTTATTTGCATTTTTGTTTTAATCTTTGCCAGTTAACTAGATAAGACTTGTCACCACTAGCTTGTGTCTGTATTCTTTACTTGTGTTTATTAGCATTCGTTTGCGAAGCAGTCAGTACTCAGTTCCGGTTTGCATAGTAAATTAGCGTCATGGCTACCACCATATTTTTACAGGAAGCCAAAGATATGGGTCTTACAGACCCAACTGAAATTAAAGAATACATACTCTCACGGCATAATCAGGAGCAGCAGCGCGAGAATGATGCCCGTGAAGAGCGTAAGATACAGCGCGAATACAAGCGAGAACAGCGCGAATACGAGCGAGAACAGCGCGAACACGAGCGTGAACAACAAGACAGAGAACGAGAACACGAACGTTCCGAGCGAGAAGCACGCGAAAAACATAAACTTGAAATGCTGAAGCTCAAGCGAGATTCCTTGGCTTCAGACACATCTGATGCAGTTGGTCCAAGCTCCACGAGCGTTCTCCCTGCACATGCCCTGGCGACCCCACGCATCAAGCTTCCTTCATACAAGGAAAGCGAGCGAATCGAGCCGTACATAGCTCGTTTTGAGGACATGGCAGACATGTATCAACTGGATGAGGCAGCTAAGCGGCTTCAGTTTCTTAGCCTATTTGAGGGCCCTGCCCTCGATATTCTCCACAGAATTCGTGGAGACAATCTCACATATGAGATGATGAAAGCTGCACTCATTAAGGCGCATGGTCTCACAGTAGACGACGCCAAAGTTCAGTTCATGCGAGCTCGTCTCCAAGACAAGGAGACAGCTGTTCAGTTCCTTGATCGTCTCACTGCTTACTTAAATGAGTGGATAGAGAAAGATGAAACTCCTTCCACGCGTGAGGGGATAATTGACCTGATGCTGCGTACACAGCTAGAGAGGTCGTGGCCTGCTGAGCTCATAGCACAGCTTAAAATCTGCCAGGTGAAAGATGCCAGCCAAATGGCAGAAAAGGCTGATGCATTCTTTACTGCATACGGGTATCAAACTCGTAAGCAAAACACCTGGAACAGAAAACCTGATAAATCTGGGAAACCGTCTCAGACTGAACCCCAGCACCAAGGCCATTCTCAGAATAATGGCCAAGGTCCGAAACCGCAGTGGAAGGACCAGGGGCAAAACACTCAGAAACCTGAGTGGAAGAGGTACAACAAGTACCCTAACCAGCAGCAGTATCAGCCACGCAACCGACCGTCAGGACAAACTTTTTCACCACCAGCTCAAAAGAGGCAGGAAGCGAACGCAGCCTTCATTCCTCAGTAGCAGCACGGTGGTCACGTCCCTACCAGTATGGGTACTTCCTCACAGTTCACTAGTCCCACAGTGACAGTGAACCCCCCTCCACAGATGGCCAATGTTCCATCTCCACAGGGAGTGAGTTTGACTCCTCAAGTATATAATCACAAGGCACAATGTTTGCCGCATCAATTCAGCAGCCTCATGAGTGGCTAGCTGCTTCCTCCACAGGCCCCACCACAGGTGACTGTATCTTCCTTGTTCAGCCAGGGTTTGTGGGAGGAATTCCTGTGAAGGTCCTGAGAGACAATGGTTCCTCAGGTTGCTCTGTTAAGCAGAGTTTAGTTCGGCCTGAGCAGTATACAGGTCGACAGATCCATGCAAACCTTATTGATGGATCAGTGAGATTGTTCCCTGAGGCATGTATCCAGGTGGCATCTCCATTTTATACTGGTACAACACTTGCAGTTGTCATGCCAGAGCCTCTATTTGACCTTATAGTAGGCAATATTCAAGGAGTCAAGGATAGTTGCTCCGATGATGACGCTACTCAGACTTCGGCTGCTGCGGTAACATGAGCCACGGCTGAGGCTCCAGACTGTGTCACCCCAGTGATCATTGAATCGCCGCAAGATCTGATGTGTAGCCAACTTGTTGTACAAGAACAACATTCTGACCCGACACTTGCTGCCGTGCGGAACAAACAAAAGGGTCGAGTGATTAAGTATTCACGTGGAGGTCGAGCCAAGTTCCTTTGCAAACAAGGACGGCTCTACCGTGAGTCACGAACACCCGAGGGCGAGGTTCGATTGCAGTTTGTCGTTCCCGCCAAGTACCGCTCAGCAGTGTTAGAATGGGGTCATTGTTCAGCCTCAGGAGGTCACATGGGCAAAAGGAAGACCCAGGGCCGTATCCGAGCTGACTTTTTCTGGCCAGGGATGGGACGAGACATAGATAGTTTTGTCCGTTCCTGCAGTGTGTGTCAAAGTAACACCACTAATCAGGGACATGCCCTTCCTGTGCCGTTCCTAACCACACCTGTAATCTCTGAGTCAGTTGAGAGACAGGGTAGTGATAACGTAGGTGCAGACCTGATGTCTCGCCTGGTAACTGCTGACTAACATGAGCAGTTGTTGTATGCTGGGTTCCGTGATAGGCATCCTCAGAGATCTGAGTAATCCAAGGACCAGCCTGGTTCCCAGTCAAAAGTGTAGACCTGACGTCTCACTTGTTGGCCCTACAGGACACAGTATATCCAGGGCTTGTACATACATGTATACCATAAGTTAAGGGGGAAGTTTGAGAACCCTGCAGAGACAGTCCGAGGCTGTGTATGAATTACCTTGTGGAACGTCTCGAGCTGTGGGCCTCTTTTTGGATTCCCGGAGAATGCACATTACCCACATGAGTGTTCACACCCACGGTGGGTGTTAAAACGTGACCTGCCTGAGATTGCGTAGCGATTCTCAGCTTCCTGTATTAGTCGTAAGTGTAGAGTTAGATTAATCAGTAAACTGCCCGTTCTAAGCAATTTGTGAATTCAAGAACTGGCACGTTTCCTGGTTAATAATGTTAGGTTAACTCGTAAACTGCCTGTTCTAAGAGATTTGAGTAATTCAAGAACTGGCACATTTCCTAGTTAATAAGCGTTAACCAGTAAGCTATAAGGGTTCTAAGCAATTTGTGAATTCAAGAATTATGTTTCCTGGTTAATAATGACAAGTACTGATTGTTAGGCAAAGAGAGAGAGAAATAACAGTTTTGATGCTCCACCTTAATTCCTTTCGCAGGTGTAGCTGGTGGGTGCAGCATTGCCGTGCAGATCAGCTGGTCATCCTGTCGCATGCTGCCGCCCCTTCTCTTCTGCCTCGTCATCATTATTTTACTATAAATTTGTATTTGTCATTTTACATGTAGGTACAGATACACTACAACTGTCACACCTACACCGTGTATTACATACAGTACACTACATAACAATTAGTTGCTAATGTAAATGTAGCGAACTTTCGCTCAGTTTGACCTGAGTACAGGATTTTCACCGTCGTCACGGAGTTTTTCCCTCAAGCTTGTTTCTATTAACGTAAATACGAGGTTTTTTCGCTCACTGGCGACTGCGACTTTCTCCTGTAGCAGATAGCACACACACCACAGTGTGAATATTGTGTGACTGAGTTAGGATGTGTACATATATATATATATATATATATATATATATATATATCCACAAATTTTTCCCCATAAGGAAAAAATTTAATTTTGTAGGGGCGTAATGTCATGAATCAAATTCGCGACATTACCCTTTTGTGAGAAGCCACGAACTATTAGTGGAAAACTCGCTGTTTATCGTTCAGTTAACCGCTCATCGGCGGGAGTCCTTTCAAATCAATTTGTCAGTGTCATAAGTGATCGTCCCTGTGTGAGACATTAGTGCTTCCGCCGAGCGATTTGTTTTGGGCTCGTTTCGCTCACTTGACCATTAGATAAATGCGGCCTACTGCTTCCCCTTGTTCCCACGACTTAGGCAGTCCAGTGTTTGTTGTGACAGAGAGAGGTCCTGTGCTCCAGAAGTGCAAGAGAAGAGGTCGCTAGCACCCAGACTCCACTGAGTATAGTTTCTCCAAACTCCCACCCCCTTGGTGATACACAGCATTCATTGTATTTGCCTAGACTTAAGAGTTTAATTAAGGTGTTTTTCCTAGGCGTAAGTATTTAGCTTTTGCATGAGTGAGTGAGTGCGATCTCATTAATTTGATTTTGAAGTGTAACGTTAAATTTATTTTTGTAATCAATAAATTTAACAGTTCTTTTCCTTGAGCTTAATGTAAAGTAAAATCTTGTTTCATTTCTCCAAATTAAGCTTATTTTATATATAGCTCCTAGCTTGCATAAACGTTTTGCTATTCATAACTGGTACTTAGACCAGTCTTGTTGTATTAACTTAAAATCTGTTGTGCCACCTGGGAGTTAAGCATCGGCAAGAACCTGATGTTAGTATTAGTTATTTATTGTCAGGGGTGAAGTAACTTTCTCCAGAGGCTAACAGTACTAATTCAGCATTTGTGAGTAATTAGTCTCTGCTGTGTACTGTTGAGAAAGTTTATAAATTCTCGTTCTAAGAGAATTGTTGCTCGATTTAGCAAGACAATCATTGTCCCTGCTCTTTAATATTATTGAATATTATTATCAATTAAATAATACATAGCAGATATTTTAAAAACACCTTGATATTTTAAAAACCCTGCAGATATTTTAAAAACACCTTGATATTTTAAAAACCCCGTGACAGTTTACAACCGCTCTGCTCTCTCTATTCCCACTCATCAGGCTTTCAAAATATTCTTTCCATCTGGTCCTTCCTTTATCCTCATGGGTTATCACTGGTCTGCATGATTATAAAGGTCAAGGACATGTTTGCTGTTCTCAGGTCAACTTCTTACGCTGTTTCCGAAAATTGCATTATTTTTTCTCAACCTGGTCAAATTTTAGAAATAAAACACTTTCTGGAAATGATCATTTCCCATTATATTCGTAGATGAGTGATTCTTTTAGTAGCATAACTCAACTGCTATATACATACAGGCTTTAAAAGAGGTTTTTATAGATCGCAAGAAGAGTACAGCACAATATACTAGGCTTATCAGGTATGAATGGCCTCTTCAGGGACTTCCGCTTTTGCTGGGCAGACACCACATCCCTCTTTAGGCATCAGCGGTAGTTAGCTATAAAGTTGATATCCCACCGTCCATGATAGCCTTCCTATATCACTCGGATGTCCTTGTGAAGACACTCCCCCTGTTCTTCACTGAAGTTTCCACAATTCTCTGGAAAATACTCCAGATGAGATCTGAGGAAGTGCATTTTCATTGACATGCATGCACCTAGTTGGCAGAAACTCTCCATCAGCTTATCGACAGTTTTCTTGTACTCTGGACTCCAGTGGTTGACCAGGAAGTTTGCAATGATCGACTTCAGAGCCATCCAACCAGAGAGTTCAGAGGTACTGAGTGATTCACTGAAGCGAGTGTCCTTGATGAGCTCTTATATCTGAGGACCGTCGAATATCCCCGCATTCAGTCTCTCCCTGCATACACATGGAAACTTCTGTCTCAGAAAAGCAAATCCTCCACCTTCTTTGTCCAGCGCCTTCACGAAGTTCTTCATGAGACCCATTTTTATGTGCAGTGGTGGGAGTAGAATCTTGTGCAATTCGACCAGAGGGTGGAACAGATAATTGTGTGAGCCGGGTTGTAGTCCTTGTCTAGACGGCCACTCTCATCGGAAATAATGCTGGTTGTCTGCCCGGCTGTCCCACAGGCACATGAAGCATGGATACTTCCAGTACCCACCTTGAAGTCCAAGGACAATACTACCTTGAGATCTCCACAGATCAACCAACCATGGTCCTTGTAGTTGATGGCAGACAGCAGACATTCCATGCTGATGTGAGTTTCCCCCATTTCAGCTGAGTGTGCGACAAGGATTGAAGTGAAATTGTTACCGTTGTTCAAAAGACTCCTACTCGATGAATTAATGAAAAGACTCTATTCTTTAGCATCATATTTCAAACCCATCGCTTCAGTCAGGTCGGCGATGTTGTTGCAGTAGACAAGAAATGCCTCATCAAACGAGAAGTATTTTCGGAGCTCTTTCTCTTAGTTTTGATACCAAAAGAACGTTGTCTCCGGCGCCAGCAGACGTTTCTCATGAATGCATGAACCCAGTGGCTGAGCAGACTCCTTGGACAGGTTTGTCCCATGTCAGATCGTTGAGCTCAGCTTGGCTTAGTGGCACCTATCAGTCTCCCTCTGTTGGTTCAAAGATACCAGAATCGTCTGCTTTGGTCACATCGGAGTTGGACAATGATCCCATGTTGATGTCAGGTTCAGCAACAGGAACACCTGGGCCATGGGGGACTGGCTTGATGGCTGATGGAACGTCGGGATACTGAACATGAAGCTTGTTCTTGCAATTTATGCCCTGTAGAATCGTCATACAAAAATAACAGTCTGTGATGTGATCTTTACCTTCCCTCCACACCATCGAAATACTGAATGGGATACTCTTTTCGTTTTCTTCCTCCAATCCCATAAGTTTTGAACACATATTTTGCAACAGATATGAGGGGTGAACGGCTTATCTTGGTAGCCTAGTTTGATTCCGAAGTAAGCGTGCTATGACTTCTTCACAAAATCTGTAATTTTTACTTGACGATCTGATAGGGTCACCTTTCCACAGATATAGTAAAACCTGTCAGGATGGTTCTTGCAGTTTCGATTCATTGAAGTGATAATCCAGATCTGAAGTGATGAAAAGACGGTCTTTTAAAGGCACCCATGACAATTTAGGACAAAAACATAATTCATGAACACCGTTTCAGTAACACTATTTGAGCCATACATGAAGTTTTTTTTTTTTTTTTTTTCAAATCTAGCATATCTTATAAACCTGATCTGATTGAGGAAAAGGAATTGCATTTTTTATTTCAGCGTGAGAAACTGATATTAAATCAGTTGAAAAAACTCTGACCTTTGAAGAAAAGTTTTGAAACCCAGGCCAATGTAATCTACCACCTACATCCTTCACACCATCACATTTCTTTCCATTTTCACTCTCCATTTCCGCACCTCTTTCCAGAATAACTTCCTTTCAGAGTTGTTTCCATTCATTCTTCTTCCTAGATCATCATTTACCTTCTTCTTTTTCCTTTTCACTGGTCTCTTTAACCTGTCACGTCCCGACCACTTTCGCACCTCCGACACTCCCGAGTCTCGACCATTTTTGGAATTTTTTTTTGGGGGGGCTAAAACCTCCGCTTTTGGTGAGAAACATCGAAAATTCATAGAGAAATCACTCACCTGAGGTTTAAAATACTCATTACAGGTAAGAGTACCTCCTTACCTTACAGGGTTTTCTATCAGGCTGGCTGCAAAGAAAGCGAGTTCTATGGGAGGATAACTATTCCACACCACTCCTAAACGGTATTTATTTATTTATTTGGTACGAATTTATATGTAGTATGAAAGTATATTGGTTTTCAAACAGTAATATAGGCATTATAAGCAATTTTTCACTCACTAACTCATCACCATTCCTGACCTTCTTTTGCCACATTACCTGATCATCATTTCTGACTGTTTTTTCGTCTACTGCTATGTAAACTTTGTCCTCCACATTGTCATCAACTGGGGAATCACTCTGGCCCTGAATGTCTTTATTGGCCAGGTCACTGGTAACAGGTGAATTGCCGAGACAATGGCATACAGGGGGGGGAGGTTATGTGGTGTAAGGCATTGTCCCTGCTTGGCATCTTGTATAGGAATAGAGGAAGGTGTCCCGTGTATACTTACGAAAAACCACGCACGAAAAATTAAAATTGTGCAAATTAGGGACCTTGCAGTTGCAAAACATACCAGTACGTCGATGGGACTGGCAAATGCAAAATGTTGCAATGTACCCATATGTCGACGGGACGTCTCGGGTTAAGTGCTTCTTGCTCTCAGTATATGCAGTTCTTATTTCAGTTGAACTCATGTCCTGTAACCACTCTAGCCACTTCCTCTTTTCCTCCATTGCTTTCTTAATCTCATCAAGACTTGCTGGAATACAGGAACCCACAACTATTGTCACTTTAACTACAAGCAAAATATATGTTGGAAAACGATACTGTATCCAAATTACTTAAAAAAAATAATAAGATTTTGCACCGTAACTGTAGATACTAAGAGGAATATACTTCTGCTTCTGTCTCTGTCTGTCTGTCTGTCTGTCTCTCTCTCTCTCTCTCTCTCTCTCTCTCTCTCTTTCTCTCTCTCTCTACCTATGTCTAACGATCTATCCTCTAATCTCCCTCTTTTCCGTCTGTCCTCACACCTGTGTTTATCTTTTAGCCTGTCAGTGAATCCTCCTCTAAATCTCATAATTGCTTACCTTTCCTCACTCGTTGCCATCCTTTCTCTCCTGCCTAGTTCCTACCCCGCTCTCTCTCTCTCTCTCTCTCTCTCTCTCTCTCTCTCTCTCTCCACGCCTTTGTTCTAAATCCCATAATTACTGCCCCGCCTATCCCTCCATCCCCTCCGGTACCATCTGACTTCTCACCTACTTGTAAAAATCTACTCACAACGTCCCTCCATTACCGTCTCATGCTGCTAATAATCCTTCTTGTCCTCCCTCTTCTCTCCTCTCTCTCTCTCTCTCTCTCTCTCTCTCTCTCTCTCTCTCTGTCCATGCCTTTGTTCTAAATCCCAAAATTACTGACCTGCCTCTCCCTCCTTTCCCTCAGGTGCCATCTGACTTTTCACCTACTTGTTAAAATCTCCCCACAACTTCGCCCCATTACCTCCACAAGCTGTTAATTATCCTTCCCCTCCTCCCTCTTAATCCCTTTCTTCTCCCATCTCTCTCCTTCCTAAATTCAGCTTCTAAATAAAGCTTTCCTAAATGTCTGTCACTAGGTATACTCCATCAAGTATGCTTATCTAGAATGACTGTTACCCATTTAACATATCTAGTAATTGCTATGTTTTTGTAATTGGATGTCTATCTCTTCTCATAATTTTTATGTTATCCCCATTTATATTCAAAAGTGTATGTGCCAATGAAGCATCATTATGTGCTGTATATGAGATGGAGGAATGGTGTGGAGAGGTATATGAGAGAGGGGGGTATGACCTGGAAGCAGGCAGTGAAATGGCGGGGGAGTGGACGACATGGAGGCGATTTGTTTGTGGCTACCCCTTACGGGATTAATGCATCTGGCAAGAGATAGATAGATAGATAGATAGATAGATAGATTTTGTAACTCTATATAATAAGTAGGCTTATACAGTATACAGGTATTACCATTTGTCACAAAAGCTTATGCCAATATGTCCTTTTTATTTGGATAATCTTTGTAATTATGTGCACATAAGAGCATAAGAACATAAGAAGAGAGGATTACTGCAGTAGACCGGTTGGCCCATGCTAGGCAGCTCCTAGAGGAGTAACTGAAATACAAGAATGAGATAAGGATAGCGAAGAAGAAGGCTCACCCCCTCCCTCCAAACCTTCCAGCCGATGCTGGAAAGAAAAAGTAAAAAAGAACACCACGCACTATACAAAAACTGGCGTGGACATTTTACAGGAATGTATGAAAGGAGAATAGAGACTATCATAGTGTAACCTGAAAAGGAAAAATTATGAATTAGTATTGGCTATAAGATTTTTTTTTTTTTCTATACTCACCCCTTATTTGTCATATGCTTATCTAGCCTATGCTTGAAACTCCCAGTGGAAGAGGCAGCAACTATTTTACTAGGTAGCTTATTCCATTCGTCTACTACTCTATTACCAAACCAATTTCTACCTATTTCCTTATTGAAACGGAATTTTTCTAGATTGAAACCCTTACATCTAGTTCTATCCTGTATGTTCACTATAAGTACCTAGCTGATATCTCCCTTATCTATACCCTTCATCCACTTAAACACCTCAATTAAGTCTCCCTTTACTCTACGCCTCTCTAGCGAATGCAGACTTAGTCTTTTCAGTCTGTATTCATATGACAGGTTCCGACCGTCATGTATCATTTTTGTAATTCTTCTCTGTACATTTTCTAACGAGTTAATGGTAAAGACACCAAAATTGTACTGTGTAGTCTAAATGTGGCCTTACTAATGCTAGATAAAGTTGCAGTATTCCTTTTGATGATCTATTGCTCACGCTTCTCGAAATAAATCCTAGGACCTTATTTGCTTTATTTCTTGCATTAATACACTGTTGCCTTGGTTTAAGGTCGTTACTAACCATAACTCCTAGATTCCTCTCGCATTCCGATTTGCTAATTTCTTTCTTATCTAAGCTGTATTTAATGTCTCCAATGGTCTTGCCCACGTTACGTACTTTACATTTTTCAAGGTTAAATTCCATTTGCCAAGTTTTAGACCATTTGGACAATGTATCGAGGTCTTTTTGTAAGTTATGGCAATCGACAATCGAGTTAATGATACGCCCTATTTTTGTATCGTCGGCAAATTTGCTGATGCTGCTAGTGACTCCTAAGTCTAGATCATTTACATATATAATAAATAATAAAGGACCGAGTACTGAACCCTGTGGTACACTGCTAGTTACTAATCCCCATTCCGACTTAGTTCCACTATTAATACTCTCTGCTTTCGTCCATTCAGCCAGGATTCTATCCATTTTAAGATATCGCCGTCTATACCGTGTGCTCGAACCTTTCTAACTAACCTTTCGTGTGGGACCCTATCAAAAGCTTTACTAAAGTCCAGATAAATAACATCGTAAGCTTTATCGCTGTCTACTGCCTCATAGACCTCCGAGTAGAATGACAAGTTTGTGAGGCAGGATCGTTCTTGCCTGAATCCGTGCTGACTTTCGTTTATAAGATTAAATCTTTCTAAGTGTTCTCTAACCTTATTTGCCAAAATTGACTCTGTTTTTTTTTTCTACTATTGACGTTAGACATATCGGACGATAATTCGATGCAGCTGATTTATCAGACTTTTTAAAGATGGGCATTACGTTTGCGGTCTTCCACGCCCCTGGAACTTCTGAAATTAAAGAGTCATTAAATAACGTTAAAAGTGGCTGACACAATTCTTCTTTGGTTTCTTTTATAATTTTTGCATATATATCGTTCGGACCTGGCGATTTTTGAGGTTTTAATTTATTTAGTTTCTTTTAATACGTCCTCCTTACTAATGGTTATGTTACTAACAATATTTTCCGTATTCTGAACGTAAATATTTGCTGCTTGAGGGACCAGGTCTAGAATTTCCTTGGTGAATACTGATATGAAATCATTATTTAGGATGGAGCACATTTCTTTATCTTCACTGGTTATGTCACCTGATTCTGTTCTGAGTGGTCCTATCCTATCTTTACTTTTCGTATGGTATATTTGATAAAAACCTTTAGGGTTTTCTTTCGATTAACTGGCAACCTTAATTTCATAACTTCTCTTTGCTTTTCGTAACTCCCCCTTTACCTCTCTATTTAAAATCGCGTACCGGTTATGGAAGTGTTCCTCTCCACATTTTATTTTTCTATATATTCCTTTCCTTTGGCCTATGAGAGATTTTAATATGTTGTTTAACCATCTTGCTTCTGAATTATTCGTTCTAAACGGTTTTGAAGGGATATATCTATCTTGGCCTCTGTGTATTATATTTACTTACTAGTTATGCTTCTCACTGGTCGAACGTCTGCTTGGTACTGGAGCTGAGTTAATCCCTGTCACCTGGACTACACTCCCATCTGCCACCCCACCCTCCACAGACACCTGGCGCACATTCCCACGTGTTTCCTGACCCTCACCTATGACCTGGGATTCCCCACTGACCTGCCACTCCCTAAAATAGCTGTTCTCCCTACGGAATACCGCTCTAAAATAAGCTCTTAAGCCATCGAAATCTCCTAGACGAAATTTAGGAACGGTGGAGGTATTTTCAGTGGAAGAGACATCCAAATAAATTTGAACGTAATTTCTTCGTGATCACTATTACCAAGTCGTCCACCAACCTCTATATCACTAATGATATTTTCTTTGTTAGCTAAAACCAAATCTAGTATATTATTACCTCTGGTGGCCTCCCTGATATACTGATAAAGGAATTTATCCTGTACTACCTCTAGGAATTCCTCTGACTGCATCACCTGTCTGATTTCTCCAATCTATTCTTGGTAGATTAAGGTCCCCTACACTTATTATTAAGCTGGACTGTGATGCTTTCCCAAAATCCTCCCAAAGATATTTACTATCTTCTCTACTTAATTTTGGAGATCTGTAAATTTCCTAAGACTAATTTCTCCCTATTGTTACTAATTTCTACCCAGACACTTTCGGTGTCCCTATTTACTTTAATGTGTGCTTTATTGTAACAGTTTAATGAATCCTTTACATAAATAGCTACCCCTCCCCCCTTTCTTCCCAGACGGTTTGACACAAAAATATTATAGCCATTTATCTGATATTCTGCTAAAATTCTCGAGTGTCTGTATTCATTCAAGTTTCACTGATAACGGCAATGTCTATTTTCTCTGTATAAATTAAAGCCCTCAGTTCATCAATTTTATCACGTAAACTCCGGCTGTTTGTGTAGTATACTTTCAGATTATTACGACCAGTTAAGCCTTTACCTTGGGATTTACTTTTTTTTTTATTTCATTACTAACTGGGAAACTCGTTACTTTACTAATATAGAAAAAATTTGTACTATAGCTTGTCGCACTTTTATCATCGCTTGTTCTGTCATCTATCATCGACTGCTCAGTTTGAGGTGCCCTGAGTGGATGTTTCTCCACTAATGGTTGAACTTTTTCTTAATTTTGCAAGTCTTGATGCATCTGTCCAAATAAGGTGATAATGATTTCTGAGTGTAGTTGCTGTAACTTCTCGAACGTCTACTTCTCAACCTCGAAAAAATCCCTCTAACTCCCTATCTATCATTCCAGCTAAAACAGTAACTCCTTGCCTGCTAAGATGAGTCCCATCCCAACTATACAAGGCACTCCGTCCATAAAACCGGTCCCAGCTGTCTATGAAAGGCATTGCAATACCTTTCAAGGCGGCGATTAAACCCTATTGCCCTGCTCAACCACTCCCTCCCAACCCGCCACCTGGGTAAAACACCAAGAACTACAAGGGTTCCTCCCCTCTCCCTAACCTTCTCTAACATCACTTTATACTTCTGCCACAGTACCTCATTTTTACGCCATGTAACATCATTGCCTACTACACAGAGGCACACAGTGGGTTTGTCACCACTATCCTTCACGATATTTGAAATTATTTCTATCACATTAGCCACCCTGGCCCCTGGAAGACACACACGTTTAGTGAGTGGAGTATACATGGCTCTGTTAAGATATCTCACCTGGGGGAGAGAGAGAGAGAGAGAGAGAGATGTATACATATAGATATAGCTAGATAGATAGAGATGATTTTACATGAACATTTTTTCTTTTTTCTTTTTTTACTTCCATGCGCATTCCTTTAACATATTTTATGCCCAGGCACATAGGGCACATTGATTTTAGTGATTTCTGTAAGGTTATTTGGAGAAAATAATGAATTTTCCAAACATTTCCTGTTTTCGTTTTAACGCGAAGTGTGACTTTTTTTTTTTTTTCTATATCCTTGAGGTCGATAGTGTGGTAACCACGTGGGTGAGATAAACATTTTCAGGTGTGTAAAATCAACCTCTTGAAATCTATAAAACCAAAATTTACCTTGGAGAAATTTTAAAAATCGGACCCGAAATGTGGCTGAGGGGAGATTTGCGGTCATTTGGGGGGCATGAAGTGATTATACTAGAAAACATACGAATAACACTACATTTAGATTATTCATCTCCCTGTAACAAAACAAAAGTCCATCAGTAAGAGCACCCATTGCAGAATCATGAGTCGCCTGAGAAATTATAATTTTTGGAATGATTGTGCATCATCATCAAAACAGCATCATTACCATTACCATCATTATCACTGTCATCATTCTCTCATTCTCACCTATGGATGAGGTGTGCACAACTGATAAACTCTCCTAGTCTTCCTTAGCCCGTTATTGGCCCTGCTCACGATCGTCATTCTCTCAGTCGTGTATCTCGGACAGCGTGTGCTTGGTTTTGACTGTCCATGTCATGCTCTAGACTAGACAAGTTTTGCTGACCTTCGACCGTTGCTGTAAAGAAAAAAAAAAGTTGAGGGATAGTGTGTGTGTGTGTGTGTGTGTGTGTGTGTGTGTGTGTGTAAGAAAAGCAACACAGGCAGACAGATGAACAGGCAGACAGACAAACAAGGACAAAGGCAGAGAGAGGAAAGAAATAGAAGGAGACTTTTATGACAGAAAGGATAGTGGCGTTAAGAGTGAGAAAGAAATGTGGGTGATGTCATAAAAGTCTAAGAGAGGGTGTGTGTGAGAGCGTGAGGAGGCTTGAGTGAGTGCAATAAATATGG
The DNA here is from genome assembly GCF_032717465.1 of Coenobita brevimanus. Lineage (NCBI taxonomy): Eukaryota > Metazoa > Arthropoda > Malacostraca > Decapoda > Coenobitidae > Coenobita > Coenobita brevimanus. The sequence goes on from NC_137005.1 coordinate 28,877,566, forward strand.
AGGGCCGAGAACAGGAAGTCGTATGAGAAATAGAGACAAAAGGGACAGAAAAAGGAAAAGGGATAGAGGAAGGAGAGATGAGAAGAAGAAAAGTGTGAGGAGAGGGAGAGAGGAGAAAGAAAATGAATGTAACAAGGAGAGAAGATATAGTGAAGGAGGAAGATATTCACCGGGTCAGACGTACAGAAATGACAATTATTAGGTGGATGTGCAGTGCGTCCCTGCGTCCAAGGCCTGGAGGGGCTGGGTTTACGATGGAAGAGTTGAGAGGTAGGATGGGACTGGAGTGTATTGGTGTTGTGATGAGGAGAGGTAGATTGAGATGGTTTGGACATGTGGAGAGGATGGGGGATGATAATTGGGTGAGGAAGGTGAGAAGTGTTAATATTGGGGGTGGGGTTATGAGGGGTAGACCGAGAAAGACATGGGACGAGGTCATTAAGTGTGACCTCAGGGTTAAGGGACTGAACAGGGAGGCTGCAATGGATCGTGCAGCGTGGAGAGTCGCCATTACGTGACCAAGGCCGACACATGCAAGCATGTTGGACCCTTTAAAAACGAAAACGAAAGAGAGAGAGAGAGAGAGAGAGAGAGAGAGGGTGAGGGTGAAGAAGTAGAGCGTGAAGGGCGGAGTAGGCGACGGTAGGAAGGGTGGAGGGAAGGAGATAGTGAGGGAAAGTGGGGGGGGGGGTGAGGGAAAGAGAGAAAAATGGAAGGAGAGGGTGGAGGAGCGGAAGGGTGTGGAGAAAGTGAAATGAAATGGGATAAGGGTAAGATGTGGAGAAATTGTAAGAGGCAGTAGGAACCAGGATAGGGTAAGGTGGGAGAAATGTTAGGAAATGAGAGAGTGAGAAAAGGGGGAATGGAAAGAGGAAAGTAGAGGGAATGTAAAGAACAGAGAGTGGGGGAAGGAAGAATGAGGAGGAAGGAGAGTAAAGGAAGGAGGAAGTGTTGAAAGAGAAGAGTAGGTAAAGGATGTCAGAAAATTTGAGAGTAATATGATAAAAAAAAAACAGTAAAAAGAAAAAAAATAAGATAAGAAGTAACAGATGGAGACGTGAGAGGTGGCAAAATAAAGAGAACAAAGAAAACAGGGATACTAAACTCAACCTTGCCTTGTGTTAACGTCAGTGACAAGTATGAACCACGGGCGTATGAGCCGGACACACAATCAAATACACTGGCAAACAAATTGGAGAGACGTAATTGAAAGGAAAACAAAAGTAAAAAACTAGAAAAGAAGGAATGTACGAAAATGAAAATGTAGGAAAAAGGAAGGGCTGAACGTAAGAGAAATTGAGGTGCTGTGAAGATGAAATGTAAAAGAGGAGAAAGGAAACAAGAGGGAAGAAATATCGGAAAAAATTAGAAAATGTAAGGAGGGAATGAAATTAGGAAAGAGAAGAAGAGGGTGAAGAGAATGAAAAAGCGAGAATAAAGAGAGAAGAAAGATGTAAGAGAGTGTGGTAAGTAGGTATAGTAAGAAGAAGAAGAAGACGAAGAAGAAGGGAAGAAGAAAAAGAAGAAGAAGAAGAAGATGAAAAACTACAACAAAAGAACAGCAACAGGACTGACTAAACACAGGAAGATGAAAGAAAAAGTGTGAGAAGTACCAAGGAGTATAAGGTACAAAGGTGTACAAAGCACAAATGAATGCAAACAGCAACAGACCTGTTGGTCCTTACGTGGCTGTTTGGTACAGGGACGGTTGTAACTAACATATCTATTCCACCAGTTAAGAACATGGATAGAAAAGCAGGAGGCTCCCCTCCCCCCACCCACCAATCCCTCTGGCAGAAGCCGGCAGGAAATGGTGAGAAGGATCACCATGCATCATAGAATAACTGTCATGAAAAATTCGTAGAAAAAAAGGGAAAGATAAGTTTAATCTAAACTATCTACGTGAAAAGGAAGTCAGCTATATTTATCAGTGTTGCTTTGCAGAGAGCTCTGATTTATATATATATATATATATATATATATATATATATATATATATATATATATAAAGAGTGAGAGAGAGATGTGAAGAAAAGGATGTCTGGAGAACGACAGAGAAAAATAAACAAAGGATGGAGAAGGAGTTTACGGGTAAGGCTCCAAGAAGAACGTGTAAACAAAGGTAAGTGAACAAGTGGGTGAAGTGAAACAAAAGAAAAAAAGCTGAATAGTCAGAAAATATGAGAGACGGATGAGTGGAGATAAACACAACTGTCAAATGCATGATGAAAGAATAAGGAACATGAGCAAGAGGCACAGAGGCTGAAAGAAAAAAATGAGAATCATGAGAAAGAAAGAGAGAGAGAGAGAGAGAGAGAGAGAGAGAGAGAGAGAGAGAGAGAGAGAGATGGAGAGAGAGATTTTAGAAATCTTCATGAAGATTAATAAGAAAGACGTGAGAAGACGTAATCAAAGAAGAGGCGACAGAAGAGTGGAGTGAGAGAAGGGTGAAGAAGAATATGGGAATGAAGAATGACGGGAAGAACTGAAATGGGGAGTGAAATTACAGGACAGAAAGGAGACAGAGCAAGAAGGAAAACATGAAAAAAAAGGAGGAAAGAAAGCAGGGCAATGAAAGTAATACTGAGGAATAATAGGAAGAACTGAAAAAGGAGAGTGAAGAAACTAGAAATAGAACGTGAGAGAGAGAAGGTACAAGGAAGAGTGAAAGATAAAGGGCACGTGTTAAGGGATGCGCAAATGAGAACGAGGAGAGAGTAGGAGAGAAATAATCCTGGAAAAAAAAAAGAAGAAAGAATTAGAAACATGACGAGAGAGAGAGAGAGAATTTGTGAGAAAGAAATGGAGACACAGTGTTGGAGGGAAAGGAGATTAGAGGAGAGGAGTATAGAAAAGGAAGGATGGAGAAAGTAAAGATAAGCCAAAAAAGAGGAGAAAGAATATTTAGCCCGAAGACATGAGAGGGAATATATAGGCAAAAAGGTGGAGTGATACTAAGTGGAAGAAAAGAAGATACGAAAAAAGAAGAAATAAGGAATAATTAAAATGAATATCGAACAAAGGAAAAAGAACGAATAAATAAAAAATGCGTCTCGTTTACTCCATAAGTACATACAAGAAGGAGAACAAAAAACAATAAGAGATATGGAAGATAAGAAAATGTGCGAGGAAAGGTTAAAGAGAGGTAGGTATAACAGACAAAGAGTAGTGACAAATACTGGAAGCAGGACGCACGGGAAATTGTGTAAACGAGGGAAAGAAAAGAAGGGTGATGAGACAGGAGGAAGAAGGAGGGAGAAGAGAGGAAGGAAGATGAAACAAGGAAGGGATAAGAAAGGTAAAGTAAACCATTAGAGAGGAACAAAAGGACTGAAGGTTGTATTCTACGTGGCGCAATAGATATTGTAGCACCTCTTCTTCTTCGATTTATTTTGCACATTGCACCTCAGTAGCATCATGTATATTAGTGGTGCAAACTTCGTCAGTGCTAAAACTATAAAAAACACATACAGGACAACGTTAGCAAGTAATGTGTAAAGTAAGTTGCTAAATAAGAGATGCTTCAAAGCCTACTGCGTCACTTAGAACAGCCCTATTAAAACGAAGACGTGAAGGATAAGGAGTATGGAAGAAGAGAAAGCGAAACGATCGAAGGAGAAAAATTAAACGAGGCAGAAGGCAGAGGACTAATAAACGGAAGAAAAAAAAATGGACAAAGTGGCCGAAAGATTTAGAAGCAAAGTGTCAACGAGAAAGGGGCAAAGAAAAACAAAAAGGAGGCAAGAAGGTGGGACGAAGCAGAAAGAAAGAGTGAAGTTTGGAGGAGCGTGTGAAAGAAAACGAAAATGAAAAGACATAAAATAAAAAAGAAAAATGATGGAGCGTGAAAATTGTGGTGACAAGGCGTGGTCGAGTAGACATAGAAATAATAGATGGAGTAGAAATAAATAGTCGACTTTGAGGGAAAGAGAAAAAAGAAACAATAGAAAAAAAAGGACGAAAAACCAAAAGCAAAAAGCAAAAATGAAGGAGAGTGAAAGAAATGGGATCAAGAGACGATTGACAGAGAGAGAGAGAGAGAGAAGTGAAGAAAAGGATGACTGGAGAACGATGAATGGAGAACGAAAAGGAAAATAAACAATGAATGAAGAAGGAGTTTACGTGTGAGGCTCCAAGAAGAAAGTGTAAACAAAGGTAGGTGAACAAGTAGGTGAAGTGAAACAAATGAAGTTGAATAGTTGGAAAATATGAGGGATGGATGAGTGAAGATAAACACAACTGTCAAATGCACAATGAAAGAATAAGGAAAATGAGAAAGAGGCACAGAGGATGAAAGAAAGAAGGAGAATAATCAGAGAGAGAGAGAGAGGGAGAGAGAGAGAGAGAGAGAGAGAGAGAGAGAGAGAGAGAGAGAAGGCTGCGAAAAGTAAAAAAAAATGAAAATAAAAAATTTCTCATGAAGATTGATGAGAGAGACGTGAGATGACTTAAAAATAGAAGAGGCGGCAGAAAAGTGGAGTGAGAGATGGCTGAAGAAGAAAATGGGAAATAAGACACACATGAAGAACTGAAATGGGGAGTGAAATTACAGGATAGAAAGGAGACAGACCATGAAGGAAGACGTGACAAAAAGGAGGAAAGAAAGCAGGGAAATGAAAGTAATACTGAGGAATAATAGGAAGAACTGAAAAGGGGGAGAGAGAGAAAAAAAAAATAAAACGTGAGAGAAAGAATATACAAGGAAGAGAGAAAAATAAAAGGTTAGAGGTAAGGGAAGCGCAAATGAGAACAACGAGAGAGGAGTAGTAGAAAAATAATACTGGAGAAAGAGTGGAAATACTGAAAGAACTAGAAACATGACGAGAGAGAGAGAGAGAGAGAGAGTATACGATTACATGCTGTTTATTATTAAGAGTATCGATTGATATGTTCAGCTAATGGGACAAAAAGCTGGTTAGAGTTGCAAGTTGGTTGATAACAAAAACATATGAATATGTGGTAGATAGGTAAGAACAACAAATAATAATAGTAGTAGTAGTAGTAGTAATAATAATAGTAATAATAATAATAATAATAATAATAATAATAATAATAATAATAATAATAAATGATTCAGTATAATTATACCAAACAGAGACAATCTGATACTCTGACAGGTAATAGGGCAGTATGGTAACACCCTGTTTGATGACATGTGTTTAAATTGTGGTGAGAAGAACCCGAAATCCTCATTCACTACAGACATATTGGTGCTCACGACAGAGAGTATGAGGCCCAGTACAAGAGTAGGACTACAGCAATATGGCGAATGGATACGAATGGATATTTAAACATCTTATTGCTATAAGGTAACGGTAGCAAGGCCTACAATGGTCCTGGTGTACGTGTGAGAGAGTTAAGAAAATAAGCAGATATTAAAACTTATAAATTATTCCCCTTGTACCATTCTCCTTATCTAACACAATGAGAGCAAGTGAAATAAGGCACATGAGTAACCAAGGCTTTCTGACCTCGCCATCCTATGCTCACAGAGTACATACAGACGGACCCACATCTGCTGTCTCATCCCATAAACATTCTGCCTTCTGCCTCCCCTCCACCCGCACGCACAAAGAGAAATGAAGCAGACATGTAGAAGGCATACATATCAGGATAAACGAAGGTATAATTACATTACACACACACACACACACACACAGATAAACAGAGAGATAAAGATACAGATTCACAAATGACAGATAGATAGATAGATAGATATACAGGTGGACATATACAGACAAATAGATTTGCTAGATCCATAATCAGACAACATTTCCGAGCATTATGCATTGTCCATGAATGTATAAGTGGATGTTGGGGTACATAGGACTTACTTCCCACTGTAAGACACCATACTCGTGTGTTTCTCTTGAACTAAAAAGAAGCAATGGAAAGCATGCAAAAATAAATTACATTTGTTGTCTGATAAATATCTTCACTTACAGAAATAATTTCTATTTTGTCTACAACATTTCCTCCTAGCATTCTATAATATGTAGGTCGCTGATTTTGACAGAGTAGCTGTACAGTATTTGATTGATGAGTGTGGACGGTAGGAGAGGCTTTCGTTTTGCTCCCCTAATTTATTAATTCCTCTCATTACAAAACAATCTAAGGCCGATCTACTTAGTAAGAAGTGTGAGATTTGTATGGTCAATGCATCATTGTAAAGCACAGCCTGCCTGTCTGTCTTCTGTCTGTCTATCTGTCTGTGTCTGTCTGTCTGTCTGTCTGTCTCTCTCTCTCTCTCTCTCTCTCTGCAAACAAGATTTTTGTTTCAATTTTCATTTATGATTTTTTTTTTACTCTAGGCCTCCCTTCACCAGTTTCCCATCATTGCCTCCAGTTCTCCCTCGTTTCCTCTTTCTTCCATTTCCTATTCTTTCCCCCCCTCTCTCTCTCTCTTCTTTCCTTCATTCACCCTTTCACCCTCTCCCTCTCTTCCTCCCTCGATCTTTCTACCTCAATCGCACACACTTTCAAAAATATTTCCTCCTTCTTTCTCACACATCCTTTTTAGATTAACTGCTCTCTATCACTTCCAGTCACTCCTCCAACAATACACTATTACTCCTTCACTCGCTCGGTCGCACGTTCACTCACATACTTACCTGCTTGCTTTTGTCTCACTCATTGACGCACTCTTTCCTACATTTGCTCTCTCAATCTCTCGCTCATTCACGCAGTCATTTACTCACCCATATCCTTGCTAATTCACTCAGTTGCCCAATTACCGACTCATTCACTCAAATACTAACTTCTTCGCTCTTTCACTCACTCACGCGCTCATTCACTCCAGCAGTTAATCAGCCGGTATTAGTCAAATATCTGTATATCAGCATTAGAATGAGCGTTCTCTCTATATTTTTAATAAGAAAACTAAAGAGGAGAGAGAGAGAGAGAGAGAGAGAGAGAGAGAGAGAGACAGACAGACAGACAGACAGACAGAATGACAGACAGAGAGATAGACAAACAGACAGACAGACAATGTGTGTGTGTGTGTGTGTGTGTGTGTGTGTGTGTGTGTGTGTGTGTGTGTGTGTGTGTGTGTGTGTGTGTGTGTGTGTGTGTGCGCGCGCGTGTGCTCGCGCGCTTTCACTACAAATAAAGTCGGACAGGCATTTTAGCGCAACAGATTACCAGTTACAATAAGAATATCATAAGAAAAAAAGAACAATAAGTACACAATAAGAGAAAAGAACGATTCTCGCTAATATTTTACGCAAGTTCCCTTCCCTTATAGCTAGTGACTTATTTATCTCTCGTGCATTTTCTGGTTTATCCAGAGAGGATATTACCTGTTTATTTGTATCTGGCTTATCATCTTTAACCAGGAAAATTTATTTATACTATATTTTTTTCATTGTACATTCAATTATATTCAGCATTCGGCTGGCATTTGGAACTGGAGAGGTTTGATGCAGTCTTCAGTGTGGTATTCCATTCAAGAGACGGTCCCCAAGTTAATTAAAATCGTCTAAAAGTAACACGATTAAGAGATATACGTCATACTGTAGGTATTATTGAATTCAGGGAAACTGTAGACGTAAGATGATAGCCATTTTTTACAATGAAAATATTTGTTTAGAGGTAAATTATTTTATGAAATAACTGTCGGTGTATACGAGTCATTCATTTGACTGAGAACATCTCTTTTCCCTTTTTCGAAATCATGGTTAATTATAATCTTGATTTCTCCTCTGTGGTTCATTATGTAATGTTCAGTTTTCATAATTCATTCTTGAATACTTGCTCGTACATTGTGGTTTTTGATAATAACAGGACGAAAAGTAAGGAAAGACTGGGGAGAGAATGCGAGAGAAGATTTTTTACGGACACAAGAATATCAAAAATTAAAAAAGGAATGTGAGTGGGAATGAAGGTGGTACACAACACCAACCACAAAGTCGGTAAGTAAGAGGAAAGAAGAAACGAGGATATGTAATCGAGAAAAGTGATAAAGAATGAATGCAGGTATGAGTGGAATAACATAAATATGAGAAAGATGAGGACAAGCAGAGAAATCAGTAGAACAAAGTAATAGCTATAATAGAGAGAAGAAAAGAAAGAAGATAAGAAATGGAGAGAAGAAATGGGAAGAGAAGATAGAAGAGAAGAGATGATTTGAAAAAAGAAAATAATATGCGTTCGAGGTGAGAGGATAGAAATCAGATAAGGAGAGGAGAGGAAAAGTAAAGATAGTATGTAAGTAGAAGAGAAGAGGATGAAGAAAACAAAGGAATATTGAAGAAATACAAAAAGGAAAACCATGAGAAGAGAGTAACAAAGAAATTTAGGGAAGCGGGCAGGAAAGATAAGACAGGGATAGACAAAGGGGAAGAGAGGGGATTGGTAATGTAGGTATGGTAGAAAAACTCTAAGGAGCAGACAGATTAGAACAGATCAGAAAGGAAATGCTGACTAAAATGGATGGAAGATAAGGAAGAAATGAGATGAGGTGGAAGCATTAGATAAAGGTAAAACATGGAGAGACAGGTAAAATGAAAACTCGGGAATATCATACTGGTTATAAAAAAAAAAAAAAAAAGAGAGAGAGAGAGAGAGAGAGAGAGAGAGAGAGAGAGAGAGAGAGAGAGAGAGAGAGAAATCAGGCGAACGGACATAGAGCAAACGCAAAGACACGAGGGAGGGAGAAAGAAGAGAAAAAACATAGAACAGTGGTTCTCAACTCGTTTCAGGCCATGGACCACCAGCCCAATTTAAAGGAATATCGTGATCATTTTATTTTTGAGTAATGATAAATAAAACATAGACAACAAACATTTTGGTTTGAAAAATATTTCTTAAATAGGAATAATGCAATAAAATGAATGGCCAAATACTTATTTTGATAAAATTTTTCGTACTACATTTTCAACAAATTTAAAAATATATGCACCAATCTCCAGTTTAATACCAAATATAGTGAACGTCCTGTGGACCACCCAGAAAGTCACCATGGACCACCAGTGGTCCATGGACCACCAGTTGAGAAACACTGACATAGAAAGAAGGGAAAAAACAAAGAATGAAGAGAACACGATAAGGACAGAAGAGAATACTGAAAACATATGGATATAAAATGTGAATGAAGAATTTAAAGAAACAGAAATTAAGAGAACAGATTAAGAGCAAATATAAGACGAGGACGGAATGAAAGATGGAAAAAAAAGGAAGAGAAAGGGATACAATGAAAAAGAAGGAGAGAGACAAGGAAGGAAGATAGGAAAGCAATAAATGGAGAGAACAAGATAATGAAAGCGCATGATTGAAAGAAGGAGGAAAAACTCAACAGGTTATGGGAAAACATGGGAGGGGGAAGGGAATGAAGAGATTATGGCATGAAAAGCAAAGAAGGAAAAAAAAAAAGGGGGATGGGAATAACGGGAACACAGAAACATGATAAGCGAGAGAATAATTAGGAGAAACAGAAATCAGATCAGGTCAGAAAGTAATTTAAGGAGAGGAACGTTGGACCAGAGACGAGGTTTGAACTTGGTAGGTCCTCAGAGTCGTATGCTGAGCGGTAATTAAGAAGACTGAGGTGGGGTTGAGGTGGGATGGAAGGGAAATGGTAGACGGGGGAAAGGATGAGAGAGAGAGAGAGAGAGAGAGGAATGAAGAAACGGAATGGTGGAAGAGAGCCTAAAGGAGGAGGAAACTGAAAGGAAGAAGAGAAAAAATGAAGGAGAGGAAAGATAGGGTATGGGGAGGGAGAGGGAAGCAACAGTCGGGATGGGACGGGGAAGGTGGAGAAAGAAAGGGGAGGCGGCAGGTTGGCGCTGGATAGAAGAGAGAGAGAGAGAGACAGAGGGGGAGAGAGAGAGAGAGGAAAAAAAATAGAGGTATGGAGAGATAATGTATAAAGTCGGCAGAGAAATGGAATGTAAGAAAAGAAAAAGCTGGAAAGAGGAATTGCAGGTGAACGGAAAATGAGGGGAAAGACACAGGAAATAATTAAACTGTGAAAGAGGACAGACTGTAAAAATGGAAGAGATAGGTAAAGAAATGAATGGAAAGAGACGAAGAATAAGAGAGATAAAGAAGGGAAGTCAGACTGCAAATTGAAGGAAAGGAAGAAAAACATCGGGGAAAAGCATGTGGTAAGGGAAAAAGAGTCGCAGGAACGGAGTAATAATAAGAGATGAGATCGGAAGAAGGAAACAAACTGAAGAAGAAGAAAAAGAGTAGAGGTAGATAAAGAAACATGAAAAGAAGCTGAAGTGACAAAGCGACAAAAAGGAAGTACGAATGCATGGGAGGAAGATGATCCTGGAATTTGAAGAAGAAAAAGAAGAAAGTAAAAGAAAAAAAAAGAGAAGACAAAGAAAAGGAAGAAAAATTTATATGGACTCATATATATATATATATATATATATATACGTTAGAGAGAGAGAGAGAGAGAGAGAGAGAGAGAGAGAGAGGGAGAGAGAGAGAGAGAGAGAGAGGGAGAGAGAGAGAGAGAGAGAGAAAGTGGTGAATATGAATGAAGAGGGAGGTAAGACGGACGACGGTAATATGAGGAGCAAATAATGATAAAAGTTAACTCTCTTATGGTTAGTAAACCTTACAAATTCTCTTCCAGCTAACACTAGATAATTTTTATTTACCTGAGAGTGAGCATTGCAGCCTACGAATGTCATAGCTGTTACCTGACTCTGCTATAATCTGGGAAGCTCAGGTATTCTATTAGAGTTAACGTCAGAAGATTGGTAACTGGGAGTGAATCATAGCTTAAGAGACCAAGATTAGTGAGAAATAGCAAAAGAAAAGAAATAAATGAAGAGAGAGAGAGAGAGAGAGAGAGAGAGAGAGAGAGAGAGAGAGAGAGAGAGAGAGAGAGAGAGAGAGAGAGAGACAGAGACAGACAGAGACAGAGAAAGAAAGAGACAGAGACAGAGACAGAGGGGGGGGGGGATTGGGAGAATGTCATAAATTTCTAGTACCAGAACAATGAAAGAGTGGTGAAGAAGGAAGGTGATACTAACAGCGAGAGGATAGGCGAAAGAAAAGAGAAAAGAAAAGAAGGATGAAAGAGCAGAGCATCAAGGAGAGGAAGAAAATGAGACACCACCAAGCCAGCAATGGCGTCTTGGAACCGGATTCGCTTTCAATCAATCAATCATTTCCTGTGGCACCCCACGGGATGCATAGGGCCCCAATGAACTCTCTCCACCAATATTTGTCTCTTGCCATCTCCTTCAGGTCCCACCAACACTCCTCTCCTGCTTCTTTTTTCATTGTCCTCAACCAGGTTTCCCTCGGCCTACCTCTACCTCTTCTTCCTCTAGCAGTCCACTCTGGCTCATCCTGTATTAAACTACCTTCTTTTCTGTATATGTGCCCCAGCCACTTCCAGCGAGACAGTCTCACATATTCATTAACTGGTTCCACTCTCGTAATATCCCTTACTCTTGCATTTGTAACTCTGTCTTGCCACTTTACCCCAAGAATCCTTCTCAGTATTTTATTTTCAAATCCTAATATTTTCTGATCTGTTGCAATTGTACTGCACCATGACTCATGCCCGTAAAATTAAAATTGGTCTAACCATGGACTTGTAAATTTTCACTTTAGTATGTACCGAAAGCATATTATTATTCAAAACAGATTTCAACATTCCAACAGCTCGCCAAGCCTGTCTAATCCTCTCCTCAATTTCATTGTTTAATGATCCATTAGATGATACAATCGTTCCCAGATATTTAAAGTTTTCTACATTTTTCGCCACATTATTCCCAATTACACAATCGATTTGGTTCTCCACGTTCATACTAATAATTTCAGTCTTTCCACAATTTATTACCAATCCCACTTTTTCTCCTTCCTCCACCAGACAATCAAGCACCCTCTGCGTCTCGTAAATACTTCCGCAAATCAGTACAATATCATCAGCATAGTCCAAATCCATCAGCTTCTTATTTTCTTTCCAGTTAATTCCTGCACCTGTTCTCCTTACAACCTTTTTCATAACATAATCCATAACCAAAACAAACAACAATGGTGAAAGAACTCCTCCTTGAATCACTCCTGACCTAACTTGAAATGGATCACTCAAAGAACCACCCACTATTACCTTACAAAAAGTACCTTCATGCAGGCTTCTAATAATATTTACAGACTTTTCTGGTATACCTTGGAATCTCAAAATTTTCAACATAGCTCCACGTGAAACACTATCAAACGCCATTTCAAAATCCACAAAACACATACTAAGTGGCATTTTCATCTCATTAGCTTGTTTCATTAGATCTATTCTATCTATCTATTCTATAGCCTGACGCCCTAATCCCGCAAAGGGTGGCCGCAGACAAAACGCCTCCAAGTCACTCTGTCACCCACCATTTGACTACCCTCCCCCCAACTCACCCCCCCCTCCCTCATATACCTCTCAACTCCATCCCTCCACCTCATCCTCGGTCTACCCCTCCCTCTCCCTCCCTCCACCTCACATACATACACCCTCTTAGTCAGTCCTTCATTCTCCATTCTCTCCACATGTCCAAACCACCTCAGTGTATTTCTCCTAATCTTTTCAACCACATCCACATCTACCCCACAACGTTCCTTCACTTCTTCATTCGTCAACCTGTCCCTCCACGTCACTCCACATGCTCCTCTCAAGTAACTCATTTCCACTGCTCTCACTCTTGACTTGTTCCCCTCTTGCAAGGTCCACGCCTTGCTTCCATACGTCAGGGTAGGGATCACAATACCATCATGCAGTGACTTCTTAACTTCCATACTCACCTCCCTATTTCTCATCACTGCTTTCAGTGTACCAACAACCTTTCTTCCCTGCTGTACCCTTTCACGTACTTCATCCCCCAAAGTTCCATCCTTACTCATCACACTACCCAAGTACTTGAATGCACTCACATTCTCCATATCCTCACCATCCAATCTCACTGCACACTCTGTGACTTCATTCCTCTCAAACACCATAATTTTTCTTTTGTTTACATTAACTTTCAGCTTCCTCCTCCTACACACTGTCCCAAATTCATTCACCAAACCTTGCAACTCCCATTCATCTTCACTCAACAATACTGTATCATCGGCAAACAGCAACACCGGAAGCTTCCAAATCTCACCCTCATTCATTAGGGCCACCCCCACATCCACTGCCCTACCTTGCACCTCCTTTACAACCCCATCCATATATATATATATATATTAAACAGCCATGGAGACATCACACACCCCTGTTTCAGTCCCACATTGAGATCAAAGAACTCACTCAGCTCACCATCCACTCGCACCGCAGCCCTAGCTCCCTCGTACATACTCTTCACAGCACTCAACAATTTCCCCTCCACTCCATATATTCTTAATACCTTCCACATACCTTGCCTATCTATTCTGTCATAAGCTTTCTCCAAGTCCATGAAGGCAGCATACACTTTCCTTCCCTTCTCTAGATACTTCTCCACTAAACATCTTAGAACAAATATCTGATCTACACACCCTTTTCCCTTCCTAAATCCCCCTTGTTCTTCTCCAACTAGCTCCTCTGTCATATGCCTAACCCTATCAATGAGTATTCTACCATATATTTTACCAGTCACACTAAGAAGGCAAATACCCCTATGGTTACCACATACTTCTCTTTCCCCGTTTCCTTTGTACAGAGGAACAATTATACCTGATTTCCAGTCCTCTGGAACCCTTCCCTCTTCCCAAGCCAATCTACACAACTTCCATATCCACTCCACAACAATCTCACCCCCATACCTAAGCATTTCACCTCACACTCCATCAATTCCTGGGGCCTTTCCCAGCTTAATCTTCTTCATCGCTTCCACTACTTCCGACCTACTGATCTCTTCCTCCCTCCTCGCATCTATTCTTCTCCCAGCCATTCCCCAACCACTTATACTCACACTGCTCTCACTCTCTACATTCAACAAATCCTCAAAGTGCTCCTTCAATCTCCTCAATTTCTCTCTCTTCTCCACCAACAATCTATTATTCCTATCTTTCACTCCCCTACTATTTCCCCTTTCACACTGCCTTACTTTCTTTACCTCCTTCCAAAACAATTTCTTACTCTCCCTCCATTTCACACTCAGATTCCTCCCAAACTCTTCATCCACTTTCTTCTTACTCTCCTTCACCAGTCTCTTAACCTCCCTTCTCCTGCTCACATATACCTCTCTCTTCTCTCATCTTCTCCCCTACCTCTACTCGCCAACCATTCACCATATGCCTTCTTCTTTTGTTCCACAGCTCGTTTCACCTCATCATTCCACCATGCTGTCCCTTGCACACCCTTGCATCTCCTCCTCACTCCACAAACCGCCTCACACACTGCGCTTATCTCTTCCGTGAATATCTTACATACGTCTTCCACCCCTTCCATCTGCTCTAGCTCATACCTTCCCAATCTTTCTTCCACTATGCTCTTATACTCTGTCCTTTTCTCACTATCTTGCAATTTCTCTACTCTTCTCACAGGAGCTGCTTCCTCCTGTCTTCCCCTTCGTCTCCTCAACCACTTTCTTTGCAGCTCTACCTTGGCCATCACTAAGTGATGGTCCGAGACTCCATTCCCCCACCCTCTCCACACCCTTGCATCCAACACTTGTCTTCTCATTCGCTCATCCACACACACGTAGTCTATCATTGCCTTTCGTTCAACAAGTTCACCATCCATCCTCCTCATTACTCTCCATGTATACCGGTGGATCATCTTATGACGAAAGTAGGTGCTGGCTATTGCCAACCCCTTACCAGCACAGATGTCCACCAAAGCACTACCATTCCCATCTACTTCAGCTGGCACACCCCACTGACCAACCACTCCATCCACTCGTACATTCCCAACTTTGCCATTCATGTCTCCAATCAACAGCACTCTCTCGCTCCTCTCAAACTTGTCCATACATGCTTCTACTCTTGCCCAAAACTCATCTTTCACTCTTGCCACTCATCTTTCACTCTTGCCACTCGATCCGCTGTTGGAGCATACACACATACAATCGCCCATGCTTGTATACCTACTTTCATCCTCACCCATACAATCCTTGCACCCACTGTTCCATACTCTCTTATATTCTCCTTCCACTTCTTGCTTATCATCAGACATACTCCCTCTCTTGCCGTGCAATAAAAATCTGATCATTACAACCTCTCACCCTTTCTATATCCCGCTTGTTCTTCTCTTAAAATTTTGTCAATTACTGGCTCTATTCTGTTCAACAAGATTTTGGAAAAGACTTTTGCAACTACAGATGTCAAAGTTATCCCCCTCCAATTGCCACACACACTTAAATCTCCCTTTTTTGGTATATTTATCATCACTCCATTTTTCCACTCTTCTGGAATTCCACCATTATCCCAAGCCACATAACCAAAGTATATTTAATTACACTTATTCCTTAGTAATTTTTCTCTCTTAATCCTTCTTAACTTTCTTTCTTTATTTATTTATTTATTCATTCCGTACATTAATGTGCTCTTTAATGTTGCTGATTTGAACTGTGTCGCTGTTGGAGAGGTATGTAAACAAGCACAAGTAAACTGCAATTTATACTTTATTGCACTTATTAAATATTTTTTTCTCTTAACTTTCCTTATCTTTTCAATCTTTCTTTCTGTTTTATATTTAATTATTCATACTGTGCGTTAATTTTCTCTTTCATGTTGTTGATTCGAACTGTGTCGCTAATGAAGAGGTACAGTATATAAACATGTACAAGAAAATTAAAGCGTAATAGGCAAAAACAAATCGCTAAGGAAGAATTGCTACTAATCCCTCATTATCAAGGAGTATACCGCTCTTTGACTTTCAGTGAGTCGTATGCTTGTTGGCAAAGTTGATTTTGTAGTAGCCTACATTTTTTTCTGTGAAGTTATTGCCTGTTGCACTTTTTTGTGCAGTACCTGTCTCTCTCTCTCTCTCTCTCTCTCTCTCTCTCTCTCTCTCTCTCTCTCTCTATATATATATATATATATATATATCCCTTCGGAGCCCAGTGTCCGGAATATTGGACACAGCTGGGATTTTTCAAGTCTTTATAAAGTAGGGAACCCCCGGGTAGGGACCTATGGGCTTCACGACAAGGAGCCGATAGGCGGAGAGCGGTAAGTTTGGTAACCAACAAGCGCCATGCCTAGCCCAGCACCCCTGGGATCTAACAGGTTATTGACTGGCAAACCAATCAGCCTCTTTAACTCATTGGAGCCCAGTGTCCGGAATATTGGACAGAACTGTTTTTTTTTTAAGTCTTTATTAAGCAGGGAACCCCCGGGTAGGGACCTATGAGTTTCGCGAGTATGAGCCGATGGGCGGAGGGCGGTACGCTTAGTACCCACCTAGCGCCATGCCTCGCCCAGCACCCCTGGGATCCTATGGGATATATATATATATATATATATATATATATATATATATATATATATATATAGATACATATATATATATATATATATATATATATATATATATATATATATATATATATATAAAATATATATATATATATATATATATATATATATATATATATATATATATATATGTATACTGTATATAGATAGATAGATAGATAGGTAGATAGACAGACAGATAGACAGATACATAGATAGATATACAATATATATATATATATATATATATATATATATATATATATATATATATTACCCACATACTTTGCCTTACTAATATCCTTATGTTCTAACTTCCTCCTGACATTTTTTTTTTATTATTGAGACTTTTTTGAGCGTTCGATATAATCACTAAATAAAATACAGGATATCCTATATATAACGCTACATTTCAATTCCAAAGG
This sequence comes from Coenobita brevimanus, assembly GCF_032717465.1. NCBI lineage: Eukaryota > Metazoa > Arthropoda > Malacostraca > Decapoda > Coenobitidae > Coenobita > Coenobita brevimanus. The sequence goes on from NC_137005.1 coordinate 28,894,362, forward strand.
GCGATTTCACGTGGGTATGGGAACGCTCAGTCCGCGCTATCTTTGCCGTGCATCATTTAGTAATTTACTGCTCCGAATGCCACACCCACGTCCACACTGGCCGATTGAGCCATCCAAGCAACACGTAAGATACTGCCATGTAATTTTCTAGTGGCAAATGCCCAGACGAACTTACATCCATTATGCCGCCTATCCACGCCTTCCCACGTGCTGCACGGGCATCTGTTAATGCTCTTGACTGGACTATCACACAGACGTATTGCAGAACTTCTACCTATTAGAATTTAATTATTCCCAGAATTGCGTCTCTTTTAATTTGCTCCTGCAGATTAGTGCCCCCCTCCCCCGAAACTTAATCCTACAGCAGTTCAAGACCAACTTGAAATGAACGGATCTTGAATTTCACATTATTTTTTCTTTTGTTTTTTTCTTGGAAAAATCTTACGAGCTTCTGGCCTTTGATTCCTTCTTCCATGCATTAAAAAAAGTTACATTTTTTTTTTTTTTTTAGTGGAGGACATCTTTAATTTATTGTCAGTGAATGTCCGGCGAGGTTGGATGGTGTTGAATTGGAAAATGTGAGTACGTTTAAGTACTTGGGTAGTGTGATGAGTAGGGATGGAGGTTTGGAGGGTGAAGTGCTTGAAAGGGTACAGCAGGGAAGAAAGGTTGCTGGTTCCTTGAAAGCAATGATAAGAAACAGGGAAGTGAGCATGGAAGTGAAAAAGTTACTACATAACAGTATTGTGATACCAACTCTAACGTATAAAAGCTTGGATTTGTTGGAAGGACACAAGTCAATAGTGAGAGCAGTGGCAATGAGTTATTTAAGAGGAGCCTGTGGAGTCACATGGAGAGATAGGCTGACAAATGAGGATATAAAGGAGGGTTGTGGTGTGGATATGGATGTGATAGGAAGCGTTAGGAGGAATACACTGAGGTGGTTTGGCCTTGTGGAGAGAATGGAGGGTGAAAGACTGACGAAGAGAGTGTATGTGAGTGAGGTGGAGGCCGAGGATGAGATGGAGGGATGGGGTGGAGAGGCATATGAGAGAAGGGGGTGTGAGTTGGGAGCAGAGCAGTGAAATGGCGGGGGACAGGGCGACGTGGAGGCGATTTGTTTGTGGCCACCCCGAACGGGATTGAGGCGTCTGGCAATAGATAGATAGATAGATTTTTTTTTTAGTTTGTTATTGCTTCCTCTGTTCTTCTTCTATACATCAAAATAAAAAATAGCAATAATACAGCCAGCGAAACAACCACAACTATCACAACCACCACCACCACCGTAACACCACAACTACAGTACAGCCTCCATGACTACCACAACAATCACTAAAAAAAAAAAAAAAAAACTATTACCTCAACACTATGATAATTCCAGCAGCCAAAACACTGACTATCACAGTGACAACCTGAACTACAGCCAATTCTTTGACAACCACAGCTGCTTCAACTGCCACCATCATAGTGACTACCAAAACTGCTAGAACTATCACTCTGGGAACTGCAGCCACTGCAACCACCGATTTCATAGTGTCAGCCAAAATTATTGCAGCCAACACTGTCAACTGCAGCTACCACAACGACCAGTGTCACAACTATTTTTACTTCAACCACTGCCATCACACTTACCAAAACTGTCACATGTACCAACACCACAACTACCAAGGGTACCAGGGTACCACTGCTATCACCACACCTACCAAATTAGCAGTGTTGCAGCAAGGAATACCACAGCTACCACAGATACCATAAATAATCGACCATCACAATAGTCTGGATCTAACAACTGTACCACATCTATTTCCACAACTACCACACTAGTACAGCTACCACAATTTCCTCCACTATTATCACCATATTCAGAGTGATAGCCTATAGAACTGTCTGACTTTAACAACTGCCCAGCCGGGGACAAAAATTCGCCTTATATTTCATATTTACTGCTTCTCACTCTCATCTGCTGCCTAATACCCCTAAACTGAGAGAGGCTTGGTACGTTTTTCTGTCCACTGATGATTCTCCTTGAAATAATCCGCCAGGGAATAAAGCGACGGGCATGTCCCAGATGTGAAGCACAGTGACTGGAACAGTTAATGAACTTCTGCCCGTAACTGTACCCAACTACTGCAACAACCATGGCCACCAAATCCACTATCACAACCACCAGAACTATCACCACAAGGAGAGAGAGAGAGAGAGAGAGAGAGAGGGAGAGAGAGGGGGGTGGGGGAGGGAGATCACAAGGGATTTGGTTAACTAACTGTACCACATCAACTACACAGCCACCACAACTACCACAGCTACTACATGCACCATTACCACAAAGTCAGCTACTAGTAATATTAAAAGTGCATCTACCACAACAATTACGACCGTACCAGTTCCACAGCCACCAGTACTGCCACAACCATCATAACTACCACAGCTACTTTTACCACCACAAATACCTTTTAAAAAAGTTACAACAACCACAACAGTTACCAAAACCATGACCGTCACCGCAATCAGTTAGACGGACATGAGAACTGAATGGCCCTAACAAATGTGCCACACCCATCACCCCAACTATGATAAAACAACTACAGCAGCTACAATCTAAATGTTTATTGCCAGACGCCTTAATCCCGTAAGGGGTGGCCATTACAAAATCGCCTCTATGTCGTCCTGTCCCCCGCCATTTCACTGCCATGCTCCCCGCTCACAGCCCCTCTCTCATATACCTCTCCACTCTACCCCATCATCTCATACTTAGTCTCCCCCTCCCTCTACCCCTCTCCACCTCACTCACAAGCACTAGCCTCGTCAGTCTCTCACTGTCCATCCTCTCCACATTGCCAAACCACCTCAGTGTGTTTCTTCTAACGCCTCCTATCACATCCACATCTACACCACAAAGCTCCTACACTTCCTCATTTGTCAGTCTGCCTCTCCATGTGACTCCACATGCTCCTCTCAAATAACTCCTTTCCACTGCTGTCACTCTAGACTTCTGTCCCTCCAACAAGGTCCAAGCTTCACTTCCCTACGTTAGAGTTGGTATCACAGTAATGTCACGCAAAATCTTTTTCACTTCCATGCCCATTCCCTGTTTCTTATCACTGCTTTCAAGGAACCAGCAACCTTTCTTCCTTGATATACCCTTTCAAGCACTTCACCCTCTAAACTTCCATCCTTTCTCATTACACTACCCAAGTACTTAAACGTACTCACATTTTCCATTTCCTACTCATCCAACCTCACTGTACATTCAGACTTCATTTTTCTCGAAGACTATAACTTTCCTTTTCTCTATATTCACCTTTAGATTTCGTTTCTTACACACTCTCCCAAACTCTTCCACCAAGCCATGCAGCTCCCCTTCGTCTTCACTTAACAACACAGGATCATCTGCAAACAACAGTACGGTGAGTTTCCAAACACTGCCCTCTCTCATAAGGGCCGCTCCAGCATCCACTGCCCTATCTTGTAGCTGTTTTATAACCCCATCCATATACAGATTGAACAACCATGGAGACATGACACATCCCTGTTTCAATGCAACCTTTAAATTGACAAATTCACTCAGTTCACTATCCAAACGTACTGCAACCTTAGCACCTTCATACATACTCTTCACGGCATTCAACAACTTCCCATCTGCTCCATATATTCTTAATACTTTCCACAATCCTTGTCTATCCACCCTGTCATATGCTTTCAACAACTCCTATCTGCTCCACATATTCTTAATACTTTCCACAATTCTTCTCTATCCAACCTGTCATATGCTTTCTCCAAATCCATGAAGGCCGCATACAACTTCTACCCCTTCTCTAGAAACTTTCCACTAAAGATCTAAAAATGAATATCTGATCTACACAACCTCTTCCCTTCCTAAAGCCTCCCTGTTCTTCTCTAATCCCTGTTATTACAACAATGCCATAATTACCACAACCACCAAAACTACCATAATCACCACACCTAACACAACCACAAAACTATGGCAACTACAACAGTTACCATAACCACATCATCTTCCAAAACTGCCTGAACCACCAAACTAATACAAGCACCACAACCACCACATTTACTACGACTACTAAAGTATCGGCGAAAGCAAAGAGGATCGCAACTAGACTCGAACAATTACACCACAGTCACTAGTATCACCAAAAATCCCATAATTATCCAACTGTCAAAACTACAAGTCACCAAAACTACAGAAACTACCACAAATACACCAAAATCCCAACGAACTAATCTACCGCGACCACCACTAATGTACTGCAAAACTACTACCATCTCCCCCAGCCACAATGAACAAATTTACAACCACCACTATTAGTACAACAACCACCACGACTATAAACAAAGCTGCCAAAAATGACACAACTGTCACAACTAGCTCGGTCACACACTTGTCAGTACCACATCCACCACAGCCACAACTACCTAAGATAAAAAAAAAGATACCACCAATACAACTATGACCACTACAACCACCAGCACCACCAAAATTGCCATAACCACCACTACAAACACCACAATGTTCACCAGGTTTTTCTCCCCCTGCAGCAGATATTTATCAACAGTCATAACATCCTCGGCTATGGCAACACCCACGACCCACATGTATTGCAAACAAATGGAATAGCGTTACCCACATGCTGGGTGATATTGGATCTGACCGACATGTGTGTGTGTGTGTGTGTGTGTGTGTGTGTGTGTGTGTGTGTGTGTGTGTGTGTGTGTGCATTCCATATGTTTCACTGTGTCTAGTCAGTTTAGGTAAATAGAAAATCAGTCTGATGCAATAATGCTTATTTAAGACTGTCAGTATGATGGTATTTTTTTTTATATATGCTAGTCTTGTGGCCTCCAGATGAAGTTTTTTCAGCTTTACTAGGTCTGTTATGGGGTAAAACCGTGAAACAAATGCACACTAATGTCTTGTGCACCACGAGCTTTAAAGATTCTATCTACATCTCTCGCACGATATAATTCGACCGTGATACAACGAGATTTTATGATTCTGTGTAGGTTACGAATGGACGATTACATTCAGCCCAGGTACGCCGAGTTTTTAATAGTTTTTCCATAGAACGTCAATGGGCCCTACTAAAAAAAAACAGAGTTTAGGCGGTCCAACGGCGACGTTCAGTCGTCAGACGTTCCTGAGCGTCAGTCATTCTTACAAATCTGGACCGTCAGTCTTGGCGAAACCCAGTTCTGGCATTTGAATGCCACGACAGTCGCTAGATTGGGCGAGAATGCTCTGCATGAGCACTAACAGCGCGCAAATTTTGAATGTTTCTTCTGTTTAATTAACCAGACACTTCGCTAACCTATTCTAAACTGTTATTTTTATGTAGGTAATAAGTATATTTGCGCTAGAATTGGTATCAAATGATGGTAGAACGCATAAAGAGAATGCATTTACAAGCAAGATACAGTGTAATGTATAGCCTTGACTGAACTGTGATTTATCCTCCTTTTACAGTTATTTGCATGAAAATAATTATTGAGATTATCCAGACTTGATTTCACACGAGCAAAATGAATGTATTATTGCATTCTTCATAGATTTCCATGTTGTTCCTGGCCAGCTCACCAGTCATGAATTATGCAGCAGTTTATCCAGGTTATGTGCACTTTAACTCATGCAGCAGTACATCATGTGTTCCTAAATTTATATTGCAAAATGTACATACAGAGTTACTGGAGAATTACTTTTAGCATGGAGACTAATTTACTTCTTTACAAAGCTGGTTGAATGGTGACATTCATTGCAGCACAACACAAGAGGGTTACAGTAACACTCCATTATTTTTCAGCTGCTTCTTTCCATACCTGTCATCCAGCCATGACCAGGAGACCATATTGGAAAATATTGGTTATAAGATGCGTGTACTGTAACAGCTGTTCTTCACTTTCTATATATCTAGCTATAGTTTTTCCTCTACATTATTGTCACCTTCCCTGTTTGAGGTATTACTAGTAAATTTCCAGTTTAGCTCAGTAATTATACTGCTATGAGATTCACATTCTTTATCATTACCTTTCCCTTCAAGCAGTATGCAATGATTTCCCAAGATACTTAATACAGTAGCTAATTATTTCTGTCCCAGTCTGCTAGACAAGCTTTCCTTTTTGTGTCCCAGAAATCATTCCACTTCTATAGTACTTTCATCCAGTTCTGTTTTATATATTTTCAGACTCCTACTCTGGTTATATGCTTGATGTTTGTCTCCTTCACTAAATATTTATCTCATTACTTCCTGTTTGTTAGTCATTGCTTTAACTGCACCTTTCATGCTTTTGTATAACCCTTCCACCCTAACCAATATTCCATGACTTTCCTACACTTATCTACTCCCCCATTACAATAGCTGCCATTTCTATCCAATTAACTAGTTCTCATATCATATATGCATGGAACTGGCCATTTCCTGAGGCCTGTAGCTATTTGTAAGCAAGAAAAGCTCTTGGGATAGAAAGATTCCTTTTTTGTGGGGGGGGGGGTAATTTTCATTACAAAATCTGCATTAACTAACAAGATTTGCATTAAAGCCAACGCACCTATGCTCAAATCTGAGTGTTTGATTGAAACAGACAATATTCCAGCCGACATCCTAACCAACCAATTCACTCGTACCGGTGCAGCGTTATAATCTGTCCCCCTGTCTGCCCCCTACGGCGTATGCGTGGGGGTTGCCAAAGGCCGCCACAAATATGCCATTAATTTTGTCCTCTGATCTCTGTAGGGGTAACATGATCGGAGCCTCTCGCCCTTTGTTTACAAACGGCAAATGATCATTCCGGCTTCTCATATCATTCGTCTCAACGCTTTCTCGGGTAGTTTCCGCCCTTAAATTAAATAAGGTTAGGCGGAAAGCAGTAAAAATTCGAATTTCTAAGGTATGAATGAGTTAGGCTGGATAAACATAGTTATAATTAATCATCTGGGGAAGAGTTTTCTAATCTGTTAGGCGTGAGGATTGCCTTAGCTTTGTATCTTTACAGGAATGAGTTAAGCTCGTACTGTCCCGTGTATGAAACCATTTTTTTCATACATATCCTTGAAATTATAAACAGTTTTGACACACACTACATCATTCGGTTGTGCATTCCACTGATCAATTGTCCTATTAGGGAAACTGAATTTCCTTACATCTTTATCACCTCTCTTTTTATGCTGTATTTTGCAATGTCCTCTTGCTGATGCTTCACACATATGACATATATTCATGTCTATTTGCTGTTCGCCTGATATGCATTTATATAGCATAATCATGTCTCCTCCTCCTCTCCTGCGGCGTTGGTAAATTCAATCTTTCCAGTCTTTCTCGGTAACTTACACTTAAGCTTGGTACCCATGTGGTAGTGGTCCGTTGTACTTTTTCAATCTTATGTGTTTTTTGAGATGAGGATTCCAGACTACTGTGATGCATACTCCAGAGTTGGTCTGATGAATATCTTCCTCAGCATATCTTCATTTATATATATGAATGCTATTCTCATATTAGCAAGCAATGTATACATGTTTCGTACCTTCTCACTGATGTGATCATCAGGAGATAGTCTGATACTGATAATTACTCCTAGGTCCTTCTCCTTTTCTGATATGTGTAGGGTTGATCTTCCTAACTTACAATACCAATCTGGTCTTTTCTCACTTTTACCAAATTTTATTACATGACACTTATCCACATTAAATTCCATTTGCCATTTATTGCTCCATTCATGAAGCTTGTTCAATTCCTCTTGCAGCTCTTTGCAAGAATCTATGTTAGTAATTTTCTTTTGAATTTTTGCATCATCTGCAAACATATTTAGATAGCTTCCTCTCTGCGTTATATATTCACTTTAATACCCACCCAACCCCTTTTAAGTGCCATAGAGTCACTAAGTGGCTTGGTGCTAGCTTTTCCTTTTCCTTTGTTTTCCAATTATCCAATCCAATCCCTTTAGTTTGAGAAATCTTACATCTCCCTTTAGTTTTGAGAAATCTCACATAAGAGTGTTAGGCTAGTCCAGTATAGTTCAAGTTCAGTAAATGTGAAATAAAAATTAGCCTCTAAATTTCGTTTATGGAAACGTACTTTTAACTCCAAATACTATGAAAACAGTATGCACTCCAGTAGGTATGCTTAGTGAAGTTTCCTGTTCACACTGTTACAGCACTGCTACTGATTCAATGGATAATGGTAAAGTAAAAACCCTTATCAGTTACGTTACTGAGATCACTTCAGATACTAGTTGTTATGGGAAATTAAAAAAAAAAAAATCCTAAGTTAGGTTATTCAGCACATTGGATACATTAATACACATCACTGATTGACATATTTTAATACCAATCGTTTATTTAAATCTGCACACGTGCAGTAACATAAACCCTGTCGTGTCCAGTAGCACAGGATATATTTATGTACTGTACTGTCAGTGGAAATGCAATGAATACAGTAATAAAAAAAAAAAAAAAAAAGCAAAAGTTAGCACCAAGCCAATGAAAATATGGCACTGAGGTGGAAGGGGGTTGGGTGGTTATTAAAGTGAAAATACAAGGCTGAGAGATAAGACACATGAAGTACAAGAGGGGGTGAATAATATGCGCCAGACCCAAGCTAAAACAATGACTACATGGCACTATAATGGAAGAGGATTTGGTGGGTATTAAAGTGAAAATGTAAGGCAGAGAGGTAAGACAGATAAAGTACAGGAGCGGAGTGGGAAGAGGGGAAGGATGGAGATTAAAGTGCCCTTTTTGCCACAAGCAGGGATACTGAGGAAGTAGTCTGTCCCCCCTCCCCAGAGGGGTACTATCAATGGAAACTAAGCCAGCTCCCAGTCACGGTTATCTCACGAATCCTTTCCCCTTGGGGAGGGGGGGATAGAATACTTCCTCAGTATCCCTGCTTGTCGTAAAAGCCGACTAAAAATCCTTTCCCTTTTCCTTCTCTGCTTCTTGTACTTTATCTGTTCCACCTCTCTGCCATATATTTTCAATACCCACCCAAGTTAGTGCCATATAACTTAGTCATTGAATGGAATGGATTATCAAAAAAAAAGAAAAAAAAAAAAAGGAAAGCGAGCACCAAGCCACTCAGTGACTATATGGCACTACAATAGGAGTTGGGTGGGTATTAAAGGGAAAATATAAGGCAGAGAGGTGGGACAGATAAAGTACAAGAAGCAGAGGGGGAAAAGAAAAAGGATGAAGATTAAAGTGCCCCTTTTAGACGGTTTTTACGACAAACAGGGATACTGAGGAGGTATTCTATCCCCCCCCTCCCCAGGGGGAAACTTAGTCATTGAGTGGCTTGGTGCTCGCTTTTCTTTTTTTTTTTTTTTAATTATTCCATTCCATTTCATTCCATTCCATTCATGAGTCCTTTACTCATCCCTCTTAACCACCTGTGAGGTCTACAAATACCTGTACACTAGTCAAATTTAACACAATGAGAACACAATGAGAACTACTCAGCTACAGACCAGTATCAATGACCAGTGTTGTAAGATACTACAAAAGCTGATAAGGGAAGTTTGGGTAAAACATCTAGAACATGGTAAGATAAAAGAGAGGCAGTTCGGTTTTAGGAAGGGAAAATCATGTTACTAATCTTCTAAGCAATAATGACAAAGTTAGAGAAACATTACAGAAAAGAGAAGGATGGGTGGACAGTATCTATTTAGATTTTAAGAAAGCATTTGACAGAGTACCGCACCAAAGACTTTTATGGAAGCTGTACTATCAAGGAGGTATCCAAGGCAATCTCCCCTGTTGGATGCAGGATCTTCTCAGAAAAAGGGAAATGAGAACAATATTAAGGGGAAATTACTCATCGTGGAGGGAAGTGACCAGCGGAGTTTCACAGGGCTCAGTTATGTTTTTAGTATATTATGTTTTTAGTATATATAAATGGCATAGTAATATTGGAAATGGAAGCTATCTAAATATGTTTGCTGATGATGCAAAAATTCAAAAGAAAATTACTAACATAGATTCTTGCAAAGAGCTGCAAGAGGAATTGAACAAGCTTCATGAATGGAGCAATAAATGGCAAATGGAATTTAATGTGGATAAGTGTCATGTAATAAAATTTGGTAAAAGTGAGAAAAGACCAGATTGGTATTGTAAGTTAGGAAGATCAACCCTACACATATCAGAAAAGAAGAAGGACCTAGGAGTAATTATCAGGAACAGACTATCTCCTGATGATCACATCAGTGAGAAGGTATGAAACATGTATACAACGCTTGCTAATATGAGAACAGCATTCATATATATAAATGAAGATATGCTGAGGAAGAAATTCATCAGACCAACTCTGGAGTATGCATCACAGTAGTCTGGAATCCTCATCTCAAAAAACACAGATAAGATTGAAAAAGTACAACGGGCTACTACAAGATAGGTACCAAGCTTAAGGGATTTAAGTTACTGAGAAAGACTGGAAAGCACCGCCGGATTAAAGGGGGAGGCCCAAGGGGCCCGGACCCACCAAGAGGGGGCCTCCCACCAGAGCAACTTGCGTTCATTTCGTGTTTATGCATTACATATTACAGCATTGGATGAATAGTCCCCGTTCAGTATTTCCTAACTAAAAGTGTCCTATTTATATATTAGGATTTAGGTTACCAGTCTGTGGTGTATGCCATTGGGGGAGTTGGAAAGGGGGCCTCCCTTCCAAGCGGGCCCCGGGCCTCCCACATGCTTAATCCAGCCGTGCTGGAAAGATTGAATTTACCAACGCTGCAGGAGAGGAGGAGGAGACATGATTATGCTATATAGATGCATATCAGGGGAACAGAAAATAGACATAAATGAATATATATCATATGTGTGAACATCAGCAAGAGGACATTGCAAAATACAGCATAAAAAGAGAGGTGATAAGACGTAAGGAAATTCAGTTTCCCTAATAGGACAATTGATCAGTGGAATGCACAACCGAATAATGTAGTGTGTGCCAAAACTAGTTATAATTTCAAGGATATGTATGATAAAAATGGTTTAATACACGGGACAGTACGAGCTTGACTCATTCCTGTAAAGATACAAAGCTAAGGCAATCCTCACGCCTAACAGATTAGATAACTCGTCCCCAGATGATTAATTATAACTGTTTTTTCAACCTAACTTATTAATACCTTAGAAATTCGAATTTTTACTGCTTTCCTCCTAACCTTATTTAATTTAAGGGCGGAAACTACCCGAGAAAGCTTAGAGACGAATGATATGAGAAGCCGGAATGACCATTTGCCGTTTGTAAACAAAGGGCGAGAGGCTCCGATCATGTTACCCCTACAGAGATCAGAGGACAAAATGGCATATTTGTGGCGGCCTCTGGCAATCCCCACGCATGCGCCGTAGGGGGCGGACAAGGGGATTATAACGCTACACCGGTATCGGTAACCTTACCCAGCTATCTTAACTACATCAGCTTATCAATTTATTTTGGTGCAAAAACGAATCACATTTGTCAAGAAAGAACTTAAGTGATTGCACATACTTGTTAGTACTGAGGAAAAATTTGTGTTTTATTATCAATTCCTCAAACTTAACTGTAGGAGAGAACACTAAAACAGGTGAAAAATACAAACTAACGATTTACCAATGCTGACCAAACTCTGATACGTGTAATTTCTGCAATGTATTTTAATATTGTATATGCACTTCTTACACATCATTTATTCATGGTTTTTCAGAGGCAAGGACTGGCACACAATTGACTAGAGGCAGAAGCCTACTGACTTGCCCTCAAATGTGCTAACTTAAAGCACTGAGCTGGCTAACACACAAACTATCAAATAGTTGCCGTTTCAAAAATCTATTCAGAAAGTACACAGGTAGTCTGAAATAAACTAAACAGCATAATTTAATATCCTAACTCAATATTACGCGCCACGTCGCCACCATAGTTTTTGTTTACTCGTATTCGTTACGGAAGTGTTTAGTAAAATCTTATGAACAGCCTTATATTTCTCATATTTTAGCCTGCTGGGGAAAATTTGATTCCAGAATTATTCAGTTTTTATACATGGAAAAACCGGTTATCATATTTATGAATATTTAAATTTGTTCACGACAGGGGGGTCTCGTGGCATTTATCCTCCTGTGACATTCCAATACTTTTTTACGCCATAACCAGGTGACGAACGTCTGGCGTGAACAGGAAATTTACTTACGGTACGAAACACGAGAACGTCAGACGCTCACGTTCGTCAATACTGACGTTTAGTTTTTATATTGAACGATTTTATTTAGCCCAAAAAGAGACCCTTCACGGTAAAAATGTGAATCCTTCGCTTCAGTGACGTATTTTCAGTTTTACTCAGGCCACCAGACGATTTTGTTTATCTCATGTGGGTGCCAAATAATGAAGGAATAATGAAGGCAATATCCAACCCCTCCAGATCGAAAAGCTTCGTCTAACATAAATTAAGTTACGCGAAGGTAGCAAGACTGAAGTTAAAGGTGGAAAAAAAAAAAGATTGGTGGCATCATTACGAAGCAGGTAGATGAGTATCATAACAGCCATCAATATACGGTTTGTTAAGCACGATACACAGAACGAATTTCGAAAATCTTAATTCTGTGCATCAGAATGGAAAGCACAGCGAAAATAATTATACTTTTTTGTTAACCATATAACATATTTAATCGCATACTGCAAGGGAACGGATTCACAAACAACCCTATGACCCACTGCCTCTCGTAACTATGTTGTGTTTTTGTTGAAACAACAAGGGACAAGCGATTCACTAAATGATCAGTACTAAATTATCAGACTTGAACTGTCTGAAAACAAGAAGAAAAATGTGTGCCTTTCTTGGGCTGAAGGCGTTAACAATATGGTGCCTACACTTACCCAGGTAATTATTTACTGACTAGATGATTTTAATAAACTGCGATACTTTAGCAGTTAAATGAATTTTTCGTTGCAAAACATCACTTACTTCAAGACTGTTTTACACGAGATGGGGAAAAATCTTGGTCACATGCTTAATAAAGCACTATAATGTAGGCCTATGCATTCACTCTGGACTGAAGGAGACAGTTGATTCCGTTTAAAGTAATTTTACTAGTCAGGAGGTGAACACTCATAGGATTCTATGATTTTCCCTCAGCTGAACAAAATTATTTGTTATTAGCCCATATATAACAATTAGAGCAGACGCACACATGAAAGGAGTAATGAAAATATATATTTACCAGCTCTCTCAGGCTTTTAAGCCTTATCTTCAAATAATTATTACAATCTGGTGTCAACTCATGTTAACTACAAAGGTATTGGCGACCATCATCCACTCATATGATGTAACGCTGCCTACTTCGTCTTCACCTTATTATTCTGTTTTCTGTGTAAGTTCTCTTTTTCTGTTTCTCTTAGATTTCCTTTCACTTTATATTGCTCCTCTTTCCTTTGCAGGTGGCTTTACACTGAGTGACAAGCCTAATGGTTTTATGTAAGCCCGGAAACCATTTACAGCGCTGTGTGGTTACACTGTAATCAACCCGTACTTGTTCCCCATGTACCAATAAGTGGGTTGGCGAAGGGTAGGTGCCCCTCACCGTAAAACAACTAACCCGAAGACTAATGGCCAAACTTTTAGGGATTTTGGCTTCTGGCTATATATAGATGGATAGAACTACAATACATGTTTGCGCCAGCCAACTTGTCCAAAAAACTGCACCCTCTCAGCCACCATTAGATACTCAAGGGCGGTCAGTGTGAAATTTACAAATAAATATAAACGTACTGTGTGACACAAATCACTGTTTATCAGTAGGAAGAAAACTACCCTGGCTAATTATAGGCGATTGTTACGAGGTGTGAATTTGCAGACAAGTTAACTGGTGCAGGGTACATAGTAGACGAGACTATGAGAAAGTTAATTAAGTACTGTAATTTCATTGTCTTTACTTCTATCCACATCTTTCCTGAGATTACACTGAAGCCAAAAAAGCTCATGGAATTAATGTCTTCACTTAAACTGTAAGATTAGACTCTGAACAGATGGTCGTGGTGGCAGTGATAATGGTGGTGATTTTGGATGTGGTGACGGTTATGATCGTTGTGGTGATGTTTTGATGAAAATGGTTGTGATAGTGGCAGTGGTAATGGTAATGCGGGTGATGGTGAATGTGGTGTTGTGATGATGATGTCTTTCGATGATCTTTTGATGATACTGTTTGAGGATTTAAGTACGATGATGGCTCGAGTTGTTTCTTTGCTAGTGGTAGATGTGGTGGCAGATGTGGTGGAAACAGGTGTGGTGGTGGCATGTGGTAGTAATAAATAGAGTGGTGGTGGATGCGTTGGTGATGAATGCCATAGTAGTAGTAGGTATAATGGTGATAGATGTGGCTGCAGTGCTTTTATGTGAGGTAATATTTTTGTGTGGATAGTTCAGTTGAAACCTATAACACAAGGTAACAGAACTTTTTGTTCCTAGGGAGTAACTCTTATTTCCTGATTGCCTATATCTCAAAACTATAGAAAAGACCTGTCATTCGTCTCAAACTTTAATTTTATGACCTGGAAATCCATATTTCAAAATTGCCTATTTTTAGTGAGGAAATTGGGCAATCTTCCTTATTCTTATTCGCATAAAGTCAGAAAAATTCTTGAAATGAATCAAAATTTACATGTATTTTCAAAAATAGTTGTAAAAGATTTAAAAGTGACTAGTATTTCCAGATTTATGGGTATACCGTAAGTCACTTTCATGAAGCAGCCCTTAAATACAGTCTCCCATCATGTTCTCGTTATGCTGTCCTTGGTAGTGGCGTAAAACTCCATTATATCCGGGTGGAAAAGCTCCCTAGCTCCTTCGAATATGCTCCCATTTTCTCCTTGAAATTTATCGAGATGAGAGTTGAGGGCATGGACTCCAAGGAACATCCTGCAGACCATGGCGCCGTAAGTCTTCGCTAGAGTCTTGGCCTCCACATAGTTCTTGCCCTTGTAGTTGCACAGGAAGCATTGAACCACTGTGGCAAAGCTGTTCCAAGGCACCTCCTCCACTCTGGTTAGCTTCTTAGGAATTCCTTGCAATCCAGGATGTTTTTTATCTGTGGTTCGAAAAAGTTACCAATTTGACCTTTGTCTCAGACAGTTTTGTAAAGTCTTGGAGGCACTTGAAGGCCACTGACTCCTTATCCAGAGCTGTGGCGAATTGCTTCATAAGGCCCAACTTGATATGCAGTGTTCGCATAAACACCTTCTGAGGGTCCACCAGTGACTCCCACTTGATGTTGCTCCTCCCCATAGAGTGCTCGATCCACTGTGGCCAGTCCCTCCAATGGTAATGAGCCATTATGTCCCGGCTGTTCAAGAGACAGCCCTGGAGACCCAACAGGAAGACTACCATTTTGAAATCTCCAGTTACCTCCCAGCCAACTAATTACACTTCAAGGTGTTCAGCAGAATCTTGACATTGTTGTGCTCCTCCCTGGGGTGAACGAGTTAGCCGGCAGCACGGCTCTGAGGCTCCTGGTTAAGTCGACAATGGAGAGGCGCCACTGTGTTGGCTGCAGGGGATCCTGATCATCTCGAACAGACCGGTTATGTTATGACTAAAGCAGAGTCCATCTCAAAGGGTGAAGAAACTGCAAAACACTTGATGAGTTTCCTCTGACTTGAGTCAGCAAATTTTCATCCAACAAGTTCCACTGTTTGAGCCTCGATGTCAGAAGGATAGCATTGGACTTATCAGATCTTCTGTGCCGCTTCCAAAGACATCCCTTCTCCTCCACACAGTTCACTACTCCTGGAATGACTTGGTCCTTATCCTGGAATGACTTGGTCCTTAACCTGATTCACATCTTCCCTGGGGAAACTGTCACCACCCTTCTGTGCTTCAGTTCCTTGGTCCTCCTCAACATCATCAGCTGTGGATATGCATGATTCCTCGAAGACGTCCCAGCTGTATTCTCCTGACCAATGGTACTGCCAAAGACGATTTATGTGTACCACCTTTGAGGGAGATTTCCTGCCTCTCCGAATCCGGTACTTTACGTCTGACAGGTGGCCCATCACAAAGTAGGGCCCATCTCACGGGCTATCCCACTTCAGTGACTGTCCCTTATTCCATTGAGGACATTTGTGCTGAGAGGGGGTTGGTGATAGCCAATACCCTCTTCAGGCATAAAATGATCCACAGGTATACATGGCGAGTGATGAGAAGGGTGGGTGGTGAACTGAATGAAAGGAAGGCAATGATTGATTATGTGTGTGTGTGGATGAAAGGATGCGAAGATGTGTAAAGGATGCAAGAGTGTATAGAGGTTGGGGGAGTGGACTTTCTGACCACTACTTGGTGGTGGCCAGAATTAGGATGCAAGTGAGATGGAGGAATAGAAGAAGGGAAAGACGAGAGGAAGGAGTAGTTGCAAGGAGAGTGGAAAGGTTACAAGAGGATGAGAAAAAGGCAGAGTATAAGAGAGAAGTGGAGGAACGATTGGGCAAATATGAATTGGAGCAGATGGGAGACGTGGAAGGTGTGTGTAAGATATTTACAGAAGAAATATGTGCAGCATGTGATGTGGTGTGTGGAAGGAAGAGAAGGCGGAGGGGGGTACAAGGAACAGCGTGGTGGACTGAAGAGGTGAAACAGGCTGTGGCACAAAAGAAGAAAGCATACAATGAATGGGTGAGAAATAGGGGCGTGGAAGAAGTTGAGAGGCGGAAGAGAGAGTTATATGTGGAAAGGAAGAGAGAGGTGAAAAGATTAGTAAGAGAGAGTAAGAAGAGAGTGGATGAGGAATTTGGAAGGAATTTGAGTGTAAAGTGGAGGGACTAAGAAAATGTTCTGGAGAGAAGTGAAAAGAGTAAGACAGGGTGGAAGTGAAGTTAGCAGGGGAGTGAAAGATAAAAATGGTAGATTACTAGTGGAGAAGGGAGAAAAAGTGAGCAGATGGAGAGAACACTTTAAGGAATTGTTGAACGTAGAGGATGGAAGTAATGCAAGTATAAGTGGCTGGGGAATGGCTGGGAGAAGGAGGGAGGTGAGAAGACAGGAAGAAATCAGTAGGATAGAAGTTGTGGAAGCAATGAAGAAAGTTAAATCGGGGAAAGCCCCAGGAATTGATGGAGTGTGTGGTGAAATGCTGAAGCATGGGGGAGAGATAGTAGTAGAATGGATGTGGAAGATGTGCAGATTGGCCTGGGAGGAAGGTAGAGTCCCGGAGGATTGGAAGTCAGGTATAATTATTCCCTTGTACAAAGGAAAAGGGGAAAAAGAAGTGTGTGGTAATCATAGGGGCATTTGTCTTCTTAGTATAATAGGAAAAGTGTATGGTAGGATACTTATAGACAGAGTTAGAGAAAGAACAGAGAAATTAGTTGGAGAAGAACTGGGAGGCTTTAGGAAGGGAAGAGGTTGTGTAGATCAGATATTCATTCTTAGATCTTTAGTGGAAAAGTTTCTAGAGAAGGGAAAGAAGTTGTATGCGGCTTTCATGGATTTGGAGAAAGCATATGACAGGGTGGATAGACAAGGATTGTGGAAAGTGTTAAGAATATATGGAGTAGATGGGAAGTTGTTGAATGCTGTGAAGAGTATGTACGATGGTGCGAAGGCTGCAGTGCGTGTGGATGGTGAACTAAGTGAATTTTTCTCTTTGAAAGTTGGTTTGAAACAAGGATGTGTCATGTCTCCATGGTTGTTCAATCTGTACATGGATGGGGTAATAAAAGAGGTACAAGGTAGGGTAGTGGATGTTGGAGTGGCCCTGGTGAGAGAGGATAGTGTTTGGAAACTCCCTGTACTGTTGTTTGCAGATGATACTGTGTTGTTGAGTGAAGACGAAGGGGAGTTGCAAGGCTTGGTGGATGAGTTTGAGAGTGTGTGTAAGAAACGGAACCTAAAGGTGAATGTAGGGAAGAGTAAAGTGATGGTCTTTGAGAGAGGTGAAGTTAGTGAATGTACAGCGAGGTTAGATGGTGAGGAATTGGAAAATGTGAGTACGTTTAAGTACTTGGGTAGTGTGATGAGTAAGGATGGAGGTTTGGAGGGTGAAGTGCTTGAAAGGGTACAGCAGGGAAGAAAGGTTGCTGGTTCCTTGAAAGCAGTGATAAGAAACACGGAAGTGAGCATGGAAGTGAAAAAGTTACTACATGACAGTATTGTGATACCAACTCTAACGTACGGAAGTGAAGCTTGGACATTGTTGGAAGGACACAAGTCAAGAGTGAGAGCAGTGGAAATGAGTTATTTAAGAGGAGCCTGTGGAGTCACGTGGAGAGACAGGCTGACGAATGAGGATATAAAGGAGCGTTGTGGTGTGGATGTGGATGTGATAGGAAGCGTTATGAGGAACACACTGAGGTGGTTTGGCCATGTGGAGAGGATGGAGGGCGAAAGACTGACGAAGAGAGTGTATGTGGGTGAGGTGGAGGGGGGAAGAGGGAGGGGGAGGCCGAGGATGAGATGGAGGGATGGGGTGGAGAGGTATATGAGAGAGGGGGGTATGAGTTGGGAGCAGGACAGTGAAATGGCGGGGGACAGGGCGACTTGGAGGCGATTTGTTTGTGGCCACCCCAAACGGGATTGAGGCGTCTGGCAATAGATAGATAGATAGATAGATAGATTGTATAGGCAAACTTTGTCACCATTCTTGAAGCTCACCTCACTTGCCTAGGCATCATAGCTGTGCTTCATCACTTCACCTGAAAACTTTAGTGCTTCTCGAACTTCATGTTCCTCAGCCAGTGTTTCCTGAAGATGCTTCGTGTAGCTGAAGGTGTTTGTAGGCAGCTCTTCACCAGGTGGTCTTCCCATGAACAAATCAACTGGCAGTTGTAACACATGGCTCAGCATCAGTTTTGCAGAGCTGTAGCCGGTTGACTCATGGGATGCAGACCAATATGTCATCAGCAACGTAAGTGATGTTTGGTCCCATTCCATCTGTCCCACTACACAGTACTTGGCCATTTCTTGTACCAGGGTCCAATTGAATTTCTCCACCATCCCATTTCACTGTGGCCTTAGTGGGGTCATCCAGGTCTTCTTGATCCACATTAACTTGCAGTGCTTACGGAACACAGCAGCTTCAAAGTTCCCACCCTGGCAACAATGTAGTTCTTGTGGCATCCCAAAACGACAACTGGTCTACCAACACCTGAGCAACAATCGTGATCTCTTGATCTGGAGTGGCATAGACTACTGGCCACTTTGTGAAATACGAGTAGTACATGGCAACACATATATACCTGTTTCCTCTTTCAGTGAGTGGCAGAGGTCCAGCAACGTCCAGTGTGACTCGTTTCATTGGTGCACTCACTTGGTGCAGCTGAAGAGAGGTGCAACCACGTTTCTTGCGTCCATTCTTGGCACAGCGTACATCACAGGCCTGACACCACTCTTCAATATCTTGACACATGCTAGTCCAGTAGAACCTCTGTCACAGCCAACTATGAATTTTCTTCACTCCCAGATGCCTGCTAGTAATCCGGTTATGAGACTCTTCTAGGACCTCAGACTTTATATTCTTAGGGACCAACAGTTGCCATTATTTGCTGAGGCCATCGAATGTCCCCCACTGATGCTCCAGTAGTTCGTTACTCAACCAAAGAAGGTCCCATTCACTCCAGTAGCTCTTAGTTGCAGGGCTGAACCTGGAAACCTCCTCCCAAGATAGTCACACTGTACTCCGCTGCAGCCACTCTAGCACTGGTTGTATATGTGTATTCTCTATCTGCATCCTCTTTAGGTCTTCTGCAGCTGACACTGGTTCTGTCACTGCATTGAAGCTGCATTTCTTGATATGACCTTCTTTTCTAGTACACTGCTTGCAAACTGAGTCACAAGGCCGACGACTCAGGCTGTCATCATTGCTATGTACCCAAGCAGGATGGTGCTGCACCTCATAGTTGTGCTGGTCCAGCCTCCTGAACCAAAGTACCAGTTGTCTTTTTGGATTCTTTAATGTCCTCAGCCACTTCAGTGCTCCATGGCCCGTCCTGATGATGAAGCAGGACCTATACAAGTGGGGGTGGAAGAAATCAAGGCTCTTCATCACTGCCAAGAGCTCCTTACAGATCACACAATAGTTCTGTTCTGGTGGGCTGAACTTCATGCTGTAATATGCCACCATATAGCCTTGGTCATCTTTCTTCTATGATAGGACTCCACCAGTGCCATGGTCACTAGCGTCACGGTCCAATATGAGTGGCTGACTCTGATCTGGGCATGGGCGTAGCCAGAGGGGGGGCCCAGGGGGGCCATGGTCCCCCAATTCATTTTCCTGGCTACACCCTTGCCTGAGTTGAATCTATTCTTTTTTTTTTATTTTTGCAAAATTTATTAGAGTTAATGTTCACGCCTGTAGCCATGTATAGTATTTCTCATTTTTTTTTTTTTTGCCAATAAATCATCCAGTGATGCAAGGTTACCAGTGGAAATTTTTTGCCCCCCCCTCCAATTCATTTTCCTGGCTACGTCCTTGGATCTGGATATGGCAACACTGTAGAGCTTGCCAGCACATGCTTAAGTTCATCAAAGGTCTTCTGAATCATTGCAGTCCACATAAACTTCTGCCTCTTTCCTAACAGCTTTTGCAGAGGTGCAGCTATCACTGCAAAGTCCTTAACAAAACGCCGATAATAGCGACACAAACCCAGGAATCTCTGTAGCTCCATCACACAAGTTGGAACCAGCCAGTTCTTCACAGTTGCTACCTTCTCCAGATCAGCACGGATGCTGTCCTTGCATACAGGGAGTTCCAGGTATTCACTTTCTTCTGGAACAAATAGCTCTTCTTGCAGTTCAGATTGAGATGCACTGCTCAGATTCCATTGAGCACCTCTGACAGACTCTCCAATTCCTGGTCAAAAGTCCGCTTAAACACAACTGCATCATCGGGATAGATGTGAGCTGTCTGGCAGGGCAGGCCTATCAGTACTCGATCCATGAGATGCTCAAAATTAGCAAGGGCACTGCATAGGCCAAATGCCATAAACCCCGTCTGTATGAAGAGGATATTTTGTCCTTGTCCTTTTCTGATATGTTGACCTGGTGATATCGTGCTTTCATGTCTAGGGTGGAGAACTAATTGCCACCTGAGAGAGCATCCAACGTGTTATCAATTATTGGGAAGAGGTACACATCCTTCACTGTCACTTCATTTAGGGCTTGATAATCCACATAGCAGTTTACTGAGCCATCCTTCTTCCTTACCAGAACAACTGCTGATGCCCAAGGACTGCTGGACGTTTCTATCACTCCTTGGCTTTGAAGATTCTCCATCGCCCTTTCCATTTCTTGCTGTTGAACTGGTGCCAACCTCTGAGCTGGCTGTTCAATAGGGCAGTGATCCCTGCTGTCGATACAATGCTGTACTAGACCAGTATACCTTAGGTCTAGGTCTCTGGTGGAAAAGACATCAGCAAACTTCGCTAGCAGTTGCCTGAACTGCAACACTTGTGAGTCATCTGGGCACTGGCAACTCCGTGAAAACAGGTCTTGTAAGTGGTCTGGCAGATTCCAATCTTCTTTGACTACACTTCTCTTACAGGACTTCCACTGACACCACGCAGGGTCCACTGCCTGACAGAGTCCTCAACTTCTCCCTCATTGATCTTCTGTATCTCACAGGAGAAATTAGCCACCACAGTCGGCACTTCATGTGCACCTATTTCCACCAAAGTCCTCCCTGCCATCACTCCAGCCATCGTCTTGCACTGTCCATCAGGCTCCACCACCCCTGGACAGCCGTCAAAAGAGCCACTCACCTTGCACTGGAACAGTAGTTCCGATCTTGGGGGTATCACTATGGTGCAAAGTGCACTCACCCCACCACCAGAACTGGTATGTCTCAGTTTCATGACGGAAACCAACTTTCCTCGAACCTTGAGCCTCGTGGAGCAGAAGTCCAGCTCACATCCAATGGACATCAGATAGTCCAGACTAAGAAGGCAAGGATCCCCCATATTTCCCAAAGACTGGAAGCGTGGCCTCTTCCCCTCCCACTTCAATTCGGAAATCCAAGGGTCCCCTCAGTTCTGCTCAGTGCCCAGTTACGCCACACAATTGTTAAGATGACTCATGCAGATGCTGATGATGTAACACATCAGGCCTCACAAAAGTCTCTCTGAGGCTAAATCAATCACCACGGAAGAGCTCTTGTTGTCTATTCTTCCATCTACTCGCACACTGTCATTCGCAGTTCTCTCTCATTATCTCGGTGGTGGGGCTACTTAGGAAAAACCAGTGGGTGGTTGCATATGGGCCTGATGGGGTCCCTCCTGTTGTTCTCAAGAACTGTGCTTCTGTGCTTACACCCTGCCTAGGCAAACTATTTCGCCTTTGTCTGTCAACTTGTACCTTTCCTTCTTGCTGGAAGTTTGCTCTCATTCAGCCAGTCCCAAAGAAGGGTGACCACTCCCAACCCTCCAGCTATCGTCCAATTGCTTTAACGTCCTGTATTTCAAAAGTTTTCGAGTCAATTCTTAATAGAAAAATTTTAAGACATCTTTCCTATCACAACCTTCTTTCCGATCGTCAGTATGGGTTCCGTCAGGGACGCTCCACTGGTGATCTTCTCACCTACCTTTCAGACTCCTGGTCATCCTCCTTTCGGGGCTTTGGCGAAAGCTTTGCCATTGCACTTGACATCTCAAAGGCTTTCGATCGAGTCTGGCATAAATCTTTAATTTCCAAACTGCCCTCCTACGGTTTCTATCCTTCTATCTGTGCCTTCATCGCTAGCTTCCTTTCTGGTCGTTCTATAGCCGCTGTTGTGGACGGCCATCGTTCTTCTCCTAGATCTATCAACAGTGGTGTTCCTCAGGGCTCTGTCCTATCACCAACTCTCTTCCTTTTATTCATCAATGATCTTCTAAGCTGTACATCTAACCCTATCCACTCATACGCTGATGACTCCACCCTTCACCTTTCCATTCGGTTCCCGCAACGCCCATCTCAACAGTTACTTCAAGAAACAAGGGATGAGGCTATGGCACACCTAATGTCTGACTTGGCTCATATCTCTGACTGGGGTAAAAATAATATGGTTGTCTTTAATGCATCTAAGACTCAGTTCTTACACCTATCAACCCGACAAAATCTTCCACAGGTATACCCACTAATGTTTAATAATATTCAGCTTAATCCTGCATCATCCTTGAACATGCTTGGGGTTTCATTTACTCGGGACTTATCTTGGAAAGATCATATTACATCTCTTGTAAAATCTGCTTCCAAGAGATTGGGTGTGCTAAGCCGACTCAGCTCTTTCTTTACCCCTGCACAATTGTTGACTCTATACAGGGGTTTTATCTGCCCCTGTGTGAAGTACAACTCTCATGTGTGGGGAGGCTCCCACATACAGCTCTTCTCAATAGGGTGGAGTCAAAGGCTTTTCGTCTCATTAACTCTCCTCCTCTTACTGACTCCCTTCAACCTCTGTCTCTTCGCCGCACTGTTGCATCTTTATCTCTTTTCTATCGCTACTTTAATGGTCACTGCTCCTCTGAACTGTCTGTTTGCATTCCTCCACCTCTACGACGGGCGCGTAGCACCCGTCTGGCAGCAAACTCTCATCCCTTTTCTGTCCAACTCTCTAATGCAAGAGTTAACCGTTATTCCCAGTCTTTCATTTATGCAACAGGTCAGCTCTGGAACTGTCTCCCTCTGTCTGTATTTCCTGCTGCCTATGATCTCCAGTCTTTCAAACGTAGTGTGTCCAGGCATCTCAAAATGATCGGATCTTGAATTTGGCTCTCTATTGTATTTTGTTTTTCTCTTGGAGGGAACTGTTACTGCGGGCTCATGGCCTTTGGTTCCTTCTTCCTCGCATAAAAAAAAAAACACACCAGCCTTTGCTAGGTTTCCACTTCCTTCTTGTCTCCAACACCTTTCTTCTTATCCTCTTTTTTTTTTTTTTTTTTTTGACAGTCAAACCTGATGTGTCCCACCTTACCACAGGTCCAAAACTCTTTTGTTGCATTCATAGATTTCCTTGCACTGTTCTGTTCTTGCTCCTTCGTCCATTTGTAACAATCCTTCTTCTTGTCTCCTGGCCTTGCACAGAACCAGCAACCCTCTTCGAGCTTCTCCTGTTCCCTCTTCCATTTGTAGCAGTCCTCCTTCCCATGTCCTGGCTTTTCACAACACCAGCAACTTCCATCAAATTTCTCTGCTTCCGGTACCTGCCCCTTTCTTGCCCTCAATCGTGCAATACGACCTGCCTGCAAATTGGCTGCACTGGACCTCACATTCGACTGAAAATCCAGAACCCTGGCTAGCGCTTCTTGCATACTTCTTGGTTGTGCCTGCTTCACTTGCACCTTCAACTCTGCACACTCAAGAGCCTCAATGAACTGGTCCCACAGAAGAATAGCCAACAGGTTAGGTGCTGCTCCTGGATATGCCTTGTGTACCATACTCTCCAGGTCATGAGAAAGCTGCTGCAGGGATTCGCCTCAAGCTTGTACGTGGGTCCAGAATCTTGCTCTGTAAACCTCAGTCTGGAACATGATCCCATATCTGCACATCAGCACTTATACTAGGGACTGAAAACTGTTATTCTCCTCCACTGACACCTGGCCAAGAATCTCCTTGAGACTAGTATCAAGCTGCACTCCTTTGCCTATCATCCCAACCATTCTGGTCAGCTAGCAACTCAAACTGCGTGGAGTAAGCTTCCCATGATACAGTCCTTTGCCACCAAATTGCTGAGGTTTCTTTTCAGTTGGACTCCCACTATAGCCAAGTAATTCACTGGTTTGGCACCTAAAAACTGGGCATCATATTTAAGTCCAGGACTCAAAACTCCTACATTCTGATTATTCAACCCTGCAGTGCTAACTTAAGATGTTTGGGATTTGTCAAGATAGAATATACACTGGCCATTTTTTTTTCATATGCTTCCTGTACACTAATTTGAGGCTCAGCAGTGCAAGATTTCTCTAAAGCCTTAATTTCCTCTCTGATTATCTTAAATTGGTCGTCAACATGCTGTCTGCACTCCATAACCTTATTGCTTACCTCATGCTTCTGCAGCTGTAACTCAGCTTATACTCCCTCCTTCAACTGTTACTGTCTTTTCTTCACTTCCCCCATGAAGGCATCTAGCTGTCCTTTTATCCTCAGTTGCAACTCCTTCTGTTGCTCCTGTAATCCCTCTTGAAGCTGTTCATACCGCTCTTTCTGTTCTTCACTTTGTGCTTCTAGTTGTTCACTTTGTGCTTGTAGTTGTTCTTTTAGCTCTTTCTTCAGCTCTTTCTGTCCTTCACATTGTGCTTGTAGTTGTTCACTAGGTTCTATCTACCCATCAGTATGTGCTTGTAGTTGTTTACTTTGTCCTTGTAGAAATTTCATGATTGCAGTCAGAGACACCTCCTCCTGCATATCTTGGGTTCTTGTCTGTACACCTGGCTCCATGTCAAAGATTTGACTAACTGCAGCACTTTTCGATCCCAGTTCCTGACACCACTTGTTACATCCGCGTCTCACACAGGCACAGGCTCCAGTACCAGTAGTCCAGCATAGGAAGTATGATTTTCAGTGAATCGTTCTTCAAAAGGGTCAACCTTTCGGTGTACAACAACAATAAATTCAAGCGTCGTCATAACACAAGCTTCCCGCATTCATAGTCTTTATTTTCCAGATAATTACACTGTATGATTGCGAACTATCCTTCACTGTTTTCACAAGTACCGGATCTTCATTAACTTCACAAGACCATAAGTAAAACTAAGCTGGCTGAAACTCCTCTGTTCTCTCCCCCGTCCTCTTATAACCTTCCTCGATACTCGAATGTTCTACTACGTACTCGTAGCAATAACTGTTTTCTATTCCAGAGCTTTTATACATTACATTGCACTTTAAATGCTTTAGCATACAAACTGAAATTGAGTTACATAATTTAACAATCGCCTAAGTAAAACATTATGGAGAAAAAAGAGAATACAAACTAATGCAAAACTTCACAAAATACCTCCGCTCTCAACAGCAGGCTATCTGGCAACTCTGACTTGTAATTGAAAATGCGAGAACCACTGTGAACCTTCCAGTACCAACCTGCTAACACTCCTGCTTCTCAACATTTTTTTTTCTTTGTTACACAGTGTAATCGGTGTATTCCTAGAACTGATCAGCGATGAGCGGCACATATCTCTTAGGCTTATCAGGGTCCCTGGCACCTCATATTTACCACACCTTGTTTCTGTATAATGATCTGTACAACATCTATGTCAATTTTAGGGAGGAATAGATTTGTTGGGTGTTAAATTAGAACACATGAAAAAATTAAGAAATGTGATTCAACTCTATTGGGTTGGAGCTTATGCAATTAAAAACAGAGATTCTAACATCCTTACTCTGTCTAAAGACCAATAGTTTTTAACCAAGTCTACATGTACCCTTTTGGAGTACGAAACATCATTGTTTGGGGAACGCCACACATATTGATCCACGTATATTTTTACAGAGTTACTCTATCTTCCTTTTTTGGTAATTTTCTCGCTTCAGCCAATACTCGACTTGGATTTGTGTGTGTGTGTGTGTGTGTGTGTGTGTGTGTGTGTGTGTGTGTGTGTGATTCGTTTCTCTGTTCAACTTTATGGGAAACATTTCCCAAACCAATTACATCACACGAATCACTCCACACCAGTTACATCACACAAGTCTCCTTACACCAGTCACATGACGAACCCACTGTTTTTCCTACCACAGTGTGTTTTAAACTTTATGAAACAGAGGATGCTTATTTTTTTTTATTTTTTTTTTTTGGTCTAGCTTGTGCCAGACGATTTTATTCTACTAAATGGAGACATTTTACTGTGAAGGAGTTAATACTTAAACACTGCACAGATACTCTTCACACCTAAGCTGAATAAAATCGTCTAGTGGTGGGAAGAATGATATATAAAAACGTTTTATGACTAAAGCAGATAGTGGGCGTTTTGTGACTAAAGCAGATGTGAGCGTCTAATAGTCTTTGAAATCAGACAACCATTTTCAATAACACAATAAGCAACCACTGACTCACTTCTGAATTAAAAAGTCTAGCGATTGCTGGAATAGAATAGTAGATTTGTCCAGACCATGAGAAAGTTGAAGGTGTCAGTATTAAAATACATGCTCAATGACACTCCCTGCTGAATGAAGTCCTCTGTCATCAGTCATTAGATTGAATAACATACATGAGACGACGCGATCATCAATGCAAGAGGCCTCTAGTCTCTTAAACACTATGCGTCCAGGTATCTCGAAATTAACCACTGTTAATTTGTGTTTTTTTCTTATCCTTCATTGAGAAAAGACGAACTTTAAAGTTTTAAAGACCTTTTTAATTATTTATGTGTAAACAAACTATTTTGAACAAGAACTTTCCATGAACGAAGAGTCATGAAATTCCCTCTGAAACTGGAGTGTATTTGATGCCTTGGCTGTATATATATATCACCAAAACACGCTGGTCTCTTTCCTCCTCGATAATTTCTCCTTCCAGGTTAAATTAATATTGGATATTACTGCTCTTTTTCCTTAGCTTTGTCCATATTTTCGCTCTGTTGCAGTTTTACTTGGTGAAGTTCAGTAGATTCTCAGTGGCGTTAGAGGATCATGCTTCGACATCCACTCTTTCTTTACTACTTCTTCGCAACAAGCATCATACTCTAGCGTTTTCTCGTTGGCATAGGAGACTTTGTAGCACCACCTCACCGATTTGTTTTGCATGTTGTACTTAACTATCCTTATCTCCGGGGTTGATACAAACCATGCCCATATTAAAAGGTACAGACCATACAGTATGACAGATTATTAAAGTTAGTATGCGAAATATATAATTGAGGAAGAGGTGATACGAATTCCCAAATAATATGTTGCATTTTCTCAAGTGCAAATGGTGTTGGAATAACCTCTGCTGCTCAAAGATCAGGTCTTGACTGATTGATATCACCTGGCAATAGCCGCAATAATCCTCATGCGTCATATAGCTTAACAGGACAAATGAGGAAAGTATTCAACCCCTTAATGCAAAGAGGTAATGCTGAGTCTGCCGGTAACCAGACTACCTAATGTCATTCTACTGCAAGACTTAATGACAGAGTAAAGGAGTTATGACGAACAGGAGAGATAGATCTTGCAAAACACTGAATCAAGAAATAATACTTGAAGAGGGTAAAAGATGGATCGAAACTCTGTATCATAAAAAAAAAAAAAAAAAAAAAAAATCCAATGTCGTTATAATTCTTCCAAAAGTACCTTACTCTGGGGCATGCAAGAGCGACCAGGTGATACAAATATATTTTTACAACTATTCCGACTGATAATTTCATTACTAATAGCACTACTACCATCACTTTGACACATTACACTGACACCCAAGGTAATAACTGACAACCAAGTATTATACACAACACCACATTGCTTCCACTACAACTGCTGTCCCACCATCAAATCTAGTGCCACAACCACCAAAGCAACCACCAAAAAAACTACTCCCATAACGCCACCCCCACCACTTCCCCAACCATCACAGTCACTATCTTGTCACCCCAACAACTTTCACAGAAATTACCACACTACCATCACTGCCAGCACATTGCAAAACTACACCTTACCACCAAATTCACCAGCACAACTAATACATCAACACAACCACCACCGCAACCGCCACAAGACCACAACTACCATCCATTTATAATAACAGTGCTTATAAACTTTACTACCACCACCTCGACTGCACCTCTACTTACCATCCCATCACCACCATCATACTATCATAATAACTCCAACAACCCACACTAGCAGTCCGTTCCCAAAACTGCCACTGTGCTGTAATAACAACCACCACAATATGCACACCATTAAAACTACCACAACCATTTCAGTTATTACCTCTCAACAGTTATTATTACAGTATCCTAGGAATTACTGTAACAGTTACTAAAGTAGCACAACAACCATCACCATACTGTCATAACAAATACCACATCTATCACTATAACTACCTCCCCACCATTAATGTCATACTGCCATAACAACTTCCACGTCTGCCACAATCAGTACCGTCCCACATTCCCTACCACACCATTATAACGGCTGTCAGAACCACAACTACCTCTGCCTTTCACGACCACTATTGATCTGTCATAACAACTACCACAACGGCGCCACTAACATTGTCATCCCACCACCTGTACCACCAGAGTAACCACATCACCACCACAATCGCCACAGCAACACTGTCATAACTTCATCTTAACCCTAGAAGATGAAACCCCCCTAAATTGTTGCATTTAGGTGATTGTGGGGTATAGGACACCCCAATGAATAATATAGACTCTAAGCAAAGTTGTTAAACTTTTGATAAAAAAGTAAGAGTGTAAATGAAAAATACAACCTTTTGCCTATTCTACAAAGCAGATATCAGTGCTGCCCTGAGTAATAATTTTGCCATATTTAGCTGAATGGCAACTTTGACTGTGGAAAAGTTAAGATCACTTTCAATAACACCAACAAAATTCTGTGCATGCAAATGTGCTGCAAAATGAGGACCTGAGGGCCTGATGGTGAGGCACCAATCTGGCAGTGGCTGGCATCAGAACACACTGTTCTGTAAAGAGGAGATGAGAGGTACTTCTTAGACCACTTTTGGGGTTGTTGTTGTTGTTGTTGTGATATTTACCCACACCTGGTGGGCACGGGCAAACTAAGAGCCCGTCAGGGAAACTGGCAGAAAAGAAGCTCTAAAATTAGAGCAAAGCTTGGCCGACAATGGCGGACGGGAAGAGCAGAGAGGGCAGGAGAACGAGTGTAGAGAGGCTGGGTAAACAGGGTGGTGGTGCAAACTAGCGCGGAGCAGTACCCTGCATCAAAGCGGTCACGATGAAGGCAATAGCTGCTACGTCATCAGGGTGGGTCTGGCTGGTGGCAAGGAGACAATCGCGGTGTTTATCGCGGAAGGTTCCAGCATGGAAGCGAAAGACGGCATCGACGACGTCCTCAAAGTTGTCCTCAGCATAGCGATCCTGTTGGACGTGCAGCTCGTCGTGCATCAAGGACTCGAGGAATGCACGAATGCTGTCAGGCAGAGGAGGAAGCTGAGTGAGAATGCTCTGGGGCATCGTGAAGGAAGAAGTGGCAGGAGGTGGAGACGAGTGTTCTGTGTCCATGGCGACGGATGGTGAGTGCTTTTGCTTCTTGCCCTTCTTCTTCTTCTTCTTTGGAGGCTCAGGCTGGACGTCGTCCTCGGCGGTTGATAAGGCATCGGCAGGAATGGAGGGCTGAGGGGGAGGGACGTCCTCGTCCTGGGTGGAGGGGACGGGAGAGGGGGCCCTCTCCTCCTCAGCTGCTGACAGAGGGTGGTGTGGTGAAGTGCCGGTCTGCTCATTTGCCGTGTTTAGAGACGGGCTCGGCGCGTTGGCGGAGGCAGCAGTTGCCCTGTTCAGAGGGACGTTAAGCGCAGCCGTCTCCGCGGTGTTTTGCAGGGATGGAAAGGCTGCAGCATAAGGGCACGACACTCCTGAAGAGGGGCAAAACGTGCACCATGGGCGAAGCTCGGCAGGATGACAAGGCGCGGTAGCCCGTTCTTCTCGAAGATTTCAGGGAGAAGAACGAGCATCGCCTCCTTGTCACCATCACAGAAAGCGTTCGCCGTCACAATGCACATGGTGACAATCGTTTCCACTCCACCAGAACGGCCAGGATCCAGTGGCCAGCTCCACCGGGACGTGGGCGCTGCCGTGCAAAAGCAGAGCCTTGCACAGCTGCACCCCTTGGCCAGGTGACGTCCCTGGCCTCAGGACCCTTCGGCGTCTGGTGCAGATGGAACTCGACTGTCTCTCCCTCGCCTAGGGAGTGCCGAGGGCGCCGTGAAGCGGGAACAGCGATCCCCAGACGGTGTACAAATACATCGGCGCCAGTGGCCTGGTGCCTGATGAAGCCATATCCCGCCCTCACGCTGTACCATTTCACGACGCCAACGATGGTCTGCGCCCAGGTCGACTCCTCACTGCCACTGGTGGCCCCCCTCGACGGGTCATAGGCCGAGTGCACGGAAGAAGGCATGGCTGGGCAGGAGATGCTACTGGTACTGCTGCTAGACCAGGAATGACTTTTGGGGGACCTTTTTCATGTCATAAGTTCATTTGCTATATCTCCACTCTCTTACTTGTTAGACAAGCCGTCAAATAGGTCCAGCAGGGCATGGGTCTCATCAGCAGAGGCTGGCCTTGAATAATCCATGAAACCAGAATAAAAAAAGCCGAAAAACAAAACATTGGTCATAAAAATGAAAAATAATTAAAAGATACTGCTCAATGACCTGTCAGTCACCAGTGAATTTATATTATGATTTAAAGCTTAAATCGCAGCTATAAAATCCCATTGTAAACCTCAGGACCTTTAAATGTTAAAGGGACTACTTCAGAAATTCACAGGTGATTGTGGGGTGTCTGATATCTCAAGGCCTCTGTAGCTTGATGACAGAGAGAGAGCACAAGCTGGCACAATCTCCTTCATCGAGTCCTGGTCGGACACTGACGTTTGCACCCTTCAGCAAGTCCCTGGGGCTTACGAGCATGTGCAGAGCTACTAAGACATGCTAAAACATGGAAAATTGAGGTGTCATGCACCCTGGTTTCCCCTACTAGGGTACTACCATTGTCAGCACCATCAACATCAAAGTAGAAAGCCACTCCAAAGCCATCCCCAGGGTCATTACTTATGCCTTGAGCAGTGCATCACCACATTTACAACCATAATACGACCACATCACCATCACATAAGCCATCACAACACTCATAATAATTACAACACAACCACCACATGCAGCGATGTGTCCCAGCAGAGAGGCACATCACTGCATATCCTGTCATTATTTTTACCTAGACATACTTTGTCATAACCACATGATCCAACATATCCCACAATGGCATAACAGCTACCATATCACTACCATAGGGAACAGGCAAACCAGCTCTACCCTCTGGTCATTAATTATGCCTTGAAATTCTAAAGTAGTACAACCGCAACCTCCACAATACCACAGCCACTACTCCATCACAGCTAACACTTTACCATTATCAAAACTACACCATTACTACAAAAATCATAGCACCATAAGTGCCACACAACCACACTACAACCACCTTACCACCACATCAGCACTCATCTACAACCACCGCAACCACCATATCATCATAACCACCATATCACCACAAACACCACAGCTACAACACCACCACAACCACTGTGCACACAAGCACCACACCGTCACTGATACCACCACACTATAATGACTAGAAAGCTCACAGAGAGTGCACTCCTCCGCAGACGCCAATAAACTTTAAGATTTACAGTACTGCCGGTACGTCTTTTTCTGCAAGAGGAACAGTATCCTGGTCTCAAACGGACACTTCATTCTATGTTTTTAGTCTGTCCTATTATAAAGACAGTGCATACTTCCACCAATGCCAATAAAGCTTTTGATTTATTCCTACATCAGGATCAGGATCCACCTCAAACTCTAATAAACTAGTCCTTGACCTACTACTCACCTCTTCAGGAGATTTCACGGAAATCCAATAACAGCTTTATCTGAGATGTCTTGTACGCACACAGACGAGTGGACAAACAGACACTGGAGGACATATGACTTCCGTCCAACTTCGCTGAAGAAGGTAAAGATTAGCACACCACCACCATAGCATAATAGTCACAATGTCGCACGACCACAATCAGGTCACCATCGCAACCACCACACCATCACAACAACCACACCACTCCTACCATCACCATCACCACCACCAAATAAAACAACTACACTACCACAAAACAGGGTCACACCACGATCCCCGCTGTCATTAGTTATGATGAATGTCTCCCAGTCCACAGAAATGTCAGGAACCCATTCTCTCCCCCTACCCTTTTGATGCCTTTCCTCATTCCCTCACCCTTCTCCTCCTTCACCCCTACCTTTTCTCATCCATTCCCCTCCCTTTTCTAATATGTTAATCTCTCACTCTTCCACCGCCTCAACATCTTTTCGTTTTTCATCCTATCTCTGTCTCACCCCTTTCCTTCCTAATCCCTTCCTCTCCCTCATTCCCACACCTTCATCCATATTTTTCAACTTTCCCCCTCCCTCATCCCCTCTTCCTCCATCAACCCCTCTCCCTCTCTCACTCCTTTCCCTCACCTTTTTCCTCCTTAGCCTTCTCCCTTACTTATTCCTCTCCCACCCTCCCTCATCCTTTCCCTCCCTTACCTTCACCATCACCTATCTCAACCTCTCAGCTCTCCATCCTTCACCTTTTCCCTCTCTCACCTACGCCTTCCACGATCCTTTCCTGCTTCTCTTCTCCCTCATGCACCCCTTTCACTCCGCACCTGTCCCTTACTTCTCTCCAAGTTCACTTCTCCTTCAATTTTTCCATATCTCTTCCTTGCTTCAACCCACTCTTACTGTATTATACATCACTTATTCCTTATCTTCTTTCCTTATTCTTCGTTCATCCCAAATGATTAACTCCCTTACTGTTACCTCACCTCTTTCCTCCCCTTCCCTCTTCCCTTTTCCACATTCTCCTCACATCGCCTTCACTCTCTCTCACTACCTACTCTTGTGTAGCGCATCATTTTCAACCGCACACTGCTTCCCTCACCCACCCATGCTCTCTCTCTCTCCCTCACTCTTCTATCTCCTCACCCTTACCCAATACCATCTCGTTTTCTCGTTCTTTTACACCCTTACACACTCACACAGTCATTCTCACTCTTACGCTCCCTCATCCTCAGTCTCATTCAATCCCACCTTCTTTCTCACCATTTTCCTCCTGCTTTCATGCCAATTCTTGGATTTTTCACGTTGACCCTTACACCACTGACCGTAACCTCATTCACATACCGCTCTCTCTCTCTCTCTCTCTCTCTCTCTCTCTCTCACACACACACACACACACACACACACACACACACACACACACACACTCGTGCATTTTCTCACATCCACTCCGAAAATCAAGCCACTATCACACACGGCACTCTCTTTCCCGGTTTTTCATTTCCTTACCCTCATCCTCATACTCTCCGACCCCCTGCCTCATCCCTTCGCGTACTCCGCTTCGTTTCCATCTTTGTTGTAGGGAGGAAATTACAAACATTGGTAGAAGAGGTTAGTGCTCATAAGGTGGATGGAAATGTGACCTTAGAAAAATTGGCCACAATCTAACCTCTCCACCATCCTCTCTTCTGATTATTTTTATCTGTTAATAATTATACTGATGGTAGGCCAATAGGCTGTTATAAGCATTTTTCTGCATTAACCGTAAATGCACAGCACACAAAACATTCTTATAAATATTTTTGCTCATCATGTTCTAGTACTGTAAACCTCAGATGATTTCTTGAGTTCAAGAGAAACCAATGCTAGTGAAGGAGTTAAAACATTATTCTTTAACTTCATAACGAAATGTCTCCCCTGAGCTATTTAAAACGGTTTAGTTTGATGCATGGATAACAAGTGGTGCCAGACACAACAAAACTCACCAGAAAGCAGTTATTTTATTGCTCTTAAACACTTAATCGTTACTGCCATTTATTGTCAGTACACAGTTATACCCTCAGGTACAGGTGCAAATGTATTAAGTTATATCCTCCGAAAATCCGTGATCTTGTATTTAACCTTTCAAGGTCACTCAAGGTTAAAGGTCATGCTGCCAAATGAAAGCCCATATGAGACTTTCTGTATCTTGGTAATACTGTAGTAAATATCTGTATCTTCAACGAGCTTAGAGTTATAGCTCCTTGAATATCCGTGACCTTTAGTTTGACTTTTCAAGGTCACTTACAGTCAAAGGTCATGGTGCCAATTAAAAACCCATATGGGACTTCCTGTATGTTGGTACTAGTAAATATCTCTCTATCTTCAACAAGTTTCGAGTTATATGGCCCCTTGAAAATCCGTGACCTTAAGTTTGACCTTTCAAGGCCATTCAGGGTCGAAGGTCTTGGTCCCAAATGAAAGCCCTTAATACGAGTTCCTGTATGGTCTTGTTAGTAAACATCTCCATCTTCAACCAGTTTCAAGTTATAGCCGTTTGAAAATCCATGATCTTGATATTGACCTTTCAGGGTCACTCTATTACCTCCAAATTTAATCACTAGGTTCTGGAACCAGTGCCCACATATCCTGAAAGTTTCATGTAATTTCATTCAGCCTTTTTCCGTACTACTGCAAACAAACAATTAAACAACAATCAAACAAACTCAATCAAAAACAATACCTCGCCGGACTCCGTCAGGGCGAGGTAAAAAGACAATGGTACTGAAGGGATTAATGATTCATACAAGGTTGTGTGGCAACCTATATGTAACACTGATAGTCTTGAGGAGAATCACAATATACGAGTATATGAATCATTTCTTATTATTATTATTATTATTATTATTATTATTATTATTATTATTATTATCATTATTATTATTATTAATTTTATTATTATTATTAATAGTAGTAGTAGTAGTAGTAGTAGTAGTAGTAGTTGTTGTTGTAGTAGTAGTAGTAGTAGTTGTTGTAGTAGTAGTAGTAGTAGTAGTAGCTGTTGTAGTAGTAGTAGTAGTAGTAGTTGTTGTAGTAGTAGTAGTAGTAGTAGTATTGCTGTCAATCTTTAGCTTCCATTGGACTCTTCGGAACCTTGTATATCTCATGAACGAATGCCATCGCTCCAGTATGGCCTGTGGATCCATTATTAGTGTCATGTTTGTGGCATTTTAGTTCTGTAGATCGGGAGGCTCTAGGGCAATATTTCTCCAAGTTTCCATGGAAGGCATCGGCTGAATCGGTAGAGACGACCTGCAGTCCTAATGGACCCAGAATCGAATACCGGCTGGGGCAGGGAACAGTTTTAGGATTTGAACTTCGTATAAGCAGACTTTACTGATCTACCAGAAGACCCGCCGACATGTTGTAAAAATATCCCCACTAACACCAGTACACCAGTCCTGTATAAGACATCCCTAGTATGTATTCAGTATGGACGGTGGATGTTAGCGCCGAAGTGGCAACATGTGGAAGTGTGTAGGAGGACTACTGGGCCTTGGGATAATCCCTGAAGCCTTTGCCCAGAGAGGAATGCTACTGTTTCCGCGGTGAGGACCCTTCTGAGTGTGCTGTGATAAGTGCTCTTCGCAGGCAAAGAAAATGCATTTCATTCTCATACCTTCTGATTGATGTCAATAAACCTTGTTATAGTCATGTTTCCTATAATGCTGTCCCTAACAATGACTTATCTGTCAAGTGGTACAGTCACCATCCTATCCTTGACTCACGAGCACCGTGCATTTCATCTGCAAATTGGGCTAAATCTGGCCTTTGTTATGTCATAACTGTAGTCACTCTACGTACACTGAGCTTACAAGTATTTTTTAAAAATTCCATTTTGATACTTTGCCAATGTTTCACTAATGACTTCATTTTTCTCTCTATTCTTTCGGTCTAGTGGTGCTGTTGCAGTGTCTTCCTCTATTAAATTTACTTTTTTTATTTTAGAATTTATGCTTCTAACTCCATACTCCACTATTGCAGTGCATGGCCTGTCTCCATGGAAACCGCTATAGATGCTGTATATAGGGCTCCACCGAATATACTGAATAAGGTGACACTATAGTTACATCTCACCAGAAACAATGCAGCTGGGAGGTGAGATAATTATTTTGCCACAGCTCTCCCAACCAAACGTGGATTCTACTGTTAATGAAGTCACTGGCGTTCCTGCTAGATCAGCGTCTACTATAGCTCCAACAGCATTGCCTCCTGTGCTTATGGGCAGTTTGCTGCCGAAAGTAATTAGGCACTTTCTCGACAAATCAGAGACTGGGACATTAAACAAACTGAAATCCATGAAGATCCACACGTGCAGTGTAAGAAGCCTCAGAGAAGATTACAAACTTGGTAACTCAATTACTGAATTACAAACATTAGTTGTGATATTGCAGGTTTGAGTGAGATCCACAGAAATGAAGAAGAATTAGTTCAGCTCCAAGATGGTAACCACCTATTATTCTACAGGGGAAGGGAAAATGAAAGAGTTAGAGGTGTAGGATTTCTAATTAACAGAAATCTTGCAGAAAGCATTGTTAAAATCAGCCGTGTATTTGATAGAGTAGCATGGACTGTAATTATACTATGCAAAAGATACACTTCGAAAGTAATACAAGAATATGAATCGACTTCTCAAAGCTCAGATGAAGAAATAGAAACCTTGCATGATGACATCTCCCAGATTATGGAAGAAGAAAAGACCACATATACTATGCTCATGGGAGACTTCAATGCAAAAGTTGGGAAATCGAAAAGTGGAGAAGCATGTATGAGAAAATTTTGAGTGGGAAAAAGGAATGATAGAAGAGAAATGGTGGTAAATTTTGCCGAAATGTATAACACAAGACTAATGAACACATTCCTTCACAACTGAACAGGGAGAAAAGGGACCCGGAGAAGTTGTAATGGACAAACAAAGAATGAAGTCAATTTTATTATAGCAAATGAGAATAACACGATGAAGAATGTTACGGTTATCAGCACAGTAAGTATAGGAAGTGACCATAGAATGGTGGTTTCCACGCCTGATTCATTTTTAGAAGTAAAGGAAAGATAATTAAAAATAAAAAGATATCCCCAATAAAAGTAAGCAAAAACAAAAGTGTTTTTCAGTTAAAAATAACGAACATATTTTAGAATCTAAGTTATGCTGAGTGTTACATAGATGAGTTGAATGATGGACTAACAGAAATGCTAAGAGAATCAGCATAGGTAGTAGGGAAAGCTTTTACGACCAAAGCCAACAAGTATTGAAAATGACACTCAATATCATGAAAAGAAGAGCAGAGATGAAGCTAAAAACAAAGAAAGATGGAATAGAATGAGCGGAATTCAATATGCTAATCAGCAGGAGACAGAGAAAAGAAAAAAAAAAAAGAAAGGGGAAACATGGATCAGATCAAAGAAACTATCTAAAAAAGGAAAAGGAAATAGGTTCAAAGTAAAACGACAGGAAAGCAACAAAATATATCAACGAAAGACAAAATGGTGAAGTCATTCAATACAAAGATATGATGGTGACGAGGGTTCAAGAATTTTACAAAGAACTGAATGCATCAATGTTAGTAGTACCAATAGCTAACTTTTCTGTTGACAAAAGTGAAATAGCTGAGGTAACACCAGACGAAGTAAACATTTCTCTTAAAAGTATGAAGAAAGGGATAGCCCAGGAGAAAATAGAATAGTTCCAGATTGAATGTGGGATGCAGCAGTAGAAGTACAATACAGGCTCGCCCGGATCTTTACACAGTGTATGAAGAAGAAAAAAAAATCCCAGAGCACGGTATAATGCAATAGATATTGTGCATTAGAGAATTGGTGAATCAGACGATGTTAGTAGCTACCAACCCATTAGCTTATTAGCAGTTTCTTACAAACTCTTCATTAAAGTCCTTACAAAGAGGATAACAATTTGGAAGAAAACCATCGTCATGAACAAGCTGGATTCCGAAGCAGGTCTTCGAATACTGGTCACCGACACACAGTGGTTCAGCTAACTGAGAATACTACAGAACATAATAAACCACTGTGCTTAGGTTTTGCTTATTACGAAAATGGTTTCAACTCACTGGAGCAAATAGCAATTATAAATTCATCGCGAGAACAAGGAGTAAGTGAGAACATTGCAAAACTGCTCGAAAATATAATTACAGAAAGAGGGAACTGCTACAGTAAAATTACATAAAGATTCTGGGAAAAAAATAAGATTGAGGAGGGCGTGCATCAGGGAGACATAATTTTACCAAAATTATTTACAGTATTTCTAGAAAGTATTTTCAGAAAACTAGACTGGGAGAACAAAGGCATAAACATAGATGGAGAAAACATCAAAACTATTAAAAATTTTCAGATGACACTGTCCTATCCCTGAAACAGAGAGACATTGCAAGAAACGTTAAATGACCTAAATAGAGAAAGTCTCAAAGTAGGGCTAAACATGAACCGGAGTGAAACTAATGTTTAATCCAAATACACCAAACATCATCATCAGAATGAGCTAAAAAAAAATTGAAGTAGCCGAGGAGTACAATTACTTTGGGCAAATACTAAAACTAATGAAAGACCACGATAGTAAAATAAGAAGACACGTTAGAATTGGATGGAAAGCTTGCGGTATACATAGAC
Organism: Coenobita brevimanus; assembly: GCF_032717465.1. NCBI lineage: Eukaryota > Metazoa > Arthropoda > Malacostraca > Decapoda > Coenobitidae > Coenobita > Coenobita brevimanus. Next base: position 28,933,531 of record NC_137005.1, read on the forward strand.
ACACAATGGACAGTAGCTTGCTAATATGCATTAAACAAATAGTATATAACAAATGTACAGTATACTCCCAGCTATGACGTACGGTTGTGAGACTTGGAAATTGATAAAATCGGTGGAAAACCAACTAATCCGTTCTCCAAGAACAATGGAAAGGTCACTGTTTCGGAATGGCTTTAAGAGATAGGAAGAGATCACCTTGCACGAGAAAGCAGACTAATAAACTCAAAGACATTATAGAAGTTATCAAAAAACAAAAATGGAGGTGGGCAGATTATGTAGCAAAAATAAAGGAAAGCCTTTGAAGCAAGAGGCTGACTGACTGGACTCCAAGAGATTGTAAGTGTGTCAGAAAAAGGCCAGACAGAAGTTGGAGAGATGAGAAAAATAGGTTTGCATGCAAAACGGGGCAGAGCATGCCTCACTCAAGGAATTCGTGGAAAAGGTTAGGAGATGGTTTTGTTCAGTAGTGGACTTAAAATGCCTTCTACTGCTCCTGCTGATGATGATGATCTCTCTCTCTCTCTCTCTCTCTCTCTCTCTCTCTCTCTCTCTTATAATCTGAATACATTCATGTATATATATATATATATATATATATATATATAATCATCATCATCAGCCGTTGAGGTCCACTGCAGGACCGGCCTATCCCTACCGAAGCAGGGACGATACAGCCAATGTATCTCTACCTAGTAGCTTAGCCCTTATCCGCCGGTTGACGTGTATGCACGACAGGATTCAGGGTGCGCAGGGCCGCTGGTTGCCTTGCTATACAGCACTCACCTTTCCACCATTGTTTGACTGCGGGACCGTTTTCTGTGATACCTACAGGGTACAGGGTAGGTAGGACCCACAGGTATCTCGTGGTTGGGCTGTTCAGTCTGTACTCGGCAGTGGTAGCGAGAGGAACCATGTCATCTTCCTCAACGTCGTCCAATTCCATAACACCATGTGAAAGGCCAATCGCCTCATCAACCCCCGTTAAAGTCATGCCCTTTGTGCCAGGGAAAGGGCTTAGTGATAGTGCCATAGGACGTGCCCTAGACGAAACTGTGTTATCTTGAACACTGAGTGAGAGTACGTCGTCAGAGGGTAAGCAAAGCTACCACGTGGAGAGCGAGCTCTCTCGCCTTCCATCCCCTACTCACTCTCGGATGCCAGAGAGGGCTCTCTGACTTCTACAGGAGGAAGGGAGAGCCTATGACAGCGATGATTTTGCTGATGAGGAGGCGGTAGATGACCCAGGATGTCGGAAAAGTGGCCGTGGACCTGGCAGACATCTGCAGAAAAAATGTCGCAGAGCCATTTCCCCCACACTTTCACCACCTGCTCACCGACGTATCTTCTTCCACCGCCCCTCCGCACCTCAGCCTACCACTTCAAGAGCAAAATCACCTCAACCAGGCCCTTCAGGAGTTGTATTGCCTAGACGGGAGCCACGTGGTGATACGCAGCGCCGAGCGTCTTCAAAGGAAAGTTCCGCATCAGGTGAGTCATCACCCGCTTATTCCCCCACCACCCCCTCTCCCTCTCCCTCCCCCTCTTCTCCCCTCCCCCCTGCCCGTGGCCGTGCACATGGTCGTGCACGAGTTCTTGGAAAACACAGTGCTACTGCCAGACGGCCTGCTCTACCACGTGTGGGTAGAGTAGATACATTTGTGTGGGAGGATGGTGCCAGCTTTGAGCCATCTGTGCCGGCATTTGATGAGGAGGGTGCAGGTGTGCAGGAGGATGCACTTCCCCCCAGGCCTTGGACTATTAGTAGTCTATTCAAGGCAATTTTCACGACTGCAATTATGCACTACCTGGTGGATGAAATTAATATTCACCAGGCCATGTGCATGCGTTGGCTGGACGTACCTGCTAGCGAGAGCACGCACATGCGTTCATGGATACCTGTAGAGGTGGGGGAGATGTTTGTGTGGCTCGCCCTGACCATCCTGATGGCTCACGTAAAAAAACATGTGCTTCACGACTATTGGTCAGTGGATGGAATCGTTGGCACACCTGTCTTCGGAAAATACATGGCCTGTGATAGGTACCTGACAATCCTGAGGTTCCTACATTTCAATCGAAATTATGGGCCTGCACTGAACGACAGGTTATGGAAAATAAGACCAATCCTGACAATGCTGAAAGAGTCATTCTCCAGGGTTTTCCGTCCGTTTCAGAATGTGGCTATTGATGAGTCGCTGGTGTTATTCGGGGGAAGGCTTGCATTTATTCAGTATGTGCCATCAAAGCATCACAGATTTGGCCTGAAATTCTTTGTGCTTTGTGACTGTAAAACTAGATATGTGCTGGATGTAATAGTTTACTCGGCAACAGATGCTGATATACCTAGCGATGATCCCCACGGATTCTCTGCATCAGTAGTGAAAGTGCTGATGGAAAGGTATTTCAACAGGCACCACATTCTGTACAACGATAATTATTATACAGCCCCGGCATTGACAAAGTATTTGCTTGACAATGGTACTGGGTCCTGTGGAACTGTTAGGGCCAACAGAAAGAATTTTGCAGTATTTCCGGCAAATACTGAGAAAACAGCCCTTCTGACAAAGAGATGTGGGAACATGATAGCCCTTCTCTGGCATGATAAGAGACGGGTTAACATGTTGTCTACAGTTCATAAGGGTGTGCTGGAGGATACTGGTAAAACAGACTACAGGACCAGGGAACCCGTGGTAAAGCCAGATGCAGTCAACAATTAAAAATAGCAACATGCGGCTGGTTGATAAATCGGACATGCAAAATGGTGAGGTCTACATAAGTCCTGCAGGTGGTACAAGAAGGCGTTCTTACACCTTCTTGATATCGACGTCCTGAACAGTTGCATACTGTTCAAGGAGCTTGTAAGGAAACCTCTTTCTTTAAGAAAGTTTGAGAAAGAGCTTGCACGCGAACTCCTTGAGCAATATTCAACTGCTCAGGTGACAGGTGTTAGGTGGGGGACAGCAGCTCCAGCTGACAGGCTCAGCTGGGCTGAGTATTTCCGTCGGCACAAGATTGTGGAGATAGGGAGAACAGCAGCAGGTCGTCTGGCATACAGGCGGTGCCACGTCTGCCGCACAACCAAACGCCGTCCCCCAGCAAGAAAAGAGACCTCGAACCAATGTGCAGAATGCAAGGTCCCCCAATGCCCCAAATGTTTCTCAGAGTATCACTCCGAGTGTGAGTACTGAGCAGGTGTGTGGGGAAGTGTAAATAATGTACAGTAATGCACAAGTCTGTGTATTTTCATAAATGAGTGAAAAGTGTTATAGTATGAGTGAAATATAGTAAGTGCTAAGATGTAAGTCATTTATAATAAGTTCAACAAGTGCAAATAAGTTTTTTATAGTAAGTGCAATACAGAAATTGATACTGTGTATTGGATATTGGTTTGAAAATTATTGGAAATACTTTGCTTTTGCCTACGTGTTACCTGAAAGAAAACCACTTGTGAGCGGGCCACAAAGAAAAATACCTGCATGACTATACCTAAATTATTTCACTCAATACTCAGGGAGATTGTGCCAAATATGAGCATCAGTGTATCTGTGATGTGACGTACAATGTTAGTTGTGTGAAACATTTCTATGATTTTCACTATAACCCTGAATAGTACAAAGCAGTATGATTTACAGTACAAATAATTACCTCATACTCTACGATAATGAGTGAAAGAGCAACAACATTTACTTGTCAAAGTGTAATTACGCATAATGGTGATGTACAGTGCAGTTCTAAGTGTCATAGTAAAGGAGAAATATGATTATTTACGGAAGAAGTGCGAACAGAAAAACGAGGTAAAGGAGAAATATTCATTAACCCGTCACATCCCGAGGTTTTCCGCACCTCCGATATCCCCCAATCACGAGGTATTTTCGATTTTTTTTTTTTTTGGCTAAAACCTCCGCTTTTGGTGAGAAACATCGAAAATTCATAGAGAAATCGCTCACCTGAGGTTTAAAATACTCAATCCAGGTAGGAGTTCCTCCTTACCTGACTGGGTTTTCTAACATGCTGGCACCAAAGAAAACGAGTTCTGTGGGAGGGTAACTATTTCACACAACTCATAAACGGTATTTATTTATTTACTTGGTACGAATTTATATGTAGTATGAGAGTATATTGGTTTTCAAGCAGTAATATAGGCATTATAAGCATTGTTTCACTCACTAACTAATCACCATACCTGACCTTTTTTTTGCCATATTACCTGATCATTATTTCTGACTGTTTCTTCTTCTAATGCTATGTAAACTTTGTCCTCCACATTGTCATCGATTGGGGAATCACTCTGGCCCTGAATATCTTTACTGGCCAGGTCACTGGTAACAGGTGAATTGCCGAGACAATGGCGTGAGGGGGGGAGGGGGGAGGTTATGCGGTGTAAGGTATTGTCTCTGCTTGGCATCTTGTAGAGGAATAGAGGAAGGTGTCCCGTGTATACGTACGAAAAATCACGTGCGAAAATTGAAAATTGTGCAAATTAGGGACCTTGCAATTGCACGATGTACCGGTACGTTGCCGGGACTGGCAAATGCAAATCGTTGCAACGTACCCATACGTCGACGGGACGGGGCGGGTTAAGGAAAAAGTCAGTACAGAAAAACGACGACATATTTCCTTTCCCACACACCTAAGGGGCATAGAGGCATTATGGAGAGGGCGGTAAATCCTTGGGTGAGCCACATGAACCGGGTGAGGACTCATTCTCACGGCGGTGAGTAAGGAGCAGTGGAAAAAACGAGTGGAATCTCCCGCATTCCTTCCAAGGACACACGGGCAGTGTTACAATCACCACTCCAGGCATTGCTGCCAACGCTAGCCGGTTGGGCTGAGCCCGCAGCCAGTGGTGCGTGCTCAGAGCAGCACGCCAAAACATGAAAAACCACTCGTCTTCAACTCATCCTTACTCATCGACGGGACCACCTAGAGACCTCGGGATACCATCATTGGACAGAGGAAGAGTTGGTGAGTCTTATGAACTTTCATTTGAATCTCTAGCGCTTATAGTTTGTCAGATATGAGGGTTTGAAGTAAGAGTATTTTTTCCAAAATCTCAGAAATCACCCGTAGGGAGGCGTGTGCCGCGGCGGGGAACCCCCAGGCAGCTAAGGGTTAGGCTGTCTGGTAGAGATTGTACAGTATGTAGGGTAAGAAGTGCTTGTGAGTGTGACTGTAGTGTGTAGTGACTTTGGATGTGAGTGTAGTCTGTGAACCACGTGTAATCGGCCAGCCTTGAGCCGATTGGGTGCAAGCATACTAGTATGCAACACTGGTTCAACCACAGCACCCCTTGTGTCCGCCAAAATAGCAAGTGGCTTGGTGAAAGCTTCCCAAAGTGTTTACAACTCTGGGGTGAGGCGAACCCACGCTCACCAGCGTGCAAAACGCACACTCTACCTCTGTACCACAGAGGCTCCATATATATATATACTGTATATATATATATATATATACCTCTGTACCACAGAGGCTCCATATATATATATATATATATATATATATATATATATATATATATATATATATATATATATATATATATATATATATTTACTGTATATATACAGTATATATATCCATCCATCCATCCATCATCCAATCTTACATTGTCCCATGAGGAGCGTAGGAGCCCGGGGCTAGGTATTTGGTCCCGACATTTAAGATGAGTGACCAGCCTCACTCATCCCTGAGTGGCACTGCATGAGCAATCAATCCCAACCATCCCTTGGATATCAACCTTCACCAGCTCAATCCGATTGGAGCGCAATAATTACCCACTAAACCACCAGTCGCCAAAATTTGGTTATATGGTTACCACCCAGCGTAGTAAATGGTTTCCTGGTGTACAGGAAACCATTTGACTTGTCTCTCAGTGTAGAGTCACCCACAGGCAGAAGGAAGAGGAAAGAATGAAGGAACGAAAGCCAGAAGAGGGTGTGTAATGTCACCCGTAGGCAGAAGGACCAGGAAAGAATGAAGGAAAGACAGAAGAGGATAGAAGGAAAGAAGGATGGAGGAGAGGAAAGGGAAGACACCCGACAGAACCACTACATCGAGTGAGTGGATGGTGAGCGCCCCCACCTACCACAAAGCGCCCCCACCTACCAAATATATACTGTATATATATATATATATATATATATATATATATATATATATATATATATATATATATATATATATATATATATATATCATATATGTTATGATGTAGCAGGGGTAAACCAGTTCTGCTGTCGGGCCCTGCTGCGGATGTCACTGATTGCATTGCGCAGTTGACCCTTGTGCGGTGTGATGCGGTGAGGATCTGTCCGTTCTCCCCTTTGGGGCTAAGATGCGAATGAATGTGTTTGAATGGATGAGTAAATGGAGAGTGAGTCGTCCTGTCTCGGCTACCTCCCTTTCCTTGGGGGAAGCAGCCTAGGTATATATATATATATATATATATATATATATATATATATATATATATATATATATATATATATATATATATATATATATTCAGATCATAAAATATTAAATATTTTGGGACGTTGCAAACTGTACTGGCAATTTTGGATACTATCGGAGCCCGCCTGTGTAATGCATTATTTTTTCTGAGCTAGTGCAGGCTTCATTTACAGTTTCCAGAACAATGGAAAACAGTGAAACGTGAGCAGTTTGTGCTGCAATTGTTTAAAATGTGTAAATATGTTTACCCCTACCATTCATTTCATATTGGTGATGCATTGATAGTAGTGATGTCTAAAAGAGAAAGGGTGCTTAATAACTGTTTTTTGAAGAATTTGAATATCATATTAGTAATTATTTTGTTGACAAGTAGTGAACTGTCAGAGAAGAGTGGTCTGGCTGTTTTTTTTTTTTTTTCGTTGTTTTTTATTCAAAGATAATAATAATAGGAAAGTACTAATTTTGTTTTGAGCAAAAAACTACGTGAAAAAAAAAATGTTGCTTTAACAATTACGATTATTAAACTATCAACTGGGTAATTTTACCGATATGCATTTTTGTAATCCAAACATCAAAAGAAACTGGTGAGTTGGTGTGATAATTTTCCTTTTTCTTTATTTTCATCGTGCATAGTTTCTTCGTTCTTTTAATACTTTAGAGTGAGACCTTCATATGGTGACACCGATGGCATCAGGCGGTGGAGCTGCCCGGTTATACAAACGTTCCTCATTTCCCTCACTCATCCCCAAAGAAGAAATGATGCCATGTGGAATTTGGGCAACTTTTGGCCTGCAGTCTACTGTGTTTATTTTATGATAAACCTTGGGTTGCAATTACTATTGCTTCGTGCATACATAAAGAACAGGGCCAGAACATACAAACAAACTAATGATCAATTCCTCTCGTAATCATAATAAGCTTCTGATTCTGAAGAAAAGACAGAGTACAAAATATTCCTATATTTCTTGTTCTTCCAGCAAAAAGAAGCATTAGGCAACTTGGCGAGAATTTAAGATTTGTTTTGACGGGAAGGAAGCGTAAAGGAAAGTGTTGCATTTTCCTATGTGACTTGTGTCTCCTGGAAAAAAAAAAAATCATAGATGTAAGTGACAACTGATTATAAGCTTACGTGTGCGCCCGGGCATTGGGTATTAGTTTTGTTGATGCTTGTCTGTCCATTTATAACCAGACTCTCTATTCCCGGATAGAGTGGCTACACGCGAATCGCTTCCACGACATACTGCCTTTCGCCATCAGGCTGCCTTCTGTCCGACTCACATCACTCCTTTCCCATATATCTCTCTACCTCATACCTCCGTTTCACCTTCGGTTTCCCCCACCCACTGCTCCCCTCTTTCTCACTCATATACACTCGCCTAGTGTCTCTCATCCTCTATTCCTTCCAGGTGTTTTGTACTCTGTCATATTAAATAAAGCACCGGTGAATATGACCTTAATTTGGTGTGTCCTGAGGATATCATTTAGCTTACATGTTGTTTTAACAACCTACAGTACTGCATGGCTTGTGACATGACATGGGCGTGTATTTGCATGTCGTGCCAGTGACTCCTATCAGTTTTGCAACCTCGATCTTTACTGCAGCAGGGTGCAGCTAATGGAAAGGGTAGGGTGAGGGGGACACTGAGGAAAATAAGGTTGGAAAACGGACATTAGGAGAGAGAGAGAGAGAGAGAGAGAGAGAGAGAGAGAGAGAGAGAGAGAGAGAGAGAGAGAGAGAGAGAGGAAACATTGATCTATTGACCGAGTGGTAAGATAGACTATGTCTTTAAAATTGCAGACTGGAGCAGGTAACTGTCTGATTAATTTAATTTTGTTTAAACAAGCTTTCCTGATCTTCCACAATCCCAACTAACATGTTATAAAAACACCCCGCTTTTATCAGTCCACCAGACCGAAATAAGACAGTCGCAGATTGTATTCAGTGTGCACGGTCAGTATTCATCCTGACGTGATGACATGTGAAAGTGTGCCGCATTAAGGAGAGTTAATAGGGCACAGAGAATGGACTAACAAGATTATGAAGAGAGTCGGACACACACACACACACACACACACACACACACACACACACACACACACACACACACACACACACACACACACACACACACACACACACACACTAGAGAGAAAGAAACAATTAAAAAAATTAAGACAGTGTGTGAACTTTTGTCCCCGACCGTACAGATGTCGCTAATCAACAACGATCGTTCTTCAAGATATGCATCATCACCTTCTCACAGAATACAGTTCTTATGCTGACACTTTAATACCTGTGAATGACTACAGATGTACATCTGTTCCTGTTTAGTAATTAGCCCTCTTCATTAACACAACCTTCCTTTATTGTAATTAATCATTAACAGGTTCAGCGCCATCACGTCTTCTTGTCTGCAGACTACAGTATATTATACTGCTTAGGAAAGATATATGAAATAGATGAGATAGATTTTTCGAACTGGGGTGGCAAGGCATTGCCTTGGTTAACCTGTGAGGTGCGAAGTACCCCATTTGAGACAGCTCTTTGGGCATGCGATCTACAGTACCTCACATTAGCAGAATTTTTGACAACACACCAGCAACTTTTGTTAGGATCAGCGTCACACAGATTTACGGGATATTAGGTTTTCTATTATTGTTCTTCCCCACTTACGAGGTAGAGCCAAGAAATAAAGCAAGAGCTACTGTGAACAAAATTCATGCACTACCTGATCCATTTACCATGGCGTTAGCGCTCAAGGAAGGCTCAAACCTCTCTCTCTCTCTCTCTCTCTCTCTCTCTCTCTCTCTTTTCAAAACATCGAATGCAAGCAGACAATGGCTAAGGGAAGACAGGGAAAGATGGAATAAATTAATGAAAGTAGCGCATCTGACTTAAGTTATGGCTTATTGGACAAACTGGAAACTCACTGAGACTTTGACATGAGTGAATCCCGCTAAAGTACAGTAGCTGTTGCTCTCCCACCAACTGGTAAATTTCCCACCACAATATCTCTGAACAGCTGCATTCATAAATATGAATCCACAACCTGCTTGATTTAGTTGCTGTAGTATCTGCGGCTGGTGAGATGCAGAACTGTTTCACTTAATGCCTGGTGCACATATCATCAGTGCACCAGACAGTACGGCAAAAAGTTCCGTATATTACCAACAGTGAACACCGCAATAGACCCCAATGATGAACTGAGCAAATATAATTCATGGGTGCACGTGTACTACCATTTTCAAGACAGTGATGCACATTTGAATTTGTCGTTACACTGGCCATAATGTCGCATCACAGAAACTGTTTTGCAACTTCTCTACTGTAGTCGATGGGTTCCCTCACTGTAACAGTTAAACCAAATCATTACATGATATGGTCTCTTCACCCACCTGGATAGAGTCATTTTATTTAATTGTTTGACGATACAACTGAATAAAACTGAGGATTGAGGGCGTCGGTGATAATGCTAAATACTGGCGTGGAATTGAATTGTTGGGTGCTACAGCTGAATATACTCGTGAAATGAAAATGTCTGGTGATGAAGGTGGGCACCGGCTTCAAATTAGAAAGCAGTCAGAGAGTGCATAGCTCCGCCAATGCCATATAAAAGGATCCGGATTCGAATCCGTGGAGATATTGTGTGGAATACATAGGATCCGGATTCTCCCCCCAAATTTATATATTGTTCCTTGACCCATGGCCCACTCTTCCAATGAATTTAAATGAAATTCATTGAGAACGTTTGGAGGTATCGTGTGGACAAATAAAACAAAAACACAAACATAGGTGAAACTCCAACTTCGTTAGCGGAGGTATTTAAATTATCTGATGATACAGCTGAGTGAATCTGGGCAATAAAACTGTCTGTTGATACAGCTTAATACAGTCGTGTAATGAAACTGTTTGGTGATACAAGTGAATACAGGTGCAGAATATAACTCGGGCGATACAGCCAAATGCAGGCGTGTATAAAAATGTTTGATGATACAGCTGAATGCACCTGTGAATAAAATTGTCTGGTTATACAGATGAATACAGTCGTGTAATATAATTTTCTCGTGATAGTTTGACTTAAAAAAAAAAATGTTGTATTGAAGTTTAAACATTCTTTTTATGTATAGTTTCGTTAAAAACAATCTCCAGGAATTTCTCTCCCTACTTAATAGCGATATCCATTTCCTCAATACAGTTTTCCACAAATGATTGTTTTGTCCTCGTATCAGTGTTTCGCAAGACGCCGTCGATCAGTGAATGAGTTCATCCCTGGATAAGGATCTGGGAGAAAAATTAAACTCTAATAATTTCTTCAACCATGCAATACATTATATTCTTCAGTTGCAGCCAAGTTATTTCATTCAGCCGGGGAGCAACTTCTCAAGCGAAATAGATTCAAAGTACTGCAGCAATGACTTGACTACTCGTAACTAACTCTTAACCATTACGACTTATGATTGATGAGCGGGGGATGTTAACAGGAAACTACTTAGCATACTGCCTTTCGCCTATCGGCTCATAGTTGTGAAACTTATAAGTCCAGACATAACGGTGTTCCCCTCAATTAAATGAAAGCCTTAGAAATGTAGCTGTAATGGGTAAAACGACCTAAAAATAATGACACTATCCAAGCCCCAAAATACTGACACATCCTAACTCCTTTAATATTGAACATGACTCCTAAGCATATTAAAGTCTGGCCAATGAAAATTCTGACACTCGACTCCTAATATATTAGGAGGAGTAGACTGTAGCACCAGTCGAGCAGGGCAGTACTCCCGAGGTGGATGGAAAGCTGATGACAGGGAGTGCTGGAGCTCCCGTTTCATCAGCCCTCAGGACTAGTTCCTGACCATCCCCCTTTGCTGAACTTTTTAAGTGTCTCAGTTACACAGAGAGTAGGCCAGCATGCTTTCCAGTACAAATTTCTCTAACTATCTTCACCAAACTACATGCACAGTACACACTACACTTCCTATTCAAAATTCACCAAAAATGGCGTCGATTTATCAAGCCTCGGAGTCCCCAGGGGGGGGGGGGACCATAAATTCCCCCATCTGCCCCTCTCCCGGTGACGACTCAAGGTGCCTGGAACCACTGTCTGACTCTCTTCTTCTTCATTTCTGCAACATTCGCGGCCTTTCCTCTAACTTTCGCTCTGTTGAGCACCACCTCTCCTCCTCTAAACCTCACCTTCTTTTTCTAATGGAGACTCAGCTGTCTGAGGCAACTGACAGCAAACTCTTTTCTGTATCCTCCTACTTTCTCTATACTCATTTCAAAGCCAAAGGTGGCTGTTGTGTATATATACGCGACGACTTATCTTGCTCTCGTGTTCCTGAACTTGATTCTTCGGAATTCTCCACACTCTGGCTTCGACTTTCCTGTCATTCTCTGACTAAGTATATCTGTGCTGTTTACTTATCCCCTAATTCTACTGACTATCAAAAATTCTTCGACTATCTTACTTCTACGATGGAACACATTCTATCCATTTCTCCTTTCTCTGAAATCTCCATTCTTGGAGATTTCAATGTTCACCACCACCTTTGGCTCTCCTCTCCTTTCACAGATCCACCTGGTGGGCAAGCCTACATCTTTTCTATCCTTAATGACCTAGAGCAGCTTGTACAACACCCTACCCGTATCCCTGACCGCCTTGGAGAGAGCTCCAACATACTTGACCTCTTCCTCACAACTAATCCTTCTGCTTACTCTGTTAATCTTTTCTCTCCGTTGGGCTCCTCTGATCACAACCTTATTACCTTAACCTGTCCTATCACTCCGGTATGGCCTGTGGACCCTCCAGGGAAACGTTATCTGTGGCATTTTGGAGCCGAGGACTGGGAGGCCCTCAGGCAGTACTTCTTTGATTTTCCCTGGAATGATTATTGCTTCTATGGCCGTGAGCCATCTGAGTGAGCCTTGCGCATTACGAAGGTTATTCTCTCGGGCATGGAAGCATACATTCCTTTCTCATATCCTTTGACTAACGCAAGAAAGCCTTGGTTTAATCTTGCTTGTTCTAATACTGTCCACAACAAGGAGAAGGCCTACAAAAGGTACCGGAGCCAACCCACCCCTGAATCACATCATCTTTACGTTTCTGCCCGGAATCGTGCTAAGTCTGTTCTTCGCTCTACTAAAAATAATTTCATCCATATTAAATGCTCTCAACTCTCCAACTCGAATTCTTCCCGCTTCTTCTGGCACCTTGCCAAAAATCTTTCTAACAACTTTACCCCATCATCCTTCCCTCCTCTTTTCTACTCTGATGGTTCTGTAGCTATTTCTTCTACTGATAAAGCAGATCTCTTTGCACAGACTTTCTCCTCCAATTCCACCTTAGACGATTCTGGTGCTGTTCCTCCATCACTTCCCCCCCTCTGACTTCCTCATGGCTGACATTAAAATTTCTTCAGTTGATGTATTTTCTGCCATCACTGGCCTCAGTACTAACGAGGCATATGGGCCTGATGGGGTCCCTCCTGTTGTTCTCAAGAACTGTGCTTCTGTGCTTACACCCTGCATAGGCAAACTCTTTCGCCTTTGCCTGTCAACTTGTACCTTTCCTTCTTACTGGAAGTTTGCTCTCATTCAGCCAGTCCCAAAGAAGGGTGACCACTCCCAACCCTCCAACTATTGTCCAATAGTCAGGGACGCTCCACTGGCGATCTTCTCATCTACCTTTCAGACTCCTGGTCATCCTCCTTTCGGGACTTTGGCGAAAGCTTTGCCATTGCACTTGACATCTCAAAGGCTTTCGATCGAGTCTGGCATAAATCTTTAATTTCCAAACTGCCCTCCTACGGTTTCTATCCTTCTATCTGTGCCTTCATCGCTAGCTTCCTTTCTGGTCGTTCTATAGCCACTGTTGTAGACGGCCATCGTTCTTCTCCTAGATCTATCAACAGTGGTGTTCCTTAGGGCTCTGTCCTATCACCAACTCTCTTCCTTTTATTCATCAATGATCTTCTAAGCTGTACATCTAACCCTATCCACTCATACGCTGATGACTCCACCCTTCACCTTTCCATTCGGTTCCCGCAACGCCCATCTCAACAGTTACTTCAAGAAACAAGGGATGAGGCTATGGCACACCTAATGTCTGACTTGGCTCATATCTCTGACTGGGGTAAAAATAATATAGTTGTCTTTAATGCATCTAAGACTCAGTTCTTACACCTATCAACCAGACAAAATCTTCCACAGGTATACCCACTAATGTTTAATAATATTCAGCTTAATCCTGCATCATCCTTGAACATGCTTTGGGTTTCATTTACTCGGGACTTATCTTGGAAAGATCATATTACATCTCTTGTAAAATCTGCTTCCAAGAGATTGGGTGTGCTAAGCCGACTCCGCTCTTTCTTTACCCCTGCACAATTGTTGACTCTAGACTGGGGTTTTATCCGCCCCTGTGTGGAGTACAACTCTCATGTGTGGGGAGGCTCCCCACATACAGCTCTTCTCAATAGGGTGGAGTCAAAGGCTTTTCGTCTCATTAACTCTCCTCCTCTTACTGACTCCCTTGAACCTCTGTCTCTTCGCCGCACTGTTGCATCTTTATCTCTTTTCTATCGCTACTTTAATGGTCACTGCTCCTCTGAACTGTCTGCTTGCATTCCTCCACCTCTACGACGGGCGCGTAGCACCCGTCTGGCAGCAAACTCTCATCCCTTTTCTGTCCAACTCTCTAATGCAAGAGTTAACCGTTACTCTCAGTCTTTCATTTATGCAACAGGTCAGCTCTGGAACTGTCTCCCTCTGTCTGTATTTCCTGCTGCCTATGATCTCCAGTCTTTCAAACACAGTGTGTCCAGGCATCTCAAAATGATCGGATCTTGAACTTGGCTCTCTATTGTATTTTGTTTTTCTCTTGGAGGAAACTGTTACTGCGGGCTCATGGCCTTTGGTTCCTTCTTCCTCGCATAAAAAAAAAAAAATACCCTGATCCCTAAAAGTACTGACATAAACTGATCCATAGAAGTACTAACACGACTTTACCCCTAAAAATGCTGACGTAACCTGACACCCACTAGTACTGGCACTACCCCTCTAAATACTGACACGACCTGATCTCTAACTTACTGACGCGACCTGGCCCATGGCTTACTGACACGACCTGACCTCTAAAATCCCTGAATATACTGGTAAGAATTAACTCCTAAAATACATGCAGTAAGATTAGATTCTATACTAACAAACTATTTTTTCCTGAAGTAGTATGTCAGATTGCTTTTTTTATGCTTTCATCTTACTCATAATGCCATCAAACACTTCACAACAACACTAAAGTGAATTATGTAATTAAAAAACACAAGGCAGAACTGTCTCTAACATCCGTAAACTGCTATTGAGACTTATTAATACTGCACTTTGGTTAAGATCCTTGATAAATGCTGATCCAGGTTTTCTGCAGGACAAACGAATAATAGACTGGCCATCTGGTGTCAAGGTCTGGATATTCATGTTGGGAAAATCGAAATCTAACAGCCAATGCAAATACTTTTTTTTTCACATGCATGTACGCTGTAGGTGAATCGTGTACACAATCAAACAGGTCCACACGGAAATATTCACACACATACACAAACACATAAACATCTGTAGCCGAGACGTTTCCAAAAATGTTAGATTATAGGGCCGTAAGAGGAGAATTTTCAAGTTGCTCTTGTCGTGGATGGCAGAAGAAAGATAAAGATGATTTTGGGGTTTAACTGCAGTTTTATTCTCAAAAGGGAGTTATCTTGACAAGAGCAGCACTAAGGTGAAGGCAAGGTGAAGGCGGTTTATGCTAGCTAACTCCGTGCCCTCTACTCCTGGCTTTCTCTCAGGGCCGGATTAACAGGTATAAGCAAAATGGGCAACTGCCTACTAAGCCACGGCCTGTCACAGGCCATCCAGACTTCCAGAGCGGAATAAATATATGCCTTGGGCATCAAAATAAGGGCCATCACCCATCATGCCATCAAAAAAGGCCATTACAGGTCATGCCAAAACTTCACTGGATATAACGGAAGAAAGAGATCTCTATGTTCCAGGCCAACTGTCTGCGTTGCCTGCCAGGCCACTGCAGGGTTAATCTGACCCTGCTTTTCCACCGTGCCTCTTCTTTCTCCTATCGCGTCCCAACCCCTTCTGACCAGTCTCTCAAATTTCCCCCGCATATGACTGGTTGGATCATGTGTGTGGGCAGGTGTATGAGCTTGTGGTGATTTCCATCAGGGTGTTGTGTGGCTTTCCATGACGTCATGTTGCTGTGTGCGACATTCCCTAGCTAGAATTTCCACTGCTTTTTCCTCCAGCTCTCTCAAGTTTAGGCACAACTTTTCTCAAACCTCTCTATTACATATTAACAGCATGTTAATGTCTCTAACTGTTATGTAGTATGTTATGATATTTTAGTGCCTCTACATCGCTCGATCACGCCAAGCTGTTGTACCTACGACAGCATGTAGTAACAAATTACATACTCAGTCTTAACATTAATGCTTAGTGTTCGTCGCAATATAATACAGACATAATAATATTGTAGAAACATAATATATCGTAGCAATATATTGTATTGAGTAAATATATGATAGTAAAAACTGAACATAGAACATTGTATTGTTGTGATATAATGTTTATATGCATTTACTCGTAAATAATGATACTATAATGGCAGTGCCATGACAAGTCAATACTAGTCAGTTGTAATAGGTATCAGCCATAAATAATGTACCTGTTATCTCTCTCTCTCTCTCTCTCTCTCTCTCTCTCTCTCTCTCTCTCTCTCTCTCAGTTTATCTATCTGTCTATCTCTATATGAGATGTATTAATATTGGTATATAAAATGGATATATATATAATTACACTGGTCAACAGTAAATCAGCGTCATGAAAGTTTTGTGGTGCTCTTGATACAGTTTTAGGTGCTGATTCCGAAAATCCCATCCGTTTTTTCCTACGACGTCCAGTTTTTATGATGATTGATGAACCTTCATGTTGGAACTGTATATAACAATATTCACATTTATTCCTGTTCTTTACACTGCTTCTGCATTTTTGAAGCTGTTGTTGTTTATTGAATCAGTTGAAATGTCAAGGCAATGCAAAAATAGCCCCAATTGTTTCTGCTACACCTGTGGTTCGTTCACCCCCAAGGGATAGCGACGCAACATCACGAACCATATCAAGAAGATCTATCATATGTACCTCGGCTCTGCTCTTGCCGATCAAGACAGATAATGGGCACCGCATGTAATTTGTAAAGCTTGTTTGAATGGACTAAGAGATTGGCTGAATAAGAGAAAGAATGCAATGTTATTCGCTGTTCCTATGATATCGAGGGAGCCGAAAGATCATGCTACAGATTGTTACTTCTGCAAGATCAACATATCCGGGTTTTCTGTTAAGAACAAGCACAAGATTGCATTCCCCGGTTTGGAATCCACTGTAAGACCAGTGCTGCACAACATGAAGATCTTCCCATTCCAATACCACCAGAAGATGATATCGCCAGTAGCGATGATGAGGACGAAGATGTAGCCCAAACTGAGTCAGATGAAGCAGCTGAAGATGCATAGTTTTTAGCCGACAATTAAGACACACCTGAAGAGTTCTCTTAAGGAGTGTTGAATGACTAAGTTTGAGGTTTGGGACTCCCGAAGGACAAGGCAGAACTTTTTGCATCTCGTTTGAAAGAAAAATGTCTGCTCAAAAAAGATGTTCGAGTAACATACTCGAAATGAAGATCTTTCTTCATATTTTCTGTTGATGGACCACTATGTTTTTCTAATGACATCGATGGATTGTTCCACTGCCTTTCACAGAAGCATGATCCTTCTCAATGGCGTTTATTTATCGATTCATCGAAGAAAAGCTTGAAGGCGGTATTGTTGCACAATGGGAATATGAAACTTTCTGTGCCATTAGGACATCCAGTGCACATGAAAGAGTGCTATGAAAACAATGCGGCCCTTTTAGATGCCATAAAATATGAAGAATGCAAATGGAAGTTGTGAGGAGACTTGAAAGTGCCTGGTTTGCTGATGAGACTGTAATCAGGCTTCACAAAACACTGTTGTTTCTCATGCCTCCGGGACAGCTGTGCAACTTCCAAGCACTACGTGCAGTCGACATGACCACCTAGATAAACGTAAGAGCCAGGAACTTCGAACATCGTGAATGAGCCCCTGTTTGCTACTGGAGACATTCTTCTTCCTCTGCTTCATATAAAGCTCTTTTTTTTTTTTTTTTTTCCGGCCTATCAACCATTGGGGCCGAAGCCCCTGGTTATTAAGGCCGTGTATATATATATATATATATATATATATATATATATATATATATATATATATATATATATATATATATATATATATTTGTATATAAATTTAAACATATATACATATATATACAAACATATATATATACAAACATATATATATATACATACATACACACACACACACACACACACACACACACTTCCATGCATACATACAGACACACTTTCATGCAAACGTACATACATATATAATAATTTTAATCTTATTTATTTTTATTTTTTTTTTGTATTTTTATTTTTTTAGTTTTTTCTTGTTTTTTTATTTTTTATACCTTATATTATAAAGGAAAACTAATCTAAAGACCCTAAAACTAATCACCTAACAGACAAATCGCTAACCTATACTAAATCCTACAGAGACAAATAGCTAGACCTACACTAATGGTAAAAATACCTCGACTAACAGAGCATCATCGACTGCAGATATGTAATGCCTTTCTACATTACATACCTGCACTCATCACCTGGTGATTGTTAGTCGAGGCACAACCTAATATAGGGGACATCAATATATGAAAGGGAACCAGACGAGTCAGGAACATTTCCATATACGTCAGCTGTCGTCCCTAATTAGAATAACTTAAGCAAGATAATATAATGTATTTACATAATTTGTACAAAAAGTGAAGAACCTCGCCCAGCAGACCACCATCGACTGCAAGTGCCCAATACCTTCCTATATTGCACACTTGCACTCATCATCTGGTGACTGTCAGGCGAGGAACTTGGCTTAATGTAGGGGACATCTATATTAGAAATAGATCGGTGGGAGGAGGAACTATTTAAAATATGTCAACTGTCAACCCTAATTAATATTACAATATATACATATTTACTCTTCATAAAAACCATAACCACGCAGTAAAAAAGTCACATCACTCTGATCAGTCCGGTCTCTCTCAAGAAAGCCATCAATTTATCAGTCATAACAATGTCCCCATCACCCAGGATGGTGGAAAGGGTGAAGGGGACGTCTACTGCGCCCAAGTAATTTATAAGTGAAGCAGGTTCACGAATAAATCGCCGACAGCGCAGGATGATATGACTAATAGATAACACCGCATTACAGATGTCACAGTGCGGTGGGAAGCGTCTTTCCATATATGGTTTTATGTGGGTTACAATGGTGGCATTAAGCCGTAACCGTGCCAACACTTTTTCTTCTAGGCAACTGGGACGGTTGGCAGTGTCCCAGTCGCCCAGGTACGGCTTACAAGTTGGAATATTTAGTCTGGTCCACTGACCTTGCCACAGAAGATTTATTGATTTCTTTCCGAGAGATAGACTCGACCGTAGATCACGAGGAACGTCCCAAGTCTCCTCGAGCTCTACAGCCGACTTTGCAAGTAAGTCAGCCTGCTCATTGCCGTAGATACGACAATGACCAGGCACCCAGATCAGCGTGAATGACTTGTTGCATGAATGCAACTTATTAACGATGGGGCCCTGGATCTCATGAGAGTCCGTAGTGCAAGATGCAATTGCCTGAAGGGTTGATTTTGAATCTGAAAATATGACAAATGAGTCATGCCTAGAATTGAGAGCATAGTCTATGGCTTTGTCAATAGCAAAAAGTTCTGAAGTAAACACAGATGTATGAGTCAGCAACCGATACCTGAGGGCACATTCAGTTGACCACACACTTGCACCCACACATTCACTCGACTTGGAGCCGTCGGTGTACAATTGATGGGACCCCAAGTGACGAACAATGATGTTACGAAACAAGTGGTGGACCTCCGCCTCCGGCGCCTTGGCCTTTGGTGCTGGGAGCCATGTAACATCGACTGTAAAGCCGGGTGGCTCCCAAGGCGCTATATTTTTAAGCACCAACTTGTCACAGTCACTGAGGTCCACATCAAGCTCCTGAGTCAGTAAGTGGAGGCGAGCGGCAAGTGGCCGACGCACCCCCCGCAGAAGGTGGTGGTACTGACGCAGGGGGGTACAGGCCACATTGCCGATATTACTTTTCCTTAATGTCCTTATGCCGTAGGACAAGGCCAGGTGATCACGGCGAATATGGAGGGGAGGCACATTCGCCTCCACTTCCATATGAGCCACACGGGTACACCGGACAGCTCCAAGACACATTCGCAAGCATTTATTCTGTAACACATCCAATCCTTTCAGCGTGGCATCAGATGCCGAGCCATACACCTGTGCGCCATAGTCTAGCTTTGATCGAATAAGGGACTTATACACCATTAATAAAGATTTTCTGTCGGCACCCCAGGTAGTACCCGCTAGGTACTTGAGGACATTTAACGGTTTATCACAACGAGCAAGCAAAGTATTAATGTGAAGTTTAAAATTCATTCTACGATCAAAATGTATTCCTAAAAATTTTACAGAATTTTGAAAAGGTACCGCCTGATTATCCAAAGTTAAGCACAAATTAGGTACGTTACGATTAGTGAAAACTATAGCGGCACACTCACGTACGGAAAACTTAAATCCCCACTGCAAGGACCATTGGTGGACGGAGTCAAGGGCTGCTTGAATCCGCCCAGCCGAAAATTGTGCATTACGGGAAGAGTGCCATATTGCACAATCGTCAGCGTAGAGCGAGTATTTAAGATTCCTCGGGATGGGAGCTGATGACAGAATATCATTGATCATAATACTAAATAAAGTAGGACTAAGCACACTTCCCTGTGGCACCCCGTTTTCCTGGATAAATATATCCGATGTTACGTTACGGGGTAATTTGACAGAGAAAGTTCTGTCCCTTAAGAAATTTGAAATAAAAACAGGTAAATTTCCTCTTAAACCATAAGCATAGAGCTTCATTAGTATACCGTGTCACCATGTCATGTCATAGGCTTTATGGATGTCCAAGAACACCCCTATCATGAATTCTTTATTTGCAAATGCCTCTGCAATACAATGCTCCAAATTCATTAAATGATCTAGTGAACTTCTGTATTTACGGAAGCCACATTGTTGATCATTTAACAAATTCTTCGACTCTAAAACAAAAAGAAGCCTATTGTTAACCATACGTTCCATGACCTTACATAGACAAGAAGTCAACACAATAGGACGAAATGAAGTGGGATTCATAAGACGACCAGCCTCTTTGGGTATCGGTATGACGTGCGCAAAGTGCCATGAGTTTGGGAACGTTCGAGACGCCCAAATCTCATTGTACAATGCTAACATATTAATCAGGTTGTCCTGATTAAGATGCTGGATCATATCGTACGTGATGGTGTCTGGTCCAGGGCTGGTGTCTTTACAGGATTTAAGGGCAAGGAGCAGTTCATCTAGCGTAAACTCTTGGTTGTACGGGGAGTTTACGTCTTCTGTGGCAAAGTCTAATATCTGTAGCTCAGCCATGCGTTTATGATGTTGGAAACGCGGGTCATACTTGGCTGAGCTACTTACATGAGAAAAACTCCTGGCGAGGATGTTAGCAACGTCCACAGGCTCGTCATAGATGTTATTATTAACCTGAAGGGTGGTGACTGGGAAATATGGGCCTTTATTATTTAATATTCTTATGGTGGACCAGACTTTACGTAATGGTGTTGTACGAGTCACCGTGGACACAAAGGACCGCCAGGAGTCACGTTTGGCCCTTCTTATTATTCTCCTTGCCTCAGCCCGTGCCTGTTTGTATGCAATAAAATTTTTCTCAGTGGGCTGACTATCAAAAATCCTGTATCTCCTATTGCGTTTTCTTAATGCTTGTCGGCAATCCGGCGTCCACCAATGTGCTCTATGCTCCGCATGAACTGTAGAAGTCTTGGGAATAGCAGCCTCAGCTGCGTGTAATATGGATTGGGTTATATTTTCGACCTTAACATCTATGGTCTCCCCAGATATATCTAAATTGGCGATCCTTGAGAAGGATCCCCAATCTGCTTTCTTATAGTTAAATTTTGGAGGTGGAGGGTCCGAAACGATGTCGCGTGTATAAGAAAGACAGATGGGTAAATGATCACTTCCCAAGGAGTCGTCATAAGGATTCCATAAAAAATCTTGATGTATACCAGGGGAGGCCAAAGATAAGTCAATGGCCGAAAAGTTACCAGTACGATCATCTACACGAGTCGCTCTACCATCGTTCAGAAGACAGAGGTTGGACTGTAGTATTAGGTCGGCTACTTGCTCCCCACGACCATCAATCCTCAAGCTACCCCATTGATAGTGATGGGCGTTAAAATCGCCCAACACTAATTTATTTCCAGGCAGATGTTCAAATAGTGAATTTAAAGCATCACTATCAATGGGGCCATGTGGAGGACAGTAGAGGGAGCAAATAGACAGATACGTGTTATTAAATTTTACTCTGCACGCGACCGCTTCCAGAGTAGAATTTAGAATCACTTCCGTTTGTGGGTGTGATTTGTGTGTGTATATGGCTACTCCGTGACCTTCATATCTTCTATACGAGTGGTAGTGTTTTAACTGTGGAGGATCAGGGTGATCCTCCAGGCGCGTCTCCTGTAAACAAATAACGTCTGGCCTGTGTATAGAAAGCAAGATTGCTATATTGTGTAACTTATTCCCAATACCTCTACAATTCCACTGTAGTATAGTGAATGCGGCGGTTTAAGATTTACGAGGGGGGCCAGTGTGTTTAGTTTTTTTATGCCCCCCGCGACCAGGCGAGTGGCTACTGGGGGACCTTTCCCGGTCCTTGCTGATGGAAACCTCCATATTTTGGTCAATAACAAGGCTCCCAGATTCCACCGAGGAAGAGCTATTCTTCCTCTCCCTCGCTGGGCTAGGAGCAGGGAGGACATGAGGACGTGGCTTTGAAAGGGTGGTGAAGTTATGTTTTACAGTCTTGTCAGGCTTCGATTTAGGCTTGACTGACTGAGAAGCAGCAGCGGCCTGTGAGTATGATGAAGCTTTAGGGAGGTCAGTTAGAGAGTTGGATCTTACAGGAGGTTTAGAGGTGGAGGTGGAGGTAGAGTGAGTGACTTGATTAACAAGCACGAGATCAGTCTGCGTCTCCACAGTGCACATCACAGGGCGGGACATCACTGCCGAAGCATAGGACCTATTCGGTGTGGGAGTTGCATGCAACTCCTTCACCTTTTTCCTAGCTTCGTAGAAAGAGACACCCTCAGTCGCCTTCACCGCACAGACCTCTTTCTCCCCCTTCCACTTGGGACAATCCCTAGAGGAAGTGAAGTGAGCACCCTTGCAGTGAAAGCAGCTGACACCCTCTGATGTGCAATGGTCAGCATCATGACCTTGCGTTGCGCACTTGCCACAGACTGATTGAGAAGCCCGACAAGACTTTTCGTGGTGTTCATATAACTGACATCGTAAACAACGAAGTGGGTTAGGGATGTATGTCCTTACGTTAACAATTTCATACCCCACTTTGATATGGGTTGGGAGAGTCACTTTACCGAAAGTCAATATAACCGTTGCCGTTTTCGTCCTCCTGCCCTCGGAAAATCTCGTGATGAAACGGGCTTCAATTACATCTTCATGAGCAAGTTCACGTATGATGTCGTCCTCTTCCATGACCATGAGGTCCCTGCAAGTGATGACTCCCTTGCAGGAATTCATGGAGTGAGGGATCATCGGCACAACATCATAGCAATGGAATTTACTCATCTTCATCAAATCCTTAACCTGGGATGGGTTTGCAGTCTTTACTAGAAGATCTCCGCTAGCAAGTTTTTTGACCTGTTCTACCTCTCCTGCACACCCATCAATCACCTTCTTGATAATGAAGGGATTGAGGCTGGACAGGGGAGTAGAACCAACCGCGTGCAACAAAACAAAACTGGCATTTTTTATATCAATGTCTAGCAAAGGGCGTGTCCGGGGACGTTCAGTCTGGGGGTAGTCCGTCCGTGAGACAGTCGGGGGTCGGTCAGGACTACCTCCCCCCCTGAAGGAGGGGGAGGCAGCAGTGGCGTCCGCCATAGTGACCACTTCCCCCTAACGGGGGAAGTGGGAAGAAAGAGAAAAAACAAACAAGGGACAAAAAACCAGGACAACACACCTATGGCTAAGATTGCCCTCTCAAACCACTCCAGGGAGGCCCGACCGTGTTACTTCACACCCCAGAGCGATCAGTGGGGGGGACCCTCCGTGGGCGAGTAAGCAAAGGTAATCTTAGTAAATAGATATAGACACTTACTATATCTCTAGCAAGGGTAGGGAGGAAAATTAGTACTAGCTATCCTAAGTGTCACCAGAAGGGTGAAAAAAAAAGCTAATGCCGGTGAGGCAGCCCTGAAAACTAGAGGAGAGCCAGAAAAACACGTCTAAACTCTCCACGACCATGCATCAAAGTCCTATAAAGCTCGGCTTAATGAAGTAGTTCGTGAAGACACTGGGGAGAAGAAACACTGAAGCGTTCGGACAAGTCGCAAGCAAATTCCCAGGCATCACTGAAGCTAAGCTGAAAGAAGGAATATTCATGGGCCCACAGATAGAGAAACTTCTGACAGACCACAGCTTCAGCACCTATCTGGCCAGTGTGGATCCGGACCTCATTCAAGTGGATATGTGAAAATTTCCTGGGAAACAAGAGGTCACCGGTTTATGAAGATGGTGTAGAGAGACTCAGTTCATTTGCTGCTATGGGATGTCGGATGTCGCTGAAAGATCATTTTCTCCATTTGCACCTCAGAGTTTTTGAGCGGAACCTGGGAGCCGTCTCTGACTAACAGAGAGAACGCTTCCATCAAGATGTCAGTGCAATGGAGCATCGGTATCAAGGCTTCTGGAATGAAAGTATGCTCACGGATTACTGCTGGATGCTGTACAGGGACGAGCATGGAACACAGCATCGAAGGAAGTCTAAAGCTTGACGATTTTGAGTAGTTTGACCTTTGCAAAAGTGCACTGAAACTCTCTCTCTGTTAAAGGTCTTGCAGGAGTGTATCCTGTTTTGTCCTTTCAATTTGGATGAAAATACAATGTATATGTGGATTATTTGGAGACACTGAATTAATCTCAGGAATCGACATTCTTCAAAAAACTTCGAAACCTCAAATATACTAGGAAAAACTTCGTTTTTATAAGTCAGCATATGCGTCCAGCAGTAAAATTCTACCAAAATGATAAAACGTAGTTTCCATAAAATTGTGACGTGCTACGCTAAAATGGGCTGCATATTCGTGATCATCGTCAAAAATAAGTCTAGAAATGTTAAATTTTATACCTGATGAGAAAAAAAAGTTTGATTATGTAGACCTGTTTACCAGTTTTATCATTTAAGCAAAGTTAGATTAATATATACCGGTAATATGTTGTCCAATAATTTTTCTTCATTTTCTTTTTTTTGTATATACTGTATAAAATTTACAATGTTTACATAATATACACATTTCACTCAGGGAGTCTTACTTGAATGTTTTCTTTTCCTCCCGTATATACTGATTCAAAGTTTGCAATCCTTGCTTGCATTCTGTGCATAGCCAATAATAATATATTCAACATAATGGAGAAGATTATAAAGATAACTGGAGCTGGGCTATACACATAATATGGATTGAACATATTTATACTCAGTTCTTCCTAGGGCTTCGTTGTTTAACTGATTGATTGCATAGTTTCAAACGTAGGTGATGTGAACTTAACACTTGAGTTTATGTTTAAATCCATCTTAGGCAGTGGTTGCAAGTGTTTATGTGTGTGATTAAGGATGCCATGATTGTTTGTAGCTAAGGTGGACAAAGATGGCGTAAGTACAGCACAATAGTCAGGAGCTATGTATAGTCCCGATGCTGAAGTATGAGATGGTTGTTTATCTAGACAAATTACGAAAACTGTTGTGTTGTGAGTAAAGTAGAAAAACTGTGAATGCCCAATGCGCTGGTGGTGGGTGTGCTTACCTGGAGCAAATGTGAAGTTGAAATGCTGATGAATATGATGACCATTTCACAAGGGACTGTTCCAGTAGGCTGAAACGTGATAACGTACACAGGACAAAGGTGAACGGCATGTAAGGATGTACGATACTTGCGTTCAATCGTTGATTCACTATCCAAGGTGACAGTGTCTTCTTTCTTGGAGACCATGATGAGTTCTGAGTTGGTGTCGACGTTAATAGTGAGCAAGGTGTCATTCTTCTTAGAAGGAAAAGGTATATTTGATAGACTGTGAATAGATTATCTGTTATGAATGGTACATGAACTGTTACTGACGTTGGTGTTAGAGTCGCTTATAATTATGGGTAATATAGCGTGAGATTCCTATCCTGAAACAAGGGCTGTTGTTGTTGTTGATTCCTCATTAGAGGAGACCGGGCCTTGCTGTAGCCCGGTTGGTGGTGGTTGGCTTGAGTGGGGTAAGGGGGAAGACAGGGCCTGGGGATTGCCCAGCACACACGCCCTGTCTCCTAGCTGAATTTGTGGTGTGTGTGAAACAAAGGCTTCAAACCATGTTTATGTATGCCTTGACTGATTATTTGACGTAGATCGTGAACTGGCAGTGTTAATGGTGATCTTGGCATTACCAGCATTCCCAATATCTTTCATCAAAGCCTGACACTGAGCCTTGGTGTTGTCTAAAGTATTATTATATCAGTATGTTCCATGACTATTGAGAAGTGTTGAAAAAGTGTCATGTTCCCTTCTATTGCATTTATTTTCCCCACACTCTCTTGTCTCTTCATGTCTGTCTAGACTATCTTCTTTGTGTTTGACATAACACTCAGCTCTCATGTAACCGGAATTAGCACAGTAATAACATAGATTAGGCCTATCTCCCGAATGTGACCCACGAGATGACTTTCCATATTTTGTTTTTTCTGTGGCACGGTTTCTGCTTGGACTACATGCAAATTTTTCAGGCTGCCTGAGGCCTGGTGTTTGCTAATGCTGCCTTGATGTCAGACGTAGTCTTATTTGTCTGTTTTCAGGTCGGGATCTCTTTTGTTCTGTATTTGTGATAGATGTACTCATAGCTGGCACAGTGTCTGTAATTCTCATCCTTGTTTTATTGGATTGTAATTTTTCAATATCTCCTGCTTTGCCACAATTCATGTCTACCAAGTTCATAAAATCTAATAAACACGTTCCTGGAGTATAAGCAATTGTTTTGGCAATCTTGAGTACCCTATCAGGTAATTTATACAACGCAGCTACGTAACCAAGGATGTCAGCGACATGCATTGATGACATCTTCCCAACAGCTGTTACCCAATTTAAGTGTTCTATACTGGCTAACAGCATTCTTAATTGTGGACACATTTGCCGTTACATCACCTAAGACAGGGTTTGTGGTATGTTGTCCCTTAAGATCCACAATCTTACGTAATTCTGGAGTTATACCAGGCAAAAAATTTATACCTCCAGAAAATTTCTGCAGGTATTCTTTTATAAACTCGTCTTATTTCTGAGCTCACAAAAGCTTATCAGATCTAAACAAATCGCCAGCTGGGCACCTTTCTTGGTTAATCCTTGATGAAAAACAGCTATCTTTTCATTCTCATCTGTTATATGCCTTTTAACAAAAGTTGTTCACACTATGCGATCTTTGTCCGTCCCTGAGAATTTTGTGAGATCTTTATCTTCGTGGTACACAAATACTTGCTGTGGGGAAGTTGAAGCAGTGGTGTTAGGTCTGCCTGCCACTGTGTTTGTTTGTTTGGTCAAATTCACTTGAAGTGCCTTGTCGTTATGAAAAGGAACTGCTCCGTATGTATTTCCGGACCTATGTATTCTATTGTATATGTTTTCATAAGTATGTAGGACTGATCTATAAACTTCACTTTCTACTTCATAGAAAAATGTCCAAGAAATCTCATTATCCTCATCTCCTATCACAGGTGATGTGTTTGTTTGTTTATCTCGTGTTCATGGAGAACTAGCTACGTTTTCCTCTCGTTCTAATAACCGTGAATCGTCACTGGGTAATTCTAATGCTTTCTCCTCTGGCACTAAAGTTTTTTTTTTTTTTTTTTTGGCATCCTGTTGTTACATTAATCACTAAATATAGTTAACAGGCACATATTGCTAAGGAATGTTGCCTAGTTGTACTCATGAAACACTTATTTTATCATGTGCTAAATGTATAGATAGCAACAACAAGTAGGAAAAAATGAATGCTAGACACAGAGAGAGAGAGAGAGAGAGAGAGAGAGAGAGAGAGAGAGAGAGTGATATATATCTATATCTATCTATCTATCTGTCTATCTATATTCCTTTATTCCTGACTGTACTTAGTAATGGACTTAACATAGATAATTGAAGAAGGTGTATGTACTTAAGTTTGTATGGAATTGAAGTGGTATTTTTATAATACTAGAAAGAGTAAAATGTGGTAATAAGTAAAGAGTAAAATAGCTTCTGGAGGGTGATGGGGGGTGGTTGGGGTCAGTTGTGTCTGCAAACGTAACATCGAAACACTGGTCTCACTGCCTGTTTGCTTATTTCCTCCTAACCCTGTTATCTTCAATAACCCTAAATTAATTGTTACTTGGTCTGATTGTTATAAATATAATCATTTTTGTTGTAATTATAAACACGTGTTATATATTTGTGCAAAGTGCTTGGTTATCACTTTTGAATTAGCATCATATTACTGTGGTCAGAGAAATTACCAATATGCCGGGAATCGAACCCTGGACTCTCAGGTGAGAGCCAGGCAGCATACCACTACACCACGACCAGGTAAAAGTTAACTCACGTTGTCACAATCTTGTAACCAACGTCCCTCCGCCCCCCACTGTGGGCCTGAAGAGGATGAGTTAACCCCCTGGCACTCGGGCAAGTAAGTGTTTGGGATAGATTAAAAGCATCTACTTGCCCGAGTGCCAGGGGGTTAACTCATCCTCTTCAGGCCCACAGTGGGGGGCGGAGGGACGTTGGTTACAAGATTGTGACAACGTGAGTTAACTTTAACCTGGTCGTGGTGTAGTGGTATGCTGCCTGGCTCTCACCTGAGAGTCCCGGGTTCGATTCCCGGCATATTGGTTATTTCTCTGATGATTTTTCCTGTGTAAAAAATACAGGTTCTCTCTTCATTCTGACTTGCCGTAAGTGTTTGGGATAGATTAAAAGCATCTACTTGCCCGAGTGCCAGGGGGTTAACTCATCCTCTTCAGGCCCACAGTGGGGGGCGGAGGGACGTTGGTTACAAGATTGTGACAACGTGAGTTAACTTTTACCTGGTCGTGGTGTAGTGGTATGCTGCCTGGCTCTCACCTGAGAGTCCCGGGTTCGATTCCCGGCATATTGGTAATTTCTCTGATGATTTTTCCTGTGTAAAAAATACAGGTTCTCTCTTCATATTACTGTGGTATACTAGTGATATTCATTTGTGAAGTTATAAGCAAAAGAAGATATTATGTTTAAGCTGTGTGGGAGAAATAGAGTAAAAGTATATTCACTAACTAGATAGAAGGTGCAGGATGCTGTGCAGGCTGTGTAGGTAGGTGAGGGTTGTTATGCTGGCGTCATCATGCCTTGTCACTCCGAACACTCAACGTCGTGGTGATGGAATAGCTGTGAGTAATGGTGAACCAGAACTGGTGAATGCAGCCTTAGATGTTGATGTGTTGTCTCTTTCCTGTCACAACACTAAATCAGCTCCTCCTCACTCTGCTTTGTGGCTTGTTCACGCCACTTCCTCCTCAGTGCCTCGGGTTACTCATTTTCGTACTTGTATATCATCTAGTTATGATTATCTTGTAGGCTTGTGATTACTTGTACAGCATTTAATTGTAGCTTCTTCCTGATTGGTGTGAACTTGTAGCTGATCTGGTTTACCGTCTCACCTGCTTGATTACTTGTAGAATCGTAATATCTTGTTTTGACTGTAAAGTTGATTCTTAATTGGTTCGTTTATTGTTGATAGAGACGTTAATCGGCTTCGTTTACCTCTGTTGTTTGCCGATGTAGCGGTTCAGGGTATTCGGCTGCTGCATATAAAGTTGTAAGACATCTTATGGAAGGAACTTGTAGCAGTCCTTCCTTTCTGTCTTGTTAATGTGGACGCAACTGTAGAACTGTAATACATTATGCTGACTATAGCTAAAATCGTAGATTTTTGTAGGTTATCACGAATCGTAGAACTGAGGCTTGCTGCAGGATATTGATCGTTATTATAATCGTCAGGCGTTAATGGATTGCAGTCGTGGTTCGTAGGACTGATGCCACCAAAAATCCAGTAGCTGTAGCCGAGTTATTTCCAGAAATGTTAGAGTATAGGGTTGTAAGAGGAAGACATTTTCAAGTTGGTCCTGTCATGGATGGCAGGAGAAAGATAATGATGAATCTGGGGTTTGACTGCAGTTTTATTTTCAAAAGGGAGTTATTTTGTTAAGAGCAGTACTAAGGTGAACGCGGTTTATGCCAGCTAACGCCGTGCCCTCTACTCCTGCCTTATCCACCGTGCCTCTTCTCTCTCCAATCGCGTCCCAACCCCTTCTGACCAGTCTCTCCAGTTTGCCTCGTATATGACTGGTTGGGTCATGTGTGTGGGCAGGTGCATGTGTCTGTGATGATTTCCATCAGGTGTGTTCTGTAACTTTCCATGACGTCATGTGCGACATTCCCAAGCTAGAATTTCCACTGCTTTTTCCTCTAGCTCTTTCGAATAGAGGCACGACTTTCTTCAAACATCTATATTACATATTAACAGCATATTAATGTCTCTAACTGTTATATAGTATGTCATGACAATTTAGGGCCTCTTCATCCCACCGCAAAATCGATGCACATACTTTTTTTCCACATGCATGTACGCTGTCATTGAATCGTGTACAAAGTAAAACAATTCCACACGTAAATACACACACACACACACACACACACACACACACAGTATACAAGCACAGTTTTTATTCAAATTGTTGATATTTCGACGTGCGCATGCACTGTCAGTCATTAAACAAGTACACACAGACATCCCTCAAAAAATGAAACACACACACACACACACACACACACACACACACACACACACACACACACACACACACACACACATGTGCATATATACACACACAATTGTACCAACTCTTTCACATGCACGAGCTCAGACATCTACAAACACAATGAAGTACAGACGCCTTCACTGTCCCCCCCCCTTTTGATAAATTACTGTTTGATCAAACATCAATTTATCAACAAACACTAATTACGGTCATTTTGATGCGCCTTCCAGCCTCTAAATACGGCAATCATGCCACGCAGTCTCTTTTCTTTCATTTTTTTTTTCCATTGTTGTGTGTCCTATTTTCCGTTGAGTAAATCGCCCAAGATTAGACAGATACCAATGTGCACTGGATTCAGTAAACCTCCCTTGACGTTAAAGGATTATAATGGATTCTCTCCTCAAGTGCTACGGACCGCTTTGGGTATAAATATGAAGTGGTAAAACAGCGCAGAGAAAAATGATATAAATGGTTAGGGGGCATAAAACACGGACCCAGCAGGCATGATGTGTGTTGCCGCCAGTTACTGCACAAAGCTTGGCCGATATGTTATGAGAGGGAAAGGGAGGGAGGAAGAGAGGGAGGGCGAGGGGAGGGAGAGAGAGAGAGAGGGGACGATGTTCGAGGGGAGGGAGAGAGAGAGAGAGAGGGGACGATGTTAGGGAAATAGGGTGGAATGAAAAGGGATGGGAATGAAGCGGTGTCGGATGTAAATGGATTTGGGAGGGTAAAGGTGTGTAGAGGTGGAAGAGAATATGTTGAACATAGTATATTTAAGGAG
This sequence comes from Coenobita brevimanus, assembly GCF_032717465.1. Taxonomy (NCBI): domain Eukaryota; kingdom Metazoa; phylum Arthropoda; class Malacostraca; order Decapoda; family Coenobitidae; genus Coenobita; species Coenobita brevimanus. The sequence goes on from NC_137005.1 coordinate 28,964,963, forward strand.
AGATGAAGAGTGCAGATTGAACTGTTGTGGACAGACGAAGTTTGAAATACGGCAGTGTGGGAAGGAAAATATGAAACAAAGAATGCCAGTGGAGCGATGAAGAGGATTCAGATTAGGAAGGAATGAAGACAAAAAAAGGAATAATGAAGTTAGTAATTGAATTACAGTAAACAGAGAAAAGCTGGAAGAGAGTTGGGTGAATCGAAGAGAAAACTAATTAGAAGGGAAAATGTCGAATAGCATATACTTCCGGAATGATGACGATATGCGGTTATTGTAGTGATAATAGGAATGTTGGAAGAGGTTAAGAAAGGAAGGAAAATGATGTAACGTTGACGATAAATTGTAGAAGAAAAAATACAGGTTTAATGCAGAGGCAGAAACCTGGATTAAAGTAAAAATAGCAAGGTTGGAAGAGAGTGACGAAAGAAGGAAAGGTAGTACACAGGTGGAAAGGAATATGTGGAACAAAAAATACTTCGGGGTTGATGATACACATGAAGGTGGGACTGTAACGAAAATAACAGTGCAGGAAGCGGGTGAGAAAAGAGGGAAAGGAAGCAGGGTGACGAAAAATACGGAAAAGAAAATACCTAAGGAATGATGATGAAAAAATGTAATGATAGGACAACGGTGAACAAGGAAAAGTTGGGAGCATATCAGGAAGGTGGTAAGGGAAAATGCAAAACTGAAAATGCTCAAGAGGTAGTCAATAGGGGTGTGGTAAATGTACTCGAGGTAGGTTGGCGGAGGTCTGGGAAGCAGTGTAGAAAATAGTGGAATATAAATTGTGCAATATATATACTGTTTTAGCATTGATAAAAAAAAATGAAGGTTAAAGATGATAAAGAACTGTAATCAGTAAAGGATTTTTGGAAGAAGGTTAGGAAGTAAAAAAAAAAAGAATAAAGAAAAAAAAAAAGACGGTGAGAAGATAAATGTGAGGTACTGAACACTTATGGATAGGTAAGAGGGTAAGGGGAGGACTGTAGTAAAAATACGAAGGTTGAATCATGGTACGGAAGCTGAGAAAAGAAGGAAAAATGAACGGTAGGCTGTGGAATATATATGCTACTACCTGTAAAGGGTTCATAAAGAGAGCGAAATTACAGAGATGATGAAAAAAGTGTAGAGCCTGAGGAGAGTGAAGAGGAGATATAAGGACAGGTGAAAGGAGTAAACTGGAAGGAGAGATTTTGGTAAATTTTTACAAGTGGACAATACACCCCCCAGGTAGTGCAATATATTTTTCTGGCAGTTTTTGATGCTATTCGAATGTTTGTGACTTCATTTTTGTCGGAAATGCCTCATTGTCCCTCTTTTCCAATCATGAACTTTGATTGGACAAGTAGGTGAAATAAAGCATTTTCCGAAAAAAATGAAGTAAAAAACAACTGAACTCGCATCAAAAACCACCAAAAAAATATACTGCACCATCCGTTAACGTAACCGAACAGACCAAACCAAACGAAACAGACCTAAAGTAACCTCACAGAACACAATAAAACTAACCAAACCTAACCCAACATACCTAGCCTAACCTAGAGGAATACGTTAATGTAACCTCACCAAACACACTAAACCTAACCAAACCTTCCCCAACATAACTAACCTATCATAGGGGAATACGTTAACTTCCCACCAAACACATTAAACCTAACCAAACCTAACCCAGCATACCTAACCTATCCTAGGGGAATGTGTTAACGTAACCTCACCAAACACACTCTAACCAAACCTAACCCAACATACCTAGCCTAACCTATCCTTGGGGAATGCTTACCCTAGAGACACCATGGTCCAGGATGAGGGTCGTCTGGCAATAACGTCGTGGTTCCAGAACCTTCGAATCCAGTAGTTTATGAACAATATAATTTGCTAAGCCAGAAGGTGTGTGTTGTCCACAAAAGTTCCTTTGTAGTCAGAAACACAAAAACGACACTGTATCAGTTTCTAGGTTTTTGCGTACATTTTGTACCAGCCACAGTACCACTGATGTCTGCCTTTTCTAAATTTACACGGTTCCTGACAGTCTGGTCGATAAACACCCGAAGATAATACACCGTGTCTTCTTAAGAAACTCAAAAGCCTCCTCAGATTCCGAGTGGAAGCGCTTAATCACCAGTAAATAATCAGTATCACACCCAGGACACACAGCACGTCTTTCTTCTTCAGAGGCTATAGCAAGGATTTGAATTTTCCATCCAGATTGATTCAAAGACTGCGATTCAAATTCATTGGCCGAATTACATCACGTGACCTAAAGTAGGCCTATGAGTGGGTGATACAGACCTACGAGACGCATGCCCAGTCGAAGGGAAGAGAAACACACGTACGAACGCATGCATTTATTACCTGGAGTGGCCGTGAAGATCCAAGGTAGGTTTTTTTTTGGATTTATAAAATAAATTCATTATCTCTGAAAATATCAATTTCAGAATGAGGTTATGGGGGTTCATTGTGATCCTTAGGGACTATACTATACGTTAATGGTGCTGAAATTCCAAAACTGCGTATTGTCCACTTGTAAAATATACCGAGATTTTGAGCAAGAGAGGATGACAGTGTGAGGGGATTGAGAGGGTGTACAAGAGAGGAATGGAAAAATGTAACGGAAAGAGAGAGAGAGAGAGAGAGAGAGAGAGAGAGAGAGAGAGAGAGAGAGAGAAGAGCGCGATGAGATCAGTAATGGTGGAGTGTCAGTTGGGTGAACATAAGGAGGAAAAATGGAAGCAAGTATGAAAATACGAAGGAACAATTGAAATGAAAATTAACGGAAAGTTGCTATTAAGTGAAAAACTGAAAGACTGATGAACAGAACGGTAGAAGATAGAACTATTCCCACAGTGATTTCACACACACACACACACACACACACACACACAAGTGGAGTATGCAGGTTGTAGCACTGGTATGGATAGAATCAGACTGCGTGCTGGAGATTCTGCCATGACGGATTAGAGCCCTGTCCTTGTAAGGAGCATACTGAGGTGGCGAATTCAATATCATTATGTTCCCTGTCCTTCAATATTGTTCCATTTATATGCCATTAAACCTTTAATCACAGTGACGTCTTTTGTAATTTCTGTATTCTGCGCTTTTTTCACTTCAACTCGACATTATCGTTTTTTTTTTTTTTTCAGCTTAATTCAGTTTCAGAAAAGACAATGCTGCGATTCTACATCCTTCCCATAGCACTTCCTGGTAACTAGCATCATAGTCAAGTGTCAAACTATTGTGTGAAATTTGTATTCAAGATGAGAAGACTAAGCTTTTCGGCCAAATTAGATTTCAATGATACCACATGATTTATTTGGACCAAGAGAGATCCCGAATGGTGAATGAGATAGTGACCCCCTATAGTCTGAAATGTCTATCCTGGGGTGAATAGAACAAAAATAAAACGATGAAATGCATCAACAGAACTCCTTCACTATGATAAAGTCTTGTAATACTCGTATTTTGATTACGCAACCAGCAGTCCATATTCCTCAGTTAAGGATGAGCTTTTAGCTGCAAAAGTTTGTTGATGAAGGCTTCATCTAAATCCTTCAGTACGAACAAGTACAAGACAACTAGACGCAGTAGGTTTAGCTTCCTCGGTGTGTTATGCGGTACATGATTGGGGGGGGGATTTTTTATCGTTTGGTATGAGAATTTAGTGTGGTGTGGTGTGGCTTTACTAAAGACACTAAATTTTACAGGAGTGAAACACATTGAACCCAAAAAAATCATTAGTAAAGGAGAGATAGACAGAGCCGCTCATAGAGCTGCTATCGCATCTATTTAACCCGCCCCGTCCCATCAAGGTATGGGTACGTTGCAACATTTTGCATTTGCCAGTCCCGGCGACGTACTGGTACATTGTGCAATTGCAAGGTCCCTAATTTGCACAATTTTCAATTTTCGTGCGTGATTTTTCGTACATATACATGGGACACCTTCCTCTATTCCTCTTCAAGATGCCAAGCAGGGACACTGCATAACCTCCCCCCTCTCCCCCTCACGCCATTGTCTCGGCAATTCACCTGTTACCAGTGACCTGGCCAGTAAAGACATTCAGGGCCAGAGTGATTCCCCAATCAATGAGAATGTGTAGGACAAAGTTTACATAGCATTAGAGGAAGAAACAGTCAGAAATAATGATCAGGTAATGTGGCAAAAGAAGGTCAGGTATGGTGATGAGTTAGTGAGTGAAACAGTGCTTATAATGCCTATATTACTGTTTGAAAACCAATATACTCTTGTACTACATATAAATTCGTACCAAGTAAATAAATAAATACTGTTTATGAGTGGAGTGAAATAGTTACCTTCCCATAGAACTCGTTTTCTTTGGTGCCAGCCTGTTAGAAAACCCAGTCAGGTAAGGAGGTACTCGTACCTGGATCGAGTATTTTAAACCTCAGGTGAGCGATTTCTCTATGAATTTTCGATGTTTCTCACCAAAAGCGGAGGTTTTAGCCAAAAAAAAAAAAAAAAATTGAAAATACCTCGGGATTGGGGGGTGTCAGAGGTGCGAAATAGCTCGGGACGTGACAGGTTAAAGCTCTCCTAAATACTGTCATCAGTTGACAGCAAGAGTAAACTAAAAATTCGTCATCTGACTGAGGAGAGTAAAGATCTGAATTACATATCAAAATATTCACAGCTCTCCGTGACCGAAGTGACACTTTACCACTTCATGACAAAAAGGAGCATCCCGAGACTGTGACACCCGTGTCCTTTTATTTTGTCATGTGTCCTTGACCAACTCAGATTTCTCTAAAAAACAAGTTACTTCATTCTTGCTTTAGCCATAACATGTCCATTAACTATGGTTCATATAAAGTAAGACAAAAACTTTTTGAGTTTACTTTGCCTGTGGCCTTAATCTTTGAACTTTCTGAATGACCTCCACCTTCCACTGATTGTTCTCAAAATCGAATATCTTTATCAATGTTTTAACCTGCAGCATTCCTCAAACTTTAGTCTACAACAGATAAAAACTGCTTAAGTTAACCTTTCCATGTAACCGTGACTCTTCTATTCTAAAAAAAACAATAGACCAACTTCTTGGGTGCTCCCCAGCTCATTCACACACAGACACACAGGTCAACATTTGACCTTGTCCTATGACCTTGACATCTGACTGACTGTTCTCAATATAAAAGTCCTGCTTTCTTGCCTGGATTGTAACAGTTCCACCAAGTTTGAGTTACATAACGTCAAAAACTAATTGACCTTGCCCAATGATATTGGAGTTTGACCTCTTCCTGTGATCTTGACCACTGACTGATTGTTCCCCAAACTGAATTCTTATATGCTTTCCTTATCTTTAACCCTTCCACAAAGTTTGGTTTAAATCCGATGAAAACTGTTACATTCGCCTTACCCTGTGACCTGAGTCAACCCTCCCACCAGGGGTACAGCAGTAGTTCAAACTGTATGAAGTCTTAGGGTTATATTGTTAACACACACACACACACACACACACACACACACACACACACGTGTGAAGAGAAAAATGTACCATAACACCTGTCTAACTGTAATTACTAGCGAGCAAGTGAAGCGATTTTTACTCTACGTTCAACTGAGAAAACAGGGACCCGACTCGACCCTGCCCGTCGCGACACAACACAGCCCAACTGCAATGGTTTTCAGAGGCTAATAACTTTTCTACTATGTAAGGTAGAGAAGAGATTCTTTCATCCGGTAGTAGATACATTCAATAAATTGTGTTTTTAGCTATAATATTTACTCATGAGACCAAAGAAACACCTTGGAATCCTAGTTTTAGATGAGAATTTACCGAGGGCTTCACTTGACATGCTCCACTATGAAATTGAATTAAAAAAAGAAAAAGAAAAAGGTTTCCTGTTCCAACACTATGTTTTCTTCCACGAATTCTAACAATTAACCCCTTGGCTGCTCCAAGCATCTGAGAAGGACCGGTCAACAGACTGCTACAAACCTCTCAGAAGGCTCATAACGAATGTTAACGGAAAATACTGTAGCAGCACTTAGCTCATAGCTCTCAGCAGCCTAGGGGTTAAATATCAGATATTACGCTCATAATTTTACATGATTTTCTTTTTTCTATGTTTAGAGGATGAAATCAGCAAGGGTAATTACCCCATTTCTGGGTTTTATCATTCGATCAATAGCCAAGCATTTACCGACACAGTTCGTTGACACAGCAAGTCGGGAGCAGAGAACTGAACAATGCGCATGTGATAAATGCTACGGCACCTCGCTATACGCGCATCCAGAGAGAAAACGTGAGAGAGAGAAAACGTGAGAAAGTAAATATTTTAGCTCATTATTCGTCTTCTGTAACTGTTCAGCTACCTCTCCTGAAATTATGAAAGTTTACACCAATACGAAATTATGATGACAGGAGTACATAAAAACCCTCGCTCGCTAGTTGCGGGCTCACAAAGTGCATTTTACTGCTAACAGTGCTACAGAGGTGATAAAGGCCACTTGAAATCAGCCCTACGTTTCTGTGTCGCAGGTGCACCACTGAATCACATGAACAGCTTTGGAAAGGTGGATGAAGAAGCACACACACACACACACACACACACACACACACACACACTAATAAATATATACATGTGGACATTTTAATTACGCATTGCACTCTGGGTATGGACTAGAGAGTATATTCCGCAGGGCTTAAAACTTCACTAATGTGCATTAGCTGACGTCACAGATCTTCATTTGTCATCGCTTAAGCACTAATACCCTCAAATCATACTGAATCAATGCAAGGTCCATCTTCTTCAAGACTTGTGTGATGATATTATGGGGGGGGGGTGATGTATCGTTGGTGGATCTTATGAAAAATAAATTCGCATTACATAAAAGAATTTATTTTCCCCGAACTGATAGCTTCTAACATTTTTAATGATATTTGTTTAGGTTATTTTCCATAAATGTAAAAGTATATCGAGAGTGGCAGGGAGATGGAAATAATTTTTAGTTGCGGTCACGTCTCCAACACACACACACAAATCCCCCTCCCACACCACACGACACAACACTGCACCAAGGACATTAACTGAACATCCCTGAAGCGTTGTGTGCTTTTGTTCTTGGTACCTGCTCTACCATTCAAGTATGAATGCCCTGTGCCCCAAAACTCTAGCTAATCCGACATAACTTAATAACGTATTTATAACTAAGAAAGTCCTTACGAATATACTCATATACCAGTAATGCATGAGTGGTGGTGATGGTAATGGTAGGCTGAGGTGAGGAGTGCGGAAGCCGCAGGTGGGGGCCCACCGGCCAGCCTGACGTGACCTGAATGTTGCCATCAAGTTCCAAGGGATCAAGCCGACCCCTTGCTCCCCACCACCATCTCCTTTCCTACCCTGACTCCCCCTCGTATCTCGTGCCGTCATAAATCCCTGCTCTGTCTGTCTTGTGTCGCATGGACAAATTACACTGAATTACATGAGCTGATTGGACATATAGGGTTAAACAGTTAAATATGAAAACATCATAGTGTGAGACTGTATTAATGTGGGCCTAACAGAGTCCATGTCACCACTTCCTCACCAGTATGTTTTCCACATTATTAGCATCTTAACATCGTTTTCAGACTGACACATCTGACACACTAACATATCCATTACAATACGTTGGATTTGTAAAGAATGGAGAGGACGCCTTCATGTGGCTGTACAAACATTCCCCAACCATTTCCCTCTCCCCAAAAGAAGGTTTGTGGACTGCAGGGGAAGGGCAACTTCAATCCTATCGTACGTCTCCAGTTCGAAAAATCTATCGTAAGTTCGGCAACACTGACTGGTGTGATGAAAATTAAATTATTCATGCTTGACGTCATCGGATTAAAGTTGTTAGTGCAGTGTACCCTAAATATGATATATTTGACTGAAGTTAACAACAGTTTTATAACATTCAGAAGAGGGGTAAATACCCAGTTTCTCATCTAAATACAGATAAACCTCTTGCGAAAGCAGTAAACTCTATGGACGTATTCACGTGGCTTTCGGAGACTCTCTAAGACTTCCTCCACCACAGTTTATCCACTTCAGTCAGATGATGCTCTCTGTAAGTGACAGATTTCCACTTAGAAGAGAATCATCTTACTGAAGGAATTAGTGATATATTTTGATAACCCTTTCACCACAGTAAGTTCTTAAGCTGAATAAAATTATCATAACAGAATAACCTAAGGTAATGCCATCAGACTGAAATTGTGAATTCTCCATATGATTCGTCTGTATTCTCTTGTATGCTATATAAGCAGACAATGAATATTAAAAACATAAGATGCAAAATAAACCGCTAAGGAAAGGAAAACTTAGGATTAATGCCTATCCACCACACATGGGTCTCTAAGGAAGGACATTAATTGTCAGTAAAGTTCAATCTTCCCTTATGATACGATATTAATTAAGTCACTGATTTTACCTGCAAGTCCCCAGTGGTATTACTTACAAGGGGATAACATAGTGTATCCAACAGCCCAACCTGCCTGAAAATTGAGGTCAAGGTAATTATGTGCCAGCTGAAAGAGCGAGGTGCCAGGGAGCGCCTTAACCTCTTCACCACGAGAGTTCCATGCGTTGCTGTGGGCTGCTGTAGCTCCAGGTTCATCTGAAATGTGGTCCTAGTGGACTATATTCTTATGTTTTCCTCCTGCAGTTCACTGTCATCCTTTCGGGGGAAAGCGAAGTGGTTTAGGGACGGCTGTATAACAAGGCAGCTGGGTTGGTTGTATATTTCAGTGCCACGTCATTAAGACATCCATCCTGCACCAGGTTCTTCCATGATATGAGTCAAGTGGTCTTGTAGCAGCAAGAACAATGTACAAAAACATCCATGTACTAATGATTTAAGGAGATTAGTTCGAACTACTTCACAGTAGTTATTTAGCCTTAAATTAACCCAAATAATTGTCTTTTTTTCGGCCTATCTCACTCAATGACAGTAAGATAATGCTATGGCTCTACACCCTCTTCATATCACACCTCCATCACTAGGATCATATTCTTGCGTTAATATACTAAACATTAAAAATGAAAGATGAAAATTTTCGGCCAAGTTAAAACTAAAACAGAAAAACACCAATCATTCCTAAGCTGAATGAATGAAATTATTTGGTAAAAAGTGTAGGACGAATACAATGAAAAAGATGTCCTTGGGCTTATATCGCGTAATTTTCTTCATTTTTCCTTCTACTTTCATACATGAAATTCATGTATATATATATATATATATATATATATATATATATATATATATATATATATATATATATATATATATATATGGAGCCTCTGTGGTACAGTGGTAGAGTGTGCGTTTCATACACGGGTGAACCAGGGTTCGCGCCTCGCCAGGGTAATAAACTTTGGGAGTGTTCACCCGGCCACGTACTGCATTGGCAGACACAAGGGGTGCTGTGGTTGAACCAGTGTCGCTTACTATAAAGTATGCTTGCACCCAGTCGGCTTGCGCGGGCCAATTACACTTGGTTCACAGACTACACACACATCCAAAGCCACTACAATTACACTTACAAGCACTTCTCACCCTACATACAATCTCTACCAAACAGCCTAAGCCACTTGGTAGAGATACATTGGCTGTATCGTCCCGACTTCGGTCGGGATAGGCCGGTCCTGCAGTGGATACTCAAACGGCTGATGATATATATATATATATATATATATATATATATATATATATATTAAACGCGAGTGTACGAATGTTTGTTACCTATGAACTTGGCTCCCTTACGGTCTTCTCACACATATGACACATATTCTGAATCAGCATGATCTAGGGAGTGTTTTGGTATGTAATTTATTAGGATTAATTGTATGTTGAAAAGTTACATTAGGTATATTGGCCGAAGGCTCAATCAGACCTTCACAGGAGCTAGTCGAAAAAGTCCGCCCAGATGGCGGACCTTTTCGGCTAGTAAAGCTTACAAGAAAACTAACTTAACTTTACTGTACACTATAACATACACAACCAAAGAAAAAACCAGGGTTCGTTTTACAAAACGAGGATTCATATAGGCCTCAGAATACAAATATAAAACAAGTTATTTCTTACCTAACCAGAACACACTCAGTGGAGGCTAAGTACTCACAAAGCTCGAGGAAACGTGGAGACTTCGAAGGTTAAATCCAGATATAATTCACACTCTAGTGTAAATGGAGGAGCAAACCAAAAATAGGAAATGGTGCACAAACAGTGTGTTTTGTAATCAAAGTCACGTATTGAGTAATGTTAGGGAAAAGTGCAACACAATGTGACAAAAGTGTACCGTGACAGTAAATGTGAACAAATGTGTATAAATGACAAAATGTGTACAAGAATGTGTGTACAAAAAATGAGACAAAATATGTGTGTACAAAAAGGTGTGTACAAAATGAGACAAAAATGTGTAAAGATGTGTGTGCAAAATGAGATAAAAATGTGTACAGGGATGTGTGTACAAAATGAGACAAAATGTGTGTCTTCACACTTTCCTTGAGCTTATAAAGCAGACTTACTCCGTCTCTCTTCGCTAATTTACCACTAGGCTGTCTTATGGAATATCTACAGTCACTCACCAAGTACAGAGGCACCCGCTACAAAGGGGAGCTAATGGCGAAGTTACAAATATTATATAAACCCACTGACGTGCCATTAAGAAGGCAGAACAAACGTTATTTAGGCTTCTATTGGTAAATACTCTGTTTTAGCTCCTCCCACACTATAAGTTACACCCACAGTTCAAGGACAAGAGGGATTTTCTGAATAATTTGAGAAAAATATCTTGTGCGTTATCAGTCCAGAAGGCAAAGTTGACCACTGAGTGAACAGAGTTTAGGTCTAGGGTAACCCTTACAGCCACCAAAACTGATAAGAAAAACATTTATCGATCGTAACAGCTCACGTGTTTCCTTTCGTTATCACATTATCTTCAATTTCACCCATTCGCTACTGGGGTTACTACGCCAGTAACACCTCCATTCCATAGAGAAGGAATTTCCCAAGGGGAAATTTCTGGATACTGTACAATTAAGTTCTGGACAGGTAATCTGGTAAAAGATTACTAACACCTTTTACATGTCTTACATCATGGGAATATTCCTAGAAAAAAAGGGGCCAGCAGGTCAATCCACGATTTTTGTCCTCAATCCGTACAATCCCGCCGTCGGCATGGTGCCAACAGTACAAAATGTCTCGATTAATCCCAGTGATGTGATTGTGCCGACAGCAAAATTCGAGCACTGTAGCACGTTTCAAACTGCTTTAATCTAGCTAATTTTTTGCTAAGGAGTAGCTTAATGTATTGGCAACACTGTGTCCAAGCAGTTGTAGTACTGAGTTTGGTTCCTGTGTGGGTGGGTGACATGACATCAGTGTGCCACTGTCCGTTATACCGTTGGGATGTTGCGAAAATCACGCAATTTTTCCGCCTCATTGGGCTGGCGAAGGCTGTTGAAATTGTCACGTGGACCCTTCTGTCCCATCATTTAGTGATACTTCAGAAGAGAAAGACCTGGATGACTATTCTGGGGAGGAATATGAGCCAGTGGAGGACACTGAGAAAGGGGAATCCCACATTATCCTCCCCTGTTTTCTCTCATCCCGCCCAGTTGGGTGGAAAAACTGGGCTACAAACACGATGGACATCCATTCTGCTCTTATTTCTCCTATAAGGAGTAAGTTTTTTTGCTTTTCCTTGATTTATATGTCCTTTTGGATTGTTTTATGCAATAAATTTTTTTTCCGTTTTTGGTCCAGGATTGGGTGGGTATAAAATTGCAAAAATGCCTAGGATGGTACGGGTTAAATCAGGACAAATATTTCAGAGGATGGTGGTCAGTGTACACTACAAAATCACCCGACCCTGGACCAACATACAAAAAGAAGTGCTGAAGGGGAAGTATTAGTGCAAGGACTTCTTTCTCAATAGTTAAATAATTTTTCTGGGCCTTATTGAACGTTTTGCTAAAATAGCACACAGGCATCTCAAAGCCTTGATCATTATCCTGAAGCAAAACTGCTAGAGCCCTAGGCCACCGGCATTAACAGTTAATTAGAAGCTTCACCAAGCCCTGTTTCAGAAGTCTGCCACCAGGTGGTCTACCATCGCCCAGCCTCGATTAAATATTATTGCGGGGTTTTAAAGACCTGTGAAATTGTACCTAATACTAAGTTGATAATAATATTGCTGTTTATAAGAATCTTTTTTCCTATTCAATCCAGTGCATACTTATATCTGTAAAGAAAAAATAACCAGGCTCTCAGAGAATCTTTGCTTGGGGACTAAAATAGTGTGCTGTCTGTTTACATATATTTGAATAAATCGTGTGCAGTTAGTAAAAGAAGATTACCTTCATGACTTCTGATGTGTGTATTTTTGCATGCATTAAAGAAGTAAGCAGTTTCACTGAAAATAATTTACTGAACGATTGCTTAGTTGGTGAATCAGCCATATTAATCCAAACAAACGGCAGTACGAGGAGTTGAAGTGTAAATTACTAAACTGTGCAATGGAGCCAGGAAAACATTTAAAAGCATTATTTATGTTAGAATATAGTTACTAAGATGATCAAGACATCTAACAGGTCTGACCTGTTATGAGAAGTAATACATCAGGCAGGGCAGCATATCGAAAGGTGCTGCCGAACCTGCGGCTGCATATCTACTTTCTTTTGTGGATACTAACGAATGACAAATATTTTAATCACTGTTATCCTGTTTTATGGATGATTCTAGTAAAATTGCCTAGGTTTCGTCTCTATGTTATGTTTGTAGAGATGAGTAAGCTGACGAAAGCTGAGTTTACAAAATGACATTATATATAATCAAAAGGCTCCCATACTGTAATTTTTTCGTAGCATATCATGCCAGGTCAGTAATTTCATGAGTAAAATCTGTTTTGGGGTGTTTTACTTTGTGTCAAAATTAAAAAGAAATTTCACACTGGCTACTTTTTCAATGCCTACCCCACATCCGAGCTGGTCGACGGAAACGAACCTAGTGGCAGATTTCTGAAGCTGGATCTGGTGAAGTGTCTATTTTAAAGGGTTAATTAAAGTTCGGAGCTTGAAGCACTGGGTGACTTGACAGGATGACTTTGACTTTAGAACAGGCTTCCTCACATTCTGGCTTCCACTCATACTTGACTCCTTTTCTTAACAAATCAGTGAGGGGAGCTACAAGATCAGAGAAGTTCAGGAAAAAACATCTGTAGTACCCTACCATACCCAAGAATCGTTGCAACTCTTTCTTATTTTTGGACTGGGGGGAATTGACAATGGCTTGAACTTTAACATCAGGTGGACTCACTTGGCCTAAACCAACCACATAGCCTAGGTACTGCACTCGAGCCCTCACAAATTCACATTTAGTTACATTAAGCACTAAATTAGCAGAGGACAGTCTCTGCAGCAGGGCATCTAGTTGGCTCAAATGTTCTTCCCAGGTGTCACCAAAAATAACATCAGCAATGTAAGGAACACAACCTTTAACATCCTTGGTAAGATCATTCATCAGCCTTTGGAAGGTTGCAGGAGCATTTGTCATACTATAGGCGTGACCTTACATTTGTAGGTCCTGCCCTGTCTGTGAGTGGGACTTGCCAATATCCCTTCATCAAATCAAATTTTGTGATAAACTTAGCACTGCCTATCACGTCTGCACAGTCATCTACTCTAGGAAGTGGGTATCAGTCTTGGTAAGAGAGTTGACTTTACGATAATCAATACAAAAGCATTGTGACCCATCGGGTTTTGGAACCACTGTGATCGGGGAGCACCATTCACTTTAACAGGACTCGATTAACCCCTGCTTCAACACGTAATTCAGTTCCTCTTGGATGATGGTCTGCTTCTGAGGACTAGCCCGGCAGGGACACTGCTTTACAGGGCTGGCATCTCCAATGTCCACTTCATGCTGTGCCACGTCCGTCAGTCCTGGGGTGTCCTGGAACACATGAGGGAACTTCCTGAGAAGGGCAACAAGCTTGGCACGCTGCTCTGCAGTCAATTGGGAGAGTTTATCAGTCAGTGTACTCCAGGCTTCCTGGTTTTCTTTCCAACCGGTCATCTGGTCCAAAGTAAAAGGGCAGCCCTCGTCCTTCGCCAACTTAACAGCCGACACCAAGCCTATGCCCAGAGTCGGACACATAAAAAAAAAAAAAAAAAAAAAAGAATGCAGCAGTAGGGGGGTCCACGTCTCGCTTGTGGTACTTCTTCAACATATTTACATGGCACAATCTTTGTTCCTTCCTCCGATCGGGGTTTACTTCACCTACCCTCTTCTCTATTACATAAGGGCCTACAAAACTTCCCTGCAGAGGCTGACCATTAATGGGAAGCACGACAAAAACTTGATCACCTGAGTGAAACACTCTGTTCCTAACTTTCTTAGAGTGGTCATACCACCTCTTCATCTTCTCCTAAGAGGACTCCAAGTCTGCCCTGGTTACTTCCATACTATAGGCCAGTCTTTCTTTAAATTTTGACACATAGTCTAGGAAGTTAGTCATCATTCTCGACCCACTGTTCTTTGAGGAGTTTAAGAGGACTCATACTTCATGACCAAAGATTAACTGTAATGGGGAGTAGCCCAAGGACTCGCTCGATGCCTCTCTGTTTGCAAAAAGTAGGAAAGGCAAACACTTGCCCCATTCCTCTCATCAGCACATAGTTTTCTGAGCATACTCTTTAAAGTTTGGTGATACCTCTCTAATGCACCTTGACTCTGAGGATGATATGCTGAGGAAGTGATCTGTGAGATTCCTAATTGCTTAAGGGTTTGTCTGAACAGTTTGGAATTAAAATTACAGCCTTGATCTGACTGAACTTTCCTATGGAGACCAAAATGGGTAAAGAAGGTCAGCATCTCCTTTACAACCAATTTAGCTGAAATATTTCTCAAGAGAATGGCTTCAGGAAATCTATTGGCCATGTTTAACATTGTGAGGATGGACTGGTGGCCTGAGGAGGTTTTAGGCAAAGGGCTGACAATGTCCACAAGGACTCTTGTGAATGGGGCCTCAAACACAGGTAGAGGAATCAAAGGAGCCGCAGAGATGGGCTTATTTCTCTTACTGACTAGCTGACAGGTGTGACATGACCTACAGAACCGGGAGACATCTCAACGGATTCCAGGCCAGTAAAAATGCTGCCAGATGAGGGAGAGAGTCTTCCTCACCCCTAAGTGACCGCTAATGAAGGGTCATGAGCAATGGACATAATTTTTTTGCATATAGGGTCTTGGAACCACCACCTGATGTACAGTCTCCCACTCGTTATCATGAGGAACAATAAGAGGTCTCCATCTTCTCATTATCACGTTATTGGACCTTAAATAATAACATTCTGTCAGTTCAGACTCACATTCTTCTTCCCTAACTGCTGAGTCAATTAAAGTGGCAATCTCTGGATCAGATCTTTGCATATCAGCTAAATTTGCACTTGCATCAGTCTGGGGAGAATCATCAACCTCTGAGTCATTTAACTGGGCAAAAAAAATATCACCAAGCCCAGTCATCATTGGCATTTCCAGTGCCATTACTGTCGACATTCTCATGGCTGGCTTTTGCCGTCATAGCTCTAGTTACAGCACATGCGGGAAACAATTTAGGACATGTACTGTATCTTCCAACTCTTTAGTCCTATCCTCACTCAGGGGAGTTTTTGACACGCAGGGAACAGCACTCACCTGTCCTCCCGACAAGTCATTACCCAAAAGGAAAGTGACCCCTTGTACAGGAAGCTGGTCAACAACACCCACATGCACTGAACCAGTAACTAACTCTGACCAGTAACTAACTCTGACTGGAGCTTCACCTCAACTAGGGGAACAGATACAAATTCAGCTATACCCTGCAACAAGACACATTCATTAGGGTCAGCCACATCAACAAACCTCTTCAACATTAGTGACTGTGAAGCTCCTGTGTCTCTAAGAATAGTGACTTCCTTTCCACCCTTTCCATCAACTGAAACTAACCCCTTAGAAATAAAGTTAGCAAATAAATGACCTGGGGAGGAGTTACTTTGAGTACTGTTTGGGGGAGGACACTCTGATGGAGTCTTATTACCACTCTCACCTGAACCTGACAGCTGCACTGCTCCAGTCTTACTGGTGTCTAATAATGGCTCTACAGGGGTCTGTCTATCCATCACTGGCAGTTCCACTCTGGCCTTGTCAACAATATGCACCTGCTGAGGTTGTGTCTGACTACCGCTAACAATATCTGTGGGTGGCTGTTCTATGTTGGTGTCAAAAGATCCCCAAGACTTTACCAAAGTAATAGGTTTTACAGAGGAACCTTTTCCTCGTTTTTTCCAGCACCAATCCTCCAAGTGCCCCATTTTCTGGCAATACTGGCAAAACCTGACACTTTTTTCTCTGGCAACACCATCCTCACTTACTTTCGTAGAACTAACATGCTCTGGAGTTGCATTATTCTCACTGGTGTCACTTGACATAAACTTGCCTTTACCAGAAAAATGGTTCACAACAACTGGTTGGTTCACTCTCCTACCCTTAACAAATAACTGAGGCTTACGTTCATGCTTATGAATTATACTAAAGTTATCTGCTACAACAGCAGCCTCAGCTAGGTTATCTAAATCTTTTTCCACCAGGTATGTAGCCACATCCCTATCTATCTTACCAGTGAAGTTCTCCAAGATCATTAATTCTTTAAGTTTACAGAAATCATCAACTTTCTTAGAATGCAACCATTGATCAAATAAGTCTGTGAGTACTCAAGCATATGTTACGTGAGTCAGATCTTTATGTTTAAAGGCGGATCTAAATTTAAGCCTATATGCCTCTGGTACGAGTTCATTTGCTTTGAGAATGGCATCTTTTAAACAATCATACTTAGCACTTTGATCAACAGATAAAGAAATATAAGCCTCTTGAGCCTTTCCTTTCAAAACACTCTGCATCAGTACTGTCCAGGAGCCTTTTTGCCAAGAGAGACGACCTGCCGCCTTTTCAAACATATGGAAATACTTAGTGACGTCTTGCTCATTAAAGGGAGGTACTAGCTTCATGTCCCTAGCAACATATAAAGATTCCCTGGCAGATGAACTACTAGCTCTAGGTAAACTGTCAGGGTGCTTCAGTCTGAATTCGTGATCCATTTCCTTTTGTCTCATTTGAGCCTGTAATTCTATTTCCCTCATTTTGGCTTGCACTTCAAGTTCTCTTAGCTTAATTCTGGCTAACTCAAGTTGCTCATTGTCACCAGTATCATGAGCAGAAAAATCACTAGGGCCAGATATCTCCGATGCCAAAGGCTCAGGCTTAACACCTTGTGCAGTATCAAATGGCTCAGAACTAGCTATGGAGGACTCACTTTGCTCAAATATGGTGTCCAATATTAAATCAAGTAACTTAGTGACTGAGGCAGGAAATCTCAACTCTAAGGCCTGGGCAAGCAATATGAGCTCGTGTTTTGTAAGTGTGTTCTCTCTGTTTGGGGAAAGCTTAGAATCCAAAAATGCTTTCACATCACTATCATTCATTAGGACCATGATTACTGATTATAGTTAAGTAGATAAGAGTAAGCACTGTGTATGTGGCCAAGGTTGCCAATATTATGTAATAGAGCTATCCTAGCAGGAGGTTGCCAAATTGTTATGGGGGTGTATATTACGGTGCACTCTTAGCCCTTAATTAATCACCAAAAGGGATAAGGTAAAGCTTACAAGAAAACTAACTTAACTTTACTGTACACTATAGCATACACAACCAAAGAAGAAACCAGGGTTCGTTTTACAAAACGAGGATTCATATAGGCCTCAGAATACAAATATAAAACAAGTTATTTCTTACCTAACCAGAACACACTCAGTGGAGGCTAAGTACTCACAAAGCTCGAGGAAACGTGGAGACTTCGAAGGTTTAATCCAGATATAATTCACACACTAGTGTAATTGGAGGAGCGAACCAAAAATGGGAAATGGTCACAAACAGTGTGGTTTGTAATCAAAGTCACGTATTGAATAATGTTGGGGAAAAGTGCAACACAATGTGACAAAAGTGTACCGTGACAGTAAATGTGAACAAATGTGTACAAGAATGTGTGTACAAAAAATGAGACAAAATATGTGTTCAAAAAGGTGAGTATGAAATGAGACAAAAATGTGTACAGGGATGTGTGTACAAAATAAGACAAAATGTGTGTCTTCACACTTTCCTTGAGCTTATAAAGCAGATTTACTCCGTCTCTCTCCGCTAATTTACCACTAGGCTGTCTTATGGAATACCTACTGCCACTCACCAAGTACAGAGGCACCTGCTACGAAGGGGAGCAAGTGGCGAAGTTACACAAATTATACAAACTCAATGACGTTCCATGAAGAAGGTAGAACAATCGTTATTTAGGCTTCTATTAGCAAATACTGTGTTTTAGCTCCTCCCACACTAAGTTACAGCCACAGTTCAGGGACAAGAGGGATTCTCTGGGTAATTTGTGAGAAAAACATCTGGTGTGTTATCAGTCGAGAAGGCAAAGTTGACCGCTGAGTAAACAGAGTTGAGGTCTGGGGTTACCGTTACAGCCACCAAAACTGATAAGAAAAACATTTATCGATCTAAACGGCTCGCCTGTTTCCTTTTGTTATCACATTATCTTCTATTTCACCCATTCGCTACTGGGGTAACTACGCCAGTAACGAGATATATATATATATATGTGTGTGTGTGTGTGTGTGTGTGTGTGTGTGTGTGTGTGTTTGTAGATACATAAATACAGATATATATATATATATATATATATATATATATATATATATATATATATAGATAGATAGATAGATAGATAGATAGATAGATGTGTGTATGTATATCACTGAAAGGGTTAGATATAGCCTTCATTAACCCGTTCAGCACGACAGATTTCCTATGCAGAATAAACTCGTCGGGCAACATCAAGACTAAAATGGAAACATCTATGCCGGGGTGAAGGTGTTATGTCCACGATAAAATACTCTTTAATCGACTTCCTTCATATGTAACAGTACATAACCCTCTCAGGCTCCTAAGTCTCATACTTAACTGAAAAAACTTGTCTCGCATTAGGCAGCATAGGCTACTGTAGCTGTCCAGACCTTGAGAGAGCTAATGGTACCAGTATTAATAATGTTGGGTTCCTATGACACATACTTACTGAATACAAACTTCTGGCGTCATATGGAACAAGATTTAAACAAACAAGGAACCTTAAATCGACTGTGGCATAAACAAGGAGAAATGAATCAGTGTGAATTCATGTGGACACTAATGATGTGTGCATTAATATGTATGCATAGAGCGTGTGGGTAATGTGTGTGTTTAGGAACGTTGGTGTGTATACCGTGAGGAGTGGAGAAGGGAGAGGGGTAGAGGAGGGGGAAGGGTGATGGCATGAGAGTGGAAGGACAGTGAAACTCTACTGTACGCGTGTTGGGAGATGGAGGACAGAACGGAGTAAGAGAATTGAAGAGGAGAAATATGCGTGGTGAGAAGGGCTGGGAAGGAAGGGAAAGGGATTAGTAGAAGAAGAAAAGGAAGTAATAGTTGATAGGGGAGGGGAAAAGAGTTTGTTAAAAGCGGAGTGTCAGGAGAAGAAGGGTTGAAGACAGAGGATAGAGGAAAGAACCCGAAATTTTAAGTGTATTGGAAGGGGGAAGAAGAGCAGAGGTGTGTGCATGGGGATGAAAAAGAGGAGAAGATGGGCGTAATGAAAAATTGTATGGGAAATGACGAGAAAGAAGGGAAGAGGAGGAGTAAGTATGCCGGGGGAGAAAGACGAAGGGAGAGCAATGAATGAAAGGGAGAAAGAGGAGTAGAGGAGTGTGGGGAAAGATGGATACACAAGAGGAGGGGAGTGGGAGGAAAGAGGAGGAGTAGCAATGTACGTTGGAAAGGGAAAGAGGAAAAAGGTATGTGGCGAGAGAAGGAGAGGTAGGGAAAATGGGAAAAGGAAAGGTGAAGTACTTCAGGTGTAGTGGGAGTGATTATGAAGGGGAAAGGGAAGTGTGTGTGTGAAAGGGAGAGAAGGGGAAGGATAGGGAGGATTATGTATAAGATATAGGAGGAAAGGAGAAGGGAGATGTGAAAGTGTGTAAAAGGAAGAGATGGAGGGAGGAGAATGTGTATAAATGGGAGTGGAGGGGGAGGGGGGGGGAAAATAAGTTTCGAAGAGGGAAGAGAGGAGGAAAGGAGAAAGGAAGAAGGTAATGTGTGTAGATAGGGAGGGAGAGAATGGGAGAGGGGAGAGGGAAATGAGTGTACATGTAAGGGAAGTGAATGAATGAGAAAAGAGGGGGGGGGGTACAATAGAATTAAAAGAGAGTACAAAGGAAAGCAAACAGCAACAGACCTAATGATTCTTTCCAGGCTGTTAGTTACAAAGATGAATATGATTATGATACCTTATTCCATGAAGTGAAGATAACGATGGCAAAGCATGAAGGTTCCCCGCCCACCATACTTTCCAGCCGAAACCGGCGGAAAAAGTGAGAAGGACCACCATACACATAGAAAAACTGTCATGAAAGCTTCATAGGAAGGAGTAACAAAAAAAGAAAACTATAACATACATTACCCTAATCTGTAAAGAATAATTAACATTAACTGGACAAAAGGCTGCAGCTGCATTCTCCGCAGTCTGAAAGAGAGAAATCAGTCAGATGATATTTATTATTCAGCCATGAACGCGTTTAACTGGGGAATCGAGACAAAACGACTTTTAAATGTTATTGCTTGCACTGCATTTTATCTTATTTCTAGACAGTTTCTTCCATAAAGTGACGACATTGTTGAAGAAAGTGTTTCGCCACATGAGAATGAAAACATTTGCCAGTGATTTTATAACCATCACCACTGGTGTACTATGACCTGTCCGTTGTCGACTACCATATTGTAATATACATTAAAAATATTGTAGCCTTGAATCAGATCTCCTCGTGTTGTGCGTTCTAATTACATAAACAGCTTTAGCTCTTCTAACTTTTCTCATATGGTTTGTTCCTTAATCGCAGTAACTTTTTTTTTTTTTTGTCGTCGCTGCTCCCTCTCTAATTTCTCCATATATTTCTTGTAATCAGGTGATCAAACAGAACATAGCAGGCTACTCCAAATGAGGCCGTACCATGGAGTTGTTCAAGGCGAGAATGATATTCTCCAATTAGAATTCGAATGCCCTGCCTATAAACCCGGCAAGTTTATTCGCTTTCTTTATTCCCTCTGTTCACTGTCGGCTTGCTTTCAGGTCATCTTTTGTAATTATTCCTAAATCATTTTCTAGGTTAAAATTTTCCAGCTGAATATGAGTTATAGTGCACCTATTTTTTTTTTTCTCTCTCTCCCAGCGTTTATGACTTTGGATTTGTCAGTATTAAAATCCATGCTTCACGTCCAGTGAAATAATTTATCAAAATCTCTTTGAATCACCGGCATTATCGGGTGTATCCGCTTTGTTACCGATTTTTTGTATCATCATTAAAGTTGGAGATTTTACAACATTAACCTTCATCAGTAACGTCAATATAAAATAAATCTGTACGAGATCCAGAAATGATCCATATAGTTAGTTTTTAATTCATTTTTGTATATTGTCTCTGAAACCATTATATTTTTGTTTAAGAAAACTTTTATGTGGAAATTTATCAAATGTCTTCTGGAAATCGAGATAGCTCACATCAATGATTTAGTTTCATCATGCATATCAAAAAGAATGCCGGAAAAAATAGAAGAGTACTAATAAGGTATCATCGCTTGTTCTGAATCCATGCTGTGAGTCTTTAACGAGATTATTTTGTTCTAAATAACTAACTTTTATCTCTAATTTGGTGTTCAACAACTTGCATACTATTAACCATAAGCTAACTGGACAAAAATCTCATAAGAGTAATAGCCTCCTTAAAACGTTGGAGTTATATTCGCTAGTTTCCGGTCATGTGGTAAGACTTCACTTCTTTGTGATGCACTGAATATCTTAAGGTTTTTGATAGCTCATACTTCACGTACTTTAAGACGCCTGGAGATATTTTATCTCGTCCATGCGTTTTGTTGATCTTGTTTATATAGCACAATAAGAACCTCTCTCTCTCTCACTAATTATGTCACTAATTGTTTAATTTTCGTCTACATGTTTGCAAGAAACTGAAGACAACGAACTAAGAATTCTTCTGTAATTACTGATACAAAAAAAAAAAAAAAAATTAAGAACTTCGGCTACGGTACATCGGTTTCATCATTTGTATGATCTCTATATGGTGAGACTACCTGCCCTGTTGCTGATGTCAGAGTCTTCTTAATACCTCTCCCGGACGGAGTCCGGCGAGGTATTGTTTTTGGTTGAATTTCCTTGTTTGTTTGTTTGTTTGTTAGGAACATTACGGAAAAACGGCTGAATGAAATAACATGAACATTTCAAGATATGTGGGCACATGTCCCAAAAGAAAGTGATTAAATATGAGAGTAATCGAGCTATGTTTAAAGGTCAAATCAAGGTCACGGATTTTCGGAGGGCTATAACTTGAAACCGGCTGAAGATAGAGATATGTACTATTTTGAACATTCAGGAACTAATAACATAGGCTTTCATTTGGCACAAAGCTCTTTGACCTTGAGCGAACTTGAAAGGTCAAACTCAATGTCATATATTCAGGGGGCTATAACTCGAAGCTGGTTGAAGATAGCTCTGTACTATTAGTAAGATGCAGGAAGATATGGGCTTTTATTTGGCGCCATGACCTTGGACCTTGAATGGCCTTGAAAGGTCAAATGCAAGATCATGGATTTTAAGAGGGAGGAACTTGAAAACATTTGCATCAATACCTTAGACTTTAACTGTGTACTGTACTGACACTATATGGCAGTATCGATTCAATATTAAACGCAGTACAATAACTGCTGTCAGGCGGGGTTCGTTGTCCCTGGCACCATTTGTTCCTGATGTAACTAAAAAATTGTTTTGGAAATGATTTGCTGATATTAGCTATAACTACTTCAGATTATTCTTGCTATATATTTTTTAACTTTCAGCATTTCAACGAAAGTTTATAATTATATATATATATATATATATATATATATATCCATCATCAACCGTTTGAGTATCCACTGCAGGACCGGCCTATCCAGGCCGAAGTCGGGACGATACAGCCAATGCATCTCTACCAAGTGGCTTAGGCTGTGTGGTAGAGATTGTATGTATGGTAAGAAGTGCTTGTAAGTGTAATCGTAGTGTTGGAGTGGCTTTGGATGTGTGTGTAGTCTGTGAACCAAGTGTAATCAGCCCGCGCATGCCGACTAGATGCAAGCATACTTTATAGTATGCGACACTGGTTCAACCACAGCACCCCTGGTGTTCGCCAATGCAGTACGTGGCCGGGTGAACACTCCCATAGTTTATTACCCTGGCGGGGCGCGAACCCTGGCTCACCCGTGTACGAAAACGCACACTCTACCACTGCACCACAGAGGCTTCACATATATATATATATATATATATATATATATATATATATATATATATATATATATATATATATATAATATTGTGCAAGTTGTTCTTCTGAAAGAGGGGCTCGGGAACGGGTATTGTTTTCACTCGGCTTGTCTGTTTGTTTGTTTGTTTGTCTGTCTGTCTGTCTGTTAACATCTTTACGTGAAAACTTTCGGTGCGATTTTGACTAAAATTCCAGGGATGATGGGCTATGACCTTCTGATCACCTGAATACATTTAGAGCCAAGACCCAGGGTGTAAGCCCCCCATAATAAAAAAAAAAAAACGGGGACAGGTAAAAATAGTTTTTCTCGCCATAACTCCTTTCAGAATCGTCATATCGACATGAAACCAAAACCAAAGGTGCATCTATCATATCTGCATCCTAAAATAAATGCCTCATTACAGCAGGCTGGTCACTCCCCAGTAAGATGTAAGGGGGTCAATGTCAGTTGAGTCGGGCCTAAAATTTCAAATGGGCATAAACTCGTCAATTTTCACTCGATTTACTCCAAATTTGATATGTGACATCTTTGACTAGATATCCTGTTGTGTTTACACGTCAGCACTACCATAATGTCGGAGACGGGTTTGCTTTGCTTGGCACCGCTTCATGTATATTACTTTGGCGAGTGGCAGGGGACAAAGCAAGAACTACTGAGTTACACCCAGTTGCTCTTCCTCACTTGAACTTCATTTCCCTTCACTCCCTTCCCTTCACTACCTTTCCATACCTTCCTCCTGTCCACCTACTACCCTCTTTCGTAATCACTCCCTCCTTCCTCCTGCTCCTTGCTCCCATTCACTACCCTTATTTCCTCCTTACTTTCAGTCGCCCTCCATCCTTCACCATATTTTCTTTTACTCCACCTCCCTCCTTTCACTTCCTCCTCAATCCTCCTCCCTTGTCCATTCCCTCCACACTCCCTTCTCACTCCTCCTCCACTAACTCTCCCCTTACTTTATTCTGACTTTCTCATTCCCTCACATTCGCTTTCTTCCTCTCATTCCCTTCATTTGTTTTTCATATACTTGAGAGAGAGAGAGAGAGAGAGAGAGAGAGAGAGAGAGAGAGAGAGAGAGAGAGAGAGAGAGGAGGGCCGGGGGGGGGGGACAAATATACATTGTTCACCCAAACAGTAGGTATAAATGAAAGCCATAGTTCCAAAGAGTTAATACCAACATGTGAAGACCCCTATTGTGAGCACAGATATTCCCAGCCATGTCACATGACGCCTTAAACAGCCAAAGCACAGTAGACCCTAACACGCAACTTTCTAGCCCTTGCTCCCTCCACCGCTCGCAGACGCCAACCTGTATTGTGTACACAAACGAAGGTCCCGTACTTTTAGTTAACATCTTTTACACGAATATTCAACGATGCACTGCGTTTCGAAAACACAAATCCACGTCATATATTTGTCCTGCACACAGATCCATGCCGTATTCTGTCCCGAGGCACAGATCCAAGCTGCGTTTTGTTACCTATACTCAGATCCAAGCTGTGATCTCTCACCTACACTCAGAGCCAAACTACGTTCCACACAGATCTAAGTTGTGCTATAACATCTACACAGATCCAGTCTGTGCTGTTGCTTACACCCAGATCCAGCTGTTTGTAATCTACATACTTATCCAAGATTTGTTGTCACCTACGCAGAGATTCAGGCTGTGTTGTCACCTAGACACAGATCCAAGCTTTGTTGTCAGCTATGCACAGATTCAAGTTGTGATGTTACCTAGACACAGGTTCAAGTCTTGACAGACTCAGGCTGTGTTGTTACATACATACAGATTCAAGCTGTGTTGTCACCTACACACAGATCCAAGTTACTAAGAAACTGATTCAAGCTGTGTTGTCACCTACACACAGATTCAAACTGTGATGTTACATAGACAGAGATTCAAGCTGTGGTGTCACCTACACACAGATACAACCTGTGTTCTCGCCTACATACAGCTTCAAGCTGTGATGTTATATAGACAGAGATTCAAGTTGTGGTGTCACCTACACACAGATACAACCTGTGTTTTTGCCTACATACAGCTTCAAGCTGTGATGTTACATAGACAGAGATTCAAGCTTTGGTGTCACCTACACACAGATACAACCTGTGTTCTCGTCTACACACAGCTTCAAGCTGTGATGTTACATAGACAGAGATTAAAGCTGTGTTGTCACCTACACACAGATTCAAGCTGTGATGTTACATAGACAGGGATTCAAACTGTGTTGTCACCTACACACAGATTCAAGCTGTAATGTTACATAGACAGGGATTCAAGCTATGTTGTCACCTACACACAGATCCAAGGTGTTTTGTTACCTAGACACAGATTCAAGCTGTGTTGCTACCTGGACACAGATTCAAGCTGTGTTGTTACCTACACATAGATTTTTTTTTCACCTACACACAGATCCATGTTATGTTGTTACCTACACACAGATCCATGTTGTGTTCTGTCATTTACATACAGACCAAAACTGTAGAGCCATAATCTGTTCCATCTACATAGATGCTAACTGTTTTCCGAGTCAAATATGTGCGTTTTTACCTTTTGACCATTTTAAATTTTTCTCATATTACTTGCTTCTTTTCTCCAATGATGTATTTTAAATTGTATTTAGGCTACTATCAGAAAATTTTACTCATTTCTAGGAAGGCTCTGATAGTCAAAGGACTAATGAAGGCTGTACGCAAGCCCTTCAGTCTGAAACTTCTTCTCTATCTTGAGCTAAATCGTATGAAGACGTCCAGAAGAAATATAGAAGACCTCACCATAATGAAGAGGTAAAAATCGTCCTGAATTAATAAAAGAAAAATAATAGTCACTATCATCATTAACATCCCAAAATAATGCACATAAATGCTTCCATTGCTTGAGTTTCCTTCCTTTATGATATCTCTGTAAATATATTGATAATAATGTGATAATGATGGTGTTTGTGGTGGTGGCGGTGGTAACGTTGATCATGATGATGAGGATGATTTCTTCCAATCAAAAAAATCTACGTTTCCCTGAAGCTGAGTATTCTTTACAAATTAAATAAGTGGTGCCAGTCTCAGCAAACCTCGCCTGACAGCAGTTATTTTATTGCTGTTAAATACTGAATCAGTACTGCCATTTAGTGTCAGTAAACAATTAAAATCTAAGGTAATGGCGCAAATGAAATGTAACTTCTTATCTGGCAATAATAATTATTTGTAAAATATCAAATACTTCATAATGAGTTCCAGCTGATAATAGTAAATATCTCTCTAACTTCAACTTCTACTAGCCCTGTGAAACTCATTGACATTGTGTTTCACCTTTCCAACTGGACGACATTTAGATATACTTATAATAAAGGCGTTCAGTTACATTATGTGTAGCGTTAAAGCCTACTTTTTATCACCAAATTCGTTATAATAACGTTTAGTTGTTTTATGCATGCCACACGCTGAAGATAACTTAGGTCTGTTAACGTTTCTTTTATGTAAATTGACACTTTCTTCTTCATTTTGAGGGTACTTCAGTGTGAACTCTGTTTCCTACTTGTATTACCACATGAGCTCATGGCGTTGCATGATAGTAAATATTTTTATTTTCAACCGTTTTCATGTTATATCCCTCTGAAAATCCTTGACCTTGCGGTTGACCTTTCAGAGACACTAAAAGTCAAAGGTCATGGTGCGAAATAAAAGGTCATATGAGACTTCCTATATCTTGATAATAGTAAATATCTCTATCTTCAACCAGTTTCGAGTTATAGCCCCCTGAATATCAGTGACCATGAGATTGACCTTTCAAGGTGTACTTATTGCCAAAGGTCTTGGTGCCAAATGAAAGCCCAAATGGGACTTCCTATACAGTGATAATAGTAAATATCACTATCTTCAACCTGCTTCATGTTATAGCCATCTGAAAATCAGTGACCTTGATTTGGACCTCTCAGTTTCACACGATTACCTCCAAAATTTAATCACTTCCTTTTCGGACCAGTGCCCACATATACTGAAACTCTCATGTAGTTTCATTCAGCCGTTATTCCGTAATGTTTTTAACACAAAGAAACAAACAAAAATAAAAAGGAACGACCAAAAATAATACCTAGCAGGTCTCCGTCCCAGGCGAGGAAACCAGACCAATGAAAGCGGGAGTGAGTGCACAAAATGAGCTGATCTGAGCAGCAGTTTATTGACAGCAAGAAAATGAGAGGCGTTATCGAGCAGAAGGGGTTAACAGAATGTTTGTTCTTCCACTATAAGGAACCTCCCTCCTGAGCTGAATGAAATCATCTGACGGTAGAAGAAATTGACAAGAAAGGACATTTTCGTACTGCTGCGCTTAATAGAGATGATTTTCAATAAGCCTCGAACCACAGAGGGGTACCGTAAGACGAGAAAATTACCTGGCGGTAGCAGGAATAGTGTTAAAATGGCGTCAACATACCGAAAGAATAATATGGAAACTTAACTACTTCATCCCGAGAAGTTCAGTTCTGTATTATTATTGTAACCTGCAAATTTTTCACCACAGATGTGACTTTCCTTGCTGGTTGAGTCAGGTATAGCTTTCATAAATCCAGTTTACTTAGTTGCATATTATCTTCAAATTGCATCAAGAATAAATCACAAAATTATACGACCGTATACTTTGTATCCCGAGAACACACACACACACACACACACACACACACACACACACACACACACACACACACACACACACACACACACACACACACTGCCTAAACGTTAAAAATATTGGTAAAGTAAGGACGTGAAGAAACGAGGCTCATCGGCGGCCTTATAGGTAACAGCAGCTATCAGGGTAGGCCAAATTTTGCAGAAGGGAAAAAGTTATCCGCATAAGATTTTGGAGAATAGCTAATGAACCAGGGCGAGTGTGAGGCAGTGAGGTGAGGGTAAGGGAGGGTAAAAGTGAGAAATCTTAATGAGATAGGTGGAAAGGCTAGATGGGTGTAAGGCAGAGTGAGATTAAGAAAGAGACAGCGTGAGAATGAAGCCAAATGATAGTAAGGCAAGGTAAAGGTCAGGCAGGCTGAAAGTGAAGTAGGGTGAGAGTGAAGCAAAGTGACTGTGAGGCAAGATAGAAGTGAAGTAGGGTGAGGGTGGGGTCGGGTGGTGAAGTAAGGTGAGAATGAGCTTGTGTCAGGGTAATGAGGCAGGACAAAGACAGATGCTAACGAGGCAAGGTGAGAGTGAATATGGGGTAGAGTTAGCGTGAAGCAGGGATAGGGTGAAAATAAGGCACGTTTAGAAGGAAACCAGATCAACATGAATAACAGGCGGGATGAGAGAGAGATGTAAGGTCAAAACGAAGCAGGCCAGTGTGACGAGGTGAGAGTAATGCTAGACAAGGCTTATGTCCAGTGAAAGTGAGACAGAGCGAAGGTGAGACAGAGTGATAGTGAGACAGACTGATGGTCAGGCAGGTGAGGGTGAGGGAGGGTGAAGAAGAAGCAGGATGAGGGTGAGGCAGTGATCAAGAGCCACATCATCCTCTCATAAACAAGGTACATAATCGACATCTTATCACGTGCGACACCACAATATTATGGCCTTTTCAGTTTGACTTAAACTTGCCATCTCTCTCTCTCTCTCTCTCTCTCTCTCTCTCTCTCTCTCTCTCTCTCTCTCTCTCTCTCTCTCTCTCTCTCTCTCGAATGTTAAGCTGTAACGAGAGATTGACATTGGAAAATTAAAATTATCACGAAGAAGTGCCACAGAAATGCTGGATAGTCGTGTTACTGTCATGTTCTGCCACTGAGCTACAGGAAATAAGCTGCAAATGGACGAATAAATTCCGCAAAGTTAAGGTGAATTAAGTACAGGCGAGAAATATACTCTGACCCTTGTCCCCAAATTTGTGTCCCCGTGACTTCGGCCATAACCCTTCACAATTCACTGCGGTAGGAAGGACAAGGCGTGGCAAAACTGTGGGCAGTGACGGGCAATGATCCTGGAATTTATGCAGTCATTCGTCCTACCAGCAGCCAGGCCGCCTAAAACCCCTGCCAAGGATCAAAGGAGCAGGGGAAGTGGATGAGGGGAGGCGCGTGACGGTGTGGAAACGGGGAAAAAAGGAGAGAGAGAGAGAGAGAGAGAGAGAGAGAGAATACGTTAATGAAAAGAGAAGTAAATGCATAATGAGAGTGGATGGGAACAAAGTAACAGGTACAAATGAATTAGTTGCGGAACCATCAATACCTGAATATGACGTTTCACTAAAGTCTGCAGAGAGAATACGTTAATGAAAAGAGAAGTAAATGCATAATGAGAGTGGATGGGAACAAAGTAACAGGTACAAATGAATTAGTTGCGGAACCATCAATACCTGAATATGACGTTTCACTAAAGTCTGCAGGATTGATATACCTCGCGGTAAAAAAAAAAAAAAAAAAAAAAAAAAATAGCAAGTGACTGACGGATAGAGCTGCTACAATCTATGGTCCCCTCATTGAAAAAAAAAAAATAGTAAACGAAGAAGCACAGAGTTTATCACGTTTCCTATAAGTAGTCTAAGGACCGAATAATTAACCTTACCTTATCGCCTTGGTCGCTGAAGTATTATCTTTATTAAAATCGAATCCCTTTATCTGTGGTTTATCCTGAACCATTCCGCAAAATCTATATCGGATAAATGCTAAGCTGACCTCTTTCTATGTGACCGTGACTTTTCACCTACAGTTTTGAAAAGTAAAAGCCTTGTCCACAGGACGACCTTCAACCATTCCACCAAGTTTGATTAAAAACATCAGATTTGTTCACATACACGAGTCTGACTTTGATCATGTCATGGGACTAAGTCATTGTTGTTCTTAAAATCGATTCTCTTCATATTGTCTTACCGTCAACCCTTCCTCCAAGATAGGTCTAAACTGTATCACAACTGTTTAAGCTGACTTTGCCATGTGACTTGACCTTTTGGCCTACAATCATTGGGAAGAATAAGGCCATTTTTTCCTGACTCTAAACAGTTTCACCAAGTTTGGCTAAAGTCGGATAAAAACTGTTTATTTGATCACACACAGATAGGCTGATAGAAAGGCACACACACACACACACACACACACACACACACACACACACACACACACACACACACACACACACACACACACACACACACACACACACACACACACACACACACACACACACAACGTGAAAAGGATAAGAAATGCGGGAGAAATTGAAGCATGTGGAGAGAGTGTAGGGAACAAGAGATAGTATTCGAGGATCAGAAATAAGGTGGAATAAACTTTGGGGATTTGGAAATGAGGGAGAAAGTGTGGAATGGGGACAGACTGGATTGTTTCAGAGAAATTCTGAGCGTGGCGAAGGAATAAACTGAAAGATTATTTTGCTGGAATTATGAGGACATGGGAAGAGATGGGTGGTGGGAGGCGGGAGATAGATAGATAAATAACTACAGAGACAAATAGTTTTATAGACAGACTGATGGATGGATGGATATATGGGTAGAGTGAGTCAAAAAAGTATTGATGCACGCCATGCGGGAAACATGTGGGACCACAGAACGAAGGTCACAGAAACATTAGTGTCCAACTTAACATACGTTAATAGCCCTGATGTCGGGAGGTGTCATACATCGCCAACAAGCAATATCCTCTTGCAAACACGTAGCAAATGTTATGTTTGTATAAACAGACATTGTTCATACACAATGAGACGTTGGTAATGAACGAATGTTTTCGGAAGGCATCTAACCCCCCTGTGCGCCGATACTTTTTTTTTTTTTTTTTAACCCATAGTACAATGAGAGATGGACAGCTAATAGATAGACAGATAACAAGATAAACAGAGACAGACACACAGCTAGTGACGGAGGGACAGACAAAGAGACAATCATTTTGACAGCAAATGAGGTATTGAGAGACAGGTGAATTTTACACACACACACACACACACACACACACACACACACATATATATATATATATATATATATATATATATATATATATATATATATATATATATATATATATATATATATATATATATATATATATATATATATATAAATCAATCATTTCCTGTGGCCCCCCACGGGATGCATAGGGTCTCAATGAACTCTCTCCACCAATATTTGTCTCTTGCCATCTCCTTCAGGTCCCACCAACACTCCTCTCCTGCTTCTTTTTTCATTGTCCTCAACCAGGTTTCCCTCGGCCTACCTATACCTCTTCTTCCTCTAGCAATCCACTCTGGCACATCCTGTATTAAACAACCTTCTTTTCTGTATATGTGCCCCAGCCACTTCCAGCGAGACAGTCTCACATATTCATTAACTGGTTCCACTCTCGTAATATCTCTTACTCTTTCATTTGTAACTCTGTCTTGCCACTTTACCCCAAGAATCCTTCTCAGTATTTTATTCTCAAATCCTAACACTTTCTGATCTGTTGCAATTGTACTGTACCATGACTCATGCCCGTAGATTAAAATGGGTCAAACCATGGACTTGTAAATTTTCACTTTAGTATGTACCGAAATCATATTATTATTCCAAACAGATTTCAACATTCCAACAGCTCGCCAAGCCTGTCTAATCCTCTCCTCAAGTTCATTGTTTAATGATCCATTAGATGATACAATCGTTCCCAGATATTTAAAGTTTTCTACATTCTTCACCACATTATTCCCAATTACACAATCGATTTGGTTCTCCACGTTCATATTAATAATTTCAGTCTTTCCACAATTTATTACCAATCCCACTTTTTCTCCTTCCTCCACCAGACAATCGAGCACCCACTGCATCTCGTAAATACTTCCGCAAATCAGTACAATATCATCAGCATAGTCCAAATCCATCAGCTTCTTATTTTCTTTCCAGTTAATTCCTGCACCTGTTCTCCTTACAACATTTTTCATAACATAATCCATAACCAAAACAAACAACAATGGCGAAAGAACTCCTCCTTGAATCACTCCTGACCTAACTTCAAATGGATCACTCAGAGAACCACCCACCATTACCTTACAAAAAGTACCTTCATGCAGGCTTCTAATATTATTTACAAACTTTTCTGGTATACCATAGAATCTCATAATTTTCAACATAGCTCCACGTGAAACACTATCAAACGCCTTTTCAAAATCCACAAAACACATGTTAAGTGGCATTTTCATCTCATTAGCTTGTTGCATTAGATGCCTTACAATAAAAATCTGATCATTACAACCTCGACCCTTTCTAAATCCCGCTTGTTCTTCTCTTAAGATTTTATCAATTACTGGCTCTGTTCTGTTCAACAAGATTTTGGAAAAGACTTTTGCAACTACAGGTGTCAAAGTTATCCCCCTCCAATTGCCACACACACTTAAATCTCCCTTTTTTGGTATTTTTATAATCACTCCATTTTTCCATTCTTCTGGAATTCCACCATTATCCCAAGCCACATTAAAAAGTGTCAAAAACGCATTCATCAACTCGCCATTTTCCACCTTAAGCATTTCAGGGAATATTCCATCCTCACCTGGAGCCTTAAAATTCTTTAACTCCTTTATAGATTTTGCTACCTCTTCCAAAGTTATATCCCCTGTTTCTATCTGCAAATCTCTCTCGGCTGGCAAAATGTCCTCTTCAGCTGGGATTGGTCTATTTAGAACAGATTCAAAGTGCTCTTTCCATCTTCCTTTTATATCCAAATCTTTAGTCATCAAATTACCATTTCTATCTCGTACAGATATTTCCTTCCTTCTCTTTTCAGTCCCAGTTAACTCCTTTATGGCCTGATACGCTGCTCTTGTGCTCTGACCGTCATTTTTACTTAATTTAATTTCTGTCTCTGTCGCCTTTTCATCATATAGTCTCCTCTTATCACGTCTAACGAGTCTTTTTACTTCAGAATGTAAACTCCAGTACTTTGCTCTAAGTACTTCAACTACCTGGCCATCAACATGTTGTTCTTCACTTCTTAACTTAGAATCTTTCCTTTTCTGAATCACATTCCATGTTTTATCTGACATCCACTTTTTCCTTCTCGCTTTTCCCTTTTTGTTAATAGTAACCTTAGCACTCTCATGCAAAACCTCTTTTACCTCTCTCCACATTTGATTAATATCATTGTCTTCAGATTCCATCAAAGTCTGCAGGACTAGAAACTTGTTTCTACATTCGCACCGACACTTTTCCCTCGTGCTCTCTTCACTTCTCAGCTCATCAAAATCATAATTATTACCTCCTGTACAATTACCATTAACGTTTCTCTTAAGTTTTATTTTAATCTTAGACACAACAAGTTGATGATCACTACCTATATCTGCCCCCCTCCTTACGCAAACATCTTGCAAATAACGCCTATGCCTTCTGCTAATTGCAATGTGGTCAATCTGGTTACAATATTTACCACATGGTGAAATCCAAGTAGTCTTATGTATTTTTCTATGCTCAAAGATAGTTCCATCAATTATAAGGTCATTTGCCAAACAAAATCTTGCAAGTCGCACCCCATTTTCG
Source organism: Coenobita brevimanus (assembly GCF_032717465.1). Classification (NCBI taxonomy): domain Eukaryota; kingdom Metazoa; phylum Arthropoda; class Malacostraca; order Decapoda; family Coenobitidae; genus Coenobita; species Coenobita brevimanus. The sequence goes on from NC_137005.1 coordinate 28,998,951, forward strand.
TTTCTTATACCAACACCCTCCTTACCCATACAATCTTCAAAGCCATCCCTACTACTGCCAACAATCGCATTAAAATCACCAATGCAAACTAACACATCATGTCTTGCCACTCTATTCACTACATCCTGCAGCTTCTCATAAAAGTCATCCTTCATTTCATCAGCAGCCTCATTTGTCGGAGCGTACCCTACAACCATACTGATATTACCATGATCAGATTTTAAGCGAGCATAAAGCAAGCGCTCATTAATTGGTTCAAACTCACATAGTGCCTTGCAAGCATCTCTACTCAGCAGTAAGCCTACTCCTTGGTAATGATTTCCATCACTCCTACCAGAAACCAACATAGTAATACCATCTTCCAAATTCATTTTATCCAAGCAACCTCGTTTTTGTATATATATATATATATATATATATATATATATATATATATATATATATATATATATATATATATATAAGGGTGTTTCATATTTGGCAATATTCTACATTTTGTTCATATCCTGGTGGCTGTGATCCATTGTCCCCAAAGATGATTCATGCAAAACCTCTGTGAAATTGAAGTCGCACTCATTTGCCTCATCTGGGCTGATTTTTTTTTTGTTTTGTTATCTCTGCCTATCGTGACTCAGGAATTTGCCAAGTCCCCCCCCCCTTCCTGAAGTTGATCAGTGGGTGAGTGTCGTTTCAGTTCCTCAAGAGACGTTCAGTGTCTCGGTGTGAGTTGCTTGTGTGGTGGTGTCATGGAAAGTGGGTTTTTGCTTGGTGTGTGCAGTCTTATTACAGCTGTTTAAAATTTTGCCAGTCTTAATTTACGTAAATCTAGTTAATCTGGATATCTAGCTAAATTGGTTATCAGATATTTACTGTTGCTTGATTGCATTTTTCAATTACCTGATAGCACCATTTCTGACCTTATCTACAGATCAGTTGAGGTCATGTCTTACTGTATGGTGTGTGGCTTGTCAAGATGGCCCAGTTTCCAGATTTTTCATCACCCTGCCTTCCTTCCAAACAGGACATTTTGCTTGTTTTTACACGGCATTACAAGGACTTGTGAAAACGAGGTCAGTCTGAAGAAGCAGATTAAACAACTCCATGAACAATACATTGCGTTGAGGAAGGATGCGTCTAAGATCTCACCAGCTGCTATCATACCACGCAGGGGCCCGAAAGAACGATCTGGACTTTTTCAAGGACCTCCTCAAGTACCCGGACCAGGAGAGGCATCATTGGCAGAGATAGCCCTTCGACGTCACCTCTGGTATCTCAGCGAGAAGGCCATCTCCCTGAGCTTCTAAGACTTGGACAGGAGACCAGGCAGAGGATGCTGGAAAAACTTCGCCAGCCAGCCAGGAAGTGTGTGAAGATGCCGGAGGGATAAAATCTCAGCATTTCTGCCACTGACACCCTGGACAGATTTGTGACCTTCTGAATGAAAGAAATGCTAAAGTGGCTGGCTGCTGAGGCTGGAGTTAAGCAGGTCTCTGAAACCATCTACTGTACACTCCGGACCTCAACGACCGGATCATAAATTTGAAAGTTATAAATGATGACCTAGAGAAAGGAGTTCCAATAATCCAGAGGCTCAACGCACGATGCAAGGGGGAAGAGCAAAAACAGTTCTAAAAATCGTGCACAGTGACAGAAAAAAGGTTCGGAGGACAAAGGCTGGAGTGGCTCAAGAGTTTACCTAACTCCTTTGGAGTCACATTGAGATTGTCGCTTTTGCATAAGCTTTACTAGTAAAGTTCTGCTGTTTGTCACTGTTTCTCTGTTCCTGTAAAAATGTACCAACAAGCGCTACCCTTAAGCAAATGGTAATAGCTAAAAAAATTGGTAGGACTCTTTTCTACTCAAATGGGATAAGAAACTGATCAATATGAACTGCCACCACAATTTCATATCCCTGCCACATACTGAGGAGGTAGGTGGGGGCTCTCACCACCATTGCTGCGTTGTGTGTCTGCCCTTTCCTCTCTTCCTTCCTTCCTCTTCTGTTTTTCCTTCCCTCATTCTTTCCCCTTCCTTCTGCCTAAGGGTGACTTTACATTCCATTCTCTGTCTTTCTTCCCTTCATTCTTTCCTCTTCCTTCTGCCTATGGATGACTACACTGAATGAAAAGAAAAATGGTTTCCTGTACACCAGGAAACCATTTACTAAGCTGGGTGGTAAGCATTTAACCAAATTATGGCGCCTGGTGGTTTAGTGGGCAATTAAGGCGCTCCATTCGGATTTAGCCTGTGTAGGTTTATATCCATGAGTTGGTCGGAGTTTCTTGCTCATGTAATGCCACTCAGGGACGAGTGAGGCTGGTCACTCTCATTTTGAATGTCAGGACCAACTTGCCTAGCCACAGAATCCTACGCTCCTCATGGGGCAACATAGATTGAATGATGGATATATATATATGAGAGAGAGAAAGACTGGGTTTTACGACCCATCCATACTAAGACCATGGAAAGCCCCAGTGAAAATGGTATGAGCAAACACGTTCAAGCTCTTCTAGTCAGTGACATTATTATTTTTATTCTTACTACTTACAGGTGATTTTCTTCAGCTTAGGCGAGACATATCGAATTATATGGGGAGGAGTAGACTATAGCACCAGTCAAGCAGGGCAGTACTCCCAAGGTGGATGGAAAGCTGATGACAGGGAGAGCTGGAGATTCCATTTCATCAGTCCTCGGGACTAGGTCCTGACCATCCCCCATTGCTGAACTTTTTCGTTCCTGCAACATTCACGTCCTTTCGTCTAACTTTCTCTATGTCGAACACCACCTCTCCTCCTCTAAACCTCACCTTCTCATCTTAACCGAGACAGCTGTCTGAGGCAACTGACAGCAAACCCTTTTCAGCATCCTCCTACTTTCTCTATACTTATTTCAAAGCCAAAGGTGGCTGTTGTGTATATGTATGCAACGACCAATCTTTCTCTTGTGTTCCTGAACGTGATTCTTCTGAATTCTCTACTCTCTGGCTTCGGCTTTCATGTCATTCTCTGAATAAGTATATCTGTGCTGTTTACTTTTCTCCTGATTCTACTGACTATCAAAAATTCTTCGACCATCTTACTTCTACGATGGAACACATTCTATCCATTTCTCCTTTCTCTGAAAGCTCCATTCTAGGAGATTTCAATGCTCATTACCACCTTTGGCTCTCCTCTCCTTTCACTGATCCACCTGGTGAACAAGCCTACATCTTTTCTATCCTTCATGACTTAGAGCAGCTTATACAGTACCCTACCCATATCCCTGACCGCCTTGGAGAGAGCTCCAACATACTTGACCTCTTCCTTTCCACTAATCCTTCTGCTAACACTGTTAATCTTTTCTCTCCGTTGGGATCCTCCAATCACAACCTTATTACCTTAATCTGTCCTATCGCTCC